>NC_083453.1:13426827-14164327 GCF_020745735.1 Hemiscyllium ocellatum | reverse complement strand
CAGTGGACAGAGGAATGTCAGATGCCTGAAAACTGTGTTAACTACTGCCCCAGTGTTAGCCACACCTAATTATGCAAAGCCATTCAAAGTGGCTACCAAAGCGAGTGATGTGGGTGTCGGTGCTGTACTCTTACAAGAAGATGACAGGGAGGTAGAAAGACCTCTTTAATATTTTTCCAGAAAATTTAATTATCAGCAACAGAAATATTCCACAACTGAGATGGAGACCACGAGTTTAGTGTTGGCGTTGCAAGGTGTCAACATTCTATTGCCAGTAATATGTCTGAAACTATTGTATATACTGATCATAACCCCTTAAAGTTTTTGGAAAAAATTAAGGATAAAAATGTTTAGATGGAGCTTATTATTGCAGCCAGTCAATTTGAAAATTCTACACGGGGCAGGATGAATTAACATAATTGCCAATGTATTGTCATGATTTTGATCAAAGAAGACAGAGGCGTTTGGTGGTGGACTGTAGTAATTGTTTGCATGCTTAAAGTCAATATAATGTATTTGTATTGGAGTGTTTTATTACTGTAAGGCTGAAGGTTTTTGAAAATGAAGCCATCTTTGTATATTTATTGTTTCTTTTTTAAAGCAGGGAGATGTGATGATACTGTGGCTTTAAGAGTTGTACCTTGTCCTGTTTTTTTCTTATGAAGAAAGGTTGAGGCAGAAGTGTGTTTTGCTTAAAATCAAGTAATTTGACCAATCAAATTACACCTGGAATGCAATGCCTTGCACTTACCTTTAAAATTAAAAAAAGTTTAAACTCCAGGCTATTATTTTAATATATTTTGAGGGGATTTGGTCTGGTCCACAACATCAATGTTGTCATTTAGGAAATGCAGCAGCTAATTTGCAAACAGTAGATTCCTACAAGCAGCAATGTGTAATGATGGAAACATCTATTTTAATGATGTTGTTTGTGGGACTAATCTTAGTAAGGATACCTAGGTTAGCTCCTCAGCTCTTCTTCAAAATAGTGCCATAGAATCTTACAACCGCCTGAGAGAGCACATGATAAGTTGGTTTACCATCTCATCTGAAAGACAACATCGCCAATAGAGCTACAACTGAGACAGTAAGACAGCATAAATATGTCATTCTTGTATTAATGGGACCCTAAAAAATCACCTCACAATTTAAAATTTCACTGTAGATAAACTATAATAAAAAAGGAAGCCATCTTAAAATGTAAGATTTAAAAATGTTATTAAAATGTATTATTTCCTGTGTTCAGTTCTTCAGTTCAGTCCTGCCTACTGCTTACCTTCCGAATTGGTCCTAGCTTCAAAGCAGAAGTTCCTGTCAGGCTGATATTATAGAACATAGAACATTACAACACAGTACAGGCCCTTCAGCCCTCAATGTTGCACCGACCTGTGGAACCAATCTGAAGCCCACCTAACCTACACTATTCTATTTTCATCCATATGTTTAGCCAGTGACATTGGCCCTTAAAGTTGGCGAGTCTACTACTGTTGC
The DNA here is from genome assembly GCF_020745735.1 of Hemiscyllium ocellatum. Classification (NCBI taxonomy): domain Eukaryota; kingdom Metazoa; phylum Chordata; class Chondrichthyes; order Orectolobiformes; family Hemiscylliidae; genus Hemiscyllium; species Hemiscyllium ocellatum. Next base: position 14,162,836 of record NC_083453.1, on the reverse strand, counting down.
AGGCAGTGTATTCATACCCCTACTACTCTCTGAGTAAAGAACCTATCTCTGACAAACAACAAAGAAAATTTACAGCGCAGTAACAGGCCCTTCGGCCCTCCAAGCCTGAGCCAATCCAAATGTACTGTCTAAACCTGTTGGTCAATTCCTAAGCATCTGTATCCCTCTGCTCCCCACCTACTCATGCATCTGTCCAGACACATCTTAAATGAATCTACCGTGCCTGCCTCTACCACCTCTGCTGGCATCGCATTCCAGGCACCTACCACCCTCTGTGTGAAGTACTTGCCGCGTGTATCCCCCTTAAACTTTCCACCTCTCACCTTGAAAGCGTGACCTCTCGTTAATGAATCCTTCGCTCTGGGAAAAAGCTTATCTCTGTCTACCCTGTCTATACCCTTCATGATTTTGTAAATGTTAATCAGGTCCCCCCTCTATCTCCTTTTTTTAAATGAAAACAATCCTAACCTACTCAACCTCGCTTCATAGCTAGCACCTTCCATACCAGGTAATATCAAAAGGCGAATCTCCTGTTTGGGAGAGGAAATATATTGGCTTGCCAACCTAATAGTGACTAGTAGGTGAACTAAATCTGGGAACTATAAGAACCCTGCATAATAACATTCATCTAAGTATCTTGATTTAAACTGCAAAGGAACTGTAATATAGATGACATAAAAGCATGACAGGTAACAATAACTAATAAAAAAAATAGAAAATTCAGGGTGCACAATTTTAGCAAACCTATACCACATTGGCATCAATCATAAGTTTTAAAACCAGTTTGCACTGCTACTTTATGAATGTTGGTGCAGCTTTATTATGTCTCTCCTTGCTTGTTTTTTGCAAGTACTTCGTATGCCGCTTGGATCTCAATGAATTGTCGCTCTGCTTCAACTAAATTGTGTCTGTTGTGGTCAGGATGCCAGCGTTTCACCAACTCTCTATAACTTCTGTTGATCTCTTCCAAAGTTGCTTCCTCATGTAATCCCAACACCTGAAATTTTAAAAAAATTACAGATATTAATTTATAAATATGTAGTTCAGCAAGGCATGTATGCAGTCTAAGTAATGCAGTTGCTTACTTAGAATCATATAACCAGGGAGGAGCGGATCTATCCAGGATCAGAAAAATGGTGCCACATATATTTTGTATGGTCTTTTCTTAACTTCAACAAGAAGATATTAGATTTTTCATCGAGGAAAACATTTGGGAAAGGGAAAGGAAAATTCTTTTGAAAATAAATCAAAAATGGGAGAATCATTGTGCTGTGATTGTGTTTTCTGAAAATTCATCTTTTTAAGGTAGTGTTTTAGATAGTGCAGGGGAAAATATACACTTCTACATTCTACAATAAACTAGGATCCCTCCCTTTATTGCAAAGAAGCAAAACATCTGAACTGAACCATCATAAAGTGTACTACAGTTGGCAGACACTAAATATTGTAGTCAGAATTTCTTGGACTGAGAATACTTTCAGCTGTCAAGACCCTTTATGAGTTCCAAACCCATTTGAATGAGAAGTGCGCCTTCCAGTTCAATCTCCCAGAATGTGGCCAATTAAGAAAACACCTTTAGGATCAACATCCAATTAGGGACAGTAGCTGACCTGAGAAGACAGAAGATCAAAATAGCACTTCCTGTCGTGAGGTGGCTAGCAATCTGTGCAGTGTCTGTGCAGTGAGAATGCTGCTGATGGGAATGCAACAGGAATGAGATAGTGCAATTTAAATGCAATTAGGATGATGGGAGCAATTGCCATTGCATCAACGATGAGTCTCTAGGCGCTTCTCACAATGGTAAGCCTCTGCCGGTGGGAAATACCATTCATGTCATTCTTAGACTTGGAGACTTAGAAAATCTTGAACTATCACACCACTCTGACTTCCCACCATGCAATTCAGAGAAAACTTTGTCTCATTTCAAAAAAAAAGTCAGATGGATGTTTAATTTTGTGAAAAGCCCTCAATGTAAAACAACATTTTAGATAACCTTTAATACAAGTTGTAAAGAGATTGTTAACAATCAGAAAAATGGAATTAAAACTTAATAACTCTCCTTCTATAAGTAATACTTTTCCTATTAATACCAGCATTTAGTCCTCACTGTCAGTCGTGAACACTATTAATTAATTCATTGGTCCCATAGACAAAGAAAGACAGATTCTGGAGTGCAGTGGAGCACAATACATTAAAGTATGAAGGCATATAATTGATTACCCTTTGTGATGATGCTGCCCCTTTAACAAGGTTATGTTGTCCTTGGGTTTTTTCAAGATGGGGTCGTAAAGACAGAGGTTCTGATATGTCTGGAAATGGCTACTTGAAAACAATGGTCACGGAGTGGCCAGTTCTCCCAGTTCAGGATTTTCTTTCTAGTTTGATTTTGTTTTTTGCAGGCAGTCGGAAAACTGCCAGCAGCAGAGAAGCTGCTACAGTGAAGCAAAGTTCCATGGTTGAACAGATGTTTCTTGAATGATCCCTTTCTGAAACCTCCCCTGCCTGTAAGAACCTATGTTGAATTTATCTTTTGCCAAGGGGTGTGTTTATGGGATGTTGCAGGTATTGGAACAGCTTTGTTAAATTGTGATAGAGTCGGTTGCGTTTTCAAATAGTTAAGTTATTCTGAATTCAGTTTTCTTTTGTTTGTGTTTCAACAGTAGTGTTTAAATAAATTTGTTTTGTTTAAAGCTGAGTGGTTTGACCAGCTGCATCACACATGGAATATTCACTTTCCATCTGCCTTTAAAATAAGATGTAGTTAGGGTCTGGGCTACCTTCTTAAAACATTTTGAGGGGATCTGGCCTGGTCCATAACACCTTGAAACAAATGCCTGAAATCTAAAAACAAGTCCTCTGCTAAAACTACTTAAATGGATACAGTAACAATTAATAACTGCAACCCTACCCTCATAGCATTCACACTCGCCTAGCTTTATTGTCAAGAAACTCCATTCGCTTCTCATTGTCATTAAGAAGGATTGAAGACCAATAAAAACATTCCATCATATTTCTTCTTCTTCCCCACATCCCATTCCTGCTACAAGCCTCACTGGAAAGAACCTGATATGTGCATTCTCCTCCCACTAAGAAGAAAAGCATCCCTTACGCATTGCCACTCACCCCTTTGCCATTCCCTCATTTTACTAGATCTCCACCTTTTCATGTACCCCTGCACTATCCATTCATTTGCTTTATGCATGCTCCTCTGACTTCTTAAATATTCAATTTATGTATAGTTGTGTGTAATCCCCTCTGCAATAAGGATTTGCAGGACTGACTGCATTCAAGATAACCCGGTCTGCATTCAAGATAAATAGGTCTGCCTGTGGCCTAACAGATGGTTTTCAAAAGGAATACTATAAGCCATAACCCACTGAATGAGGAGCAGAGAGCTACTCCTAACTGCCTGTATGAACAAGACTGATGCTGCCACCCACCACTTCCACAGGAACCCCAGATTCTCACTGCTGCTCAGTACCTCCAAAAATGAAGCTGGTTTGTGTCCTTCCCAATCCCCGCCTCTATTCACTACCATACTATCTAATTATCACTATCCACCTGACTAGATTGCATTTTTCACACTCCACTCCTTAAGGTCTCCTTAAGCTATTTAACTGATGGCTGTTTCTGGCTTTACAGGAACTTAAAGCCCATCTCCAGAATAATGAAGCTCAAAGCCCTGTATCACATACAGTTCAGACCTATCCATTCAGCTGTGTTGGGATGTCTAGATTGGAAGTGAGAAGGGGAAAGAAAGAATAGACAGGAATGTTGAAGTGTATACCGTGATATGGATCAAATAGAATTCTGTGTTCAAAAATTACCTCATATGCCAACCTTTTTCTTTCGGTCTGTATGGCAGAGATGGATGCAAATAGCTTTTCCCACTCCGAATTGTATCCATAACTTAATCCTATTCCACCAGTAAACAGCTTCCACGTATGGTATGGGAGGAGGAATGCAGATTCGAGAAGATCACTAAGCATTGGGAATATTCGGACTGAATCTAGAATAAGGCTGATGGTGTCTGTGATGTATAAAACTGTAACTGTAGTATTGTGCAACACGCAATAAGAAATTGGCATTGTGAAAGCCAGCCAAGCTAGACCTAGTCTATAAAGTCGCACACTCAGGTTGTCTTCTGTGTGACTTGGAGTCTTATAATGACGGTGTTGCATAGAGGTAATACTGGCAACAATACTAATTGGTACTGTTGCAATGGGTCTTCCGTAGAATATAGGAGACGTAATGAATGAAGCTATCATTGTTGTCTTTACGTTGGAGGTTTCTTCACCAACGCTGGCTACAAGGTGAACACCCAGTGTTATTGCAAGTGGCAATGCCATGATGTAGAAGCCATTTAATGATGATAGACTTACAAGAGCAATAAAACCAAAATAAACTCCAACTGCAATTTGACCAATGACACGGACAATGCTCATTGGTGGTTGTAGATGTCTTATTTTTTTTGTCTTATTGTGGTAAATGTTTGCATTTTGCACATACTTCGGCAGTTGCCAAATTTCCCTAATCCATCCAACTCCAAATCCACCAAATGTCACCATCCATAGTAAGGCATGACTGTCTCTTCCAAGGTAGATGTGATGGAGACCAAAAAGTCCACCGCATGACCAAAGGACATAAGTGATCAGCAGACTCTTTGCCATTTACAAGACCAAAATGAGATACCAGCAATTACTGTTATTAAAACTCACTGATTTCTATGGATTAGGGATTTGCTGTTGCAGTTTCTATTTAAGTTAAAAAATCAGATGATTTGATAGATCAGCCCAGTCTCATGGTTTGGGTTCATGTTTGGAGCATGTCATTAACCTATATGTTCATTTTATATGATCTGCAGAAAGACAAAATTAGTAAAAGTTAGAATTTACCAATCAATTTATGATCAGATCTATGTACAAGCATTACAGATATGAGGAAATTCTTGACCATGCCCAGAAATATATAACTTGTCACCGAAGATTTTGTTTTGACCAGACACCTGTGGAACGCATCACAATGATTTAGAGTTTTCAGATCAAACTATTGAACAATCCACATAGACTTTTTATGCACTCAGGGTGAAGTAGCGTGTATTTCAACTGGCATAGACACGATGAGCCATCATTTTCTGTGCCATAATTATTCTACATTCTGTATATATTCTAAATATCAGAAAAGGAGGAACATGCATCGAGGTGGGCCGGAATCTTATACAGGCTTGAGCAATGTATGCAATGGTGGGATTTGTGACAAAATTGCACAAGAAGTCTGGTGAGGCCAATCTCACTGGTGTGACCAACTCACTGCAAGGTAAGTTTCTTGCTAAACGTTGCCAATTAAGGAGATTATAGCCTTTTAAACACCTTATTAATGTGAAACTCACCTAATTAATATTTTGCTTCTTATCTTACCAAATGCACTGAACAGGTTAGACAGCAAGAAATCTTGACATGGAACTCAGGATGTGTACTTGGACACTTCAACTCACTGCTGGCTGTGAGGAGTCTCCATGCTTCTCAGCATTAGAGAGCATCTCAGTGTACAGTCCATGAGCACCAGCAAAACACATCTCACAAACATCAAGGTACATCTCCAATCCATTTCCAGGGCACATTTAAGGGTGCATTGGCAACTAGCATTGAAAGCCTCATGTATTGATATTTTACATGCAGGGACAGGTACCCAGCTCACGCATTGGAACCAGGCTGCATCTCAGGGCTGTTCACTTTGCACATACCTGCATATTCACAGCTTCCCTGTCTTGTCTTGCCTTCCATGCCATGCAGCATCATGTTTGCTTGTGCATTGGAGGTTGCCTCAGCCAGAATGAAAGGCTATCAGTACTGCTGTATTAACATGCTCGTCTACACAGTTGCACAGACAGGTTTGTTTGTCATTAGGGATCTGTTCAGGGTTGAGGGCGGGGTATCATCTTTATGAATGGCAGGTGTTAATCTAACACTGACAGCAAGCGCCAGCTGCCTGCATTTAAGCACTGTACGTTTACTCACCCAAATGGTCATTTTGGACAGTAGGTGGGGGCTAGTCCTCAGTTCAGTGAGTGAGGGGCTGCTGTCTGTCAGAGCGTTCCCAGAACCGTCAGTCACGGACACAGTCTGCACATGAGTCTGAGGATTTGGCCACAGCCAGTCGTCTGCTTGGGCCTTTCAAGAGCCAGGGATCTGTGCATCTACAGTGTGGAGAATAAGCAATGATCAGTCCTGTGGGGCCAGCACGAGCAGTCAGAGGAATCCAGTATCGTTAGTCAGAGTGCTACGAAGTCAGGTCTGATCAGTCATGCCTAAGGGCTGTTCATTGAAGTTCCTCAGAGGTTTTGGGTGAACACGGCCTCAGGATCTGTCCCTTGATTTTTTAGGAAGTTATAAGGAGAGCCTCTAGGGGCAGCAGAGGGATGACTGCCAAAAGTGGAGGGGGTAAAAGCAGAGGACTTTGTAGAGGTAGGGTAATGATGGTGACAGGAGAAAACATAATGTTTATGTGGATGGTAGGCATAACTGGGGATTGGAGAACATGATAGACAATAGAAGGGGGGATTATTGGCAAGGACCACCATATTGGCCTCCACAGGAGGAGCAGGGTGGCATCATTAAACTGAAATGTCAGGCTCAGTGGGGTAGGGAGGATAGTTGGAGGTGAAGTTCAATGAGTTGGGTTTCCACATTGGGCAGGGCAGGTGGGGAGGAAATGGGAGGGATTGGGCCATCAGGGTAATGTGAGGTAAAAGGAGACATGGGTGTTCTCAGCGAGGTGATATGGTGGGAGATACCTGGCAACTGGGTGAAGTCTGGTGCTCACCGTGGGCACTGCAAGCTATCTTCCCTGCCATCATTTGCCATTATCTAGATGCGAAACGCAACTGCAAACTGGCTGGGACATTGCCCACGGTATGGAATCAGTGTTATTTTGATGGGGAAAGAGCAGGATTCCTGTTTGCTAGATGCTAGGACACTGAAGGACAAAGACAGAGAGCAAATGGCGTAAGTTTAGGGTGAGAGGGGAAAGATATAAAAGAGATCTGAGGGGCAACGTTTTCACTCAGAGGGTGGTACGTGTATGGAATGAGCTGCCAGAAGAAGTGGTGGAGGCTAGTACAATTGCAGCATTTAAAAGGCATTTGGATGGGTGTATGAATAGAAATGGTTTGGAGGGATATGGGCCGGGTGCTGGTAGGTGGGGCTAGATTGGAGATATCTGGTTGGCATGGATGAGTTGGATCGAAGGGTCTGTTTCCGTGCTGTCCATTTCTATGACTCTATGACTCTAAGTGTTTGGAAACTACAGCTAACTTTTATTTGCAATCATTTCATCATCCATTTGCAATGCGTATGGAGTGAATGTGCTTAGGGTTCAAATGTTAGTCAATGGGGATTTATGTTGTTCCATTGCTCATGGCAAATCCAACATCGACATCTCATTAATGTTGAAGTTAGCCATAAACACTTAAAAAAAGAGGAAAATGCTGGTCAAAGATGGCCCATTAATTGTGCAATTTCCAAGGCTGCTGCGGAGGCGGAAACCATCATCTGCCATGTAAGTTTAACAATGGTCTGGACTGAATGCAATGAGAAATGAATGATTAATGTCGGTTTGGATAACAAGGGGTCTGAGTGCAACAGGCACTCCCTTTTTGATTTAATGCATTGGTCACTTAGCCAAGGCAGCACCTTTACCAAGTTGTTGCTGATGCTGAGGCTAAACTGAATGAACAATGGAGACATGGCTCTCATTACTGGGGTGCTGCACGACTCACTGTATGAATGACAGGATGCAGCCCTCATTTGCAGGGTATGCCACCACTGATTCTTCTGAGACCTAAGACTATGCCTTATGTTCCCATTGTCAGTCATTTCCAACAGGAGTCTTGTCTTCATCCATTGGTGGGATGTTGGTTGCTGTGGCTGCCTTCCTAAGATGGTGAAGGCAATGCGGAAGGGTGAGGGCTTCAAGGTCAGGAACAGGAATAGCACAGCAGGTCAGGCAGCATCCAAGGAGCAGGAGAATCGATGTTTTGGGCATGAGCGAAACGTCGATTCTCCTGCTCCTTGAATGCTGCCTGACCTGCTGCGCTTTTCCAGCAACACATTTTCAGCTCTGATCTCCAGCATCTCCTCACTTTCTCCAGAAACAGGAGTAGGCCACCACAAAGGAAGAGCAGTCCCCTGCTAAGGGAGAGGTCACAGTCAGAAGGCCCCTTGGGACTCATGGGTCTGCAGAAAGATCAGGGTTTTTTCAGTTCTGACTCCATTTCCAGGGCATGACCAAGGTATAGTGTCTTGGGACATTATGATGGAATTATGCTCGATGCGCGAGTGGGAAGCCATCTTTTCTCAGTAGCTGCAAAGGCAACAGCCACTTTGAACTGCTGTGCAACTGGCACCTTCCAGGGAGTGATGAATACCCTGAGTGTGATCTCTCACATCTGAACAAGTTCACACTATTCATTTCATTTCCTGACGACAAGGTCAGTGCTACAGCCTGGACATAGGATTCAGCGACAATGTAGTAGATACTGATGAACTGAGAGGATGAGAGCAGTCTTCCAAGGATGAGGACATTTGGAGAAAAGGAAACTGAATTTGTGCATGACAGACCTCAGCTGCACTGTGTGCTACAGTCCAGACAGGACCTGATCAATGTTTGCTTCCAGTCAATGAGAGCTGGGTGTAGTAGACCATCATGGAATGTAAAACTACTGTTGGCCAAGATGCCAGCATTTGGTATGCATCATTTTATTTGTGTTCTGTTATGGTGGCTGCAAATTAAAGCTCATGTTTGAAATTCTCTTATTGCTTATGATGTCTCTGTACTGAACAATGAGAAGGCATGGATCTACAGCAGGTATTGGGGACAGAGTAGTGATGTCCTAGAGAAGATGTTTAGATAAGATATCATGAAGGACAGGCAAACCTTATGCCTTGGTGGTTAAACAGTGACTAGAGTGAGAGGATGGGGTTGTACATGTGAGGGAGTGTTACTCGTGCCAGTTATATACCCGAAGTATTGCAGCTTTGTCGGTGCCATTACATTACTGGCAAGGGGTAACACCAGATTGCCAACAGTTGTGTGGATGCACAGCAACCTCTCAAATATAGCATGGGCACAAGAGATGCTGGTCTCTACTAATGACCTTACAGTAAAAGAAAAGTGGCCCTCGGTAGCAGTGATCATAATGTTTGAATTTCTCATTCACTTTATGGGAGAGAAGAGTGGATTGGACACCAGTGTTTTCAATTTAACTAACAATTATGAGCATACGAAGATGGAACTGGCTAAAGTGAATTTGGAAACTTGATTAAGGGATAGGTCAGTAGAAATACAGTGACAGACATTTAAGGGGATATTTCAGAATACTCAGTGAAAAAGAAAGATCATACGAGAAGGACACATCATACATGGTTAAGTGAGGAAGTTAAAGGCTGTATTAAACCGAAAGGAAAACATATAACTCTGCAAAGGCAAGTGGCAAGTCAGAAGCAAAAACAGAAATTGCTGGAGTAGGTCTGGTAGCATCTGCAGAATGAAAGTAGAGTCAAAGTTTCAGGTCCATTGATCCTTCTTTAGTTTTGCTGATGTTCAGATTTCTCGCATCCACAGTTCTTTTTGTGTGGCAAGTCAGAAGATTGGACATAATATAAGGAACAGCAAATGATGACTGAAAGATTAATAAGGAAGAGGCAATTGGAGTATGCAAGAAAGCTAGTTAGAAATGTAAAAAAAGTCAAGCGTTTATACAGGTATTTAAGTAGTAAGTAAATTGAGTTTTTGGTCCATGAGAAAGAGTGGGTCTGGGGAATTACTCATGAAAAATAGGGAAATGGAAGATGAATTAAACAAATTTTCTATTTGTCTTCACAGTAGAGGATACAAATAAAATCCCAGAAACAATTGTGAATCAGAATAGGAAAAGGAATGAGGAACTGAAAAACAGTTCTCACCACTAAGAGGGCACTGAAAAAACTTGAAATAAAATATGACAAGTCCCTACATCCTAATTGACTTCATCTTAAAAAGTGTTAGAAGTGACTGCTTCAGGTTGCCAACTTGAAAAGGAATCCTTATCCCTTTTCTCTGTTTCCTGCCCATTAGCCAATTCTCTATCCATGCCAATACACTACCTCCAACACATGGGTTGTTACCTTATGACTTAACTTTTTGTGACACACCTTGTTGAGCGCCTTCTGGAAGTCCAAATACAATACATTTACTGGCTCCCTTCTATCTACTCTGGATAAGACTTCCTTGTAAATCTCTAATAAGTCAGACATGATTTCTCTTACATGAAGGCATGCCGACTCTCCTTGGAGATTGCTAACCCCTGATATTTCTGCAGAATCCAAGGACTTTTGGAAAATTACAACCAATGTATCACTATCTCTGTAGTTACTTATTTTAGGAACCGTGGATGCAAGCCATCAAGATCAAGTGACTTATGCTTTTAGCCCCATCAGTTTGTCCAATACTACTTCTTTAGTGATGGTGGTGGCACTTAGTTCCTCTCATGCATTCTGTAATATTAATGTGCTGATTGAAGTATATTCCATCATCAAGACTGATGCAAAATATCTATATAACTCATCAGACATTGCCTTGTTACGCGTAACTATCTCCCCAGATTCAATTTTCTAAGGAGCCTATGTTTATTAAGATCTCTCTCTTATTATATATTTGAATAGCTCTTATTGTCAGTTTTTATATTCCTTGCCAGTTTGCCCTTGCAGTTTATTTTCTCTCCCATCTTTTTTGTCCTTCTTTGCTGAATTCTGAATTTATCCCAGTCTTCAGGGCCATCACTGACTTTGTTCCTCCTTATATGTTTTTTCTTTCACTTTTATACTCTCCTTAACCTCCTTGGTTAGCTATGATTGGTTTCTCTTTAGAATTCTCCTCCTTACTGGGATGTAATTTTGCTGAGAGTCATGAATTACTTTCTCAAATATCTGTCACTGTTTACTTACTGTCATTCCTGCTAATCTGTCTGCCCAGCCCACTTTAGCTAACTCTCTCTTCATTTCATTGTAATTCTCTTTAATTTAAACACAATTGTTTCCAATCCAATTTTCTCAAAACTGAATATTCAATTTTATCATATTATGATCACTACTTTCTAGGGAATCTTTTATTTGGTGTTCATTTATTAAACTTGCTTCATTATGCATTACCAGATGCACCATAGCCTGATCTCTGGTTAGTTCCATGAGGAGACTGCTGCCTCACAGCGCTAGGGATCCAGGGGTCGATTCCAACCTTGAATGGCTGTGTGTGGAGTTTGCACGTTCTCCCAGTATCTGTGTGGGTTTCTGCCAGATGCTCCAGTTTCCTCCCACAGTCCAAAGCTGAGAAGAGTGTTGGATTGGCAATGCTAAATTGCCCCATATTATCCAGGGATGTGCAGGTTAGGTGAATTAGCAGTGGTAAATATGGGATTATGGGGGTAGGGTGGGGGCTGGGTCTGGGTGGGATGATCTTTGGATGGTTGGTACAAACTTAATGTGCTAAATGATCTCTTTCTGCACTGAAGGGATTCTATGATTCTGTGACAATGTTGCTATACGAAATTATCCATAATAGTTTATGAATGTGTTGTCGTAGCTGCCTTTTCCAGTATTCAGGAAAGAGGATTGGTTGGCTAATAGGAAGCAGATTGTGGGTTCAAACAGATCATTTTCAGTTTGGCAGCATGTTGAGTAAAGTTCCACAAGGATCAGTTTTGGAACCTCAGTTATTTGCAAGTTATATCAATGGCAAGTGGTGACACTGAAAGTATAGTTGATAAATTTGTTGACAATACAAAAGGCAGGTAGGAAAGTAAGTTTGAAGATGACAGAGTCTGCAAATGTTACATATAGGTGAAGTGAGTGAGAAGATTTTGGCAGATGGATTATGATGTGGAAAAATGAACTCGTTCATTAGCAGGAAGAATAGAAAAGAGCATATTATTTAAAATGAAGAAAGATTGCTTAACTCAGAAACCTAATTACACGACTCAGAAGAGGTTAGTATGCAAGTATAGCAAGTGATTAGGAATGCAAATGGAATGCAGTTATTTATTACAAGGGGAATTGAATATAAAATTGGGGACATTTTGCTACAGTTGTATACGTGAAGAGGTCATGTCTGGAATACTGTGTACAGTTGTGACTTCCTTATTTAAGAATAGACATAAAATGCCTTAGAAGCCATTTAGAGAAGATTCACTTGACTGATGGATGACTGGGTGGTTATCTTATGAGGAAAGGTGTGTTCATTGAAGTTTGGAAGAATCTGCGGCAATCTTACTGAAGCACTGAAACAATGTTTCCATTTTTGGGAGGGACGAGAACTAGGGAACACAGTGAAAAGAAAATCCCTTATTTTTGAAAAGATAAAGGTGAGGAAGGTTTGTTTTTAAAGTCTCAGAAGATCATACATCTTTCCTGGAGGACAGTGGAGGCAGGTTCATTGAATATATTCAAGGCAGAGGTAGATAAATTCTTGATTAACAAAGGAATCTGTGATCATCAACGTCAGTGAGAATGTGGAGTTGAGGCCACAATTCAATTAGCCATTATATTATTGAAGAATGAAGAAGGCTGGAGGCACTGAATGGGCTATTCCTGCTCCTAATTAGAAACCCTACAGTGTGGAAACAGACCCTTCGGCCCAACAAGTCCACACTGACCCTCTGAAAAGTATCCCACCCAAACCTATTCCTCTACCCTATTACTCTACATTTACCCCTGACTAATGCACCTAACCTACACATCCCTGAACACTATGGGCAATTTAGCATGGCCAATTCACCTAACTTGCGCATGCACATGTTCTGTGTCCAGGGGTATTGCTGAAATTCAACTGGTTAAAATCATCAGGTTGCCAGCACAAACCATTGGCAAGATCCTGCCACTTTTCCAGATAAGCCTGATTATCTCAGGGTCGTTGCTTGCATGGTTATCTGAAACTTAAAGGATCTGCCCCCATAGTGATGAGTAATCACCTCCATTTTTCATTATTGAACCAGGCTGACTTGTTAATCATCAACCATTCTCCAGAGTACTATGGACCCTCTTGGCTAGGTGTCAAGTTACTGACTTTGCCATAAGACGCTTGGCTTGGTTTTGATCTTTGACTCTGAAGATATCTTACTTGTATAATCCATTTGAAGAAAATTAGTATTCACTACTGCCAACTATGAATTTGATCCTTCATTAGACGGTTGGCAGGTTCACAGAGCACCTCATAAGCAATAGTGAGCATATAGCAACATTAAAATGTGAGTACATTGCCACTATCCTGATCAGTGTGCACTCACACCATACTCCCACCAGTTAAAGTGATAATGGAACTGGCCCCTTGGAATGTCAATTAAAATTAAGTTTTCTTATTGCTGCAACATATTACACAGCGGAACAAGATTCTCTTGCATTCATGCTGCTGCTTATGGATTTCTCTGGTTTGCAGTTTCCAATAGCAGTGCTTATCTAAAACTGGAACTTACCTCTACAGTAACAATGCTGTGCTAGCTGAATATTATCTGGATTCCTATTCAGCAGCATACTGGCTTTGAACAGTAGATTCCTGTCTGATTTGCCTCAGGAGCTTATGAAAAGTTGGGTCAAAATTTAAAAGTGATAAATTTACCTTTTTCAAGCATGTCGTGTTTCATTTACATGAAGGTGAAAAATTTAAGAACTTACTTGATAGGAAGTCTCAAGATACCAAAAGTAGGAAAGTGGAGAAACAGAAATCTTTGAACTAAAAAGAAGTATATGAGCAAATGCTTACCAGTCAAAGAAGCGTAGTTTCTGGTTAAGTTCAGAGGACTTTTGACCACTGAAGACTAACCCTGTGTTGATTCAGCAGTTCATTATTGCGCAAAAATCGCAATACATTCCAAAGTAGCTTTTAACAACAGCTGACTTATGTTCACTAACAGTGTTGAATATTAACTCCAGAAGGTGAATGAAAAGAACAAATCTTAAATGACAATACAAATCAATGTGAGTGTTAAACCCAATTAGAAGATATTATGTTACAGTGGTAGTATCCCTATCACTGGGCTAGATGGTCCAGGTCCAAAGTTCCACATGCCCCAGTGTTGTGTCGTAACATGTCTGAACGTATTGATTGAAAATAATTTAAAACAAATTGGAAAAGTAAGTCAGACCAGATATAATCTTTGAAGTGATTTCCCAGAGGAAACAGTTTAAAAAAACAACAGTAATACTTGTAAATGTACTGGTCATGCTGGTGTTCCACTTTGAAGTATACAAGATGGGCCAGACCACTTTGCGTTATTCACAAGTTTACTGGTATTTTTCTAGAATCAGTTTTAAAGAAATAGCATTTTGAGTACAAATTGTTAGTACAGAATCAAAACTAATCTATTCAAATATTAAGTAAATTTGGCACGTTTATTCAATGTTCGAAGATGAGCAGTAAATCAGTCTTCCTGAATGGCAAATTTATGAAGTTTGGCCTAATGCACTTTAGAATGCATATGCTGATTTCAGCTCTGGTTGGGTTGTTAAAATTTAAGATAATCTTCATTTGGATAAATACTACTATGCATAGTATATGTGTTGGCTTGCAGTAATTACATGACCCCACCTCTGTTGTATGGGCATTTGTGTATAGTCACTGGTAGCCTTTACATAGACAGCACTTGATATATGTGAGAGAGTAATGCAGCTAAAATTTATTGATGTTCAGCATGGTAAGTGAGCCAGCTACTGTGAAAAAGATAGAAAGGAATGTCCAGTCAAAAATGTGTGGATTTTCAGAACTGTAAGAATGTGCACCACTGGAAGAACAAAAAGGATTGTAGGTTTGAATTATTGGGTAAGTCAAATGGCTATGAATTTCCCACAGAAAAGAGCTAAACTCCAGAAAAGAGGCAAGGGTGATTGTCATAGAATCATACAGCACAGAAACAGACCCTTCGGTTCAACCAGTCCATACCGAACATAATCCCAAATTAAACTAGTCCCACCTGCCTGCTCCTGGCCCATATCCCTCCAAATCTTTCCTACTCATGCACTTGTTCAAGTGTCTTTTAAACGCAATTGTGCCAGCATCCACCACTTCCTCGGGAAATTCATTCCACACGTGTACCATCCTCTGTGTAAAAGATTTGCACGTCTTTTTAAAATCCCTCTCCTAGCATCTTAAAAATATGTCCCTTAGTCTTGAACTCCCCCATCCTAGGAAAAAGACACCATTAATGCTTTCAATACTCCTCATGATTTTGCAAATCTCTATAATAACATCATCTCTCAACCTCTTACAGTCCAGTGAAAAATATCTCAGAAAGGCCACATTTTACTGAATGTGGCATCAAGGATCACCAGCAAAACTGGAAGCAATAGTGTTGTGTATTTGTGCAAGTATAGTAGACTGTTACTTTAAGAGTCCAATCATGTGATAGAATGACATTATTGGTTGTTTTGAGTGGATAAACAGCTCTCTCTAACCTTGCTGTCTGTAGTGAGCATCTTCATAATAAAACAGGAATATATGAGCAGGAATAGGCCATTCAACCACTTGAACTGTTCTGCCATTCATTATGATCATGGCTGATCATAGAATTCAATGCCTCAAATTTTATCCTGCCCCTTTTAGCCACAACAGCTATTATCTACTTCCTTGAAAATGAATAATATTTTGGCCTCAACCACTTTCTATTGTAGTGAATTTGTTTGGTTCACCACTCTAGGTGAAGAAATGTCTCCTCATCTCATAAAAAGTTTGCCCCTTTTGTTTAAACTATGACCCTTGTTCTGGACTCCCCTATGAGCAGGAACATCCTTCCTACAGCCAACTTGTGTCATCTTGTTAGAATTCTTTTGAACTCTAGCAAATTGAATCCTAACCAACTCAATTTCTCATACGTCAGTTCTGCCATCCCAGGTTCATCAAATTGATTCCTGTCCTGCTGTTGAACACTGCAGTCACCTGGTCCTGCTTGGAATTTAAGAAAACTGGCAAAGGATGAAAATTGCTTGAAAGCAAATAAAATTCACCCCAGATGAACAGCGCAGAAGCAGTTTGTCATGTGCTGCCCCTGAAGGATCACTGAGTACCAAGTACCCTACACACGGAGGGAAATATCTGAGCTAGGGCTAGGGGTATAGACTCAAAAAAACAGACAGAGCCTTAGGAAAACCTTGTTTTATATAGTTAAAAATCACAACAACAGGTTATAGTCCAACAGATTTATTTGGAAGTACAAGCTTTTGAATGCTGCTTCTTCGTCAGGTAGCAAGTGGGGCAGGATCGTAGGACACAGAATTTATAGAAAACGATCATAGTGTCATACACTGATGCAATATATTGAACAAACCGAGATTGCTGTTAAGTCTTTCACCTTTTAGAATGGGCTGCAGGTTTCGACTCATTAATATGTAAATCCTGGAACTTCTTTCAAGTCATATTCCTGAGATAACTTCAACTTTTATTAAAAAAAGTGACATTTCAGCTCGGACAATGCATTAAAGATGTGAGGTTAGAGTCTGTATTTATTCCAGCCTTGAGTCAGACTGGTTCATTTTTCAAAGTAGGAATTTATAAAAGGTCACATGGGTTATAAAAAGTATTTACTGCCTGCAGATTGTATGCTTTTTGAACAAAGTAGAATGTATCTGCAAATACAATTCTGCAAATGCAAATTCACACAATAGACTGTGTGTGTTGGCGGGGTGGGGGGAGGTTGAGGGCAGTGGGGGAAGGGAGTGTGTGTGTATATGTGCTTGATAGAGTGTGTGCATGAGTGTGATGTATATGCCTATGAGAGGGTGTGCACATGAGTGTGACTGTGGGGAGTTTGTGTGTGTGCCTGAGAAAGAACATGTGTATGAGAGAAGGTGTGTGTGTGTGTGTGTGTGTGTGTGTGTATCTACTCAGATGAGAGATCTGCCATTTTGTGAACTCTCATGCTCGAGATTAGTTGTTCAACTTTCATGGCTGCTAGCTCCATCAAGACAAACACGAATGTTGACTCAAAACTGGCATCAGTGAGGATGAACAGGTCATGTAGCAGCAAAATGCTGGTATAAACAAGATTTATATAGAAACTATGGCAAAGGAGGACACATTGTTTGAGGAAGAAACATGAACAACACGTGGCAAAAATACAAAAGCTGAAGAATAGAAAGAAAAATCTACATGGTAGAGAAAAAAACGAGGACATGAGAAAAGCCAACACACAGTCTGAAGAGGAGCTGTTATTAAACATACTGGCCATTGCTGGTGACATAACGAATACTGGATCATCCCATACTGAACAGTAAACCAGTAAGGATGGAAGTGAACACCAGAGCAGTAGTTTCAGTGATACCTGCATTCATATGTGAAGTGGTGCCTTTAAAGGGTGCATCAATATTCAATTATATGCATCAGTCTGAAGATTTGTCCTTACATATTGTCAAAAGAAAATTCCCACTTTTATTGGGAAGCATGTGGTGAAAATCAAACTGTTGAACTGATGTAAATTGCTTGTCAAATTCTGAGACTGATCTATCACATATTCTAAAGAAACATGCCTTTTTTTTGTTGGAACTCTGGGAAGCATGGAATAAGATCTGTCAAATTGAAAATCAAGGAAGAGAATCAAGCAAAATGTTGCAAGGCTAGATCAGTGCCTTATACAAATCAGGCCAAAGGTCAAGGCAGAATTAGAGAGGCTGGTCAAGATGGGAGTCCTTGAACCTGTGATTTCGCCATGCTTATCATACCAATGAAAAGTAAAGATAGATCAGATGTATCTATGGTGATTTCAGGGTCACTATTAATCTGGTACTGTGTGCTGAGCGGTATCCTTTACCTTTAAATTGTTGGACTTATTTGTTAGATTAGCTGCAGATTGGCTTTTCAGTAAAGTTGATTTTAGTCCAGCCTATCCCCAGATAACTGTAGATCCTGAGTCACAGAAATACTTGACGATTTTAACACATTAAAAAAAAATTATTCAAATACAAGCGACACCCTTTTGGAATCACATTTGCATCTGTGTTATTCCAACATGACATGAATTAGATTTGTAGTGGATTGGAAGGAGTCTAATATTACCTTGACAAAGTGTTAGTTATGCGGAGAAACAAAAACGGTAAAAGAGCATCTCCACAATTTTGATGCTACTCTAGAGATTTGAAGATTATGGCCTAAGAGTAAAGAAAGAAATGTGAATTTTTAAAAAATCTTCCATTGAATATTGAGGCCATCTTCAAAAGTAGGCCATAACTGAGATACCAGCACCTGAAAATGAAACCAACTATGAAACCAACCAAATATTCAAGCCGTCACTCAATTTATGCCAAAACAAGAAATAGAAATGAGAAGATCAATGTGAAACAGCCGTTACACAAGCTAAAGTGGCTTATTTATGTCAGAAGTTCTGACTCATTTTGACTAGCATGTGATACATCACCATATGGAGTAGGAGCAGTCATTTCTCACAGATTACCCAATGTGGAAGAGAAGTCAATAGCTTTTACTGTAAAAATCATTAAATAAAACAGAAATGGGCTATACACAGATAGAGAAAGAAGCTCTCGGAGTCATTTTTGGCATCAGACAATTCCACCAATAACTGTATGGCCAGAAATTTACCCTATTAACAGACCACAGACCATTGACCACAACATTTAGGCCTCATTACAGGGATACCTTCACTAGCATCAAGCCAAATGCAGAGGTGGGCATTGTTGCTATTAACCAATACATACAATTAAGTATTTGCAATCAGACTTACTTGGTGATGCTGATGGGTAGTCTAGATTACCTTTGCTAAATGAATTGACTACAAACAGTCCTTATGTACACATTTTCTACTTCAAACAAGTAGAGAATACTCCAGTAATGGCAGGACAAGTTAAGAAGTATACTGGAAATGATTAATTACTATCAAAAGTGATAGACATGGTACTTTGTGGCAAGATCATAGGAATAACCCATATGGTCACATGGAAGCTAGAACTGTCCTTACCAGTGGGATGTCTCCTATTGAGGGTCATCATTCCACCACAGCTAATGAAGTGTGTGTTAAATCAGCTCCACAATAAGTCAGTGTGGCATTGTGAGAATGAAGGAGATAACTAGGTTATTTTTGGTGGCCAGGACTCAGTACTGAAATTGAGAAGGCAGGAACACGTGCAGCGTGGGCAAGAGCTTACAACCTACTTCCATTAGCACCATTATGCCCATGGGAATGGTCAGAAAGGTCACAGCAAAATAATTTGTATTAACTATACTGTACCTTTTGAAGGGTGAATGTTTCTCATAGTGCTTGATGCACTTACAAAATGGTCCAAAGTTGCCATTAAGACGACATCATCTTCAGAGAAAACCATTGAAAGACAAGGGGAGATTTTTAAGAGGTTTGGTTATCCAGAATTGCTTGTTAGTATGACGATGCTGCTCGTTTAACAAGGTTACGCTGTCCTTAGTTTTTGTTTTCAGAGATGTTGTAAAAGCAGCAATTCCAAAAAGTCTGGCTTGGAGGGGTTTTAGGGCCAGTTTGATAGTAGCTACCAGATACTGCTTCAGGCAAAAGGCTTTCAAGTTTTTTCAAAAAACAGTTGTACAATGTAAGGGTAGTGGCCATTTCTCCCAGCTCAGCTTTTCTCTGGTTTGATGTGGTTTTGGCAGTCTCGCTATTCACTGAAAGCAGGCAGACAGTTTTGAGGCTGCTGATCCAAGAAATAGCAACATGGAAGAAGGTGTTCCATGCTGCCATCACTCTCTCTCTCTTGTAAGATCCTGTACTTGATTATACAGGGGTGTTTGTATGGATTGTTGCAGGTATTGGGAACAGCATCATTAAATTGGTATAATCTGTTGGATTTTCGAATAAATTAAATTACTCAGTGTTTTTTTGTGTGTTTCATTCAGTAATCTTGTAAACAAATTCTGTTTTGTTTAAAACTAAGTGGTTTGACCAGCTGCATCACTCCTGGAATATCTGTGTTACACCTGCTTAAAACAACTAGCAAAGTTGGGGTCCAGAGTACTTGAAATATTTGAGGGGGTCTTGCCTGGTCCATTACAGATTGGGGGCTCTTTGTGGGAGTTGTTCTATAGTTCCAATTGGGATCAGGATTTTTGGATTTGAAGGCAGCAAGTGATAGGTGTTAGTGTCTTTTGTTCAGGGTGTTGAATTTGGTTGGTTTAAACAGTGCTTGGGATAACAATCAGTCACCAAGAGTTTTCTGGGGGTGGAAGAAGTGACTTTGGGGATTTTACAAAAGGTGATTAAGGCTGGAATTAGCAGACAAGCTGGAGCTGCCTCCTTCCATGAGGAAAGGAGAGATCATTACCACAATAGCTCAGCATTTAAATTTGCTGGAAACACCATTAGAGATGGCTAAAATTCAATTGAAAATGAAGCAGCTTGAGTGACAGGCAAAAGAGAAGGACAGGGCAACACAAATGAAACAGTTTGAATTACGATTAAAAGCAGAGGAAAGAGAAAAAGAACAAATTGCTTTAGAGAACAAAAAGAAGAAGAGAAAGAGAGAGAAGAGATAGAAAAGAAGAGAGAGGAAAGGAAGAAAGAGAGGGAATTTGAACTTCAGAAATTGGCACTTAGATTGGAGTTCAAAAATTCACTTCCTGAAGTAGTGTGAACTCATGTTGAGATCAGAGTTAAAACATCAAGATTAGCAGCTGAAATGGCTGTCAATTATGAGTTTGTCCATAAATCAAAGTTTGGCTTCCAACATCAATTTCAATTGTGAGGGATAGAAATTGGGGGAAAAGAGAAATCCTCACATGGAAAGAGAAAGGTAGATCTCGGTGAAGATCATAAGGATAACTTACCACAGGGAAAAAAGGAAACCCTTGAAGGGGACAGTGTTTTCACTGCAATAAAGTCGGCCACATGAAATCACAGTGTTGGTGGGTTAGGAAAAACACTGGGAAGCCAGATGTAGGAAAACAGGATAAGCCAGTGAATTTTGTTGGAGTGGCAATGGAAAACACAGTGTAGGCTAGAAAGCTGCACTAGAATGTATAACCTGGACGGGGGTTGGTTAAGGAGGAAGTGCCAGATCTTCTTAAACCATGTACCTGCGAAGATAAAGTTTACTTGCGTACGCCAGGAGCAGCAGGTAAAGAGGTTACAATATTAAGAAATACAGGATCCTCTCAATCTGTGATGTTGAAGATGAGGAGATATGTACTTCTGAAGGACTACTGCTAGAAAAGGTACGAGTAATGGGAATTCATGGTGAGACAAGAAGCACTCAGTTATGTAAAGTGAGGTTAGAGTGTCCAGGGCTGAAAATGTGTTGCTGGAAAAGCGCAGCAGGTCAGGCAGCATCCAAGGAACAGGAGATTCGACGTTTCGGGCATAAGCCCTTCTTCAGGAATGATTTTCGGGCTTATGCCCAAAACATCGAATCTCCTGTTCCTTGGATGCTGCCTGACCTGCTGCGCTTTTCCAGCAACACATTTTCAGCTCTGATCTCCAGCATCTGCAAACCTCACTTTCTCCTTAGAGTGTCCAGGGAAGAGTGGAGAAGTTGTGTTCGGAGTACTGGACAAACTCTCAGCTCCAGGAATACAATTTGTCCTTGTTAGTGATATAGCTGGTTCACAGGTAGGAGTGATGCCTACTGTAGTTGAAAAAATATTGCAGGACACATATTCTGTGATTTTTCCTGACTGTGTGGTAATGAGGTCACAAAGCTACCAGTTGAAACAGGAGAAATCAAAGAGTACAGATAAGAAAGTTAAAGTGGAATTAGCAGAGACCCTGTCTGATCAGGTGGTTGACACAAACCAGGGGCAGATAGATGACAAAGCAAATATCTTTAGCTCAGAAAAAAAACTGAGTTACAGCAGAAAGATGAGAATTTAAAGCAATTGTATCAAAAGGCAAACACAGAAAAATAATCCAAATGTATCCCTGAATGTTACTATCTTAAAAATGATGTCTTAACAAGGAAATGGAGATCATCACATATTCAGGCAGATGAGAAATAGGCAGAAGTTCATAAAGTTGTATTGCCAGTGGGTTAAAGAAAGGAGGTGTTAGGAGTGGCACATGAGCTTCCACTAGAGGGTCATTTATGTGTGAGAAAAACTCAAGCTCAAATACAAAAACATTTTTGTTGGCCTGGACTGCACGAGGATGTAGTTGAATTTTGCCAGCCATGTCAAGTAATTGGAAAACTACAGGCAGTAATAAAATCTGCACCATTAATACCTATTCTTGCATTTGAGGAACCTTTTACAAAAGTCTTAATTAGGACCCCGACCTAAAACAAAAAAATCGGAATCAGTATTTGTTAACAATAATGGATGTGTCCGCTATATTTCCAGAGGCTGTTCCATTATGCAGTATCACAGCTAAAAAGATTGGAGAGAAATTACTCAAGTTTTTCTCTAGATACAGATTACCCACAGAGATATAATCAGACCAAGGGTCAAACTTTACGTCAAAATAATTGAAAGAAGTTATGGACAGCTTCGGAATAAAACAATTCAAATCTACTGCGTAGCATCCAGAATTGTAGGGACCGCTAGAAAGGTGGCATTAGATGTTAAAGACCATGTTGAGTCATATAGCCAAGACTATCCAGATGATTGGGATAAGGGAATTCTGTCAGTGCTTTTTGCAATCAGAGATGCATCAAATTAATCGACCAAATTTAGCCCATTTGAATTAGTTTTTGGGCATGAAGTGACAGGACTGATAAACTTGATTAAGGAGAAATTGGTAGGTCAGAATTTAGAGACCGCATATTTGGACAATGTGTCTTAACTTTAGGGAACAATTAAATAGAGCGGGGGATTTGGTTAGACAGCATTTAAAAGTATCACAGCATACAATGTAACAGGAAGCAGACGAGGAATAAAAAACTCACAATTTTGCTATCGGAGATAAGGTGTTTGTGTTACTTCCAGTGATAGGCAAACCTTTAAAAGCAAGGTTTAGTGGACCTTATTAAGTTGAAAGGAAATTGAATGTGGTGAACTATTTGATAAGAATTCTTAGACAGAAAGAAATCTCACAGAGTGTGTCATGTGAATATGCTCAAAAGGTATTTTGACAGGGAAGGAAAGCCAAAGGAGACTGTTATTAGTTACAACACTAAGGGAAGTGGAACATTGGACGAGAAATGGCAGATGGAATTTATTCTGGATAAATGTGAGATAATACATTCTGGGAGGTCAAATGCAAACAGGAAGTATGCAGTAAATGGTAGGATCCATCAGAGCACTGATACACAAAGGCATCTTGGGGTGCAAATCCATAGCCCCTTGAACCTGGCAACACAAGTGGATAGAGTAGTAAAGAAGGAATACTGCCTGCATTCCATCAGTTGGTACATTGAGTATAAAAGTTGGCAATTCATGTTACAGCTATATAAAAGTTTAGATAGGCTTTATTTAGAGTATTGTGTGCAGTTCTGTTGCCACACTACAGGAAGGTTGTGGAGGCTTTGCGGGGGGTGCAAAAGAAGTTTACCAGGATGTTGCTTAGATTGGAGTGCATTAGCTATGAGGAGAGCTTGGGCAAGTTTGTTTTCAATCGAGCATCGGAAGCTCAGGTGTGACCTGATTAGAAGTATATAAAATAATGAGAGGCATGCATAGGGTGGGTAGTCGGGATTCATTTTCCCAAGTTGGAAGTATCAAATACTGGGGGATATAGGCTTAAGGTGAGAGGGGTAAAGTTGAAAGGAGTTGGGTAAGATATATTTTTTACACAGAGGGCAGTAGGTGCCTGAAATGTGCTGCCAGGGGAGGTGGTTGAAGCAAGTATGACAGACACATGAACAGGCAGGGATATGAGCCATGTGCAGTTGGATGGGATTAGTTTAGAATGACATGGTTTGCACAGACATGGTAGGCCAAAGGGCATAATATATTGTTACTGTTTGAGAGCTTGGGTTCTAAAGTGGAGGAAAGATGGTTTTTAGTTTTCAGTTCTGTAAAAATCTGACCACTTTTGAGAGGTCAGATTGTAATTTTTTTTGAACAGTGAGCTAAAGACAACATTTGCAAGCAATCATGTGATTTTAGCTGTACTAGGCCAGACCAGACCCCCTCAAAATATATCAAGGACATAGCCTACACCTTAACTTATATCTTATTAAAAGGCAAGTGTAAGAGCCTGTGTTCCAGATGTGATTCAATTGGTCAGACTACTAGGTGCTAAGCAAACACACTTTATTCTTACACCAGAGTTAAAATACAAAAATAAATTGCCATAACTTTAACTTGATTAAAATCCTTAACAAAAGAATATATTATTTAACTATTAATCATCAATTGTTCCTACATAGCAGCATCCCATAAATACACCCTTGGCAAAGGCAAATTCAGCCTCACATGCTATCTCTAGTCCAAGAGAAAATGTAGTGATTGTAATGAGGTCAGCCAGGTGGATCTCATAAAATACGAGTTCCCTGATTGGGCCCTGGCGACAGATAAGAGGAGGACATTCTGACAGTCTGAGAGCTGACTCTGAGGGTGCTGGACCAGTGTCAAGGGCTTTCCATGTGTAAATAAAGGATGACTTGGTGACGTGATACTGCCTCTCTGGAGTTATTTCAGTGGCATCGGGAGTAAAGCACATTCCTGAAGAAACCCTCTTGCAACAGTCGTCTTTGAGTTAGGATAGATAACATTTCTGGCATCATGCCATTGTTTGGTAGGCTTGACTGGTTCAACCCTACCGTTGAAGACTGGGCCTACTACATGGAAAGAATGCGCTATTTTTTCTGGGCAAATGATATTGGGGCAGATGAAAAGCATCAAATAATTCTCCTGACAGCTTGTTGACCTGCAGCAATTTTGGTAAACCTGACCCTAAGTTTCCCTGAGGCACCAGATACTAAAACCTTTCAATAATGGGCCACAAGCCTACTAGATTTACTGAAAGAGGACAAGGCAGTGTCATGAATAGCTTCAGGTTGATTTCAGCAGTCGACACTAATACTAAGTGTGTATAATTACAACTTGGAACACCAACTGGGAGGCCAAGTAGTGAATGTGGATGCATTGAGCTGCCTCCCATTGATGGTACTGTCACTGGAATTGTCCGTAATGGTTTTACATTTTCTGGACGCACTTCCAGGCACAGCTGATACTATCAGGTTTCAGATACAGAATGATCTGGGCCTGGCAAACTGAAACAACTGGTGCTAACTGAAGAAAGCAAAGGGCCGTCTCAACCACAATCGAAACCTTTTTGGACCCAGAGAGACCAAATCACCATAGAGGATGTCATATTATTATGGGGAGCAAGAGTGATTGTACTGAGCAAAGGTGACTGCTAGATACTGACTGAACTCCACCAGGGTCATCCAAGGGTGTGCCAGCTCAGCGAGTAAACTTACAACCTGAGGAGTGTCCAAAGTGAAGGTATTGGTAAAAGGTTATGTCTGGTGGCCAGGATTAGATGCAGACATAGACACATTGGTGGAGCAGTGCACAGAGAGCCAAAAAGGACAAGAATTGCAGCCAGCAGCTCCCCCACATTCATGGGAATGACCGGATAAACCCTGCACTCACTTACATGTCAAATATGCAGGTCCTTTCATTGGCTCTATGTTCTTAGTCGTTGTAGACGCCCACTCGAAGTGCAGAGTTCATTTGTCAAACATGGGGATGACAGTGGAAAAATTGCGTGCATCTTTGGAATACACGGACACCCAGAAGTGTTGGTCAACGGTAATGGGCCATCATTTGCCAGCAGGGAATTTGAGTATTTCCGAAAGTCGAATGGGATTTGATATATAAGAACAGCTCCAAACCATTCATCACCCAATAGCCTAGCGGAAAGAGCAGTCCAAACTTTGAAGGCAGGTTTGAAGAAATAGCCTACGCCTTTGCTAGATACCAAACTGTCCCAGTTCCTGTTTGATTATAGGACCACCCCTTGTACAACTACAGGGATAGCTCCAGCAGAGTTGGTGACGGGGAGAAGACTCTGCATCAGATTAAATCTGGTCTTCCCAGACCTCAGGGTGGGGAGAGGGGGAAAATGGCATCAGGAATGCCAGTGCTGGATGCCAGACTCCACTAAGCGGGAGAGACTGTTTACAGGTCGCAAAGTTTGGTGTAGGAATCAAAGAAATGGCCATGTATGGGTAAGAGTCTTGGTCAACACCAAGGTCAGGATCGGTGACGTAAAAAGTTCGTGTATGAATGACAGTCCTGAACAAGCATGTGGACTATATGAAAGCCATGAACTCGCAAACAGAGAAGGAGCAAAATGTGCCCTGCCACCCCGGAGTGATTGGGAAGACTGTTGGAACCAGTGGGTTCTCCCTCTCTGTCAAGTGTTGAAGAGATCTCTGGATCAGCGGAGCTCGCTGCATCAACACCTTTGCTGCTGGAAGAAGAGGGAATTTCTCTCGAGATACTCCGAGTGCAAGAGCCAAGCTCCTGTGGGTTACACGTCACCCGTATCTGATGCAGATTTGGAGGAACTTGATGCAGTGCTAAAACGTCCCAGGAGGTGTTACAAGCAAAAGGACTGCACTATATTCCTCAGAGGGGGAGGGATGTAGTGATTATAATGAGGTCAGCCAGGTGGATCTCATAGAATATGAGTTCCCTGATTGGACCAGATTGACAGCCCCAATCAGTGAGCCCTGGCTGATAGATAAAAAGTGTTTTAGACATTCTGAAAGCTGGCACTGAGGGAGCTGGATCAGTATCAAGGACTTTCCACGTGTCAATAAAGGATGGCTTGGTGGTAGGGTACTGGCCTCTGTGGAGTGATTTTGAAAGAAACATCAAAATAAACACTCCAACAGCAGAGAGAAAACTTAAGCCTTTGCTGCAGCAGAAAACGAGACTCCCAAATGGTATGTTGCCTCCCAGGTACACAGGTCAGGGATGTCTCAGATCGACTGCAGAAAATTCTCAAGGGGGAGGGTAAACAGCCAGCTGTCATGGTGCATGTAGGCCCCAATGATATAGGTAAAAAACAGGATGAGGTCTTACAAGAAGAATTCAGGGAGTTAGGAACCAAATTAAAAAGTAGGACCTCAGAGGTAGTAATCTTAAAATTGTTACCAGTGCCATGTGTGAGTCAGAATAAGAATGATAGAATGTTCAGGATGAATGCGTGGCTTGAGAGATAGTGCAGGAGGGAGGGGTTCAGATTTTTGGAACATTGGGACTGGTTCTGGGGGAGGTGGGACTATTACAAATTGGATGGTCTACACCTGGGCCGAACTGTTCCTTATAGGCTTCGGGGGTGCTTTTGCTAATGCTGTTGGGGAGGGTTTAAACTAATGTGGCAGGGGGGTGGGAACCAACTGAGGACGTTAGAGCACAGGAAGGAAGTAGCAATTAAAGCCTATAAGGAACTAGATAATGAAGTCAGCATGACTAAAGGGAAGAGTAGGCTGGGAGTGGTGGATGAACGCAAAGGGACTGGTGGTCTGAGGTGTATTTGTTTTAATGCAAAAAGTATAATAGGTAAGGTAGATGAACTTAGGGCTTGGATTAGTACCTGGGAATATGATGTTGTTGCTATTACTGAGACTTGGTTGAGGGAAGGGCATGATTGGCAACCAAATGTCCCAGGATATCGATGCTTCAAATGGGATAGAAAGGGAGGTAAAAGGGGTGGAGGAGTTGCATTACTGGTCAAAGAAAATATCACAGCTGTGCTGAAGGAGGGCACTATGGAAGACTCAAGCAGTGAGGCAATATGGGCAGAGCGCAGAAATAGGAAGGGTGCGGTAACAATGTTGGGGCTGTACTATAGGCCACCCAACAGTGAACGTGAGATAGAGGTACAAGTGACCAAGATAGCTCTGGAGAATGGTGATTTTGTACACTTTTCACTGCACTCATGTATTCCTATACTTGAGTATACATGACAATAAAATCTAATTCTAAAAAGTAAATCTGGGACTTAATAATGGAAAATAAGGGAATGGCAGATGAATTGAACAGGTTTTTGCATCACTCTTCACTGTAGAGGATGCAAGTAACTTTGCAGAAATTGCTGTTAATCAGGAAATGGGAGGGAAGGAGGAACTCAAAAAAATTACATTCACCAGGGAAGTGACACTGAGTAAATTATTGGAGCTGAGTGTAGTCATTGTAATGAGGCCAGCCAGTTGGACATCATAGAATATGAGGAGAAAGTGAGGTCTGCAGATGCTGGAGATCAGAGTCAAATAATGTGGTGCTGGAAAAGCACAGCCGGTCAGGCAGCATCCAAGGAGCAGGAGAGTTGACGTGTCGAGCATAAGCTCTTCATCAGGAATGTGATGAAGACCTTATGCTTGAAACGTCAACTGTCCTGCTCCATCGGCTGCTGCCTTACCAGGTGTGCTTTTCCAGCGCCATACTTTTTGACATCATAACACTGAGTATATAAAGTGGGATGTTATGTTGCAGCTGTACAGGACATTGGTGAGGCCATATTTAGAATACTACATTCAGTTCTGGTCTCCCTGCTACAGGAAAGATGTTGTTAAAATTTGAGAAGGTACAGAAAAGACTTACAGGGATGTTGCCAGGACTGGACAGCTTGAGTTAAAGGGAGATGCTGAATAGGCTGGGACGTTTTTTTCCCTGGAATGTTGGAGGCTGAGGGGTGATCTTATGAAGGTTTATAAAATCATGAGGGGCATGGATAGGGTAAATTGCCATTTTTTTCCAAGGGTGAGTGAGTACAAAACTAGAAGGCATAAGTTTAAGGTGAGAGGGGAAAGATTTTAAAATGACCTGAGGAGTAACTTTTCATACAGAGGGTGATGTATGTCTGAAGCAAGCTGCCAGAGGAAGTGGTGAAGGCTGGTACAATTACAATATTTAAAATCATCATGATCAGTATTTGAATAGGAAGGGTTTAAAGGGATATGGGCCAAATGCTGGCAAATGGGATTAGGTCACATTGAGATGTCTAGATGGCGCGGATGAGTTGGATCGAAGGGTCTGTTTCCATGTAAGACTCGATAACTCTCTGCCCATTAACCTCAATTTGTGCTGTAAATTTATTTTGGTGTGAATACTGCGTGCTGGTTTAAGAACATTAATTTTGTCTTAAACTATCTTTCTCCCTTTGTCTCTACTGCTGTTTGGCTATTTTTGCCCACTTTATCCCTACCTGCCCCTCTCTGGGTATCGTTAACCGAAATAGCTGTCCTGCAATACTCCACATCCTTTTGCTTTGTAAGCTGAGGTGTCCTCTGTCCAGAACCCTCTGGCTGTTTTGTTTAAAGCCTTCTCTCAGCCCTAGCTATTCAATTTGCTAGGACACTGGTCCCAGCATGGCTTAACAGAAACCTGTCCCACCATAACAGTTCCCTTTGCTAAATCAGTCGTATGAAATGAGAGGAGATGGGACCTGCAGAGAACAAGAAGAACTGTTGTTGTGCATGTTATTGGTACAGAATGCAGCAAGATTTAATACAATTATTTTTCTTCTTCTATGCATCTAAGTTCTCAAACACTACAAAAATGGAAATTCCTCAGTTCTGAGAAAAGGTCATCGGACCCGAAACGTTAACTCTGATTTCTTTTCACAGATGCTGCCAGACCTGCTGAGCTTTACCAGCCATTTCTGTTTTTGCTTCTGACCTACAGCATCTGTAGTTCTTTTGGTTTTCAATTACTACATTTTTGTGAGCATTAGTATTTGCCTAATAAATTCACCTCTGTGATGGAAAAATTGCAAGTTTTGCAGAAAATGTTTCCATTTACTATTATTTATTTTCCTGTCATACAGATAAAACAACATAATACAATGACTGATGAATATTTATTCCCCCATCTCCTCATCAGCAGCACTAATTAAAATAACTCTAAAAGACTATGAAATATACTTATCCTCCCCATGAAAATGGTTTCGTAGTATTATTTATTTTCATTAGACACTGTCATGATCCCCGCTGATGGTAATACTGAACAAGTCTGATACCAGACTGAAACCTGGCTTGATAGACGTTAAATTTCATATTTTTTTGTTTACTGTGGAGGTCAGTTACTGAGCATATTCACAAGAGGTTGCCAAAGTACGTTTAACAAAATGAACATGAAAATTTATTACACATAAAAAACCCACAAAGTATATTACACTACAGAAGAACAATTTGATACAGTCTGACTACAAGTATCAGAAAGGAAGATTCAGAACTTTTACCCCCACAATAACCTACAGACACACAAACTTCGATGAAGGATCACCTATGTCTCCATCAAAAGCTTGTTTATTTGGCACGAAGGTAATCAGCAAACTTTTGCGTTGGTGCTATTTTCCTTGGCTAACATCTCTGCCTAAGACTTTTAAACAAGCTGCTAATTCAGCTCACTTACAACCAGACTCCTTAATCTCATGTCTTCAACAATTGTGTAGATTTTTTTTTCTCTGACACCTCCACAACTTTCTGCTTCTGGAGTTTTCCTCTAAGCAACTCAGGACTTTTGTACTAGCCCTGACTGCTGGGAATGTTAATAATAGCAACTTCGCTGTTATGTACCTTTTCATTTTAACTGAGCAGGTTTCTGTTTGAATGAACCTGCTTCGGGCACTATGTCTCACCCACTCTGGGTTATAAATCTAAAATCAGCAAACACATCGACCACTTACAATTGAATCCCCTATGACTATAGTCCTTCCACTCTTTTTCCCATCCTTCTGTACAGCAGAGCCAGCCAAGGTGCCATAAATTTGGCCACTGCTGCCTTCCCCTGGTGAGCCATCTCCCCCAACAGTATCCAAAACGGTATACCTGTTTTGGAGGGAGATGACCGCAGGGGACACCTGCATTACCTTCCTGCTCTTTCTCTGCCTTTTGGTAACCCATTCCGTTTCTCCCTCAGCAATCCTAATCTGCAGTGTGACCAATTCACTAAATATGCTATCCACCCTCAGCATTGCGTATGCTCCAAAGTGAGTCCACCCGCAGCTCCACAGCAGTCATGCGGTCTAACAAAAGCTGCAACTGGACACACTTCTTGCACGTGAAGGAGCTAGGGACATCAGCTGTGTCCCTGAGCTCCCACATTGAGCAAGAGGAGCACAACATGGCTCTGAGATCTCCTGCCATTTTTAATCTTAAGTTCTACCTAAGTTGAGACTAAAATTCCAAAAAAGGAAAGAGAAGTTTCTTTTACTAACTTAACTTACCAAACTCCTTACCTTAACAACACACCACAGAGTCCTTTTTTTTGGTTAGAGGAGGAGGGAGGTGTGGGAGACACTACACGGGTAGTGTCTCGGGTTCAGTCATTGCCCGAATATAACAGCTTTTTAAATAGTTTGTTTACCTTCCCAGGAGCCCCCGGTCCTCATTCTCCCGCCCTCGCTGCAATTAAAATGGAGGCCGCAGACGTCCGAGGGACGTTTTTTAAACTGTTTGCTTACCTTCCCGGTAGCCCCTGGTCCTTGTTCTCTCCACCCTCACTGCAATTAAAATGGAAGTCGTTGACTCCCAAGGGAAGCTTTTTTTAAATGTTTTGCTTTCATTCCCGGCAGCCCCCTGGTCCTTGTTCTCTCTGCCCTCACTGCAATTAAAAAAAATTAAAACGTACAAAATTAATTGAATTCCAGCATAAAAATAAATGATTTATATTATGACAGCAGCCAGCATTTTTAAGATCAAAGCATTGACTTCTGTCTTGATCATATTTGAAGATATAACACTCCAGTTTAAAGTGGACTTGAGATTAAGTCACACATCTCTGAAGCTATTTTTCTAATCAACCTGTTTAGTGATGTCATTACACCTTTGGAGCAGGTGGCACTTGAACCCTGGCCTCTCAGTCCAGGGATAGGGATACTACCACTGCACCATAAAAGGGCCCCCAACACACATCCTGAAAGGAGCAGGAGCCTGATTCAAATCAGTACAGATATATAAATTGGTTTGTATACACAGTAACTAAAGTTGCAACATTTAAGTGCTAACAAAATTCTGCAGTTGATTATCACAGATAATATTGCTGTTTTAATGGCATACTTTAGCAATGCATTCTCATAAGTTTACAAATTCAAATGAAAATTTCTTGCAGTATTCCTCACTAGGTGGCTCCATAAAACCAGACAACTGAAACAGTTTCAATTAAATTTATCTCAACTACTCATGGATGCCCTTTGCAGCTTTTTCAAGTTCCACAGGTTTTTGCAAACTCGCTGACATCTATTCACTTAAAAGTCTTTGCTAGGGAAGAGCTAGCTTACCACTAAACCAAACAGAATAACACAGTAGGATCAATACTAACCTCCTCCTCTGTTAAAATGATAAAGAAATTCCAATGCCTTTCAGTTCTGAAGAGGTCATACCAGACTCAAAATCTTAATTGTTTCTCTCTGCACAGATGCTGCTAGACCTGCTGAGTTTCTCCAGCATTCTCTATATTTGTTTCAATATTAACCTGACTGGACAATATGGGATCAGGTGCAATACTGGTACAGCATTCTGACCCATGTAAGTCTCCATTGAAATCAGTGGTGACTAATAAATCCATTATTGCATCCAATCCTGTTAATTTCCTGATGACAGTTTAGGTTAATTTGCAACATTTCTATAGGTGAAAACTTGAAACCTTCAAATGCATAGTTCAGTTCAGACTACATGTTGCGTTCATGGCTTACTCATGGGGACAGTTCTCTTCAATTATTTTAAAGTGACAATTTATCTAGGCAAGTTAGCCCAGTATAGTAGTGTTCAAATTACAGTACTACAATATTTAGTAGTAAACCGACATTGTCTTAAAGTGGTTTAATTTGTCTATATTAGCTTTATGGGCTAAAAATAAAACTGATGGGCAGATAGGACAGGCCCATTTGACAGCCCCAGAATAGACATACCCCACAGACATAATGTGCCGCTGATAGGCTAAGTAAGTGCAGTGTGGGACTTTGCCAGTCTGTGTAAGGTAGTTCCACTTTCTGGAGCTGTGACCAAACAGATTAGCCAGCAGTCCCAGTAGTGAGCTGAAAATGTGTTGCTGGAAAAGTGCAGCAGGTCAGGCAGCATCCAAGGAGCAGGAGAGTCGACGTTTCGGGCATGAGCCCTTCTTCAGGAATCTTCATTCCTGAAGAAGGGCTCATGCCCAAAACGTCGACTCTCCTGCTCCTTGGATGCTGCCTGACCTGCTGTGCTTTTCCAGCAACACATTTTCAGCTCTGATCTCCAGCATCTGCAGTCCTCACTTTCTCCTAGCAATCCCAGTAGTACCAAAATTAGACAGTGAACACTGCTGTGACTGCAGGAAGTGCCAAGAAGAAGGCACAATAAAATCCTGGATCGAGGTAAGTAAGGGGTTTTCGGTGGGGAGTGTTTTACCACCTAAGGGAGAGGGTTGGAGGGACAGATTTTAAGGTCTATGTGTGAAGGAAAGGGGGTACTATCTTTAGGATGATGCCACTGTGACAATACTATGGCTTTCAGAGGTATATTTTGTCCTTTTTTTCTGAAGAACAGTTGAGACAGAGATATTGAGCAGTCTGCTCCAAAGCCAATGAAGTAAATAGATTGTGAAGCTTTGGGTTTTTTTAAGTTGGAGCAATAGAGGCAGCCTGATGGATGGGGTGAAGCTCCCACAGAACCAGAATTGTTTTTACGTTTCAGTTTTTCAGTGGCAGTTGCTACTAGGATCTTGCAGCTGGATGTGGAAGCTGTTTTCCTCTCTCTGTTACAACTAAAAGGTGTGGTTCTCCTCCTGCTGCCAGAATTGCATGTGAGACATTCTGTTTTGCCAAGTGTGTGTTTATGGGATATTACTATATTGGAACAGTTATTGTTTAGTAGTTAAATAATCTATTATTCTGTTAAGTTTTCCAATTTCTTCTTTCTTTAGAATCATAGAATCCCTACAGTGTGGAAGCAGGCCATTTGGCCCATTAGGTCACACCGACCCTCTAAAGAGAGTCCCACCCAGACCCATCCTCCACCCCATCCCTGTAACCCTGCATTTCCCATAGCTAATCCATCCAGCTTGCACAACCCCAGACACTATGGGCAATTTAGCATGGCCAATTCACCAAACATGCACATCTTTGGATTGTGGGAGGAAATCGGAGTGCCTGGAGCAAACCCACACAGACATGGGGAGAATATGCAAACTCCATGCAGACAGTCGCCCAAAGGTGGGATTGAACCTCAATCCCTGGTATGTGAGTCAGCTTGTTGTCTTTTAGGATTAGTGGTGCTGGAAGAGCACAGCAGTTCAGGCAGCATCCAAAGTGCAGCGAAATCGACGTTTCGGGCAAAAGCCCTTCATCAGTCTTTTAACTGTAGTGTATGAATAAAGTGTGTTCTGTTTCAAGATTAATAGTTTGACGAACTGTTTTGCTTGTGGAATGTAATGCCTGGCACTTAGCTTGAAAATAAGAAAAAGTTAGGGTCTAGACTATTTTCTAAATATTTTGAGGCATTTGGTCTGGTCCATATCACCACCGATGTACAAAACACACTCCTGAAGATAGTATTCCTCTTCTGCCATTTGAACATTCTTTTTAAACAAAATTTGCCCACTTATGCCCTCCGCAACATGTTATTGTGTGGACAGTGTCAGCTTTTAACAAATTCAGTTGAGGCTTAATTATTTATTTCTATATAGTGACTGGGCTGCCAATTTCAGTACCCATGCAGCTGACTCAGGGCTCAGTGGGAAGGCAGTCGGCTGGCATCTGCCCTCTTTTGCATCCAAAAGATGCCCATCAAAAACACATACAGTATATGTAATGTCCAGTCTGATGGATCTGAACAGTTCTGGTTTCTAAGTCCCATCAATCTGCTAGAAATGGGAAGCAATATATTTCCTTGTACATACATAGCACTGTTTTCCAATTGTTGCCATAAGTTTTCAGATATTCTTTTGGTGGGTCTCCTTTTCTTGGTTTGAAACGTATCTGACCAACTGGGGTTGACTTTAACCCACAGCAGGTTCCAAATGGGCATGAGTGATAAT
The DNA here is from genome assembly GCF_020745735.1 of Hemiscyllium ocellatum. Classification (NCBI taxonomy): domain Eukaryota; kingdom Metazoa; phylum Chordata; class Chondrichthyes; order Orectolobiformes; family Hemiscylliidae; genus Hemiscyllium; species Hemiscyllium ocellatum. The sequence continues at coordinate 14,127,937 of NC_083453.1, read as the reverse complement.
GAACACAAAATAATATATTGTGAGTATTTTAACTCCTGGCCCTCATTTGTATACCATCAATTTGCAGTCTGCTTAAAGTGGATAGAAAGTGACACTGAGTGAGGGAGTGAGGGAGAAGAGGTTCAAGCAGCCCAAAGCTGTCAGTCTGTACCAATGGAAGGCTAACTGAGAAGTGGTTAAATGTGAGAAGAAGTTTCAGATGCAGCTTGTCAGAGGGTAATAAGAGTTTGTCTAAGGCAGAGAAAGCCACAAATTTCACCATGGAGCTGGAAGAGCCCTGTTGCCTTTCCTGAATCCATAAAAAAAACTTACTTTCTTTGTGGAGGCTTTCTTTCCCCCCAGCCCTACAACTGCTGACCTGTTTTCACCGTATGCAAAAATTGCACCTACTTCTCTATTTTGATTCAAATTTAAAATCAGTTAGGCTTCCGTTCCATTGATTCCATTTCCTTGTATGGAAATATCTTGCTGCTCAATACTTGCAGATTAATGGGACTTAGAAGCCAGAACTGTACAGAGCCATCAGATTGGTTTTACTGGATATGTTTTTGGTGTGGTGGGGGTGGGTTTGGATGTAAGAGAGGACAGATGCCCAGCTCACCACCTTCCCACTGACCCCTGAGAGAGCTTCATAATAGGAAGGATACATGGGTGCTGAAATTGGCAACCCAGCCACAATATAGAAATGATGTGGAGGTGCTGGTGTTGGACTGGAGTGGACAAAGTTAAAGATCACACAACACCAGGTTATTGTCCAGCAGATTTATTTGGAAGTACTAGCTTTCGGAGCGCTGCTCCTTAATCAGGTACCTAGTGGGGCAGGATCATAGGACACAGAATTTATAGAAAAGGATCAGTGCCGTACAACTGATGCAATGTATTGAACAAACCTAGATTGCTGTTAAGTCTTTAATCTCTTAGAATGGGGTTGCAGGTTTCCATTCATTAATACGTAAATCCCAAAACTTCTTTCAAGTCACATTCCCAAGATAACTTAAGGTTTTATTAAAAAAAAGACATCTCAGCTCAGACAATGCTTTAAAGGTGTGAGGTTAGAATCTATCTGTATCCCAACCTTGAGTCAGACTGGTGTCAGAATCAGTCTATATGGGTTAACAGCAATCTAGGTTTGTTCCTTACATCGCATCAATTGTATGACACTTTGATCTTTTTCTATAAATTCTGTGTCCTATGATTCTGCCCCACTAGCTACCTGATGAAGGCACAGCGCTTTGAAAGCTTGCCCTTCAAATAAGCCTGTTGGACTATAACCTGGCATCGTATGATTTTTAACAAAAAAATAGAGAAAAAAAAAAATTGTCTCAACTGAGCTTGTCAAAAGCCCACACTGCCCACACCATAACATGGCTCGCATGGGTTGGGGAGAGTATGAATGGGCAGCATGTACTTTTAAAAGAGATTTTCAAATGGCAGAAGGAAAGAGAAGTCCTATCTTCAGGGATGCCTTTTGTGCATCGGTGGTACCACCCCAGAGATGTTGCTTTCTTTCCTCCATGTAAAATCTGTCCCTCCAAACATGGGCCTTTGGTGGCAAAACCCTTTCTGCCCAAAACGAGGATTCTGATTTGCATTCATTCTCAGGACTATCTTGTTTGGTTAGATGTCCCAGCTACCTAGAGTGAGCAGTACAAATGTTGAGCTGAATAATTCCAGCAGATGGGGATAAGTATGGCAGAGTGGTCAACTTTAGAACCCTTGCTTGTTAATTTATGCAGACAAGTTTGAATCTTCAAGGATTATTAGGATGTAGTCAATAATTTCCCCTATTCCACCAGTGAAAGATTTGTCTGCCTGTAGTGGTGTACTCTCTGCAGGATGCAATGCATCAACTTGCCAAAGTTTCTTCAACAGAACCACACAAGCACACATTTTCCACCACCCAGAATGACAATAGTAGCAAGTGAATAGGAATATCACCACCTCTGAAGTCCCTTTCAAGTCACACATTACCGAGACTTGGAAGTATGTTGCTTTTCTTACATTGTTGCTGAGCCAAAATGTTGAAAATCCTTCCATATCAGCATTGTAGGGGCATCATCATAATGCAGATTGCAGAGGTTCAAGAAGACCCACCACCACTTCCTCAGGGCAACTGGGGATCAGCACTAATGCTGTTCTTCCAGCATTACCCATATTCCAATAATTAATTCTAAAACATCCCAGCAACCTTTAACAAAGTTTAAAATTTCCTCATTAATTGAAATACTGTAATATTCCTGATAGTTGAGGGAAATACGTCAAGGGGAATGAATCAAACCAATTCAGTTCAATTTGAATCAACTCAAATCTAATGTAATCCTCTTCCCTGCAGCTCACAGACTTTGACAGCTCTTATAAAATGTAGATTGAATGCTGCTGCTGTCTCTGTATAAAAAATTAATAGCACTGAAAATGCCAGCAATTGGAATATTTCAAAATTATACAGTCATGAAGATATGTTAGTTTATACTGTGTTTACACAGGGCTTTGCTGTGTTATTTCAATAATTTACATAGATTACTGAAGGTCAGACAGTGAAATGCAATCCAATTTGTATTAATTCATTATTAAACAAAGCAATGTACCAACATTGAAAGCGATTGGCAGAGATTTATCCTTCCAATTGCTTATTATACAAACGAAGTATATTTAGATATTTTGGGTACGTAGTATCTGATATTTATAAGGTTATGATCGTTTTTAAAAATTCTGTTACAAGTTCAAGAAATCTTTTTGGGAATTATCATGATGAACTTTATGGGAGTTAGAAACTAGCACCAAAGACCTTGCGGTCCCTTTTGCCCTGCTTTCTACTTTGGATCTAAAGCATATTGTCTTTGTATTACACAGCAGTTGTCCTATAGCAACAATTTTAAAAGTGATGTATTGGAATGTGTATGATACTTTAAACTCCAGGATGTGTTATGTGTAAGAACTCTCAACATTGGGAGGTGTTAAGAGTGATGGTTAAGATCTGGAAAAACTTCCAAATATAAGTACAGGGCTAGAAATGACCATGAACATATGAACATCTAACATGCTCTTATCAAATTCCTCTTTCTGCTATTTTAGCAGACACTCTAACCCATTTTATTATTTTGCAACTTAGGAAAACAAGACTATTTTCTTTTTCCTAGTGGGGTAGGTTGGGGCCATAGATAGAAGTCAGAAGATTAAGCTCAAATTTAAACATGAAATTGTTCCCATTTGTCATTTAATAGGCAAGAAACTCTGTCTCCATCAAACCCCTTTGAGGCTCCCAGCTCCTGTTCCACTTCTGTCATGACCTTGTATCTTCAGCATGTGTAATGAGACTATAAAGTTCAGCAAGGTAGCAGCAAATTTAATTGCATTCTTTGCCAAGCTCCACCCCAGTGGCTGGGAACTTCTTTAAAATTAATTATGATATGTCAAAAACCACTAATGAAATTCCTCCTCCCATATCTTCTACCACAACATAACCATCATTCAGTTGTCACAAGATAAGGGTGTTTGGATTAGATCTGTTAAATTATTTGTCCTTCAAGTTGTACTGGTTAAGCACTATATATAAAAGTGTAAGAAATCTTTTCTCCATGAGCCAAAATCTCCTAATGTTATGAAGGCAGATACCTATACACCTCCTGGTGTCTCTGTGTTAGCCTTAATGAACTGCTGATGAGAGAAAGTTAGATCTGGCATAAAATGCACATTTTCATCCAAATCCTCCAAAACTATGTCTGCAAATCAATGTTAATTTATTTTACTTTTTAAAAATATTAAATGTCTTAGGATATTGGTATGTTGTAGGTGCCAAATAAATTGAAGTGATTGTTTTAAATTTACAATGTTCCCAAAAAATTCCAATTTATGTGGATACACAGCAGGTTTTTTTATGTGCACATTGTTGATGTTCGAGTTAGTGCAAATGCAGGCTTGGATGTTAAGTACAAGGTAAATGGAGAAACCAAAATCTACCAGCAGTACTTTCACTGTGCTGGAAATAAGAGTCAAGGAATAAGAATTCTGCTTGCTTTGAGAACGCTCATGTCTTCAAGCACTGGTGAAAATAAATTCACACTCCTATAATCTAGCCTGCAAGTTCCTATTTCACAATCAAGAAACAGGAAATCATTCATCTCCCCTATTTCAATCTCCCTATTTAGTTAGGGAAATTTAATATATATTCACTTGACAGGTACAACTACCAGCCTATTAGTCAAACCGAATAGCATCAACTCAGGATGGTCATTTGGCCTTAGAGTGAGGCGTAGTCGCATGAACTGGAAACTACAAATATTAATACACAGAACCCTATGCTTTATGTCAGAAACAGCATGCCCATGCATTGCGTCAATTTCTACACAACAAATTAAGTGACAGCTATTTGCTGGTTTATTTCTCAGGTTAGTTCCTTGACCAATCAGAATCAACCTGGTTTAAAATGTAAACAATGCCTGACAATTGACAGTCAATTAGCATGAATGGATGTACTCTCTAAGGCAATGACTCTACCAATCAGAGTTCACTTGCCAACCAATCAGTATTCTTCTTCCATGCAGTATAACTGTTGATTTTCCCCTTGAATTTATATTCTTGTGAATTGTCCTGATGAGTGCAGAACAAACAGATTGAACAAAAATGTATCTTTCTCAGTAATACTCAGGTTCTGTACTGCCAAATGAATTCAGCCATGACCTTACTGAATGACATAACAGACTTATGGGACTGAACATCTATTCCTGTTTCTGTTTTGTGTATTCTTATGACCAACTGCATTACAGTAGTAAAGAAATAAAACATGGTGCATTTATGTATCCTCCATAAATCATTTGGTTCTTCATGGCAAATGATGAGCATTTCATCAGATTTACATTTTGACTCAGGAACCTTTGGAATTGACTTGATAATCTGGAGAAAAGGCAAAAGAAATCAAATCTGATTGAGTAAGAAGTATGGCATTTTCTTACATTTTTGTATGGAAGTATCAGATTTAGACCAATAACCAAACAACGCATTGCACTAACAACACTGAGTTGACATTCATTCCATTTGGATATGTTTTTCGGTAGTCCATGACACGGTGCTGTTGATGTGAAGAGAATATTATCAGATTCAGTTGACACTTGAATAGATTCTACAACAAAGGCATAACATAACCTGTTCAATTCCAGATGGTATAATTTAGTAACCATCATCAGATTTACTGTAAATGAGAAACAGGAATCAAAAATACAGAGTAAAACAGCTGAAATTTGTTATTTATTCAATTTGTAAACACATTGTCTGTTACCTTTCTTCTCAAATAATTGATTCTGCTTTGTTTGCCATGAGCCTTAAGAAATGTGCTATTTTTCATGAAGGCTGATGCCTCAAGCATTCACTCTGTGCTCAGCTAGAATGAGAATGTCAGTATGTTCGCACGGGTGACACATTTTACTTTCACACGTTGATCAATAGCATCCCAATTGGTAACAGATGAGTAAGGATGATGAATATTAAATTTTACTGATTTTGACTGATAAGTTCTAGACCTTTCTTTCAGGTGGTGAATCAGTTTAAAAAATCTTTCTGAATTGGAAAGAAAAATATTGTTTCCATATTAAAAAAAAGCCTAACAGTGCAGATACATCATGTATGAAGTAATTATATGTACCTTATATGTGCTGTGCTGAAATCACAGGTATGATGTATATGCATCTCTGCCCAGTTTTCACCAGAATAGGGAAATAAAGGCAATATTTGTTTTCAGAGGAGACATTGATCATCTTTACCAGGTGCTGCTTTGAGGATAGCAGCCTTTTATGCTACAGTGAAGCCCAGTGGCCATTCCTAGTTACGTTATTGAGAGGTGACCTTACAGAAGTTTATAAAATCATGAGGGCATGGATAGGGTGAATAGCCATGGTCTTTTCCCCAGGGTGGGGGAGTCCAAAACTAGAGGACATAGGTTTAAGATGAGAGGGGAATGATTTAAAAGGGACCTAAGGGGCAGCTTTTTCACGCAAAGGGTGGTGCATGAGGAAGTGATGGAGGCTGGTACAATTGCAACATTTAAAACACATCTGGCTGGGTATATGAATAGGAAGGGTTTAGAGGGATATGGGTCAAATGCTGGAAAATGGGACTAGGTTTATTGAAGATATCTGACCAGCATGGACATGTTGGACTGAAGGGTTTGTTTCTGTACTGTATATCTCTATGACTCTTATCATATTGATACTCTGCTGAAAATAAAAGGCAACAATCAAAGGTCATACACCAAGGCATTGCTTGCTATAAGCAAGATCAGAACTGTTCCCTTACCTCCTTTACTCTGCATAATCTCCAACAAGTTTAATGTGAGTTGCCAATGAACTTAGCTGCATATTTTTTAAGTTGCTTACTCAGCTTGTTTTCTTGTTTTTTTTTAGGATGCGCAAAATAAAAACTTTCACACTCATTTGCTCTCAATTTGCCCACATTTTCCCATTCTTCCTTATGCCTTTTTAACAGTAAATCTGAACTCTTTTTTTAAAATTGGCAATAATCTTTAATGGTCCTTGTGGATGGGACTTACCTGTTCTGGATCTAAAATTGCACCTCTATTGAGATTGGGGCCCCAAAATTAGTCCCCATAGTGCCTGTAGTTTCAGTGCTCCAAGCTTTGTTCAGGTACCAAAGTGTCCTCCGAACTGTACTCACATATTTTACGCACCATAAGTGCCTTGGTAAGCATCTTGGTAAAGATATTTGAAAACAATGTGGACCCACACCAGAGGTATAAAATATATACAGGTCTCAATGTCAGTCTGCCATTTTCGACATCGCCAATCTAGCTAACATCCATTCTTAACTTTGAACAGCTGAACATATGCATCAGCAGTAAGGGTGACTAGACTTTCTAAGGTCAGGATACAATCAAAAACCATGGGTGGATGGAACTCTGATGATTGACACGTTGGGCAACCAATGTGAGAAGGGTAGTTGAAGACAGGTCATGTGATAGCTTTCTGGAATATGTCCATCCATTGGTGGCAGCCCTATTCCATTGCTCATTTAAAGGGATCATCGCGATGCATCAGATGGTTGCAAAACGATTATGACAACTCTCTTAGAGATGTCCGCTACATGCAATGTGATGGGTGTTCACAAGAAGAAGGATGAAATTTCACATCGATTTTTTGCTCCCAAGGCCCAGTTTATATTTGAAAGAAAGAAAAAAAGGAAAAACTGGGATATTTGAACTAATTTGGGAATTTGTTGAGAAACGTGGACATTTATTGAAAAACTAGAACTGTTTCAGAAACACTGATTGTCTGGCCACTATCAACAGCTGGAAGTTATTGCTGATTAAAGGTGAAGTTATTGCTGATGAAAGGTAAAGTCACCATTGTCTACCATCAGACTACTATCTCAAAAGAGAGAGACATTGGTGGTGATTTAACCAGGATCAGCATGCCTCAGGAGAGGGAAGACATTGAGAAGGCAGGACCTTCATGGTAACCTCAGCTGGTATGGGAATTGAGCCCATTCTTTTGGCGTTACTCTGCATTGCAAACCAGCTGTCCAACCAACTGAGTTAACTAACCCCCTCATTGACTAGTTTTGTTTGAGTTTTGGAAGTACTTCTCCTTTTGAGGGTTTAACATTGCTAAAGTCTTCAGGGTGTCATGTTCCGCACGAAGAAAGACTGCAAAGGTTATGCATACACCATTTGCTGTCAGTCACAAGTACTACAGTTAAATTTCTTGCAGCCAGTTTTTTTTATTTTGAATGTAACTCAAGAATACAGATAAAAAACTTTTAAAAAGGTACAATTAATCTAAATGGCAATCCCAAATTGTTTATAATGCACTTTTATAGGGTTCATCATACAATTCTCACTCAACTTTATCTAGAGTCATAGAGTTATAGAGATGTACAGCATGGAAACAAACCCTTCAGTCCAACTCGTCCATGCTGACCAGATATTCTAACCTGATCTAGTCCCATTTGCCAGCACCTGGCCCATAACCCTCCAAACCCTTCCTATTCACATACCCATCCAAATACCTTTTAAATGTTGCAATTGTACCAGCCTTCACCACTTCCTCTGGCAGCTCATTCCATACACGTACCACCCTCTGCATGAAAAAGTTGTCCCTTAGGTCCCTTTTAAATATCTCCCCTCTCACCCTAAACCTATGCCCTCTAGTTCTGGACTCCCCTACCCCAGAGAAAAGACCTTGTCTATTTACCCTCTCCATGCCCTTCATGATTTTATAATCCTCTATAAGGTCATCCCTCAGCCTCCGATGCGCCAAGAAAAACAGCCCAGTCTAGTCAGCCTCTCCATTTATCTCAAATCCTCCAATCCTGGCAACATCCTTGTAAGTCTTTTCTGAACCCTTTCAAGTTTCACAACATCCTTCCGATAGGAAGGAGACCAGAATTGCATGCAATGTTCCAACAGTGGCCTAACCAATGTCCTGTACAGCCACAACATGACCTTTCGCTCCTCTCTTCAATGGTCTGACCAATAAAGGAAAGCATATCAAAGGCCTTCTTCACTATCCTAACTACCTGCGACTATTTTCAAGAAACAATGAACTTGCACTCCAAGGTCTCTTTGTTCAGCAACATTCCCCAGAACCTTACCATTAAGTGTATAAGTCCTGCTCTGATTTGCTTTTCCAAAATACAGCATCTTGCATTTACCTAAATTAAACTCCATCTGCCACTCTTCAGCTCATTCGCCCATCTGATCAAGATCCCGTTGTACACTGAGGTAACCTTTTTCGCTGTCCACTACACCTCCAATTTTGGTGTCATCTGCAAACTACTAACTATACCTCCTATGTTCATTTCAAATTTACTTGAAATTCTGAAAAAAAAGTGTATATTGTTATACTTTCAGCCACTATGATGAGGGGAATGTCAACATTTTTGGAGATGAGCTGTAATACAACAGGGAAGTGGAACAGAGGCAGCAAAGAAGTGAATAAGCTGCTTGCAGCGTGAGAAGGCGGTGAAGAGCACTCAGCAGGTGACCTTATCCACCTTCTGTTTTCTGGGATGACATTTTTTTTTCCCACTGAAGCTGGGAGTAGTTTGTTTTTTCTCTGCTATTTACATATGCGATGATCACAGTATTCTGCCACCTTTTGCAATCAGAACTGCAGCCTCAAAACAGGACAAGGATGGTGCTGCCAGTGGCATGGCCATAGCCCTGAATCTTCTTGTGTCCAAATCCTTCCATGCTGGGTTAGATGACTAACAAACTGTTAGCCTAGGAATGTGACGGCCTAGTGGTATTATTGCTAGACTATTAATCCAGGAAACTCAGCAAATATTCTGGGGACCTGGGTTCGAATCCTGCCATGGTGGATCTTGAAGTCAATTTTAAAAAAGTCTGGAATTCAGAATTTACTGATGACATGAATCCATTGTCGATTGTTTGCAAAACCTACTTGTTCACTAATGTCCTTTAGGGAAGGAAATCTGCCATCCTCACCTGGTCTGGCATACATGTGAATCTACCCACAGCAATGTGGTTGACTCTCAGTTGCCCTCTGATATGGCCTAGCAAGCCATTCAGTTGTATCAATTGCTACAAAGCCCGATGGATCAGTATTTACTGTGGAAAAGGATGTAGAAGATATAGAATGTAAGGAAATAGATGGTGACACCTTGCAAAATGTCCATATTACAGAGGAGGAAGTGCTGGATGTCTTAAAATGCATAAAGGTGGATAAATCCCCAGGACCTGATCAGGTGTACCCTAGAACTCTGTGGGAAGCTAGAGAAGTGATTGCTGGGCCTCTTGCTGAGATATTTGCATCATCGGTAGTCACAGGTGAGTTGCCAAGAAGGGTGGTAAGGACAAGCCAGGGAACTATAGACCAGTGAGCCTGATGTCGGTGGTGGGCAAGTTGTTGGAGGGAATCCTGAGGGACAAGATGTACATGTATTTGGAAAGGCAAGGACTAATTAGGGATAGTTAACATGGCTTTGTGCATGGGAAATCATGTCTCACAAACTTGATTGAGTTTTTTGAAGAAGTAACAAAGAGGATTGATGAGGGCAGAGTGGTAGATGTGATCTATATGACTTCAGTAAGGCGTTCGACAAGGTTCCCCATGGGAGACTGGTTAGCAAGGTTAGATCTCACGGAATACAGGGAGAACTCGCCATTTGGATACAGAACTGGCTCAAAGGTAGACGACAGAGGGTGGTGCTGGAGGGTTGTTTTTCAGCTTGTTACTAGTGGAGTGCCACAAGGATTGGTGCTGGGTCCTCTACTTTCTGTCATTTACATAAATGATTTGGATGCGAACAGAAGAGGTACAGTTAGTAAGTTTGCAGATGACACCAAAATTGGAGGTGTAGTGGACAGCGAAGAGGGTTACCTCAAATTACAACAGGATCTTGACTAGATGGGCCAATGGGCTGAGAAGTGGCAGATGGAGTTTAATTCAGATAAATGCGAGGTGCTGCATTTCGGAAAACAAATCTTAGTAGGACTTATACACTTAATGGTAAGGTCCTAGGGAGTGTTGCAGAACAAAGAGACCTTGGAGTGCAGGTAGATAGGATAGTAAAGAAGGCATTTCGTATGCTTTCCTTTATTGGTCAGAGTATTGAGTACAGAAATTGGGAGGTCATGTTGCGGTTGTACAGGACATTGGTTAGGCCACTGTTGGGATATTGCGTGCAAATTTGGTCTCCTTCCTATTGGAAAGATGTTGTGAAACTTGAAAGGGTTCAGAAAAGATTTACAAGGATGTTGCCAGGGTTGGAGGATTTGAGTTATAGGGAGAGGCTGGCAGGCTGGGGCTGTTTTCCCTGGAGCGCCGGTGGTTGAGGGGTGATGTTATGGAAGTTTACAAAATCATGAGGGGCATGGATATGATAAATAGACAAAGTCTTTTCCCTGGGGTGGGGAAGTCCAGAACTAGAGGGCATATGTTTAGGGTAAGAGGGGAAATATTTAAAAGGGACCTAAGGGATAACTTTTTCACGCAGAGGGTGGTGTGTATATGGATTGAGCTGCCAGTGGAAGTGGTAGAGGCTAGTACAATTGCAACATTTAAAAGGCCTTTGGTTGGGTAGGAAGGGTTTGGAGGGATATGGGCCAGGTGCTGGCAGGTGGGACTATTTTGGGTTGGGATATCTGGTCGGCATGGACGAGTTGGACCGAAGGGTCTGTTTCCATGCTGTTCATCTCCATGACTCTTATGACTTGGCATCAATCTAGGCACTGGAAAAGACAATGGCACGAACAGCCCGTTGACCCTGCAAAGTCCTCCTTCCTAACATCTGGGGGCTAGTGCTAAAATTAGGAAAGCTGTCTCATGGACAATTCAAGCGACAGCCTAATATACTCATACCTTCCAGACAAAAAGTGTGGTGATGGAAAAGCACAGCAGGTCAAGCAACTTCCGAGGAGCAGAAGAGTTGATGTTTCAGGCATAAGCCCTTGATCAGGATGAAGGAGTCCTTTTGTCATCACCAAAGGATGGGTCCTGACTTGTAGTGGTTGGCACTGTCCTGCAGGGCCTAGCTATTATGATGGCACAGGACTTGCCACCAGGGATATGGTTAGTAGCTCAAGAGCAGGAAAAGGAATAGGTACAAGGTGAGAAGGAGAAACTAGCAGAACAGAAAAAAGGGAAGTAGGAGTTCAGCACACCCCAGTTCCAGATGTTCTATCTGGGATTATCTCACTGAACACAGGCCCACCTTTCAATCCATCTGTCACAACTATCACACTATCACTCTTTGCCATCGTGGCAACATCATGGACAAGTAATCCCAGAACCCAGGCTAATGTTTTGGGGACATGGATTTGAAATCCATCATGGTGAAATTTGAATTCAATAAAACATGGAATAAAAAAAAAGTCTGTCACTTGTTGTAAAAATCCAAGTGTTTCACTCATACCCTTGTGGAAAGGAAATTTGCTGTCCTTACCTGGTCTGATCTATAGACCCATGGCTATTTTGACTCTTAACTGCATTCTGGACAAGTAGGGATGGATAATAAATGTCAGCCTTGCCAGCAATGCCGACATCCTATAAATTATTTTTTAAAAATGAAAGCTACCACAAAATGACCATTCCATATCAACTTTACACAACAAACATTGCAAAATTCCATACAAAGCGAAATCATCACCTTTTACGCTAGTTTAAACTGGACTAAAGATAGGACAATAGAGTTGCAATGGCAGATGTTGAAGGAGATATTTAATAGCTCTCAGTAACGATTAATCCCAGTGAGAAAGAAGAGCTGTTTGAAGATGATGCATCATCCATGGCTCAATAAGGAAGTTAAGGATACTATTAAATTAAAAGAAGCACTGTACAAACCTGCAAAGCTTAGTGGTAGGTCAGCGGATTAAAATACGCAAGGAATGACCAAAAAAAAAGAGGCAGAAGGCAGATTACCAGAGAAAGCCAGCTAACATGATAAAATCAAATACTAAGGGCTCCTACAATTATCTGAATAGAAAGAGTAACTAAAATTGGTGTTGTTCATCTAGAGAGTGAGTTTAGGAATGGGAGACATTTTGAATAGTATTTTGTACTTATCTTCAGAAGATCTTAAGAAGACTTAAAAAATGTTGTCAAAGCTCATTGAAAATCAAGAGATAATCGAGAAGGATGAAGTTAAAACAGGGAAATGGTGCTAGGCAAACAGTTGGACCTAAAGGCTGATAAGGATGGCTGACATTCTAGGGGCTTAAAAGGAGTGATAACACAAGTCAGAGATGCATTGTTATAATCTTCCAAACTTCCTCAGATTCTGGAAGGATCCTGGTGGTTTGGAAAATACCAAATATAAGCCATTATTCAAGGAAGAAGGGTTACAGAAAGCAGGATTCACTTTAACATGTCAGGGGGTGGTGCTCAAATCCATTATTAAGGAGACTACTTAGAAAAGCATGATACGATCAAATGGAGTTAGCATGACTTTATGAAAGGGAAATAGTCTGTTAGAGTTTGGTGAGAAAGTAATGTTCATGGTGGACAGAGGGGACTGGTTGGTGTGGTGTGTTCTTTCAGTACAATGTGGTGTTTCATTTGGAGCTGGATTTGGACACTGCCTTTGTCCCCTCTGATATGACATGCTTGACCAGTTCCCCAGGCAACAACATGCTCACAGTGGTCTGAATCTCTTGGAAGCTGAAGGTGTTGCACTTGTTGTGATAGGGTAGATGGGAAGCCTCCTCTGCAATGTGCTTGAAAATATCATTGAAGAATGAGTTCATAGTGCCCATGGCTTTGGATTTCCAGAAGGCACTTGATAAGGTGCCACATTAAGCTTGCCACACAAGAGTAAAGCATGAGGTGTAAGGGATTACAAATTAGCATGAGTAATAGATTGAATAGGGTAATTTTCAGGTTGGCAAGTTGTAGCTCCCATTCCTGATAAAGAGCATACACTTGAAACGTCAACTGTCCTGCTCCTTGGATGCTGCCTGACTGGCTTTGCTTTTCCAGCACTATAATTTTTGACTGACCTCTAGCATCTGCAGTCCTCACTTTCTCCAAGCTGTAGCTGACAGAGTGCCACCAGGGTCAGTGCTAGGTCCTCATTTACAAGCTATGTCAGGGATTTGGAACAGGAGGCTAAATGTACGTTAACGAAATTTGCTGATGACACCAAGAAGTGGGAATGGAGGAAAGTAAGTTGTCAAAAAAAGGTAGAGGGTCTGCAAAGGGATATAGAGTGGTTAAGTGAGTAGGCAAAAATATTGGCAGGTGGAGTATAATGTGGATAAACATTATCCAATTAGGCAGGAAGAATAGAAAAACAGTATACTATTTAAGTGGAGAGAGACTCAAGGACTCAGTAGAACAGAGAGATCTGGGTGTCTTTTTTTTAATTCACTCATGGGATGTGGATGTTACTGGCTAGCCAGAATTTATTACCTATCCCTAATGGCCTTTGAACTGAGTAGCTTGCTAGGCCATTTCAGAGGGCAGTTGAGAGTCAACCACGTTGCTGTGGGTCTGGAGTCACATGTAGAGCCGACCAGGTGAGGATGGCAGATTTCCTTCCCTAAAGGATATTAGTGAGCCAGATAGTTTTTTTTCCTGACAATTTGCAATGGTTTTATGGTCATCAGTCGATTCTCAATTCCAAGTTCTTTTTATTGAATTCAAATTCTACCATCTGGTGTGGTGGGATTTAAACTCAGGTCTGCAGAACATTAGCTGAGTTTCTGGATTAATAATCTTGTGATAACACCACTAGGCCATCACCTTCCCCCCGCATTAGCTCTCAGATGCTGCTGAGAATTAGTCAGTCAGCAATGAGCTGCTGCATTATCATTTAAATTAACAGGAAGCACAAAGTTTGCCTGTTGCCTGCAATGCTCTGAGCTGAGGTAGGATAATGTGCCTCATGATCCCCACAGGTGATGGTCTTTTCCACTGTAAAATATTAGGAAATCCAAAAGTGTACAATTTGCTCAATGGATAGACAATATTTAAACAATTTCTCTTCAAAATTATTTTTGAAAAACATTTCTCTTCAAAAAAAAGCTTCTTCACTAAAATTATGAAAGAAAATATTTTGGGACCTGTCAGTCGTACAGTGGGGTCTGGGAGTCAATCAAATGTGACATCACATGAAATTGACATTCCCAGATGACACTTAAACCAAATGAATCACTTCACCCTCAGTCAGTTTGTCACAATTATTCAGCCGTCACAGCAGCAAATTGTTTTCTGAAAATATTCTTTCATAGACTCAGACTGGAAAGGCTTTTAGTTTTTGACCTTGGGGTCCATTCAAGGGCAAATGATGACAGAACATTGTAAACTAGTAGGATTGAAAATAAGTACAGTAGAGATATAGAATCATATAGCATGGAAACAGACCCTTCAGTCTGCTTCATCAATGCTGATCAGGTATTCTAAACTGAACTAATCCCTCTAAACCTTTCCTATGTGTGTCTGTACAAATTGAAATGTTGTAATTGTACCCATCTCTACCACTTCCTATGACAGCTCATTCCAAACACGCACCACCTTCTGTGTGAAAAAGCTGTTCCTCCACAGAAAATAGCCCCAGCCTATTCAGCCTCTTCCTATAACTCAAACCCTAGGTTGCCCTGCTACAGGAAGGATGTTAAACTAGAAAGGTATAGAAAAAGTTTACCAGGATGTTGTTGGAACTGGAGAGTTATAAGGAGAGGCTGGGTAAGCTGGGACTTTTTTCCTTGGAGCATCAGAGGCTGAGGGGTGACCTTGTAGAGATTTATCAGATCATGAGGGGCATGGATAAGGAGAATAGCCAAAGTATTTTTCCAAATAGGTGAGTCCAAAACTAAGGTGAGAGGGGAAAGATTTAAAAGGGACCTGGGGGTAACTTTTTTATGTAGCAGGTAGTATGTGTCTGGAATGAGCTGCCAGAGGAAATGGTGGAGGCTGGTACAATCACAACATTTAAATGGCATCTGAATGGGTACATGAACAGGAAGGGGAAAATGGGCCAAATGCTGGCAAATGGGACTTGATTAATTTAGGATATCTGGTCGGCATGGAAGAGTTTGACTGAAGGGTCTATTTTTGTGCTGTACAACTCGATGACTCTGACCAGAATTGTATGCAGTATTCTCAAAGTGGCCTCACCAATGTCTTGTACAGGCACAACGTGATAGCCCAACTCCTATACTCAATGCTCTGACTAATAAAGGCAAACGTTCCAAATGCCTTTTTCACCACCCTGTATACCTGCGATGCCACTTTCAAGGAACTATGCACCTCCCCTCCTAGGTCCTCTGTTCCACAACACTCCTCAGGGCCTATCATTAACTGTGTAAGTCCTGCCCTAGTTTGCCTTACCAAAATGCAACACCTTGCATTTATCTAAACTAAAATCCATCTGGAACTTCTTGGCCCTTTGGCCCATCTGATCAAGATCTCGTTATAATCTTAGATAACCTTCACAGCCAATTTTGGTGTCATCTGCAAACGTACTAACCTTACTTCTGATATTCTCATCCAAATTGTTGATATAAATGATGAACAACAGTGAACCTATCCTTGCAGCACACGTCTGGTCACAGGCTTCTCGTCCGAATAACAATCCTCCACCATCACCCTCTGTCTCCTACTGTCCAGCCAATTTTATATCCAATTGGCTGTTTCTCCTTGGATCCCATGTGATCTAATCTTACTGACCAGTCTACTATGTGAAACCTGGTCAAAAGCCTTTTTCTCAGATTTTTAATTTTAAAGCTGTATAGATTTGGAAACAATAAATGCTGTGACTGGAATCAGAGGACTCCCATTTTGCAAAGAAACATTTCAAGTATTCCATACCTTGTGAATAAAACAAAGAGGAAGAGAAGAATGAAAATAAACTCAGATGTTTCTCAGGCCCTCTGCACATCTTAATGTTTTACAGTCAGTCAATGACTCATTTTTGATACGGCATTGTATACTCTACCCAGGTAAATGCAGTAGCCAAGTGACAAGTGATAAAGTGATCAGCTAAACTATTCCAAATGCTGTTCATTGCGGCACCAGTACTGGTCAGAACACCACCTTTTCCTTCATGAAAAGATTTAATATCTGAAAAGGGTGACTCAAGCATCCTCGAAATGTCTCAAGGAAAAGACATGCTACTCCTACTACACATATCCTGGAGTCAGCCAACTCAAAAAAAGAGCATTACTCACTAAAGTTAATTTAATAACTTTAAGAACATTAATGCCATGCAAGTTATTGGTTTCTACACTGAGTGTAGAAGAGTTCACTCTTTTCAACGATCAAAGACCATGAGAAAAGGTAGTGTTTGTGTTCCTTTCACTATCAGTTGTTATTGTGAGTTTGTTCCCAGCAACCTCTTACCATGAGGAGAATATTATACTGATAAACAAAAAAAGAGAACTGGAATGTCCCAAGAATGATTTATTTTTAAAAAAATAAAAGTACTTCATTTATACCACACCTTTTGCAACCACAGAATATTCCAAAGCGGTTTATAGCCAAAGTTCGTTTTAGTACTATTGTCAATATTGTGCTATGAAAACATGGCAGCCAAATTTTGCATGTTAACATTCCAAAAACAGAAATTAGATGAATAATCAAAATCTGTTTGAGTGATGTTGGTGGAGTGATAAATACTGGTGAATATATGAGGGTGGTGGTAAAGTTCTGGGAATGTGGGTTCAAATCCCAGCTTGACTGTTGGTGATTTTTTTTAGTTAAACAGATGTAATTGTTTTGCCAATTGTTAAAATGTTCATTTATACTGGGAAGGAAACCTGCTGTTCTTATCTGGTCAAGCCAGATCCACAGCAATGTGGTTGACTCTCAACTGCCCTCTGAAATGGCCTAGCAAGCCACAGTCGTATCAAACTGCTGTAATGTATGAAATTGAATGGACCACCTGGCATCAACCCAGGTACCAGAAACAGCAGCACGGTGGCTCAGTGATCAGCACTGCTGCCTCACAGTGTAAGGGACCTAGGTTTGATTCCAGCCTCAGTCGACTGTGTGGAGTTTGCACATTCTCCCCATGTTTGCGTGGGTTTACTCCAGGTACTCCGGTTTCCTCCCACTATCCAAAGGTGTGCAGTTTAGGTGAATTGGCCATGCTAAAATTGTCCATAGTGTTCAGAGATGTATAAGTTTGGTTAGTCCAGGGAAATGTAGAGTAATAGGGTAGGGGATTGGGTGTGGGTGGGTTACTCTTCGGAGGGTCAGTGTGGACTTATTGGGCTAAATAAGTTTCCACACTCTGTAGGGATTCTATGATTCAATAGTAAATTCAACTCTTTTGAACCTATTTGTATTATCACTGGACTGTTAATCCAGAGACACAGATAATGTTCTGGGGATCCAGGTTCAAATCCTCCTTACTAACATCTGGGGCCTTGTGACAAAACCGGGAGAACTGTCCCACAGGCTAGTCAAGTAAAAGCCTAATAATGACTTACTTAGAGAATCATACAGAATCTTGCAGACAATATCGCAGACATCACCATCACCAACCTTAGTTATGTTCTGTACTACTGACAGGACAGACCCACCAGAGGTGGTGGAACAGTGGTGCATATTCTGGAGGGATTTTCCCTGAGAGACCTGAACGTTGACTCTAAATCTTATGAAGTCTCATGGCATCAGGTCAAACAGTGAGAAGAAAATCTGCTACTGATTACCAACTATCACCACCAAACTCTCAGCTGATGGTCCTAGTTTCTTCTGAATTGGAAACATGTTTACCTGTCATATACACCACTTTATAAACATCTTTCTATTAACACCACAAAGATTTGCAGTCACCAGCTCTCTGACACATACTGGAATACACCACTGTTCTAGAAAAATTCTTTGTCTTTCTTTTTTTAAGGAAAACCTTTCACAAAAGGAACCAACATCCGTATGCCACTGTTTTGAAATTCAAACAAAACATGTTACTTATATATAAATTGTGCACCTTTCATCACAAACCTAACATATCTCCTGCTTTCCAACTATCATCAAACCAGGAGACCAAATCTGGTTCAATGACGAGTTCAATGACGGTGGTGGGGAGAAGGAGCAGCACCAGGCATACCTAAAAATAAGACACCAGGTGAATTGGCCATGCTAAATTGCCCATAGTGTTAGGTGCATTAGTCAGAGGGAAATGGATCTGGGTGGGTTACTCTTCGGAGGGTCGGTGTGGACTTGTTGGGCCGAAGGGCCTGTTTCCACGCTGTAGGGGAATCTAATCTAATATGCTGAAGCTACAACACGTGACTAATTGCACATCAAATAACAGAAGCAGTATGAGATATACAAGGTTAAAGGGATCTCACAACCAGTGGATCAGATGTAAGCTCTGCAGTCCTGCCACATCCATTCATGAATGGTAGTGGACAATTAAACAACTCACTGCAGGAGGAGATCCCACAAATATCCCCTTCTCAATGATGAGTGGAGGAGGATTGGGAGGGTGGTTTGCGGTGCAGCACACCAGTGTAAAAGATAAGACTGAAGCATTCACACCCATCTCAGCCCAAAATGCTGAGTGGATGATCCATTTTGGCCTCCTTCAGAAGTCCGCAGTATCACAAATGCCAGTATTCAACCAATTTGGTCCACCGTACGTGATGTCAAGAAATGACTGAACGCACTGGATACTGCAAAAAATATGGTCCCTGACAATGCTTTGGCATTAGTAGTGAAGACTCATGCTTCAAAAATAGCCGTGCCCCTAACCAAGCTGTTCTTGTACAGTTACAACCATGGCATCTGCCCGACAAAGTGGAACGTTGCCCAGATATGCCCTGTCCACAGAAGGCAGGACAACCTGCCAAGGTAGTTAACACCCTATCAGTCTATTCTCAATCATTGGCAATCAGTGGTATTAAGTTGCACTTGCAGAGGAAATAACCTACTCACTGATACTCAGTTTGGGCTCCTCCAGGGCCCCTTGGCTCTTGATCTCACTACATCCTTTGTCAAAATATAGAAAAAAAGAGCTGAACTCTAGAGGTAAGATGAGAGTGACTGCCCTTCAAAAGAAGGCAGAATTTGACTGAGTATGGCATTAAGAAGCCCTAGAAAACCTGGCTTTTAGGGTTATTAGAAATTGGGGGAAATGTTCCATTGTTTGAAGTCATACATAGAGGAAGATGGTTGTGGTTGTTGGACGTCAGTCCTTCAGCTCCAGGCTATACTACTTTTAATTTATTTTTCACTGTGCAGACCTCCAAACCCAGAAGTCAATGTGTTGATATGCCATTGACACGTGTGGAACCTTGGAACATTTACACAGCTTAGAGGAATCATGGGTCCAAGACATCTCTGCAGGAGTTCCTCAGAGTAGTGTCCTAGGCACAACCATCTTCAGCTGCTTCTCAATGATCTTCCCTCCATCATAAGGTCGGAAGTGGAGATGTTCGCTGATGATTTGACAATGTGGAGTACCATTTGTGACTCCTCGGATACTGAAGCAATCTGTGTCCACCCATGCAGTAAGCTCTGGAGAACATCCAGGCTTGGGATTATAAGTAGCAAGTAATATTCGCACTGCACAAATGGCAGGCAATGAACATTTTCAAAAGACAGAATCCAATCATTGCCCCTTGACATATAATAGCATGATCTCATTATCAACATCCTGTGTGTTGCCATTGACCTGAAACTGAACTGGACCCAGTCATATAATTACTAAGGCTATAAAACCAAGTCAGAGGCTAGGTATTCTAAACTGAATAACTTACCGCCTGTCTCACCAAAGCCTGCCCAGCACCTACAACCACAAGTCAGGAGTGTGATTGAATACTTCCCATCTGTCCAGATGTGTTCAACTCTAACATGAGTCAAAAGGCTCAACACCATCCCAGAACAAAGCACCCCATTTGTTTGGCACCCATCCACTGTTCAATATTCACTCTCTTCAACACCAGTATACAGTGGCAGCAGTGTGTGCCATCTATAAGATTCACTGTAGTAACTGATCAATGGTCTTTGACAGTATCTTCCAAACCTGCAATCTCTACTGCCTAGAAAGTGTGGGAACACCACCAAGTTCCTGAACGTTCCCTCCAATTTACAGAACACCCTGACTTGGAACTATATTGTCCTTCCTTCATTATCACTGAGTCAGAATCTTGGAACTTCCTTCCCAACAGCATCCCCACCCCAACGAATGCAGCAGTTCAAGAAGGTAGCTTTGTACTTTTGGCAGGGCAATTAGGGATAGGCAATAAATGCTGGCATAATCATAGATGCCCACATCCCATGAACAAATAAAAAGAAAATTATCTGATCCAGAAAGAAAGTTAAAGGAGAGTTAGTGCAGATCAATGGGTGACCTGGTAGACATTCAGCAGCAATTCCAATGTGGAGGAAATTCAAATTGTTGTATGATTTTAGCATTTGATCCTGAAAATATTCAGACATTGGAAAAATGGTTCATCCAATGCACTGACATTGATCACTTTGATAAATAGGTACAACCCAATTTTATAAGTGAGCTGTCGAAAGGATCAACTTCTTCAATTTCAAAATGAGTTTGGACTGTTCAGATCTAATATGACACATTCCAATATTTCTCCCTCTACATTAATTTTGATTGTAAAAAGTCACACTGTATAAGTTTCATATTTCATATGCCAATGTGGATTTGTAAGTCAGAATTAACTGAAGAAATCGAATGGTTAGAGACATTTATTTAGCCATAAGGCTCTTTCTGGTTGGCACCTTTGGAAAATGGATTGGATTGAAAGTTTGGTGTTCTGTCTGTCAAATTCTGGACAGGCAGAAAGGCTTATTCCAAATGCTGGATTTGGGGGCAAAAAATCATTAAAATTACACTCATGACTTGCAGGTTTTCACATCACTGAGGACGTTCAGATACTTCACTTGTTAAAGATATGCACTACATTGGCAACACGTGGCATTCATTTTCTGCTAATCATCTATGATGTGAGAATGCAATCATTCAATAAAATACATTGTAAAATAATGACCATAAATGGTTTTAGTACAAGTGTTTATAATTTTATTTTCCATACATGAAACCACTTATGGCTAGAAACTGAGGCAGAGAAATTCAGTGATTTAGCTTTTCTTTTCAGTGTTAAGAGTTTGGGTTTTGTTCTCTAGAATGTACAGTGTATTTACAGACTGCATTCATTTTTCTTTCTGCAGTTGCGAGTGTCAATGACATTCTAGTCCAATGTAGCTTATAGTTATTGAATTCATTCACAGGATGAAGGAGTCACTGGCTAAGCCAACATTTATTGCCCATCCCTACTGACCCAGAGGGCAGTTAATAGTCAGCCACATTGCTGTGGGTGTGGAGTCACATATAGGCTAGACCAGGTGAGGATGTAAAGTACATTAGTGAACCAGATAGCTTTTCCTGACAATGGATTCATGGTTATCATTAGACTCTTAATTCCAGATTTCTTTTTGTATTGAATTCAAATTTCCTCATCTGCCATGGCAGGATTTGAACCCAGATCCCCAGAACAGAATGTGGGTTTCTAGATTAACAGTCCAGCGATAATGCCACTAAGCCATAATCTTCCTTTTGGTCTGATGATGGTGAACTAGGAATTTCACAAAAAAGTTCAGCTACCTTTCTGGAATCAGTACTGGCTAAGCTTGGTGCCATTGGTTTTCCAAAGTTGCAACATGACCAGGATATTACAGGAAAGAACAAGGATAGAGTGCATGGAAGTGGAAAATCACAATCCAGTGAAGTATAGCATCATCATTCTGAGATTAGAGTGGAGACACATTGTTAGAGCATTCATTTATACTTTATGGTAATAAGCCGATTGTGAATTATTGATGATTGTCCTTGAAACCTTCTTGAATTTCAAAAGGTGATTGTACATGAACATTTAAAAAAAAATTTTATTGAAAAAAATAGATTTTCTAATATTGCAACAATACAAACAATACAATTCAAAGCATTACAAAAAAACCCAAGTTAAAAAACACCAACCCACCCTCATAATGCATAAACACTTATAGAAAAATACAAAATAAAAAAAACCCAAACTGGCGATTTAACTAAATAAATAAATAACCAACAACAAACTAATAAATAGTAATAACTCAGCCCAGCCAAACAAAACGCTCATACGTTCACAGTTCCTCTTCCCTGGATATCGGAATCGTAAAATACAGTCGTTAGTCGTTATGGCTATATAAAAGCCCTTGTTAGTGTAGCAGATAAATCTGTGTCAAGGTATTCCAAAAAGGGCTGCCATGTCTTATAAAAATTCTCAGCTTTGTAGTGTACCATATTTGTGAGAAAATCCAAGGGAATGTACTTCATAACAATCTTCCACCAACCCTATAGGCCTGGAGGTTTTTGGATATCCAACCTAGCAGGATATTCTTTCTTGCACAAAACGTGAGAATATTGAAAAGGTTTTTCTTATGTGTGTCTGCAGAAATACAGTGGGCAGGCCCAAAGAAAGGGTCCTTCTCCACCCTTACACCCAAAATCCTCTCCATTGCACCCGCCACAGCACTCCAATATGTTTGAAGCCTATCACAAGACCAGAGACAATGGGTAAGAGTGACGTTGCTGTTCACCCTTCTGCCGTTTCCTACTGGCGGAATATGAAATGACTACCCCCCAGCATAGGCTTTGGCAGTTTCCCAGAGGACGGATGAACTTCCAACCGAGCCAAAGTTGATGTCTAGGAATGCCTGAAATTCCACAAACTTATTATCCTTGAGGATAAAGGGATCCATTTGCCAGTACCTTGAACCCACTGTAATGTCCTTAATCTTACCTATATGGTCCACTGGAGCATGATCAGAGATGGTAATATTACCAATCGGACAAGATACCACCAAATCCAGGGTTACCGCAGGGGTCAGAAAAAAAAAATCAATCCTAGTGTGACGTCTGTGCAGATTGGAGAAAAATGTAAAATCCCTACCTGTAGAGTGGAGACACCTCTAGACGTCCACCAACCCTAACTCCCCATGCAGACCCACTAACTGTTTAGTTTGTACAGAGGGTCTCGAGGGACCTTTAGGCAACCTGTCTACCGTGGGATCCATGAGACAGTTAAAATATCTATAATGATATGCTGGGACTCAAGACTTATCAGTTTAGAAAAAGCTTCTACCAAAAATGTAAAGGGATAAGCTGGAGGGCAATAAACATTTAAAACACCATATTCTTCCCCATTTATCAAGGCTTTAAGAATTACAAACCTCCCATGTGTGTCTTTAACACATTCTAGTAACTTAAATGGGAGATTCTTCCTAACCAATATAGCCACTTCCCTATTTCTGGTATTAAATGATGAAAAATAAACTCAGTCAAAGCCATTGTGCTGTAATTTCAGATGCTCTTTGTCATCTAAGTGTGTCTCCTGTAACAAAGCAATATCCGTGTTCTACTTTCTAAGACTCAGAAGTACTTTCTTCCTCTTAATTGGTGAGTGACTTCCCTTGATATTCCAGGTATATTATTTAATCAAGTCATTAGACATAACTTTCTGCAATAACATTTAAATTCCAGAGAGGACGAATCCGAACTACAAATCGTTGAGCCTTAGTGTCACATGATCCACCAAATATAAAAACTATATAAACTAAAACCACTACATTTAACAAACCTACAAAACTATTAACAGTTAAAAACAACAAAAACCAAAAAACAAACCAACATATAAAGTGCCAACAGCGCTGAGTAGGGGAACTCACCCCCTGCCCAGAGGGTCAACTACCCATCCCAAACTGCCCATTACTGCATCTAACCATCTCAACCACCTTCACTTCTCCCAGCTAGAGCTGCACCACAAACACAAGCAGAAAAAAGGAAACACTCCATAGAATACCAATATAAATAAAAAAACTCCGACCCATCCTTTGATATGTTCTAACTTAAATTGAAAATGTACATTTCAACCACTGCCAAACATAGTTTAAACCAAATTATTATCAATAGAGGAAAAAAACTAAAAATAAAGCTCCAACCGGACTTCCTCTGTTTCTTTTACAAAACAATAAAGACATACCGAAACAACACTACTATTGAAATGCACTAACTTGTTCAGATTATGCTAATTTGTCCACAAAGTCTCTTGCCTTCTCTGACATGTCAAAGAGATGTATGGATCCATCTAAGGTGATCCAAAGCACCGCTGGATACCTCCGAGAATACTGAATCCCAAGCTCCCTCAGTTTTCTCTTGACACCATCATAAGATTTTCTTTTCTGGATCACCGCTGCTGAGAAGTCCTGGAAGAACATGATCTTAGAGCCATCGTAAATTAGGGCCTTTGGATCCTTCCCCTGGATTCTGGAAACTTCCATGATTCTCTCCTTACTGCTATTGTGATGGAACCACTCCAGGAGAAGACGAGGATGTTGACCCAAGCCTGATCTCCGCGCCATGACCCAGTGAGCCCTCTCACTCTTCAAGCCTCTCATGCTCAGCCTCCCAAGTTAAGGAATTTCGGCAGCCAGTCCTCAACAAATTCCGCAGGCCACTCGCCTTCATTAACCTCAGGCAGACCGATGATCTAAATATTTTTTCTCCTGCCCCAATTCTCAAGATCATCTGCTTGGTCACGCAAATTATGGACCTGCATCTCCAGGACTTGGATCCTATCCTTGGATGAACTGGCATCAGCTTCCACCACTGTGACTCTGTGCTCAACCTCATCCACCCTCTTTTCCAGGTGTCCCAGCTGCTGCTCATGCTTCTGCAGCATGATAGAGATTGGAGCCAGCTTCTCTTTTATTTGTTTCCCCAACATCTCGTGAGATTTCGCGAGCTCGTTCACCAGGGCCTGGAAGATAATCGAGTTCAAGGATTCTGCAGGCTGGGCCGCAGGCAGGAAACGCAAGTAAGTTAACTTCTCAAAGTTTCTTGGGACTCCATGATTTTCCTGGAGTCCCAGGATATCGCGATGGTCTGGGTTGGATGGGTTGAAGGTTCATTCTGCTTGTGATGTGGTGCGGAGCTCTGCAATGCGATCCTCCTAGATCGCTGCCATCTTGGATCCCCCCAAACTATTTTCTTAAATGTCTGCCATTGTTCCTCAAATGTCTGCTGCTAGACTCTTTTTCTAATCCACTTCAACCAGCTCTGCCCTCATTCCTTTATAATCACTCTTATTTAAGCTGGGCACACTTGTTTCTGATCCAGATTTCCCCCCTCTCAAACTGAATGCTAAATTCCACCATGTTAAGGTCACTATTTCAGAGGAGATATTTTACTCTGACATAGTTTATTAAAGCTGTCTCATTATACATCACCACATACCTGAGTTGCTCTAGTATTTTCTCAGAACCTAAACCATTTGTCATTTGGAATCAGCCCTGTGACTGAGGAATTATGAACTCTACTATGTTATCGTGAGATATGCAAATGAGACACAGTGTACATTATCACATGAACTTTTGCAGTGTCATATGATATGATCATGAGCTTGCCCTCTTACTGCATCTTGACAAGATGAAGTCCCATTTACATGTTGTTGCTGTTAGTTATCAATAATGCAATAGCAGAGCATTTAAAAATACAAAATATGATTAAGTAGAATCAACATGACTTCGTGGAGGGGAAATCATGCCAGACAAATTTCCTAGAATTCTTTGAGGAGGTAACAAGCAGAATAGATAAAGTGGATGTATTTGGATTTTCAGAAGATATTTGATAAGGTACTACACATTAGGCTACTTAATGTGATAGGTGGTATATTAGCATGGATAGAGAATTTGCTAACTAATAGAAGATAGAGAATTGGGATAAGATGGACATTTTATAGGATGGCAACCGATAACTCACATAGTGCCACGGGGATCATTGTTGAGGTCACAGTTATTTTCAATGTACATTAATGACTTGGATGAGGGGAGTGAAAGCATTATCACAAAGTTTGTGGATGGCACAAAATAGATAGGAAGGCAAGTCATGAAGATGATATAAAGAGTCTGCAGAAGGGTACAGACATGTTAATTGGTTGGGAAAAAATTTGACATGGAATATAATGTGGGTAAATGTGATGTTATGCACTTTGGCAGGAAAATATAGGAACTGAATATTTTTAAATGCATAAAGACTTGTGCTGGGCAAGTTGTTGGAGGGAATCCTGAGGGACAAGATTTACATGTTTTTGGAAAGGCAAGGACTAATTAGGGATAGTGAACATGGCTTTGTGCATGGGAAATCATGTCTCACTAACTTGATTGAGTTTTTTGAAGAAGTAACAAAGAGGAATGATGAGGGCAGAGCTATTTGACTTCAGTAAGACGTTCAACAAGGTTCCTCATGGTAGGCTGGTTAGCGAGGTTAGATCACATGGAATACAGGGAGAACTAGCCATTTGGATACAGAACTGGCTCAAAGGTAGAAGACAGGGTGGTGGTGGAGGGTTGCCTTTCAGACTAGAGGCCTGTGACCAATGGTATGCCACAAGGATTGGTGTTGGGTCCATTGCTTTTCATCATTTATATAAATAATTGTAAACATAGGAGGTATAGTTAGTAAGTTTGCAGATGATGAGGATCTAAAATCTGGATTTCGGCTGTTGTCAGGAGCAACCATTTTTATGCATGCTTTTATTAACAACAAAATGGTTTCTCAATGCAAAGTAACATAACAAAATGGCTTCAGCCTACAAATTAACACTGAGTTTAAAGTGGCTTCTCACCCTGCTAAAGGCTGCATTCCTGCCTTGCTGAGCTAACTGAATTAAAGATAAAGCAGAACAATGGACCCTTCACAGCATGGAATTAACTAAGCCAGATCAGACATTACTAACTATTTTAGTTAACCTTGAAATGCAGGTGGGAAGAGATAAATGTGTTGTAAACAACTTTGTTTTCCAGGAAATATCACTGGGTTAACCTGCTGTCCATTATGTCATTTCTTACATTTTATGGAATTTATTCCGTAATTAAGGCTGTACTATTTCTTAAGAAACATATTAAAAATTGCCTTTGTTCTCAGTGAAATTGCGCAGTTTCTCCAAGGAACACAGAAACTGTTAACCTCTGTGTTGCTAGACAAACCTGTGCCTGGCGGCAAAATAAACTGTGAAATCTTGCTGCGGCATACCACATTCCTGTTGATTATTTGACCAATCGCAGAACTGAGAGACACCTCATGGGGGTCGAGATCTTCAGTGGCACCAAAATTAGAGGTGTCGTGGACAGTGAAGAAGATTACCTCGGAGTAAAACGGGATCTTGATCAGATGTACTGATGGGCTGAGGAGTGGCAGATGGAGTTTAATTTAGATAAATATGAGGTGCTGCATTTTTGAAAGGCAAGTCAGGACAGGACTTATACACTTAATGGTAATGTCCTGGGCAGAGTTGCTGAACAAAGAGACCTTCGGGTACATGTTCATAGCTCATTGAAAGTGGGGTCACAGGTAGATAGGATAGTGAAGAAGGCATTTGGTATGCTTTCTTTTATTGGTCAGAGCCAAGATTAGAGTGGTGCAGGAAAAGCACAACAAGTCAGACAGCATCCAAAGAGCAGGAAAATAAATGTTTCGGGCAGGAGCCCTTCATCAGGAATGAGGCTGGAAGCCTCGGGGGTGGAGAGATAAATGGGAGAGGGTGGGGCTGGGGAGAAGGTAGCTGGGAGTGCAATAGGTGGATGGAGGAAGGGGTAAAGGTGATAGGTCAGAGAGGAGGGTGGAGTGGATAAGTGGGAAGGAAGGTTGACAGGTGGGACAGGTCATGAGGATGGTGCTGAGCTGGAAGATTGGAACTGGGGTAAGGTGGGGGGAGGGGGAAATGAGGAAACTGGTGAAGTCCACATTGATGCCCTGGGGTTGAAGGGTTCCGAGGCGGAAGATGAGGCGTTCTTCCTCCGGCTTCGGGTGGTGAGGGAGTGGCGGTGGAGGAGGCCCAGGACCTGCATGTCCTCAGCAGAATGGGAGGGGGAGTTGAAATGTTCGGCTACGGGGCAGTGGAGTTGATTGGTGTGGGTGTCACGGAGATGTTCCCTGAAGCGCTCTGTGAGAAGGCATCCAGTCTCCCCAATGTAAAAGAGACCGCAACGGATGCAATAAATGACATTTGTGGAAGTGCAGGTGAAACCTTGATGAATATGGAAGGCTCCTTTGGGGCCTTGGATGGAGGTGAGGGGGGAGGTGTGGGTGTAGGTTTTGTAGTTCCTGCGGTAGCAGGGGAAGGTGCCAGGAGGGGATGGTGGGTTGTTGGGGGGGGCGTGGACCTGACCAGGTAGTCATGGAGGGAATGGTCTTTACGGACAGCAGATAGGGGTGGGGAGGGAAATACATCCCTGGTGGTGGGCTCTGTTTGTAGGTGGCAGAAATGTCGGCAGATGATGCTGTTTATGTGGACGTTGGTGGGGTGGAAGGTGAGGACCAGGGGGGTTCTGTCCTTGTTGTAGTTGGCGGAGTGGGGTTTGAGGACAGAGGTGCAGGACATGCATGAGATGCATTGGAGGGCATCTTCAACCATATGGGAAGGCAATTTACTGTCTTTAAAAGGTGTCATCGTTGATGGAGATGGAGAGGTCTAGGAAGGGGAGGGAGGTATCTGAGATGGTCCATGTGAATTTAAGATCAGGATGGAATGTGTTGGTGAAATTGATGAACTGCTCAATCTCCTCGTGGGAGCACAAGGTGGCACCGATGCAGTCATCAATGTAGCAGAGGAAAAGGTGGAGAATTGTGCCAGTGTAACTACAAAAGATAGACAATTCCACATAGCCGACAAAGAGACAGGCATAGCTGGGACCCATGCGGGTGCCCATGGCTACCCTTTTCATTTGGAGGAAGTGGAAGGATTTGAAAGTGAAATTGTTGATGGTGAGGACCAGTTCAGCCAAACGAATGAGTGTGTCAGTGGAAGATGCTTGTGGGACATCAGGAGAGGAAGAAACGAATTCAATAGGTGTCGTATTGTCGAACACTTCTTCCGCCTCCTCCGCCTCCGAGCTTACTTTTTCAATTAAGACTCCCACCCACCCTCTGAGGACCCCTTCACCCACCTCCAACACACTCCATCCACCTGGACACCCCATGTCAGTCTATTACCCACCATCGATCTCTTCATTTCCAACTGCCGCTTGGACATTAACCGTCTCGACCTGTCTACCCCCCTCCCCCACTCTAAACTCTCACTCTCGCAACATGGACCTCTCGACTCCATCTGCTCCAATCCTAATCTCACCATCAAACCAGCAGACAAAAGGGGTGCAGTGGTAGTTTGGTGCACCGACCTCTACACTGCTGAAGCCAGGCGCCAACTCGAAGACACCTCCTCCTACTGCCCCCTCAACCATGACCTCACCCCCCATCACCAAACCATCATCTCCCGGACAATACACAACATCATCACATCAGGAGATCTCCCATCACAGCTTCCGACTTCATAGTTTGGGAACCCCGCATGGCCCGATTCTACCTCCTTCCCAAGATCCACAAGCCTAACAACCCCAGCCGACCTATCATCTCAGCCTGCTCCTGCCTCCCCGAACTCATCTCCACCTACCTCGATACTGTCTTATCCCCCGAGTCCAGGAACTCCCCACATACGTTTGGGACATCACCCCACGCCCTCCACATCCTCCAAGACTTCTGTTTCCTCGAACCCTAACGCCTCATCTTCATCATGGACACCCAGTTCCTCTATTCCTCCATCCACCATGATCAGGGCCTCCAAGCCCTCCATTTCTTCCTCTCCCGACATCCCCACCAGTACCCTTCCACTGACACTCATTTGTTTGGCTGAACTGGTCCTCACTCTTAACAATTTCTCTTTCAAATCCTTCCATTTCCTCCAGGTGAAAGGGATAGTTGTGGGCACCTGCATGGACCTCAGCTATGCCTGTCTCTTTGTCGGCTACGTAGAACAATCCATCTTCCATAGTTACACCAGCACCACTCCCCACCTTTTCCTCTGCTACATTGATGACTGCATCGCTGCCACCTCGTGCTCCCACAAGGAGGTTGAGCAGTTCATCAATTTCACCAATACATTCCACCCCGATCTTAAATTCACCTGGACCATCTCTGACACCTCCCTCCTGTTCCAAGACCTCTCCATCTCCATCAATGATGACTCCTTCTTTAAAGACAGTAATTTCCCCTCTCAAAGCATCTCATCCACGTCTCGCACCTCCATCTCCACAAATTCCTACTCCTCCAACCGCAACAAGGACAGAACCCCCCCTGGTCCTCACCTTCCACCCCATCAACTTCCACATAAACTGCATCATCTGCTGACATTTCCGCCACCTACAAATGGACTCCACCACCAGGGGTATATTTCTCTCCTCACCATTATCTGCTTTCTGCAAGGTCCATTCCCTCCGTGACTACCTGGTCAGGTTCACGTTCCCCCCCCCCCCCCCCCCCCCCCCCCAACATTCCTCCCTCCCCTCCTGGCACCTTCCCCTGCCACTGCAGGAATCCCCCTCACCTCCATCTAAGGCCCCAAAGGAGCCTTCAAAGTTTTACCTGCACATCCACAAATGTCATTCATTGCATCCGTTGCTCCCGATGTGATCTCCTTTACATTGGGGAGACTGGACGCCTTCTTGCAGAGCACTTCCAGGAACATCTCCGTGACACCCGCACCAATCAACCCCACTACCCCATGGCCGAACATTTCAACTCCCCATCCCACTCTGCCGAGGACATGCAGGTCCTGGGCCTCCTCCACCACCAATCCCTCACCATCCAACGCCTGGAGGTAGAACGCCTCATCTTCCGCCTCAACCCCAGGGCACCAATGTGAACTTCACCAGTTTCATCATTTCCGCACCCCCAACCTTACCCTATTTCCGAACTTCCAGATCAGCACCATCCTCATGACCTGTCCCACCTGTCAATCTTCCTTCCCACCTATCCGCTCCACCCTCCCATCCGACCTATCACCTTTACCCCTTCCTCCATCCACCTATTGCACTCCCAGCTACCTTTTTCCCAGCCCCACCTCCTCCCATTTATCTCTCAACCCCCGAGGCTTCCAGCCTCATTCTGATGAAGGGCTTTTGCCCGAAACATTTATTTTCCTGCTCCTCGGATGCTGCCTGACCTGCTGTGCTTTTCCAGCACCATTCTAATCTGGACACTAATCTCCAGCATCTGCAGTCCTCACTTTCGCCTTTATTGGTCAGAGCATTGAGTGTAGGAGTTGGGAGGTCATGATTTGGTTGTATGTGACACTGCTTAGGCCACTTTTAGAATATTGAGTGCAATTCTGATCTCCCTCCTGTAGGGAGGATGTTGTGAAACTTGAAAGGGTTCAGAAAAGATTGACAAGGATGTTGCCAGGGTTGGAGGATTTGAGCTATAGGGAGGGGCTGAATAGGCTCAGGCTGTTTTTCCTGGAACATCAGAGGCTGAGGGGTGACCTTAGAGGTTTATAAAATCATGAGGGGCACGAATAGAGTAAATAGACAAGGTCTTTTCCCTGGGGTGAGGGAGTCCAGAATTAGAGGGCATAGGTTTAGAGTGAGAGGGAAAAGATTTAAAATGGACCTAAAGGGCAATGTTTTCACACAGAGGGTGGTGCATGTATGGATTGAGTTGCCAGAGGAAGTGGTGATGGCTGGTACAATTATGACATTTAAAAGGCATCTGGATGGGTATATGAATAGGAAGAGTTTAGAGGGATATGGGTCAAGTGCTGTCAAATGGGACTAGATTAGTTTAGGATATCTGGCTGGCATGGACGAGTTGGACTGAAGGGTCTGTTTCCATGCTGTATATCTCTATGACTCTCTGACTCTCAGACTTCAATAAGCTACAGAACAGTCGGATTTGGGAGTCCTTGCCCATGAATCATAAAAAGCTAACACCCACTTTCAGTGGGTAATAGGGAAGGTAAATGGGATGTTGGTCTTTATTTCAAAGGGAATGGAGTGTAAAAGTAGGGAGGTTTTGTTAAAACTATGCAAGGCACTAGTCAGACCACAGATGGAATACTGTGAACAGTTTTGGGCCCCTTGTCTAATGAAAAACATATTGGCATTGGAGGCAGTCCAGAGAAAGTTCACTCAGCTGATACCTGGTATGGAAGGACTGTCTGTTGAACAGACTGGGCCTGTACTCATTGAAATTCAGAAGAATGAGAGGCGATCTTCTTGAAATGTGCAAGACCTTTTTGGGCTTTGACAGGATCTATGCCCAAAGGAATAAACTCAGAATAAGGGGCTACACATCTAAGACACAGATGAGGAGGTATTTCTTCTCTCAGAGGGTAGGGAATCTGTGGAATTCTTTACCACAGTCAGCTGTTGAGACTGGTCTGGGTCTCTCTCAGTATAATCGAGGATGAGATAGATTTTTAATTAGGGAGGGAATCAAGAGTTCCAGGGAAAAGGGGGAAAGTGGAGTTGAGGATTATCAAATCTGCCATGACCTCATTGAATGGTGGAGCAGATTCACTATGCTGACAGGCCTACTTCTGTTCCAACATCTTATGGTGTTATGGTGAGTGCAGCCTCTTATGACTTAAGTCCTAGGTGATGTCACCTTTATGGGTCTCACTGAAATAATACTGGTAAGCTGTTCACCCAAATGCATCGGAATACAGTCTCTCTGTATATTTCCTTGACACAACTCCCAGCGGCCTCCCATTTAAAGTGTGAATCCATCCACTTAAAGCAAGGTTATGTTCTTTGCCTTCACATTTCACTGTTATATTGCGACAAGGAAGGGAATGTTTGAAATGAGTGACAGGGTTGCAGTCAGAATTTCAGATTCTTAGAGTCCTGTGGAGATTGAGGCAAGAAGAAAGTTATTCCAATACCTACAGGAGCTGAAGGCAGCATTAGCTAATTAACTGGGGCTCCAAACTGGTCTCTGACTCCGAGTGGATTGAGTGACCATCTCAACTATATTGCTAGTGAACTGTCAGACCAAATGTTTGCATGAGCCTCAGCCTGTTGAGTTGATTAGGAAATGTGTATTGCTGGTTAGCCCCACCAAACTGGCAATCCCGATAGTAGAATGGTGCAGAAAGTGAGGACTATAACAACGGTGAGAGGAGTTGGCATAGCTTGGCCCTGTTATCCAGCAGGCAGCAGGTTCAGTTGCAGGAGGTTAAAGTGATCTGCAAAAGTCTGTCTTGATGCCTGAAATGCATTACTGTTTGGTTGGATCCAGGATCTTGGCTTGTAAACCTTGTGTGCTGAGTATGGCTACCCATAAGCAACCATCTCTCAACTTCTGTCTTTCAGTAGGCCCACCTGCCAATTCAGCAGGTTGTTGATACTAATGTTTATCATTTTGCATCACCTGTTCCTCCATCCAAGTGAAGCATGCAATAATAGAATCCATGGTCTGTAGATAGTGTTTACTGAGATTAAGGTGAAAAGTCTTAGAAAGAATCAAGCTAGAAATTCTCTTGGCATTTCACACAGATCCTGTGATTCATTTGCCTACATTTGAGTACCCCTTTAAATACTGCTTTAGGGTCTCGGAGACCAACTGTTGGGCTTCACTGGTAAATTAGGTACTAGGTGTAACTTCTGTGGTTTGGCATAATTGGGTGAAGAGGGTAAGCTTGCCCTTCAAACAATAAGCCCTGTGGAGAAAGCAAAAACTTTGCTGCAGCATTTAAAGCATTATGCTTAATGCTATAGTACTAATTTGCACCTGTTTTTAAAAACGAATTTGTATTCTGCACAGTTACACAAGATAGAGCTTTAGTTATGCATGCTGGAATCAGGTAGACTGGGAAACAGTCAATTAATTCTGAGCTTGTTTTCACTGGCTAACCCTTTCATTAGGGCTAAACGTCTGACGAGGCAGAGTGATTGCTCTGTACTCACTTCTCGCACGCTTGGCTGCTGCCGGGCTTTAGGATTGGCCCACAGGAGAGTAACAAGCACCTCCATGATTGATCACCAAAGATGCTGCCAGACAGCAAAAGGGACCCACTAAGGTTTTTAAAAATGACAGACTGACCTCAGGGGTCATAGGTCAATGATTATGTGAAAAGATGACACAGACGATAAGTCTTCAGGGTTGATTCTCACTCTTTAAATCGGGATCGGATTAAATAGATTACCCCAAGGAAGTTGCCAGAAAAAAAATTAAACATTTTTGTACTTTCAGAACATTTCAATTTCAATAAAGGGAATTTAATATTAAATAGGTATTTACAATTCTCTTCAACATTTCAATAAATAATTTATAAACCTGTGATTGAAGCTGTTCATTTTAAGACAAAAATCATTGAACAGGAGGTAACGTTGACATGGTTCTATTTACCCACATACACATATGTGCACAAATACAGACATACAAACTTTGCCTTTATTAATCCTCCTTTCTTCTCCCATGTCCCTATTCCTCTCCACACACATACATCCTTCTAGTGAACTCTGAAGGGGTCAGGCAAACAGACAGTATGCATTTTTGGTTCAACAAACCCCCTGTTTTTCCATGGCTTCTCAAATAATAAAAATGGACGGTGGTGGTAAGTTACAGATCACTTAGGTTGTCCAAGGTTTTGTGGCAACGTGCACTTTTGCAACTGTGTTGGATGTATGGTGCAATGTGTGTGCACCTATATTGCCTGATCTGATAACATTGCTGGTAGGTGAACAGGAAATGTGAATGTCAGTGTGTTTAAATTGTAAGGACAATTAAATGTGGTTCTAAATGAAGCATTTGAAGAGGTCTTGCCTCATATTGCTGTAGGAATGCATTGCCACCTTCGATGAATGTAGAAGAAACTGTAGGGGAAAGCTGGAGTTTTAATTTTGTGACAAGCAGATTGCCATTTTCTATGGTGGGGTTTTGTGGAATCTAGGATGGAAAAAATGGCCTGCAGGTGACTTAACTAGGTGGGATATCAACTTTCAATTTCCAAACAGTGAGTAGAGATGAAGAGATAAAGCCAGCAGCATGTTGAGCAGTACACTGGCCTGTGGTGGATTCATACTTGTAATACATTTGCATCCATCAATATTCGTCAATATGAAACAGTTTTCCATAAAGTCCTACCCTCAAGATAAAGTCAATGGCACATGAAAATCTTGAGGCACCTCATTCACAATTGTTTAAAGGTGATATGCACTTTCTGGCTTTGTGCAGTTGTGTGTAACATCTTCGGATTTTTTTGTTAAACTCGCTGACATAAGGGAGGAGAGCAGAGAATGGAGGCTCAGGACTGGTAAAGGTGAGTTTAGTGGTGAGGTTTGAGAATCAAGATCAAGCAGAGGACAGAAAGTAAGGTCAGGGACATAGAGGGTTGTAATTAGAGGAGGCTGGTGTCCTGGATGTGGTGGGTGTGGTGGTGAGGACATTCATGATAATAAAATGAGGGGCCTAAAAGGCCTGTGCTGTCCAATCCGGTATCCGTTTCAGGATTTTGGTTGACAAGTTGTTACAAGGGTTTGAGTTCAATTAACAGTTCAATTATCCCCTCTGAGATTGCTTTCAGACAATGCCCTTCACAACTTTGAAAGGAAGGCCGAACTTAGCCTGTAAGTTCAGCCATTTACCACAGAGTGGCAAGTACAAAACTGGACATTAATATGAAGCTTCAGTAAAGAGTTAAACCAAAACAAAATATTGTTTCTTCCATTATAAAAGAAATGTCCCTAACGCCCCTGTAACCAGGGAGATTACTAATCCATTATTCATTAGAAACAACCACTTCATCCCTTTTTCCGCTGAAGACAGCATAAGTCAGCCTGCAACGGAAATACATTGTACAGAACTGGTGGCTTTTCCAAAGTCCAGATTTATCTTGTAATTGCAATGTTGTTATTCAAGCGCATGGACATATTGCTGTGTTTTAATCTGAATGAAAGATTTTAATCTCCTTTTGGACATACTTTGCAATCACCAACATAGAAGTAGCAAGTAATCACTTAATATATTTGTATGACATTTTCCCGTATGTTAAATAGTTTTTTTCATCAAACATGAAGAATATCATACAAATGTGCTCAGCATTTTTCAGTATTTTTCATGGGGGATGTGAGTATTGCTGGAAGGGCCTTACATTTGTTGCTCAATCCCTAATTGCCCTTGAGAAGCTATACTACTACAAGCATTCATTTCATGCTTTTGAGTTCCCTGTCCAAAGGCGGGTCTGACCCATTGTGCCACAACATCCGCCACAGGTTCTGAATCTACCCCAGTCAGAATGGGAGTCGAACCCCAAGCTATTAGTGCTAATCTGATCTATACCAGCCATCTAACCAGTTAGGCTAGCCAACCCCTAAGGAGTCTGATTTCTTGTGATAACATACATTTACATGGATTTTGTGGCCTGGTGATGGTAGAGGCCCCAATTTCCTTCCATTACTTTGCTGACCAGAAATCTCTCCCAGCTGGTACCACCTGTTGCAAGGATGTATAAGTTGATTCTTAATCTGTTTGACCACATTATGAACACACTTTCCTGGACCATCAAGTCCTGGAGTGGGACCTCTGGTTCAGAGGCCCTACAAATCACTACATCCCTCTAAACCCTTCCTATTCATATACATATCCAGATGCCTTTTAAATGTTGTAATTGTACCAGCCTCCATCTCCTCCGCTGGCAGTTCATTCCATACATGCACCACTTTCTATGTGAAAATGTTGCCCCTTTGGTCCCTTTTAAATCTTTCCCCTCTCTCCCTAAATCCATGCCCTCCAGTTCTGGACTGCCTCACCCCAGGAAAAAGACCTTGTCTATTTACCCTATCCATGCCCCTCATGATTTTATTAACATCTATAAGGTCACCCCTCAGCCTCTGGGGAAAACAACCCCAGCCTATTCAGCCTCTCCCTATAGCTCAAACCCTCCAACCCTGGTAACATCCATGTAAATTTTTTCTGGACCCTTTCAAGTTTCACAACATCTTTTTTCTTAATCCTAATATTTATGTCCTTTGACATCTAGTATTCTCCGGTCTTGGACCCATCCTTTGACTTTACAGGAACATATTTGACCTGTACTCTTGCCTTTTCCTCCTTGAATGCTTCCCATTGCTCTGACACAATTTGATTTGCAAGAATCTGCTCCCAGGCCACTGAGGCCAAATTATCTGAGTAAAATTAGCCTTTTCCCAATTTGGGCCATTCAGCCCATTGAGTCTGCTCTGTCATTCAATCATGGCTGATAAGTTTCCCAACCCCATTCTCCCACATTCTCCCCTTAACCCTTGATCCCCTTGATACTCAAGAACCTATCTTTCTCAGTCTTCAATATACTTAATGATCTGGTCTCCACAGCCTTCTGTGGCAATGATTTCCATAGATTCACCACTATCTGGTTGAAGAAGTTTCTCCTTATCTCCATTCTAAAAGGTCTTCCCTTTACTCTAAGGCTTTGCCCTGGGTTCTAGTCTCTCCCACCAATGGAAACATCTTTCCAAAAATTACTTTGTCCAGGCCATTCACTGTTCTGTATGTTTCAATTAGATCCCCCTCAACCTTCTAAACTCTATTGATTAAATACTTTTATTCCTGGTGCATCGTTATCCTTTTCCACAATTATCTTAAATCTATCTGAATTATGATCACTATCTCCAAAATGGTCCTCTTCTGATATGCCTTCCACCTGCCTGGGCTCATTTCCAAATATTAGGTCCAGGACTGACCCCTTCCTTGTTGGGCTTTTTATGTACTGCCTAAAATAAAATTCCTGGATGCAGTTTAAGAATTTTGCTCCCTGCCTACCTCGAACACTAGAACTATTTTCGTTAATATTTGGGTATTTAAATTTCCCTCCTGTTCCTGTCTTATTATTCTTACATTTCTCTACATTTCTTACATTTGATCCTCTATCTCTCCCTGACTGTTTGGAGGCCTATAGTACCCACCCAACAGTGTGTTTATCCCTTTTGTGTTTTTTACTTCTACCCATTTAATGATCCTTTCAAGATTTTAACCTTCCTCACTGCTATAATTGATTCCTTGATGAATATTGTGAGCCTCACCTCCTCTTCTAACTCTTTTTATCTCATCTGTATGCCCTATAGCCAATCCTGCTCGTCTTTCAGCTAGTTTTCAGTCTTAGCGATAATATCATACTCCCAGGTGCCTGTCTGTGTCCACAGCTCATCTGTCTTATTCCTCAGGCTCTTTACATTTATATATATTGCATTTAACCTTGCTAAACTCACTCACTAGTGTTTTAACCCCTAATTCTGTCTCAGCTTCTCTCCACTCTGAACGTTTTTGCAGGATACCATCCCTCTGCCAATCTAGTCTGAATGCACCCAATAGGATTAGCCAAACCTTCCCGCAAGAAGATGCAACTCATCCAATGTATACAGATGCCACCTCCCCCACAAACTGTCTGAATGCCCCAGGAATTGAAAACCTTCCCTACTGCACCATCTTTCTAGTCACATGTCCATTTGCTCTATCCTTATATTCCTATACTGGTGTGTGTTACTAGAAGAAAGTTGGAGATTACTACCTTTGAAGTCCAGCTTTTCAGCTTGCTATCAAACTCCCGAAAGTCTACTTGCAGGACTTAATTTCTGCTTCTTCCTGTGTCATTGGTCCCAACATGGATCATGATCTCTGGCTGTTTACTCTCTCTCCCTTCAGAATGCGCAAAGGAGATTCCCTCACTACCTGCCTGGTCCCCTTCTTGCTACACCAGATAATAATGTCATTGGACTAGTAATCCAGAATGCCAGGCTAATGTTCTGGGGACATGGAGTCAAATCCCACCACGACATGTCCTCAGATCAGCTGAATAAATGGTTAAAAAATGTTATTTGAGTACTAAAGAAAGGAAAATTAATTATGTGCTGTTTTAATTATTCTTAAGTTCATTTGACTAACAGAAGGAATCTTTCAAATGTAATTTTTTGCTGCAAAAGTGCTTCTTGATATTCACCCCATTCTTGTATCTGATCTGAGTTCAGGTCATTTTTCTGAATTCTCTCCTGGCACAAGTCTTTCCCTGTAGGATCTAGCCCTTTGGAGTAAAGGGATAAATCAGGCATTGCTGCAGGGCTTCAGTACAAAAGAGCAGCTGAAGGCTGTTAGCCTCAAAGTTGATACATGTTACTGAAAAGAAAAATATATTTCTTCCTGGCTTACCTTGCAGCTTGTTTCTTTGCACACCCTCCAATGGGAGCAGCCACTGGATGCTTGGCCTAATGTCCAGCTGTCCTCAATGATGCAATCAATGGGCATGTGCCTGCCATTGTCAGTGCATAATTGGACTTTTTAACACTTGGGATACAGATATAATTGAACAGCCATTAGAACATCAAACATAGAACAGTGTAGCACTGAAACAGACACTTTAGCAACCCCCCCCCCCCCCACCCACCTCCATGTCTACACCCCATGATGCCATTCGAAACTAATCCCATTTGTCTGTACATGGTCCATATCCCTCTATTCCCTGTGTGTTCATGTTTCTGTATAAATGCTATCATATCTGCTTCTTCCAGGCACCTACTACCCTCTGTGTAAAACAACTTGCCACTCGCATCTCCTTTAAACTTTCCCCCTCTCACCTTAAACTTATGCCCCCTAATATTTGACATTTCTACCCTGGGAAAAAGACTCCAACTATCCATCCTATCCATGCCTCTCATAAGTTTATATACTTCTATCAGCTCACCCCCTCAGCCTCCAAAGCCCTAGCCAAGAACAATCCAAGTTTTTCTATCCTCTCTTCATAGCTAATGCACTCCAATCCAGGAAGCATCCTGGTAAACCTCTTTTGCACCCTATCCAAAGCCTCCACATCCTTCCTATAGTGTGGCAACAGAACTGCACACAATACTCCAAATATAGCTTAACAAAAATTTTATACAACTGCAGCATAACTTGCCAACTTTTATACTCAATGCCCTGACTGATGAAGGCAAGCATATACCTTATCCAGTGTGTTTCCATTTTCAGGGAGCTATGGACTCTGTATATCAGTGCTCCTTAGGGTCCTGCCATTTACTGTATAATGTCCATGCCTAATTTCCTTTGATAGTGTGGTATCATCTGTGTTCTTGGAACACTGTAATCTTTGTAATGAAGGTGCTTCCACAATATTGTTAAGTTGGTAGTTCCAAAATGGTCCCAACTCATGCTTGATATCTTAGATTAGATTCCTTACAGTATGGAAACAGGCTCTTTGGCCCAACTAGTCCACACCGACACTCCATAAAGTAACCCACCCAGGCCCATCCCCCTAGCCTATATTTACCTCAACTGACACACCTATCACTATGGGCAATTTGGCATGGCCAATTCACCTGACCTGCACATCTTTGAACTGTAGGAGGAAACTAGAGCACCTGGAGGAAACCCCCACAGACACGAGGAGACTGTGCAAACTCCACTAAGATAGTCACCCGAGGTGGCAATCGAATCCAGGTCGCTGGCACTGTGAGGCAGCAGTGCTAACCAATGAGCTACCATGCTGCCTTGCCACTTTGCATCTCATTGTTGTTTTGTTAAAAGGCACACAACTTCAGTGTTGACAGTTACACATGATTGTCATCTTACATCAATATTTTCATCCTATATCAATATTTTCATCCAGATATATAATGCAGCATAGCTTTGACATTTTAACTTCAGGTCAGGCACTCATCTAGCTGCACTACAGGTTTGTGATCATATTTCCAGTTATCTTTATTCCCATCTTCCATTATCCTTATTTTTATAAAATTGTGCAATTAATGAATAAGAGCTTATTTCTTTCTTGTAAATGAATGAATGTTGATGATTGCCATTCTGTAAATAACATATGAATGAAACTGGCAGTGCTAACTCTCTTTGTCTTTCATTCAAAAAGCATAAAATACTCCAGTAATATGTTTTGTTTTGTCAATTGGTTAGCAAAATGTTTTTTGACTAAAGTCAAATGTATTCAGATTTGAGCCTGTGTACCTTTTACTGTTCAGCTTAAGTGAGTCAGAAGCAGAGAAGTGCTCACAGCTTCCTTTGAAGGATTACTGCTCTGTTTAAATGGCCAATTTAATCAAAATCTCTGCAAAATCAGAGTAACAGTCACTGCACAAAAGTGAATTAATCATTTTTTAATAATTTTACTGCAGTGCGTTGACTTTTAAATTTGTCCCTGAGGAAAACTGTATCCCTAAGAGGAGGGAAGGGCAGTTGTATTGAAGTCCTTTTATTATCACTTCCCACATTTTATCATTTTTTGACCAAAAATGGCAGTAAAACAACTCCATTGTGC
This sequence comes from Hemiscyllium ocellatum, assembly GCF_020745735.1. Classification (NCBI taxonomy): domain Eukaryota; kingdom Metazoa; phylum Chordata; class Chondrichthyes; order Orectolobiformes; family Hemiscylliidae; genus Hemiscyllium; species Hemiscyllium ocellatum. Next base: position 14,086,383 of record NC_083453.1, on the reverse strand, counting down.
TGAGTTCTGTAATATCTCTGGAGAATATTGGCAGTTTCAAAAGATTAAAGAAAAGTTTGCTGTATTCAAATTAAACTCAATTGAATCCTGATTAGCACAAAAGCAATTTATCTATTAATTTTATGCCTGGCTCAGGATGATGTTTTGATCAGGGATTTCTGATGCTTGCATGTCAAATCAGCCAGCTTGCAATATCTTTTACTTTGTATTTAGCTAGTAATTTTATAAATGAAAATTTAAATCAAAGAATATAAGATATTTCAATATAACATAGAGATTGCATTATAGGATCACAAGATTGATCAAGAAAGGTCTTTAACTGATTTGAGTTCATCCATCCAGAGGATGTAAAATTTCCTATGAAAACATCCAATTGTTTCTTCAATTATTCCAGGGTATTTCTTCCACCCTACCATAAAATCCATTCCATGTGTTGACCACACTTTTAAGTGGAGAAGAGCAACCTTGTGAAGTTGGTTCTGAATATGGACAGCATGGTAGCTCAGTGGTTAGCGCTGCTGTCTCACAGTGCCAGGGATCTAGGTTTGATTCCAACCTCGGGCGACCATCCATGTGGAGTTTGCACATTCTCCCTGTGTCTGGGTGGGTTTCCTCCCACAAACCAAAGATGTGCAGGTCAAGTGAATTGGCAAAGCTAAATTGCCCATAGTGTTCAGGGATGTGTAGGTTAGGAGCATTAGTCAGGGGTAAATGTAGAGTAATGGGGCTGGGTGGGTTACTGTTCGGAAGGTCAGTGTGGACTTGTGGGCCGAAGGGCTTGTCCCCACACTGTAAGGAGTCTAATCATGTCTTTTAATAATTTGAATCAAACTTCTTATCCTTATGTCTTGGTTTATTTTGAATACTCATTCAATACCATTTTCTAACTTTTAAAAGACTGAGCATACTGTCCTTCTTCTGTCTCAACAAATACACTAGAAAGATGAATTTCTCACAGTCGTTATGGGCGGACTCTTCCCAGGCACTGAACTTTCTTGCCATTGGCAAGAAAGTTGGGAAAACTGTGTTTGATCAGCAGTGAGGGGCTTCTTCAATTCAGGAATGAAAGTTCCATTTTCCAACCAAGTGTTGAGTGGCAAGGAGCTTATTTGCATATATTTGCTTGCATTAACATCTCAATATTAATTAATCTCACCTCATTTATATGCAGTTTCCCATTCTCCCATCTACTGGATAAGAACAAGGTGGTGACAATTCTCAACATAAAAGAGCAGGAACTTGGTTCACCACTTGCTGCTCTGGCTCTCTATCATGGACAGCAGTCACCGGTACCTCAGAGCATGCTCCATGTGGCAGCATCTGAATGCATCCCCTGTCCACAGACAGGGGATGCATGTACCAGCTTCACTGTGCTGTCATAGTACAGAGACAGGCAGCTGTCTCATGGATTGCAGTGTGCATCTCAGGCCTCCTAATTGGCTTTCTTGGTATTCACTCACTTTCTACTTTCTTTGATGTTCACAATGTTTCTGCCTTGCCCTGTCTTTTTGCATTGTGCCTCCAGGTTCGCAGTACTTCAGCCTTGACTTGTCATAGAGTCATAGAGTTGTACAGCATGGGAACAGACCCTTCGGTCCAACTCAACTGTGCAAACCTGATAGCCTAAACTAATCTAGTCCCATTTGCCAGCATTTAGCCATAGCCTTCTAAACTCTTCCTATTCATGTACCCATCCAGATACCTTTCAAGTGCTGTAATTGTACCAGCCTCCACCACTTCCTTTGCAGATGATTTTGTACACGCACCCTCTGTATGAAAAAGTTGCCCCTTTAAATCTTTCCCCTCTCACCTGAAACATATGCCCTCTAATTTTGGACTCCACTACCCTGGGAAAAAAGCTTTGGCAATTCACCCTATCTATGCCCCTCATGATGTTATAAACCTCAATAAGATCTTCCCATCAGTTTCTGAAGCTGTAGGAAAAATAGCCCCAATCTATACAGCCTCTCCCTATAACTCAAACTCTCCAATCCCAGCAACATCTTTGTAAATTTTTTTCTGAACCCTTTCAAGTTTAACAATTTCTTTCCGAGAGTAGGGAGTCCAGACTTGTACACAGTATTCCAAAAGTGGCCTAATCAATGTCCTATACAGCTGCAACCTGACATTCCAATTCCTACACTCAATGCACTGATCACTGTCTTTTAGTGAAGACTCAAAACCAGTTGCTTGTCATGATTGTCAGCAGTAATCACTGAAAGGCGGTGGACACGTTCCTGTAAATCACTGTCCAGCATCAATCTCACACTTGCATCATGTGTCAGCAGGGAATGCAGCAAGCATTAGCCAAATAGCCATGTCTCAAAGTCTACAGGGAGTCATCCTTGGTCAAGGGAACCTTCAGTCATGGGGTCCCAGCTCAGTATGTCAGGACAGCCTGTGATATCAGTCTAAGGGCTTGGGAACAGTCAGTTAGCCAACTGGGCAGTCAGAGTCAGGATCCTCTCCTTTGTAGAGGGTGAATAGCTGAATTCCCCACCATCTGACTTGGCTCTTTATGCCCTTATTCTCCTGGGATGAGACAAAGGGAAGGTTTGAATAAGATGAAAGTGGCTAGCACAGCTGTTACTACTCTTGCAGGTAGGGAAAGGTTGTGAGACGTCCCTAGTGACTGAGTAAGCAGCACAGAGCCCATGCGGGATTAATGGTTTTGGGGGATAAGGTGGCTGAGAGTGAATGAGCAAAGATTTTGCATGAGATAGTGAAAGAGATTGGGCCATGAGCCTTGGTGGGAGGTGTGTGCAGCAGCAAAGTTAAAGTGAGTGTAAGCTAGTAGAGAGCAGATGGTGACACTTAGCCTTCTGTAATTGAATTGGTCATTAAATTTATTGCATCATTGCTGGGTATTTCTCTGGAATGTGGATACCATGTTGATCAGACTGGCAGCATAGTCTCCTCTGCTATCCTGAGTAAAGATGACAAACCTCCTCTCTACCACCCTGTCCACCAGGGCCTTCAGATCCTTATCAACAAAATAGGGTGTCAGTTTTCCTCTGCCCGACATGTCTGTGACAGTTCACATGTACAGTGCAGCTCTGGACTGACAGCCCATGACTGGGTCCACAGCTTGGCATTAAAAATGGCATTGACATGAGTGATCCTGGGATATTCCAGTAGATCCACTCAAGTACTTGCACCTGCAGTTTATAGAAGAATACAACATGTGTGGTGCCATAGGGGTAAGGTGCATAAGTACTGAGGTGAGTCTGGAAAAATAGCATGAGAAATCTTACCAGGCCTCACATAGAGAAACCCTTCAAATAACCTGCCAAAATTAACACAGACAATTTCCAGTAAAATTCAGCCCTATGTATCTGAATTTCCAAGATCTGATTGCAGATCTTAGCACCTGAAATTAGGACAGCAAAGAATTAGTTGCTGATATCAGGGCCTCGTGGCTGCTGTACAAAGCCACTAACTAGTGGGTCTCCAACTGATTCTTGAATGGATATCCCTAAAAATAAGAGGGAATATATGCAGGCCTGATGCCTGACCTTCTTCAGTTTTCCAACTGGAGAAGAATTGAGGGGGAGGGATAAAGATTTAATGCTTGATTCTTTTGGTCCTCACTTCAAAGGGACACCATGCTTGCACAGTGAGACGGAAGTGGGACCACATCCAAATGGCTCAGCTGCAATGCTTTGCCTTCACATATTTTAAGCACAGGCTCTACTCCAATCTTTATGTAAATGTCTAGTGTTGACATACAAGGGCTAGAGAATGCGCATGGTAGGTTTCTACCCCCTGTTATGATGCACTTGGGAAAGTGCGCTGTTTCTCAAGCTCTGCTACTCTTGGGGTTACCAGAAAAGTTACTGATCTAATCAAAGCACACAAATCCCCAATTTACCTATTGGTTGGAATCAGGTTTACAGAAAACATTGACTAAGTTCTTGTATTTAACAAGAACTATTGCACATTACTAATTAAGTAAATTCTAATGACAGCTAAACAGCTATGAACTATCAATATATGGCTCTACTAGTTAAAGCTCTAACCTTCTTTGAGAACCCCTACGCACACATACAGACAAACTGTAAAACACTGATTTTATGGGTGGAGGGAAGAAAGAAATGGAAACCAGACATCAATAGCAATAATTCACTGATATGAACTTTTTGGCTCACCATGACTTTTGGTTCTTCAATGAGGAGTTGATGGCCTAGTGGTATTATTGCTACATTATTCATCCAGAAACGCAGCTAATGTTCTGGGAACCTGGTTTTGAATCCCACCACAGCAGATGGTGGAATTTGAATTCAATAATAGTCTGAAATTAAGAACCTACTGATTGTCAATTGTTGGGAAAAACCTATCCAGTTCATTAATGTCCTTCAGGGAGGAAAATCTGCCATCCTCACCTGCTGTGGCCTACATGTGACTCAGCACCCACAGCAATATGGTTGATTTTTAACTGCCCTTTGAAATCATAGAATACCTACAGCATGGAAACCGGCCCTTCGGCCCAACAAGGCCACACCGACCCTCCAAAGAATAACACACCCAGATGCATTCCTCTACCCTATTATCCTATATTTACCCCTGACTAATGCACCTAACCCACACATCCCTGAACACTATGGACAATTTAGCATGTCCGGTTCACCTAACTTGCACATCATTGGATTGTGGGAGGAAACCAGAGCACCCAGAGGAAACCCATGCAGACACTGGGAGAATATGCAAACACCACATAGACAGTCACCCGAGGCTGGAATCAAACCCGTTCCTGGTGCTGTGAGGCAGCAGTGCTAACCACTGAGCTACCATGCTGCCCCAAATGGTCTTGCAAGCCACTCAATTCAAAGGCAACCCAGGATGGACAATTGAATTCCATTATATTCAATTACCCAGGGCCTAATCAGAGAGTTGTCAACAGGCTGATGACGTTTGGATCTATGATTGGTAACAATTGCGCAAACCAATCAACAACCTGTTTCCAGCCAAACTAACTTTGCATACATCCCCTGGTGCCAGGCCATATGCAAACAGTTTCCTCCAGTGCTTGAACAAAGTAACAGCATAAACACTGCACTCAAAGAGTTTAATTTTGTTTTTAACTTGTTTTTAAAAGAACAACAATCCCTTCCACAATCCTTGATTTTAAAATAGTCTTTTTTCCATTTTAGTCCACAGTTAAAAGTACTGAAAATAAAATGAAATGGTCATTATAGCCCTTTATTCCTGATTTTTGTGCTGGAAAATAGCTGATGGCCAATTCTCAATCCCCAAAATTGTTGGCCCTTCAATCTCTGTGACAGAATTTTGCCTTTTAAATCATATTTTTCATAGTGATTACAAATTCACTTATAGGATGAGGTTAATGCACACAATTAGTCCAGTAGCTAGGGTAGCTGGTTGCCTGGAAACGACAAAACAAATTCAAATTAGGCCAATCAGTTTAATTTGTGCCCTGAAAAATACCAAACTCCAATCAAGTTTGAATTTAGTATATTGACAATCTTAAAAGCCAATGACACAATCTGATGCTTTGGGGGGTATAAGACCAGGTAAAATTGAACAGTTGAGAGGAGAACTGCCAAGTCACCAGCATGTACAGACTGCCTGAAAAATAGCTCTCTTGAAGGTACATTTATTGATCAGTAACCTGTGAAACAGAAATCCCTAAGAAGAAGAAAATAAGAAGAGGAAGATATAAGAGAAGATTCGTCATCTGGCTGATTTTGAAAATTTGAATTTTGGTAAATCTTAATTGGTAGTTTTATCAGACTAGTATTATAGAAAGGAAAGTAAAGGCTAGTTTAAAGGAACAAGTTGTAAATAGTTGTTAGTTAATTATACTTTAGGAAATAAAATTATTACTTTAAGTAGTTCCTGCACGGGATAAATCTTTTCTATGTTGCTGGTTTAAATTAAGCAGGAAGGTTTAACCCATATTGTAAAACTTAACAAGAATGCCTCCTATATTCTCATCCAATTCATTTATATAAATGACAAACAGAATATGCCAGGCCATATGCAAACAGTTTCCTCCAGTGCTTGAACAAAGTAACAGCATAAACACTGCACTCAAAGAGTTTAATTTTGTTTTTAACTTGTTTTTAAAAGAACAACAATCCCTCCGGGTTTCCTCCGGGTGCTCCGGTTTCCTCCCACAGTCCAAAGATGTGCGGGTCAGGTGAATTGGCCATGCTAAATTGCCCATAGTGTTAGGTAAGGGGTATATGTAGGGGTAGGGGTATGGGTGGGTTGCGCTTCGGCGGGTCGGTGTGGACTTGTTGGGCCGAAGGGCCTGTTTCCACACTGTAAGTAATCTAATCTAAAGAAGTGGATCCAGTACTGATTCCTGTGGAACACCACTGGTCACAGGTATCCAGTCAGAAAAACAGCGCTCCATCACCATTCTCTGTTTCTTACCATAAAGCCAATCTTGTATCCAATTGACCATTACATACCAGTTGTACAGTAGAAAAGTGGTAGCTCTTGCGATTAATTAAAACAGTCATATTTTCTAAAATAACTCTCAAAGTAATGTGGGCATAGACAATGATGCCCTGGAATTGGAAGGTTCCTTCAATCTGTGCTCAACCCAGAGCCCTACCTACTGCTCCTAGATGTCCAGGAGGAAAGTAATGAGTACGTTTATTCTAGCAAACAAGGCATCAGTCATCTGCTGAATACAAGCAATAAATTGCAGACCGATGTTCCTGATGCTTTGAATTCTATTGACATTAGGAAGTTTCATGAATATGAATTTTGGTTAACTTTTTGTTTCTAAATTATTAATGGAAAAAGTGAAAATTGTCATGCTATTTTGATTGAACTGTTTAGGATTTATTAATTATTGATAGGATAATGTTTCATTTCATTAGTGAAATTACTTGAAATGTAGCTCAGCTCTGGAAGTGCCAACTTTGTGTGGTTCATATTAATGAAGCAAAATTTTTTATTTAAAACTGCTGGCAAGACAAACCAGTTGCAGAATTTGATTAACAGAGCTATCTGATTATGTGACACACCAGCCTGTGAAGTAGGCTGTGTGCCTATTCCACAGGTTGCTAAAGGTGAAAAAATATCATTCAGCAAACCTCTTTTACTTTTCATGTAACTCTGAACTGGAAAGTAAAGCATTGTATCAACTGCCTTGAAGTTGGGATACAGATCTATAGGTTCTAGATGTCGTTCTTTTTCTTTCCAAATGGGTTTTGTAATGTGTGAATTGGGGGTGGAAATTGAATGTCGCCCCATTCCCCATGCCCAGCGGAAACTGAATGGGGAGTAGTTTTGTCCACATAAATTTAACCAACAGTTGCTGGTTCTTCTGCCTGTTTCACATAAGGACTGACCAAGGGAATATAAATGAGACATGGGCGTTTAAATAGTCCAGGGCTCAAATTAATGACATCAAGCAGGTTTGCAGGCATTTCCAACCATCTTCAGTCAGAAATGTCAAGTAGATAATCCATCTCAGACTCTTGAGGTCTCCAGCATCACTGTTCAGCCAATTTAGTTGAACTCCAGATATCAAGAAATGGTTGAAAGCACTGGATAAAGCAGAGGCCATGGACCCGTACAGCATCCTGACTATAGTACTATAGACTTATGCTCCAGTACAAGTCATACCCATAGCCAAGTTGTTCCAGTACTGCTGCAACACAGGTATATGACCAGTAGTGTGGAAAATTGCCTAGGTTTGAACCCAATCCCATTAGTCTACCCTCAATCATCATCAAAGTGTTGGAAGGTATCATTTACAGTGCAGTCAGACTGTACTTGTGCAGCAATAATCTGCTCACTGATATGTAGTTAGATTCTGCCAGATTACTTAGTTCCAGATCTCATTATAAAGTTGATCCAAACATAGATAGAGAGCTGAATACGACATGTGAGGTGAGAGCTCCTGTCTGTAACAGCAAGGCAGCATTTAAGTGATTGTGGCATCGAGGACCTCTAGCAAAACTGGAGTCAATGAGAATCGGGGGGGATATCTCTCCAATACTTGGAGTCATGCACAGAAGAAAATGGCTGTGGTTGTAGGAGGTCAATCTTGTCAGTTGTGGAACATTACATCAGGTGTTGCTCAGGGTAATGTTGTGGACCCAACCACATTCAGTCTTTCATCAATGACTTGCCATCCATCATAATGTCAGAAATAGGCACGTTCTCTGCTGATTGCACAATGTTCAGCATCATTCGCGATCCTCAGATACTGAAGCAGTCCGTGTCCATATGCAGAAAAACCTGGTCAATATTCAAGTTTCCAATTTCAAATAACCTCCTTCCCCCTCCTGTCCACCGGTCCCTGCCACCAACTGGATTCATTCCTCCCATTGACTAACCAGGTCATATCCTCTCCCTGTCTTCACCTATCCCCAGTTCACCATCCTGCCCCTGCCTTCCCCTTTATCTGCAGCTCCCCCTACACCCACCCCCAGTCCTGAAGAAGGGTTACACCCAAAACATTGACTTCTGCACCTCCTGATTCTGCCTGGCTTGCTGTGTTCTTCCAGCCTCCTATCTGTCTACAATATTCAGGTTTTGGCTGATAAGTGGCAAGTAACATCTGCACCGCACAATTGCCAGGCAATGACTATCTCCAACAAGAGAGTTTAGCCACCACCCTTTGAGATTCAATGGCATTACCAATACTGAATCCCCCACTATCAACATTCTGGGAGTTACCATTGACCAGAAACTGAACTGGACCATACTTGTAAATACTGTGGCTATAAGACAAAGTAAAAGGCTAGAAATTCTTCTGTGACTAACACACCTCCCAACTACCCAAAGCCTGTCTGCTGTATGCCAAGCACAAGTCAGTGGTGTGATGAAATATTCTCTACTTGCATAGATGCATGCAGCTCCAACAACACTCAAAAAGATTATGTAATTCAGGACAAAACAGCCTCTTTGATTGGCATCCGATTCTTCACCTTAAACATTCACTTCCTCCCTTACTGATGGGCAATGACAGCAATGGATACCATTTACAAGCTGCACTGTAGCAACTCACCAAATTGGAGCACATTCCAAACTTGCAAGCTCGACCAGCAAGAAAGAAAAGGGCAGCAAATCTGCAGGAATGCCATGTTAATTCCCCTCCAAACCACACGTCATCCTGACCTATGTTGTTATTCCTTAATTGTCATCAGGTCAAAATTCTGGAATTCTTTCCCTACCAACACTGTGGGTATACCTGCAACAGCTCACAGGCTAGCCGGCAGCACCCATGGCCCAATAAAAAAAAACCCTGGAAGTAACTGGAGATGAAGAAGGACTGTGAAGACCTTAATCACCACTTTTGATGCATATCTACCCAGTCCAGTTGAAAGGATGTCTTCTCCAAGAAAACTGCAAATGTCACTGACTACCTGACTGCTACGATGATGCATCAAAACCCTGAAGTATTCATGGATATTTTCCTTTTAATTCAAGAATGTGTTGATTTTAAAAGAGGCTTGTTAAAGAGACAAAAACAGCAGGTGTTTTTCTGCACTGGACCATTGGGATGGAACACACAAAGGTGCCAAAGAAGCTTCAACAGACTGAAGTGTGATCTCTTGCGACTACAAAGTTAACAAGGGGCTTATGACACCTTGATTAACAGCAAACCATACCCCTTGTCTTAGATTGCAGATTCTGTTTGTGTTTTTTTCCTTGGAAATATACAAAGGGACAAAGGTTAAACGGCCAGTTTCAACTGTGTTGTAGGAGACTAGTGGAACTGAATTCTCAGGTGTACTAGCCTGAGTTTGAATATCAGTATGTGTGAGAGTTACAGTTGAAGAATTATCCTCTAGTTACCCCTGTATTGCAGGTTAAGACTGTGCCTCCAATTCCGAGTGCTGCAAACCAGTGACAAAGGAAACAGGAGAACAAACAACTTTTTCTCACCTTGAATTCTGGTACTCAATCATGGTCAAAAGACATCAGAACTGTAAATTTCAACGAATCTGCAAAATTATTGTGTGTGAAGCTGACTATTCATCTATTAATATCAACGCGACTGTTAACTTCCACTGTAACTGCCGCGATGTTCAACTATCCACTGTTAATGAATATTTCAGAGACTGATCTGTATATCTGCTTTATTTTTATCTTTACCTTTTTGGAATCTTTGAGGAAGAAGTGTAATCAATAGATGTTTCTATGGCCTCAAACAAGATTCCAGGGTGGTACATTGCTTCCTGCATGCTAGGATCAAGGATGTCTTGGAGTAGCCACAGACATTCTGGAGTGGGAGGGTGAACAGTCCATGGTCATGGTTACACACTGGTACTGATGACAGAGGTGAAAATAGAGATGAGGTCCTAAAAGCAGAATATAGAGAGTTAGGAAATAACTTCAAACGTAGAAACACAAAAATAAAGTGCTGGGGAAACTCAGCAGGACTAGTGACTATAGAGAGAGAAGTAGAGTTAATGTTTCGAGTCCAGTGACCCTTCATCTGAACACTGAACAGCACTTTCTGTTTGTATTTCAGATTTCCAGCATCCGGAGTTCTTTGTTTTTATTTAAGTTAAAAAGTAAGACCACAAAGACAGTAATCTCAGGACTGTTACCAGTACTGCATGCTAGTCAGAGTAGAAATAGCAGGATATATCAGTTCAACACAGGGCAGGAGAGGTAGTGCAAGGCTTGTTTGGGGGGGGGGGAGGGGGGGAAGGTGTGGGTGGGTGATTTCAGATTCCTGGGATACTTGGGGAGGTGAGGCCATACCACTCTCCCCGCCCCTCCCCGGCAACCAAACAGGGAGACAGAAGGGAGGGAAACAGCAGAAGAACCAAACCAGATATGCAACGTCACAGATAAAGGATTCAATAGCAACAATCAATAAGGGCCACAGTGCAAAATAATATGAATTGAACTAAGAATGTTAAAAAGATGAGCCTTACGGCCTTGTAACCTAATGTGCACAGCATTCACAGTAACTGGATGAATTTGTCATGTAAATAGATATAAGCAGGTTTGATGTAATTGGGATTATGGAGGTGTGACCATTGATAGGAACTGAATATCTAAGGTTATTCAATTTTTTGGCAGGACAGACAAGGAGGAAAAGGAGGTGGGGCAACATTCCTGGTTAAAGAGTACATTAACACAATTGTGAGGAAGGATATTAGCTCCAGTGGCATGTAATCTGTATAGGTAGAGCTTAGGTAGAAACACCAAGGGGCAGAAAATAATAATGGGGGTTGTATATAGACTCCAAAACTATATAATGGTAAAGTTAGGGAAGGCATTAAATGGGAAATCGGAGATGCAAGTAATAATGGTAAAGCTGTAATTATGGGCGACTTTAATCTGCATATAGATTGGTTTGAAGATGCTGGTGTTGGACTGGGATGAACAAAGTCAGAGGTCACACGACACAAGGTTATAGTCCAACAGGTTTATTTGAAATCACAAGCTTTCGGAGCACTGCTTCTTCATCAGGTGTAGTCACTTCATCCGACGAAGGGACAGTGCTCCTAAAGCTTGTGATTTCAAATAAACCTGTTGAAATATATCCTCGTGTCATATAGATTGGGCAAAACAGGTCAGTAATAATCCCACAGAGGAAGAATTCCTGGAGCACATGTGAGATGGTTTTCTGTATCAATACACTGAGGAACCAACTAGAGAACAAGCTATCCTAGACTGGGTATTGTGTAATGAGAAAGGAATAATTAGCAATCCAGCCTTGTGTGGCCCCTTGGGGAAAAAGACCATAATATGATAGGATTCTTCATTAAGATGGGAAGTGATTTAATTGATTCTGAAACTACAGAGTGAATGTAAATAAAGCAAGCTACAATGGTAAGAGGTGCAAGCTAGGTATGATAAATTGGGCAATGTTGCTTAAAGGGATGATATCTGATAGGCAATGGCAAACATTTAAAGATTGCATGGAGGAACTACAACAATTGTTCATTCCTGTTTGGCTCAAAAATAAAGTGGGAAAGGTGGTCCGACCATATCTAACAAGGGAAATTTGAGATAGCATTAGATCAAGGAAAGGAGCACACAATTTGGCCAAAACAGTAGCAGACCTGAGGATTGAGAGCAGTTTTGTTTTAAAAGAACAAAAGGAGACCAATTAAGAGGGGAAAATAGAGTATAAAGCTTGTGGAGAGCATGTAAATTGATGATTAAAGCTTCTATAGGTATGTGAAGAGAAAAAGCTTAGTGAAGACAAATGTAAGTCCCTCACAGTCAGAAACAGGGGAAGTTATAATGGGGAACAAAGAGATGGCAGACCAATTGGATGCATATTTTGTTTCTGTCTTCACAGTAACAATTCAAAAATGTTCCGGAACACAGGGTCTAGTGCGAGAGAGGAACTGAAGGAAATAAGTATTAGTAGGGAAATGGTGTTAGGAAAACTGATGGGATTATCGATTGATGAATCCCCAAGGCCCCATAATCCACATCCCAGAGTACTTAAGAAAGTGGCCCTAGAAGTAATGGATGCATCTTTCAAGACTCTGGAACAATTCCTATGGATTGGAGGGTAGTTCATGTCACCCAACGATTTGAAAAAAAGGACATAGAAAGAAAACAGGGAATTATAGTCTGCTTAGCCTAACATCAATAGTAGGGAATCTACTGGGCTCCATTACAAAGAATTAGTAGCAGAGCACTTGGAAAACAGTGACAGAATTGGACCGAGTCAGCATGGATTTACAAAAGAGAAATCATGCTTCACAAATCTACTGGAATGTTTCCAGGATATAACTTGTAGAGTTGTTAAGGGGCATCCAGTGGATGTGGTTTACTTGGTTTTCAGGAAGTGTTTGTTGAGATTCCACATAAGAGATTAGCATATAAAATTAAAGAGTATGTGCAGAAATAGAAAGCGAACTGATTGGCAAACAGGAAATGAAGAGTAGGAATAAATAGGTCTTTTTTTCAAGCAGCAGCCAATGACTAGTAGTATACGCAGGAATCATGGCTTGGACCACAGGTAATTACAGGCCAGTGAACCTGACACCAGTGATGGGGAAACTGTTGGAGAAGATATCGAGAGACAGGATTTATTCACAATTGGAAGTAATGGACTTGTTGTGATAGGCCACATGGGTTTGTGCAGGGTAGGTCATATTTCACCAACTTAATTGAGTTTTTTGAGGAGGTGGCAAGAATGACTGATGAGGGAAGGACAATGGATGTTGTCTACATGGACTTTAGTAAGGCATTTGATAAGGTACCTCATGGTAGACTGGTACAGAAGGTAGATACTCATGGGATCTGTGGTGAGCTGGCTAGATGGATACAAAACTGGCTTGGTCATAGATGACAGAGAGTAGCAATGGAAGGATGCATCTTGGTATGCAGATCAGTAACTATTGTGTCTTAGTGGCGGTGTTCAGCTGGAAACTTCGTTGTTTGTAATGATCTGGAGCACAATATGGGTGGTCTGAATAGTAAGCTTATGAATGGCACCAAATTGGCGAAGTTGCACTTAGCAAGGAGGATTGTCAAAAAATACAGCAGGATATAGACAGATTGCAGATTTGGATAGAGAAATGGCAGATGGAGTTTAATCCAGATAAATGCGAGGTGGCGCATTTTGGAAGATCAAATTCAGGTGTGAATTATACAATAAATGGCAAAACCCTTGGGAGCATTGGCATACACAGGGATCTGGCGTACAGGCCCACAGATCCCTGAAAGTGGCAACACAAGTGGATACGGTGGTCAAGAAGGCATCCAGCATGCTTGCCTTCATTTGCCAGGCATCAACTATAAAAATTGGCAAATCATCTTTCAGGAAAAAGTGAGAACTGTAGATGCTGGAGATCAGAGTCAAGAGTGTGGTGCTGGAAAAGCACAGCAGGTCATGCAGCATTTAAGGAGCAGAAGAGTTGATGTTTCGGGCATAAGACCTTCATCAGGAATGTTGGGGGGTGAGAAAAGGGGGCTGAGAGATAAATGGGAGGGGGGTGGGGTTGGGGGGAAGGTGGCTTGGAAGGTGATAGGTAGATGAAGACTTTAGTTCGGTCACATTTGGAATATTTTGTGCAGTTCTGGTTGCTACACTACCAGAAGGACATGGATGCTTTGGAGAGAGTGGAGAAGGTTTACCAGGATGTGCATGGTCTGGAGGGTTTGAGTTATGTGGAGGAGTTGGATAAACCCAGATTGTTTTCACTGGAAAGACGGGGGCTGAGGGGCAACCTAATAAAGGTCTACAAAATTATGAGAGATATAGAGTAGGTAGTCAGAGGCCTTTTCCATTGATGGAAATGTCAACTACACGAGGACATATGTTCAAGGTGGGAGGGGAACGTTTAGGGGAGAAGGGTGGGGAAAATTTTTCGCACAGAACGTGGTGGGTGCCCGGAATGCACTGCCAGTAGAGATCATGGAAGCAGGCATGTTAGTAATGTTTGAGGTATATCTTGATAGACATATGAATGGGAGCTGAACAGATGGATAACTACCACGTACGGGCAATAAATAGTGGGTCTAAATAAGGATTAGGAATTGGCACAGACTTGGTGGGACAAAGGGCCTGTAACTGTGCTGTATTGTATTGTATACAGTGCCACAAACCAAGACACACAAGCATCACACTTAGCAATAAAATGATGTAAGTAAGTGCTATATGGTTTAATAAAAGTAATGAAAGATTATATAATTATATTTAATTCTTTCATTGCATAGGAAAGAGGATCAGTTGCCTAATGATCGATATTGTGATCTTTGATGCTTGTGGTGCTAATCCTTTCGGGTATCAGTGACCCACCATATTGAAACACTGTAGCCTGTACCACTTTAATACCAAATGTGCAGTGTTCATCCCAATGTGACCCAGAAGTATTCATGTCACTGATAACTTGTGTACTTACTGACTGTGGCCTCAACTTTTCATTCCCATCTTTTCCCAATACCGTTTGATTTCCCTGTTAGTTGAAACTCTAGCTACCTCTTCCTTAAAAATATCTAATGACCGTGCCTCTACCCTCTCTAGGGCTGAGTGATCTAAAGACTCCTGATCCTCTGATGGAAAAAATCAATTATTCTCATCTTCATTTTAAATGGGTAACCTTATTCTTAAACAGTGTCCCTGAGTTCTAGTCTCTCCTACAAGGTGAAATAATTTGTAGCATCTACTGTGTTAAGATCCCTTAGGATCCTTATATGTTTCAATAAGATCACCTGTCATTCTTCTAAACTCCAATGGATACAGGACCTAATCTATCTGACTCTTGCTTCGAAGAAAACATCCCCCTCTACACACCTCAAAACCCAAATATTGTGAAGGGAACCTTCACTAAATTGTAAATGATAATTTATTCCTTTCTTAAATAAGGACCATAACTGCACACGATACTCCAGATGTGGCCTCACCAACCTGGAGTTAAAAGAGTCATGCTGCACCGGAACAGACCCTTCAGCCCAACTTGTACATGCCAACCAGATATCCTAAACTAATCTAGTCCCATTTGCCAGCATTTGGCCCATATCCCTCTAAACCCTTCCTATTCATTAAACCATCCAGATGCCTTTTAAATGTTGTAATTGTACCAGTCTCTACCACTTCCTCTGATAGGTTCTATATACACACTACCCCCTGTATGAAAAAGTTGCCCCTCAGGTGTCTTTAAAATCTTTCCTCTCTCACCTTAAACCTATGCCCTCTACCCTGAGGAAAAGACCTTGGCTATTCACCTTATCTATGCTCCACATGATTTTATAAACTTGTATGAAGTCACCCCTCAACCTCCTATGCTCCAGGGAAAACAGTCCCAGCCTATTCAGCCTTTACTTATAATTCAAACCTTCCAGTCTCAGTAATATAATTGTAAATCTTTTTAGCACCCTTTCTAGTTTAATAACATCCATTCTACGGCAGGATGACCAGGATTGTACGCAGTACTCCAAAAGTGGTTTAATCAATGTCTTGTACAGCTGTAACATAATGTCTCAATTTCTGTACTCAGTGCTCTGACTGATGAAGGCAAACATGCCAAATGCCTTCTTCACCACCTTGACTACCTAGTTTCAAGGAACTATATACCTGCATCCCTAGGTCTCTCTGTTAGACAGCACTTCCCAGGGGCCTACCATTAACTGTGTAAGTTCTGCCCTTGTTGCACCAAAATGCAACACCTTATGTTTATCTAAATTAAACTTAATCTGCCATTCCTCAGCCCACTGGCCCAGTTGATCAAGATAACCTTTTTCACTGTCCACCATGCCACAAATCTTGGTGTAATCTGCAAAATTACGACCCATACATCCTATATTCTCATCCAAATCATTTATATAAATGACAAACAACATTGACCCAACACTGATCCTTGCAGCACGCTGCTGGTCATAGGCCTCCAGTCTGAACAACAACCCTCTACCACCAGCCTCTGTCTTCTACTGTCAAACCAATTTTGTATCCAATTAGCTAGGTCTCCCTGGATTCCAGGTGATGTAACTTTACTAACCAGTCTACCATGTTGAAGGACTTGCTAAAGTCCATGTAGACAACATCTTCAAGTTTGTGAGGCATGATTTCCCACGCACAAATCCATGCTGACTATCCCTTACCAGTCCTTGACTTTCCAAATGCATGTAGATCCTGTCTCTCAGAATCCCCTCCAAAAACCAACCCAGCACTGACATTAGATTCACTGATCTAATGTTCCTTAACTTTTCCTTGCAGCCTTCCTTAAATAATGGCACAACATTAGCCACTCTTCATTCTTCCAGCACCTTACCCCTGGCTGTCGATGATACAAATATCTCTGCTAGGGGGCCCTGCAATTTCTTCCTCAGCTTCCAACAATATCCTGAGATACACCTGTCTAGATCCTAGGGATTTACTTATCTTCATACATTTTAAGACCTCCAGCACCTCCACTTCTGTAATGTTGACACTTTTCAAGACATTACTATTTATTTGCCTGAGTTCCCTAGCTTCCCTGTCTTCCTCCATGGTAAATACTGACAAGAAATATTCATTTAGGATCTCAAACATCTGCTGTGGTTCCACACATAGATGGTTTAAGGGGCCCTATTCTCTCCCTAGTTACTCTTTTGGCCCTAATATTCCTGTAGAATTTCTTTGGATTCTCTTTTACTCTATCTGCAAAAGCTATCTCATGTCCACTTTTTGCCCTCCTGATTTCCCTCTTCAGTGTACTCCTACACTTACTTTTCTCCTCAAGGGATTCAATTGATTCCAGCTGTCTATCCCTGATAGATGCCTCCTTTTTCTTGATCAGAACCTCAATATCTCTATACAACAGTAACATGGTGTGGCACGGTGGCTCAGTGGTTAGCATTGCTGCCTCACAGCACCAGGGACCTGAGTTCAATTCCATCCTCAGGTGACTGTCTGTGTGGAGTTTGCATGCTCTCCCTGTGTCTGTGTGGGTTTCCTCTCACAATCCAAAGGTGAACAGGTTAGGTGAATTGGTCATGCTAAATTGCCCGTAGTGTTCAGGGATGTGTAGGTTAGGTGCATTAGTTAGGGGTAAATATAGAGTAATAGGGTAAGGGAATGGGTCTGGGTGAGTTACTCTTTGGAGGGTCGGTGTGGACTTGTTGGGCCGAATGGCCTGTTTCCACACTGTAGGGATTCTATGAAAACCTGTGTATTCTATTCACCGTGCATTAAGTAACAACATTCCATTTGCCTTCCTAATCACTTGCTGTACATGTTTATCAACCTTTTGTGGTTCACGTACCAAGACACTCAGATCCCTCTGTACCTAAGGATTCTGCAATTTCTCTCCATTTAAATAGTATGCTGGTTTTTGAAAAAAGACCACTTAAAATTGGAAAAGGTACTGCTATATCGTCCATAGTATTACTGTCCAGAGAAAGAGAGCCATAGTCATTCCTGCAGGTACAGTGCAACTATTCAGGGGATTCAGGGGTAAGTCAGTCATGGAACTGCATAAAGATCAGTCTGGGGTTTGGTCACTCATCAATCGGAACTGTCTTTTGAAGTCTGTTAGAGGGATGAGCCACAGCCAGCCCTGAACAATGACAAGATGTTATAGTATACTAGGCACTGAGGAAAGAGTAGCACTCCCTTAGACAGGATTTTAATATAGTAGAGCACGAATGACAGTGTGGCTTCATTCTTGTAACTGCATTTACAATGATAATTGATCAGACAAGTGATATAAAGTAACAACGCAGTTGCAAATGTGAGATTCTATTACAATGAAATATTACCCATGCCACCTATGTGCCTTAGGAGCTTTTCTTTTTGTTTCTCTCCCACTACTTGCACTGTGAAGGGCTGTTTGTAGCTGGCAGAAATTAACCTGGAGTACTGCCAGTTTTTAAATATGATGCAATGGATATTCTGAAAGGTTCTAACAGTGATGAACACTTAGGTTACTCTCAGTGAGTGCAAGATAGCATAAGAGTGGTACCATTGAGGTATGGTGCATGCGTAATGAGCTGAGCAGAGAATTGTGTGAGATAACTCTCTGGAGCTCATGGAGACAAACCCCCATGCAAATCCCTGAAATTGACACAGCTAATTTTTGGTAAAATTGAGCTCCAATTGCCTGGTAAAGGAATGTGTACTCTGGCTGATGGAAATGTAATACTCAAACTAGTTAGACAATAAGTACTTATCTCAATGGCATAAAGATATTCAGAAATCATAAAATGTTTGATTAAAAGTTTCTATTATAAGCATTACACTAATATGAGGATTAGTCATGTTTACATCTTCATTGGACTTTAAGTGAGCATATAAAAGCTTGATTTATAAGCTCATAGTGCAACCTTGTTGATTTTGCAACTGATTGTACCATTCATCACCCCAGTATTTCACTCATAATTC
Source organism: Hemiscyllium ocellatum (assembly GCF_020745735.1). Taxonomy (NCBI): domain Eukaryota; kingdom Metazoa; phylum Chordata; class Chondrichthyes; order Orectolobiformes; family Hemiscylliidae; genus Hemiscyllium; species Hemiscyllium ocellatum. The sequence continues at coordinate 14,067,611 of NC_083453.1, read as the reverse complement.
TGATCTGCTTCTCTGTTGCTATACCGTTTCCCACACATGCCCTTAATCATTTGACTATTTTTATTTAAGGCCAATATTTGTTGTGAACTTGCAATTTACAATTTTAATTTAAATGTTGTGAATGCTGATAAGCACAAAGTAGCCAAGCATCAATCTATGATTTTTAAACACTCACCAGGTATATATCCTTCTAGCTGTTAATTTGGAAAAAATGTACAATTGATGAGCCAGGTCATTAGAAAGCAGTCATGGATGTTTATTAGGTCAACTGTGTATTTCGTCCCAGATGTTTCAAATGGATATATATGCATAAAATAACATCAAAAATGCTTATTCAGGAATGCAAAGACATTGTTCATCCCCAAATACTGACACAGTATCACAGAAGGTGTAAAAGTAAATCCTGAACTCCCACTCAAAAGGAGAATTAGTTAGACATATGAACATGACAGGGAGAAAAAAGTAAACTGGTCCATCAAGGCTGATCCACACATCAATGGCCGAACCATTATGGCTAAATAATGCTTCTATTTCCTGGATTCCAATCACCTCATTCGTGATAAAATAGGTAACATTTGGTTATATTGTCAAATAAGTGCAGAAGATTTTGTTTTTGTGGTGAGTTATGGATTCAAAGTGTTCAAAAGGGGGCTAAATGAATTCCTATAACTAGAAGACATCAGAAATTGTAGAGGGTGTGGTTTTGTGCCAAGTGATATTGGTCACCATGGCTTCCTGGGGCTTCCTTGATTGACCTGGGGGGTTGCAGAGAAAGTTGTTTGAGCTATCCACTAAATTGACCTAAAGAGTTTTCTCTATAATTTTGTGGAGCTGAGCAGAGGTAAATTAACTGCACCACATCTGGATGCATTGGGTTGAATAAACTATTTGATCTTTTCCTATACTTTTGTATAATACCTCTGAAAATACAGTCAATTGCTCTGCATGAAACTTGAGAGTAATGCATGGCCGCATGGTTCAGAGAGAATATTACACCTGACTATACAATTGCAAGCTCTGTGTGAAATACAGAGACATGTAAAAATGGGTGAAATACCAGGAATTTACAAACAGACAACAGAAATGTGAGAATTCAAACTTCAGTGTGAACAGCAGATGGGAGAAAGAATTTCAAAGGGACATAATATAATTAACACAGCTACATTTTAAGCTTTGAACTGCTAAAAACCTGACTGAGGGGAACCAGCTTGCACAAGTCCAAGAAGCAGGCTCTGAGAAAGTACCCTCAGAAAGTGTTTTTGACTGAGGAAGGACAAAGAGAAAATGTTACAGAAGCAAAATAATGTTCTGTTGACAGAAAACCAATGTGAAAGTGCTGAAGCCAGGGAGCTAGTGATGAACAAGGGATCTTCTCTGCTATCTGCTATCCTGGAGCCCACCTGTACAAGAAACCCCATCTATTCAACTACAGATGCTATTGCAGCTGCTGAATCTGACTTCTTGTTTCAGCAGCAAAGACATTAAGCAACGGGTCCTGGTGATACACCACAGAGACTCACTGGGACTTTTTTCAGAGTAGTATTCTTTTGTTTTATTCTTGGTATGTGTTTCTTTAGTTAATAACTTTATTTCTTTATTCTTAAGGAATCTTCAGTCAGAGCCTATAATAAATTAATCTCCAACATGTTTAAACCAAAAGTTTGAGTACTTTCGTAGCTTTTTAAAAACTCACTCGTGGTACAGCATTTACTGCATGTACCTTGTTGCCCATCAGAAGGTGGTGGTTTGATCCAGCAACAGTGAAGGAATGGCAATATATATTCCAAGTCAGGATGGTGAGTGGCTTGGAGGGAAGCATGCAGATAGTGATGTTCCCATGTATCTGCTGCCCATGTCTTTCTACATGGATGTAGTCTTAGGTTTGGAAGGAGCTCTCTAAAGACCTTTGGTGAATTTCTGCAGTGCATCTTGTAGATTGTACACACTGCAGCTAGTGAGCATCAATAGTTGAGGGAGTGGATGCTTGTTGATGTGGTGCCAATCAAGCTGGCTGCTTTATCCTGGGTAGTGTCAAGCTTATTGAGTGTTGTTGGAACTATTACCCATCCAGGCAAAAGGGGAGTATTCTATCACACTTCTGACAGGCTTTAGGGAGTCAGGAGGTGAGTTACTCGCTGCAGTACTTTAACTTGAATGCCCATCAACTTTGAAGGAAAGGGGCTTTACTATTTCAGATCATTGACCAGGTTGTGGACACACTTGGTGGTAGTAATAGTTGATTTCAGTGTGAAACTGCAATTCTGGAATGGAAGCAGAAATGTATTGCATGCCCAAGTAGCTGTTGGCAGTACTTGTTTTTAAAATCATGTTTCTTTTCCTTTTCTGTTGGGGGTCTCTAGATTTGTAGTAAACCATTCTTCTTTTACTATCTTTTTTTAATCTAGAGCAAGACTGCTTTCAGCCTAGTTGGTGAAGTGTCAGCTGCCCCAATTGTTGGTAGTTCAAATCATAATGAACTGGGATTTCTGAGAGTATCAGCATCTTTTTTTTTAACCTTTTCAAAGGATCATGCGTTTCAGCATTATGCCTGGTGTGTCAGAGGAGTTGTTGCAAAGGTTCAATGATTTATGCTCAAAGTGATAGAAATTTGCTTATTTAGTTGACCATTTGCATGAACCTCTGCAGTTCGTGAATCTGTGTGATGGACACTCCTTTATAACCTCTGTCTCCTGTAGGTCTACTGTTATGCCCATTGCATGGACAGTATGCCCTAAGAACTTAATTATAGGCTTTGAGAACTCACGGCTAATATTCGACGTTAATTCAGTTTCCTATTGAGTTTGTAGGATATCTCTTACTCTCTGGTCATGCTCTGTTTTTATTGAACCATGGATTAAACTAACATCCATATGATGTAATGTTTTCCATTCCCTTGATGATATTTGTTATTGTCCCCGAGAATATGTCAGGTACAGAAGTACAGGTACAAGGATAGACAGTTAAAATAACAGTGGTCAACTTGTGTAATTAGCATGAATGAAACTGCAGCAGAGTAAGATGAAGGCCAAGTGAGTTAGTGACTACTGCTGGAAACTTGGTTCAAAGTAGAAATTTGGTGCAAAGGGTCAGAGTTGCTATAGCTTAGATTTATTGCAAGATGTAAACTTTACAGAATGAGAGATAATTGGGAGATGGTAAAAGTGTGTATCAAGAGACCAATCTGCAATGAGGCTAGTGGCACAGAGATGTCATGAAGTACAACATGACACAAGTGCAAGGAAAGAAGCTGATTGGTGAGTAGGATGGTGAGTCTTTCTAGTCTTTAAAGTGAAAGTGAGCTCTTCAGATTTTGTTGAGATCTCCAATGTTTTGCTTCTCTCTTTTTTAAATAATATCAGCCTGAGGGCTGATCAGTGGGAAAAGGAATTCAATGGAAGAATAAGGTGATGCATCTGAGCAGGACAAACAAGGCAGCGCTGAAAATTGGAGAGACCTTGGTGTGTATATTCACTGGTCCCTTAAGGTAGTGGGACAAGTGGATAATGTGGTTAAGAAGGCACTCGGGATACTTGCCTTTATTAGCTGGGCCATAGAGTTTAAAAACAGGGATGTCATGTTGGAACTGTATAAAACATTGGTCAGGCCACACACCTAGAGTATTGTGTGCAGTTAGAAACCACAGAAACCGTAGAAATGATACAGCACAGAGGGGAGCCGATCAGCTCAACTTATCCATACTGACCCAAAGACAACCAGATGCCCTCTGTAATTCTGCACACAGCTCATAACCTTGCACCTTACAGCACTTTAGATGTAGATCCAGGTATTTCTTGAAAGAGTTTAGAGCCTCTCCACCACCAACTCATGCAGTACAAATTCCAGGCACCCACCACTCTCTGTGTAAAAATATTATTCCTCACATCCCCTCTAATCCTTCTGCTGCACAGCTTGAATCTATGACTCCTGGTTTTTGAACTCTCTGCTAAGGGGAATAGATTCCTCCTGTCTCGTCTATCTCTAGTCCTCACAATTTCGTAAACCTCAATCATGTTATCCCTCAACCTTCTCCGTTTAAAAAAAATATATAAATCTCCTTGTAGCTACAATTCCCTATTCCTGGCAATATTCTAGTAAATTTTCTCTGCGCATTCTCCATGGCAATTATGTCCTTCTTGTAATGTGATGATCAGAACTGCAGATAATACTGCAGTTGTGGCCTTTCACTTTCATCACTATATCCCTCACACTTATCAGAGTTGAACTCCATTTGCCACTTTCCTGCCCACTCCACCAAACTATCTATATCATTTTGGAGCTTACTGCTATTGTCTACACGATCTACCATGCAGCCAACTGTTGTATATTTTGCAAATTTCCCAATTGTGCTTCCCACATTCAAATATAAATCATTGACGTATAAAACAAACAGCAAGGGTCCCAATACCAGGCCCTGTAGAACACTACTTGAAACAGCTTTATGTTCGCAAAGGGTAGCCATTGACCATTACCCTTTTGCTAAGCCAACTTTGGATCCAGTTTGTTCACATTACCCTGTATCCCATGGGCTTTTACTTTTGACCAGTCTGCCATGTGGGACCTTGTCAAATGCTTCAGTAAAGTCCATGTAAACAACATCGCTTGCTCTGCCCTCATCGGTGCTCTTTGTCACTTCCGCAAAGAATTCGATCAAATTTGTAAGGCATAACCTTTCCTTAACAAAGCCATGGTGACTTTCCCTGACTAGTCCATACCTTTCTAAGTGAGAGTTTATCCAATCTCTCAGGATTGATTCAAACAATTTTCTCAGACTGACCGGCCTGTAATTGTTTGGCATTTCCTTTGTACCCTTTTTAAACAATGGAACCACAATTGCATTCCTCCAGTCCTCTGGTTCCTCACCTGTGTCAAGTGAAGATTGGAAAATAATCCTCAGTGTGTCTGCTATTTCCTCCCTGACCTCCTTCAACATGTGAGGGCACAATCCATCTATCACTGGCAACTTATCCACTTTCAAGGATTCCAACTCCTCTAACACTTCTTCCCTTGTTATAATTACTTTATCAAGTATGTCACATTGTTTGTCTTGGATTACTATATCCATGTCATCCCTTTCCTTTGTGGAAATGAGACAAAGAATTCATTTAAAAGTCTTTCCATATCCTCTGCACCTTCACACAAGTTTTCTTCTTCATCTCTGATAGGTTCCATTTTGCCTTAATTATACTTTTGCTCTTTATGTACTGGTAAAACAATCCTTGGGTTTTGTTTTATCTTGCTAACTGATACTTTTTCATGGTCTCTCTTTGATTTCCTCATTTCTTTTTTAACTCAATCCCTGTACTTTCTGTATTCCTCTAGGCTATCTGCAGTGTTGAATTTTTTGTGACTATCCTAAGTTTTCTTTTTCAGCTTAATCTTCCCCTGTATTTTCTAGACAACCATAGGGATCTGGATTTGACAGTACCATTCTTATTTTTGGAGGGGATGTGTCTGCTTTGTGCCTGAAAGATCTCCCTTTTTAATGCCTACCACTGGTTTATCCTTTATCAGCCCTGTCCAGTCCACCTCAGCCAAATCATTTCTCAGTTTTGTTAAAATTGCTTCCCCCCAATTAAACTTTTCCTCCAGATTTATCTCTGTTCTTTTCCATAATAAGACAAAATCTAACTGAATTGTGGTCACTGTCTCAATATGGTCGCCCACTGTCACTTTACCCACTTGCCCGTCTTCATTTCCCAAAACTAAATCCAGAATTGCATCTCCTCTCATTAGATTTGTCACATATTGTTTTAAAAAATCCCTGGACACAGTACATGAATTTTTCACCCTCAGTGCCACTTATCTGGAAGTTCTGGACTCCACATTATAGGAGGGATGTGACAACAGAGTCAATTTACCAGGATGTTGCCTGGGCTGGAGAGTTTAGCTATGAAGAGAAATTAAACAGACTGGGGTTGTTTTTTCTCAGAGCAGAGGACATGAGGTGGGGCTTGATTGAGATGTGTAAAATTATAAGGGGTATTGATAGGGCAGACAGGAAGAAACCTTTCCTCTTGCTAGAGGCATCAGTGACCAGGGAACATAGATTAAAGCTAAGGGGCAGAAAGTTGAGAGAAGATATGAGGAAAAATAAGAGTGATGAGAATGTGGAACTAAGTGTCCATAAATCGTCATAACATGTAGTAAGTATTTAGATGTGCACTTGCAATATCAAAGCATACAGGTCAATGGGCCAAGTGCCAGAAAATGGAATGGTTGGTTTTGATCGGTGCAGGTTCGATGGACCACATGATGATTGAAACAAAGTCAGCCATGTGGACCTCATAGAATATGAGTTCCCTGATTGGGGCTGTTAACCTGGGCTGCTCAGGGAGCCTGGTTATAAAAAGAGGAGTGTCAGACATTCTGACACTCTGACAGCTGACTCTGAGGGAGCTGGATCAGTGTCAAGGATTTTCCACATGTAAATAAAGGGTGACTTGGTGAAGGGAAACTGGCCTCTGTGGAGTTAGTTTAATGGCAATGAGAATAAAGCACATTCTTGAAGAAACTCGTTTGCAACAGTTGTCTTTGAATTGACATAAGCATTTCTGAAATCATGCCATTATTTGGAAGCTTGACTCATTCAATCTTGCCATTGAAGACTGGGCCCAGTCTGTGGAATGAATGTGTTATTTTTTCTAGGCATATGACATTGGGGCAGATGAAAAGTAACGAGTAATTCTCCTGACAGCTTGTGGACCCATAGCTTTTTCAGTTATTAGGAGCCTAAATTTCTCTGATGCACCAGACACTAAAACATTTCAAGAATTGACAGATTTTAGTTCAGGAATATTATGACCACAAGCCTCCTCTAATTCTGAGATGCTATTCTTTTTACTTGACAATTTGAGAACCAGGGGAATCCGTATTGGAATTTTTGATGAGATTAAGATGACTGGCAGAGGCATGTGACTTTGGTTTAACCCTTAATGATATGCTAAGAGCCTGCTTGGTATGTGGGATTAAGGATGTAACCATGCAAAACACCTACTAGCTGAAGCCCAAGTGGACTACAAACAGGCACTACATCTGGCTTTATCATTGGAAAATGCAGCAAGTGGAATATATGAGATGCAGGGTCTTCCAATGGAAGTGGACACCTCCGACACTCCGACTGAGCTTGGGGAATAACATATAAGTGATGGCAATTGTATAGCCTCACTCATATCCTGAACAGAAAGAGTCTTAGGTCAACCCACAGAAAAACCCCAAATCAAAGCCAAGGGCAAAACTTTCTGGGCTGGCTGCCAGAATGCGGGCTTGAGACAGTAAAGGACTCTTACTAGGCCTGAATTAGGTAAGAGAACTCAAAGGCAGTATCCACAAGAATGCACACCCTGGGAAGTCCATATACATCTGGTTTGGAACAGTGAAATTGCTTAGCAACATCCAAATCAGAACCAATCAAAGTAAACATTTGATTAAATAGTCACCTAGTTCTAATGGAGATTAATACCGATGCGGCTGTTTCAGTGATTGCGATTGCAGAACCAGTCTTTAACAAAATTTGCTCTGGACTCCAACTCGGTTTGTTCAAGACCTCGGCTACACTGAAAACCTATGCCAGGCAACCTTTACAGATTAAGGATACAACTTCGGTTCCGGTCTCTTATGAGAAGCAGCTGGTTCAGTTACCACTGATTGTATAAATGGCTTGGGCCCAACCTGGATGGGGTGAAATTGGTTGAGAGAGATTGGCTCAACATGTTTTGATTAGAAACTGGCTTCCTGAGTGAAGTCCTAACTAAATACCCAGATGTCTTTCAGGGAGGTATAGAAGCTACCAGAGGAGCTAGGGCCACCTTGCATGTTGACCAGGAAGCAATTCTACGATTCTGCAAGACCCACCCAGTGCCATTTGCCTTATGGGCAAAAATAGAAGCAGAAATCAGAAGGCTGGAAAACGAAGATATCATCAAACAAGTCCAGTTTGCGGAATGGTCAATGCTGGTCAAAATGGGTTGATTTGTCTTTATGGGGATTTTAAGCAAATGGTAAACTGCTTTTCACAGCTGGATAAATAACTAGCTAGATAAATAAATCACTCACACAGAGGATTTGTACACTAACCTGGCAGGGCAGAGCTGTCCTTCACGCAGCTGGATATAAGCCATTTGTACTTACATTTGAGGTGTGATGAGGGTTCCCAGAAGTTTGCTACAATTAATACCCATAAGTGTTTGTACCAATATATAAGACTGCCATTTGGGGTATCATGCATCTGTGCAATTTTTCAGCAGAAGATGGTCGCCCTTTATCCAGATTACATGCTAATAACAGGGAAGACCAATAAAGAGCACTTAGAGAACTTGGACATAGTCCTTAGATGTTCCTCCCAGACGGGCATATGCCTAAGTAGGGAAAAATGTGTGTTCCAGCCACCCCAATGACCTACTTGGGCCACAGAGTCTGGAAGATAAAGTGAGGGTGATCAAAGGTGCCTCGGCTCCCATGTCTGTACCAAAACTTAAGTCTTTCCTTGGGCTGGTGCATTAGTACAGTAAGTTCATATATAACCTTGCTTCCATCCTAGCATCTTTGCATCAACTCCTAGGAAAGTGTTAGCCTTCAAAATGGTTGTGTAGCCAAGACATAGCTTTCAGGGATTTGAAGAAACAGCGCTCATCCTCTAAGGTGTTGGCATACTATGGTGCCAAGCGAGGTCTGGTGTTGACATGCAATGCCTCCCTGCATGGCATTGGGATAGCAATGGCTCATAGGCAGCCCAAAGGAGAGGAACGCCCAATAGCGTATGCATCCAGAACTTTGGCTAATGCAGAGCATAAATACGCCCAGATAGAGAAGAAAGGTTTGGCTATCAGATTTGGAGTCTGGAAATTCCATCAATACCTTTATGGACCTACATTTGTAATAATAACGGACCACAAACCACTGCAAGATCTACTTAAAAAGAGCAAGGCAGTGCCGCCCATAGCTTCAGGCCAAATTCAGCAGTGCGCTTTAATACATAGTGTAGGTAATTACACGTTGGAACACAGTCTGGCAGGCTGAGTAGCGAATGCATTGAGCTGCCTTCTGCTGGCAAACACACCATTGGTGGTACTGCCGCAGAAGAATCAGTAATGGTTTTAGACTTTCTGGACACATTTTCAGTCACAGCTAACAATATCAGACTTTGGATGCAGAAAGATCCAGTCCTGGCAAAACTGAAGCAGCTAATGGTGATGGGGGAAACCAAAAAGCCGTCTCAAATAGAATTGAAACCTTCTTGGACCCGGAGAAACCAGATCATAGTAGAAGACGACATTTTATTATGGGGAGCAAGAGTGATTGTCCCGAGCAAAGTTCGCTGCCAGATACTGGTTGAACTCCATCAGGGTCATCCAAGGGTCTCCAAAATGAAGATGTTGGTGAGAAGTTATGTCTGGTGGCCAGTATTGGATGCAGATGTAGCTGCATAGGTGGGGCAGTGCCCAGATTGCAAACAAGGACAAAAATTACCACCAGCAGCTCCCCCACATTCGTGGGACTGGCCAGGTAAATTCTAGACTCAGTTACACGTCAACTATGCGGGTCCTTTCATGGACTCTTTTAGTTATTGTGGATGTTCACTCAAACTGGTTAGACATGCATAGAATTTATTTGTCATACACGGGGACAACAATGGAAAAGCTGCGTGTGTCATTTGCAATACATGTACTCCCGAAAGTGTTGATCTCAGATCAATCGTCTTCCAGCAGAGAATTTGAGTACTTCCTAAAGTTGAATGGGATTTGACATATAAGTACAGCTCTATGTAATCCATCATCCAATAGCCTGGCAGAAAGAGCAATCCAAACTTTGATGGCAGGCTTGAAGAAACAGCCGACACCTTTATTCGATACCAAACCAACCTGGTTCCTTTTTTATTATCGGATCACCCCTCATGCACCTACAGGGATAGCTCCAGCAGAGTTGCGAAAGGGGAGAAGGCTCTACACCAGGTTATATCTGATCTTCCAGGACCTGGGGAGGAGGGTGAAATGGCATCAAGAACACCAGTGCTGGATGCCAGACTCCACTGAACGAGAGAGATAGTTTGCTACAGGGATCGAAGTTTGATGTAGGAACCAAAGAAATGGCCTTGCATGGATCAGAAGCTTGGTCAACGAAAGGTCAGGAGCAGTGACGCATAAAGTTCAAGTATGAATGATGGTCCTGAACAAGCACATGGACCATATGAAAGGCACAAATCCACAAACGGTGCAGGAGCATCACGGGCACGGCTCCTCAGAACATTTGAAAGGCTGTTGGAACCCATGGATTCTACCCCTCCATCAAGCATTGAAGAGACCTCTGAATCTGAGATTGCCACAGCAGATTTCCCCCCTTTGATGCCTTTCCTGTGGAAGACAAGTGATTTTCTCCTGAGACGCTCTGGTGCAAGACATGAGCTCCTGGGCACTACGCGCTGCCCTATTTGATGCAGATTTGGATGAGCCTGACCTAGTGCTACAATGTCCCAGGAGGCACTACAAGAAAAAGGACTGGTCTATGTCGTCGGACTCAGAGGGGGAGGGTTGTGATGCTGGTAATGAGGTCAGCCAGATGGACCTTGTAGAATATGAGTTCCCTGATTGGGGCTGGTAATCTGGTCGCTGGCATCCAGAGAATATTGGTCGACTTCTTCTGGGACAAAAAGATGCACTGGGTGGCTGCGCAGGTCCTGAGTCTCCCTATTGAGGAGGGCAGTCAGTCGCTGGTGTGCGTCCGCACCCAGGTCGTGACGCTCCGCCTTCAGACCTTGCAGCGATACCTTTACGTCGAGCCTCCTCCTAGGTGGTGTGCCCTGGCGACGTATTCTTTCCGCCAGGTGCGTAACCTCAACTACGACACGCAGCTCCTGTTCATCGACTATGACAGTTTAGAGGTCGCCCTCACGACGCTGCCTGTCTTTTACCAGGATCTGATCACTGTCTGGAACATAGTCGAATCGCGTCACGTCTACCCTCTGGCAGGAATACAGCTGTCGTCAGGGAGCCATTGCTCAGGAATCCACACCTCCATACTCGCGGGTTCGAGTGGCTGTCGGGGAGGGCAGTGGCAGCGAGGGTGACCAGGGTCAGGGACGTGCTGGGTGGTGGGGGCCTGGGCTGGACGCTGCCGCAGGACATAGCGAGCATGGCAGCTTTAGACATCTGCTACATGGCCACTGCCATCTGACGCCTTAAAACGGCGGTGCTCGGACCCAACGTAGTGCACCAGTTGGAGGATGCTCAGGTGTGCGGTGGAATCCCATCTGTGCTCACCCCTGTCCGGACGGAATTTCACATTTGTTCCAAGGTCCTGTACTTCCCCCGGGAACCCATGTCCCACAACCTGAGCCTCCTCTGGAATTTTAGTTTTGTTCCTTTAAGGACATAAAACGCCAGGCCCTGTATCGACTACTGCTGCACACCGTCCGCCTCTTCTCCCTCATCCACCGCCCGGACACACCTTGGCGTGCCCATTTGCCATTGGGCAGTGGTGATCCTCAGTGGAGGGCTCTCTATGCAGGAGTCCTCCCCCTTTCTCTCGGGGATCTGGGGTGGAGGGTGCTGCACGCAGCAGTCCCCTGCAACTGCAGATTGCGGTGGTTCACGGACTCCCATCCCAACTGCTTGTTCTGTGGCGCTGTGGAGTCCGTGGACCATGTATATATGTGATGTGGGTACTTGCACTCCCTTTTTGACTTTCTTGAAAACCTCTTTCTCTGCTTTTGGTTGCACTTCAGTCCCACGCTCCTGATCTTTGGGCACCCGGTACAGAATGGGAAGGGCAGGTCTGAGGGCCTCCTCATGGGTCTACTCCTGGGCCTGGCCAAACTGGCCATAAACTGGTCCAGGCAGCGGGCCGTGGAGGGGGTCGTTAGGGCCGATTGCCTGCCCCTCTTCAGCGGTTACGTTAGAGCCCGGGTATCTCTGAAGAAGGAGCATGCGGTGTCCACCAACACCCTTGAGCTGTTCAGGGAGAGGTGGGCACTGCAGGGAGTGGAGTGTACTATTTCCCCCTCCAATTCTATTTTGATTTAATCCCTGCCCTCCCCTTCACTGTTTGATCACACAGCATTGCCCTTTGATGTGAAGGGCACTGCTTGCCACTGGCCACCCGGGTGTTTCCTTTCTTTTCTTCCTGGTGGTGTGAAATGAATAAACACTTGTACACCTTGTGCCTTTCACTGTGTCTCACACCTGCACACACACACACACACACACACACACACACAACATGGGTGTGGGGGAAAATATAGGGAAAAAAAGAAAACAAAAAAAAGAAAAAATATTAGCAAGAGTGTGAGAGATGCTGTTCACTCTGAAAAAAATACACAGGAGGGTCAGAGGTGCTGCTTACTCTGAGAGCTGGCTCTGAGGAAGCTAGATCAGTGTCAAGGACGCTCCATGTGGAAATAAAGGGAGACTTGGTGACGGGATACTGACCGCTATGGAGTTATTTCAGGCCAGAGGACCTTTTCCTATATGTTAGATCTCTCTAACTGTTGGGTATTAGATTGATACTGGTGATTTCTTTCTTTTTAGTTATTGAATCAAAATACCATTCCAATGAACATAGCGAAGGCACAATAGCTGATGTGTTGCTAGTGCAATATGTGGAAGCAGCTGAAAACAAATGTGATCCAAAGCTAGTGCATCTGTAGCAAGTGTTTGCAGCTCAAGGAACTTCAAATCTAAGTTGATCAGTTGGAGTCTGAGCTGCTGACATTGCACCACATCAGGGAAGGAGAGACGAGCTTGGCCACTTTGCTCCAGCGAGCGGTGACACCTTTCAGACTAGGCAGTTCAGAATTGGTCTGTGATCAGGGACAGGAGGGTATGACTGCAAATGAGGCAGGTATGTGGATCCAATGGGTTAAAATTGAGGAGTCTCAATCCCTGTAATTGTCCAACAGTTAGGAGGTTCTTGCAAACTGTGTGGATGAGAGTGAGGAGTACAAGCAGGAAGAACAAACTGACCACGACACCTTGGTACAAGGAGCCATTCAAGATGGGGTGGGGGGGTGGAGGGGCAAAGGGGGGTGAAGAAACAGGAATATAGTTGTGATCAAGGAATACAGTTTTCTGTAGTCATGAGAAGGAGTCCAAAAGGCTATGTTACCGCCTGGTGCCAAATTTAAGGAAATCTCCTCAGGCTGGAGAAGAATTTGGAGAGGGAGGGGATTGATCTAATTGTGGTCATCCATGTTGGTAGCAGTGCCATTGGTAGGATTAGGAAGGAGGTTTTGTTGAAAGATTTTGAATAGTTAGGTGCAAAATTGAAAGGCAGAACTACCTGAGCCATGGGAAAATTGGCATAGGAAAAATAAAAGAGTTAAATGTGTGGCTCAAAAATTGGTGTGGGTGGAATGGGTTTCACTTTGGGGACATTACACCAGTACTTGGATAGAGGGGAGTTGTTCTGGTGGATTGGCTTCACATGATTGTACTAGGACCAGAATCCTGTTGAATCAAACAACTATGGCAGTAGACAGGGGTTTAAACTAATGAGAGCTAAACTAATTAGTACCAAACTAATTAGTAAAACTCCATTTTTACAGAGCGGCGAGGAGAGAGGGCAGAGAGAAGCGAGGGCTGCTGGGAAGGGAGAGCGCAAGAACTGTTTTTAAAGGAGCAGCAGAGGGAGAGGCCACAGCGAGGAGCAGAGGGCTGTCGGGTATATATTTTGGCAGTGGTTGAATCCTGAGACACTACATGTGTAGTGTCTCCCATCCATCCTCCTCCTCCAACCAAAACAAAACGACTCTTGTGTGTTGCTAAGGTAAGGCGTTTCAATTGATATTTCTTGTGTATCGTGTGATTGATTAAAAGTTTACTGTTAGTTGGTTAGTTGAATAAGACCATAGAGAAGTACTAGAAATTATTTAACTCATAAGTTTGTATAAATTAACTAAATAAGTAGAGGTGCTGGACAGGTGATGCGCTGAAGCTGTATGTTGTGGGAGCTGGCTGATCCCATTATGAATGGCAGTGACCACATCTGCAGCAAGGGTGTTGGCTGCTGGAAGAACTTGGGATCAGAATTAATGATCTGGAATCTGAGTCTCAAACACTGCGGCACATCCGGGAAGGGGAGAGTTACCTGGGCACTTTGTTTCAGGAGGCAGTCACACCCAGTAGATTAAGTAATTCAAATTCAGTTAGTGATCAGGGACAACAGGGTGTGACTGTAAGTGAAGCTGGTAGGGGGATTCTGAGTTCAGGAGTGGAGGAGTCTCGGCCCTTGATCTTGTCCAACAGGTATGAGATGGTTGCTCCCTACATGGATGAGGAAAAGGGCTGTGGACAAGATGAGCCATTCCTGTCAGGAATTCCTGATGAAGAGCTTTTGCCCAAAATGTTGATTTTCCTGCTCCTCGGATGCTGCCTGACCTGCTGTGCTTTTCCAGCACCACTCTAATCTTGACTCTAATCTCCAGATTCTGCAGTACCCACCTCTGCCTAGGAAGGAGGACCTGTTTGGGGATTATCAAGCACTAGGAAGGAAATTGAAGAACAGGTCTTCGAGGATCATAATCTTTGGATTACTGCCCGAGCCACGTGCTCATTAGCAGAGGGATAAGAAAATTAGGAAAGTAAATACATGGCTAAGAGATTGGTGTGGGAAAGACGGATTCCATTTCATGGGACATTGACAACAGCTTTGGAACTGGGGGGGATCTGTATCGATGGGATGGTCTCCACCTGAGCCAATCTGAAACCAGTGTTCTCGGGAAAAGGATAAATAGGGTGGTCACTAGGACTTTAAACTTGTGAGTTGGGGGAAGGGAAAGGGAAAGTGACAGGGAGTATGGCGTCAAGTAGAAAGATAAGCAGCAGGTTAGCCTGTGTGCAGGGTTTAAATTCAAGGCAGACTAGGAATGAAACAAAAAGGAAGGATAACTTAGGACCTATTACTAGAGATGTTGGAAATCATGAGGATAAGAAAATTAGCAATAAGGTGCTTTACCTGATTGCTCATAGTATTCGTAACAAAGTAGATGAATTAACGGCGCAATTCATCATAGACAATAGACAATAGACAGTAGGTGCAGGAGTAGGCCATTCAGCCCTTCGAGCCTGCACCGCCATTCAATATGATCATGGCTGATCATTCCTAATCAGTATCCGCTTCCTGCCTTATCTCCATAACCCTTGATTCCACTATCTTTGAGAGCTCTATCCAACTCTTTCTTAAATGAATCCAGAGACTGGGCCTCCACTGCCCTCTGGGGCAGAGCATTCCACCCACCCACCACACTCTGGGTGAAGAAGTTTCTCATGAATGGTTATGATGTGGTAGGCATCACAGAGATGTGGTTGCAGGGGGTTCAGGACTGATAATTAAACATCCAAGGATTTATAACTTATCGAATAGACAGGAAGGTGGGCAGAGGGGGCAGGGTTGCCTTGTTAGTTAAGAATGGAATTAAATCTACAGCATTGACTGACATAGGGTCAGATTATGTAGAGTCTTTGTGGGTGGAGTTGAGGATCCACAAAGGCAAAAAAACTATAATGGGAGTTATGTACAGACCTCCTAACAGTGGTCAGGACCAGGGGTGCAAGATATACTGGGAAATAGGTAGGGCATGTGAGAAAGGCAAGGTCACGCTGATCATGGGGGACTTCGATTTGCAGGTGGATTGGGTGAATAATGTTGCCGTCGGATTCAAAGAAAGGGAATTCATTGAATGCCGACAGGATGGATTTGTGGAACAGCTTGTGATGGAACCTCCAAGGAAGCAGACTATTCTGGACTTAGTGCTATGTAATGAACTAGACTGGAAAAAGACCTTAAAGTAAAGGAACACTTAGGAGGCAGTGATCATAATATGGGAGAGTTCAGTCTGCAGTTTGAAAGAGAGAAGGTAAAATTGGATGGAATGGTGTTACAGTTAAATAAAGATAATTACAGGGACATGAGAGAGGAACTGACGAAAATTGACTGGAAGCCGAACCTAGCGGGGAAGACTGGGACCTTTTATACCTGGAGCATCGGAGACTACATGGTGACCTTATTAAGGTTTATAAAATCATGAGAGGGATAGATAAGGTGAATGACAAGGGTCTTTTCTCTAGGGTGGGGGAGTTCAAAACTATGGGGTCATGTTTTTATGGTGAGAGGAGAAAGGTTTAAAAAGGGCATGAGGGGTAACCTTTTTACACAGAGGGTGGTTGTATGTGGAATGAACTGCCAGAGAAAGTGGTGGATGCAAATATGGTTACATTACTTAAAAGACATTTGAACAAGTTCATGAATAAGAAAAGTTTGGAGGGATATGGGTCATGCGCAGGCAGGTGGGATCAGTTTAGTTTTGGAACATGGTGAACGTGGATTGGTTAGACCGAAGGGTTTGTGTCCATGTTGTATGGCTCTATGACTGTGATTCTATGAGACATATGACTATCAGACAGTTAGCTTAATGTCTGTGTAATAGTTCAGGACGTCTGACTGTCAAAGAGCATCGTCTATTGTTGAACACCAAAGCAGAGCCAATACTCATGGCATACAAAGGCTAGTCCCAGCCTGGGACAGATAAGGGCTCAGTTGATGAATTCCAGGCTGGCAGGCTTTTGTCTGTTACAAGGGAACTCACGATCAATGAACTTTATGAGAAGATTAATTAGTGATTGTTGTAAGGGTTATTACAGTCTGTTGTTAGGAAAAGTTCGTGTATTATAAAGAATATAATAGCAGAGCATTTGGAAATGCATAAAATGATTCAGCAGAGTCAGTGTAGCTTTATGAAGGGGAAGCCATGCCTGACAAATTTACGAGAATTTTTTGAGGAGGTAACAAGCAGGTTAGATATATGAAAAGTAGTGGATGTAATATATTTGGATTTTCAGAAGATGTTTGATAAGGTACCACACATTAAGCTACTTGATAAGCTGTTGGAGGTAGTATATTAACATGGTTGGAAGATTGGCTAAGTAATAGATGACAGAGAGTTGGGATAAGGAGGGCATTTTCAGGATGACAGTCTGTGACCAGTGCAGTGACATAGGGATTAGTGCTGGGGTCACAATTATTTGCAATATATATTAATGACTTGGATAAACGAACTGAATGCACTGGTGTCAAATTTGTGGATAACACAAAAGTAGGTGAGAAGGCAAATGGTGAGGATGACGTAAAGAATCTGCAAAGAGATATAGACAGGTTAAGCAATTAGACAAAATCATGGCAGATGGAATATAACGTGGGAAAATGTGAGGTAGGAAGAATAGAGGAACTGAATATTATTTAAATGGAGAAAGACTGCAGAAAGAAGCAAAGAGAGGAATTTGGGAGTTGTCATTATGAATCACAAAAAGTTAACATCCAAGTTCAGCTGGTAATAAGGAAGGCAAACAGAATGTTGGCCTTTATTTCAAAAGAAATGGAGTATAAAAGTAAGGAGGTTTTGCTGAAACTATGCAAGGCACAAGTCAGACCACAACTCGAATACGGTGTACAGTTTTGGGCCCCTTATCTAAGTAAAGATACACTGGAATTGGAGACAGTACAAAGAAGGTTCAACAGGCTGGTATTAGGAAGGTGCGACCTTGTTGAAATGTACAAGATTCTTTGGAGATTTACAGGGCAGATGCAGAGACCTTGTTTCCTCTTGAGGGAGAGTCCAGGACCAGAGGACATAAACTCAGAATAAGGGGTTGCACATAAGACAGAGATGAAGAATAGTATCTTCTCTCAGAAGATATTGAATCTGTGGAAAGCTCTACCACAGAAGGCTGTTGAGGTGGGGTCGTTAAGTATATTCAAAGCTGAGACAGGCAGGTTTTTAATCTTTGAGGGAATCAAGAGTTATACGGAAAAGGCAGGAAAGTGGAATTGATGGTTATCAGATCAGCCATGATGTCATTAAATGATGGAGCAGATTTAATGTGCTCGAATGGCCTATTTCTGTTCCTACATCTTATGATCCTATGAAATGTCGCTAAACATTGTGACTCCTCATCCAATGGTAACTGCCATGAGCCACTATTTGTATGAAGTTCAGTGAAGATCATACTCTTTGCATGTTTTGCGAAACTTCCATCCATTGATACATTAGATGTACTTTGCATTCTACAGGTATGTTTAATGGAATAAGGACTATACAAATTCTAGTAAAGCTGTTAGGTTTTGGAACTGGGATCACACTTGAATATCACTTCACCAATCTGGCTACTGGCAAAACGATCTCTCAAGGAAGCATCACTTCAATTTCATTTCTCACATTTTTCAAAGAGCATGCAGTCTTTCCTGGGATAAATGGGTTTAGCAACAGAAAAGCAGGGGAAACTCAGGAGGTCTGGCAACATCTCTGGAGAGAGAAATGTTTTGAATCTGATATGATTGTTCATCAGTGCTTTTATGTTTGCACTCCATAAGATGAATGGATTTCAACAGTTTTTTCCATGGGATTTCTCAATTTTTTTGAATCAAAAGTCCTATTTTGGTTTCTTATTTTGGCCAATTAGCCAGTTGCACCACTTTAGACAATGTTAGGTCTTCCTAGACTGTAGACTACTACAATGCCTACTACAATCCTATCCCTGATCAAATTGTAGTTTAGTGTCCCGTAATTCCAATTTTCTGCCAAATGGTAAAGGTACTTAATAAATGAATCTATGCCTTCTCCAAATTTCTGGTTCCTTTGGTTACATTTTGCTTGCTTTATAAAAATGTTGCACTGAACACTAAAGTATGAGATAAACAGATGGCTGTCTCTTCACTCAGCCCTTGTAAGAAGTTTATCTGGATTGCTGTATATGGGAAGGTAGTGGCCTGAGTTTTATTGGTTTTTGTTGCCAAACCTGAAGCAATTTGTAGCAAGTAAATTGTTTGCATCAATTCAACCATATTTATGTTTGTCGTGGACTTACCATGAGTTTGAATGTTTACAGAAGTGACAAAATCAGGTCTGTTCTTTGCCATGGTTAGAGGTTTCGTTCCTGTGCTGCTTGCTTGCCACGTAATTGATTGTGTGTTTTGAACATTTCTCTCTGCTCCTTCCAATCACCATGGTTATCCTGCAAGTGTGTCTCACTGTTCTGACTTGCTGCTGGGTATGCCTTCAGTCTATTTCCTTCTGCTCCAATTTGCTACTGGGTCTCTTCACTGATACCACCATCTGTTGTCATCCGATATCTGTGAGAATTTTTACGATAACAAAATAAATTCACCATAGTTGCAGGGGAGTGCTCTCTCACTACAGCGAAACAGCTGGTTTAACCTGGGGGTCACCATGCCTCAGGCCAGGGGAAAGGTTGAGGAGGACAATCCTTCATGGTAACCACAACCATGTGTGGGAATTGAACCTATGCTGTTGGTGTTATAGACCAGCTATCCAGCCAAGTGAGCTAACCAACCACACCTTATTAATGATGCGTTACTCAATAAAAGAGATGTTATGAGGGTCTGAAGACTTTTCAAAATAGTTATTTATTATACTTAGATTAGCTGTATACATTCTAGCTAAGCATGAATTATAAGCTATTGCTCCTCTCTTTGAAGTCTCTCCATCATCATATGCTCATGACATTATCATTGATGTAGGTTCCTACAGATATGCTTAAGAATTAACCTTATTTGTATAACTCTGAAGAATTAACCCAATTCTTTGCATGTGTGTTAACTTGAGAAAGACTCAAGTTTCTCTTGGTTGCCCCCTTACAGGTATATTATGACGCTTAGCTTTCACAAGTACTTGGGGACAAGACTGAACAGTTGTGCAATCAGCAGGAGAATTTGGCCCAGATAGTCAGATAGTCAAATAGCCAGACAGTCATCATTGTAGCATAAATCAGAGTTTCACATAGGGATCCTGTAGAATCACCATTCTAGCACATTCCAAAGGAGATGCCTGGGAATTTGAAGATTCTGCTGGGAATTCCTCTACATCTAGATGTCCCAACCACCACTTAGTTTTCTTGGGCTCTTTCACTCAAGTTACAGCAGATGATCAGGAAAACTACAGTGGTAATGCCACACCCTGTGTCCTCTTGAATATAGGATACCAACACTCTCCACATAATATTTTATGACTTGTTCATGTAACGTTAAGGGATAAGCCAGTGTAGTTCCCCCACTTTACATCTCCTAGCATTTACAGAGATCGCCTGCTCAATGGAACAGCTTGCTGTGCAGAAATCAAAGCATGGTGAAATAACTTTTCAGAACGTACATTTTTAAAAAATTTTAGAATGAGATAATTTTATTACTGGAGCCATGTCGCACAAGCCTGGAATTTATATGTTAAAGAACTGTTAAATACTGTTTTATTATTTTTGTCTAATTCACTAACCCAAAATGCAAAATGTTTGTTTAATGTCGGCCACACAACAAAGATAACTACTGACTCAAGGTCACTGAATGCAATAGGTCCTCACTTCTACAAAAGCTAGAGGTCATGGTCATTGCTTCTTTAAAACCAATAGACAATGAGTATATTCAACAACCTTGAATATGACACAAGTACATACACAATTGTTCATTACATATTTTACTGAAAACATGCATAGTATAGTGATAAACAATAAAATCAGGATATTTTGCCAATGCAATGAGAAAGATCAGTCAAAGCTCCACAGAAATTAAGTTTGTCACTTGAACACTTCATTTATTTATTTTCTTTGTCCTTTTTGTTCTTGTTTTAACAGTTTTGTAGTTTCTTCCTCCGGGTTGTCAGCTGGATGACTTTGATTTTTTCAGCCTTCAAATGTATTCATGTGTGCCATGCAAACACTGCTCCGAGCCACTGGGACTGAAACATCAGTTTCTTAAACGCTTCAGTGAAACCAGGATAATTTTAGTTGGCAGAAGAGTTTAGCTATCGGATGGGTGGGTGGGGGAAAAAGACAGTTCCTTTTATATTTCTTTAATTTTTATGTTTATTTATACTCCTTAGCACACGCTGCTTTTTCCTCATTATGCATCTTACAATATGGATAGTTAATATTGATAAATAAACTCTGGCAACAGATGAAATCAATTCAGTTTTTTTGAGATGATAACAAGCAGTTACTTCAGCTGAAATGCAGTAAGGAAAGAAACTATAATTAGGGCCTGAATTTAAAAAGAAAATGAATCTGAAATTATATTGGAATATTTGTGCACAAATACTTAAAACACGAGCCTGAAATTCCTCCCAGTGCTATTTACTGGAGGCAGTAGTCTGTTCAAAGAAAAAAAGTTAATGTCTTCCGTACAGAAGGGAGAGAAATTTTGGAAAAGCATTTTAAATTGTATGTCACAGTGCAATCTCAGAAGCATGGACTATTGTGAACCATGGCCACTTAAAGCCTACTTGTTCTAAATATATGCTGCTAGTCATGCCTTGTTTATGGATGTGCAAGGCCAGCTAAATGTACAGGTTAGCTATGCCAGTGAAACCTAAAACAGTATCACACAGGCATCTCGTGCATAAATTCGAGCAAACAGAAATTTCAAATGGATCAATAAATTAATTAATATCAAATCTTCCGTGCCGAGAAAGCCAATTCTTGTGTACTCATGTAAATCAGCTCAGATTAGTCAAAGTGGAGGAATTGTTCGATGAGAAATGTGTTTTGGTGGCCTGAGGATCTTGTACAGATTTGATTGACTGAGGCAACTGAATTGATTTAAGCAATGGACCCAAGAAATAGTTTCTTATCCTTCAATCACTGCCGTCTAGTCTCTCATCTTTGGTCCTTATTATGATCTCCACATTCCACAGTAGAGGTCTTGTCATTGGTTGACAGCATTGCTGAGAATTTACGTGACATGCAGTGAAAGTACCAGTTTACATTTCGCTGATATGAACCCTCTGTGGTATTTGTAAAGTGGCTGGAGACACGATGAGAGGGTTTCACCAAACTAGTCCATGTTTGCCTAATATCGTCTCTGAATGAATGGAAGAGTGAAATGCTCAGCATCAACAACCTTCCAATCACTGATCTGGTGTTATTCTCCATAGTTTCAGGAAGTTTAACCCATATCAATAACAGTTGCAAGTGTTTAAATAAGGCACTGTCTTCGGGAGAATTTTTCCTGTTCATTTCAACAAATTTAGTGTGTTAGCAGATTTAATCTTTTTCCTAGTATGTGAGGGATGCCTACTCTGTGAAGTAGAATATTTGGCCATCCCCAGTGAGGTGCAGTACAGTCAAAAATGCAGAGTTAAGTTACTTCCAGTTTTGCCCCAAAAATGTGCCTTAACCATACCATCCCACTCCATTGCCTGTCCCCCACCCACCACCATGAACACCACCAGCCTAATAAGAGTACACCTTTCTGTCCTGATATGACACTTTCCAATTTTCATCTCCTGCAAAACAGCCACTCTTGAAGGCTGAAATAACATTTTGGAAATACCCTGTGGGTCTGCAACATCTGTGGAGAATGCCAGCCTCTGTGTTTTGTATTACGTTTTAGCACAAGTTATAGGCTACCAGAAATATTTAGCAGAGCAAGAGGCAAGCAGCTTGTCATAGTGAGGAGCACTGAATGTTCAAGGGGTTGGGCATGATGCTATTTGGCGCAGGCTATGTTAATGTCAAGCCTACAGCATGTGGCAGCAGCCACAAATGCAACAAACACAGTGCATGTACTTCAAGCAAATAGCCATGTGCAAAAGCCAAAGAGGAGCAGTTTTTAGTGAGGTTAGGTAGGATTACAGTTGGTCAGAAGGTGCCGTGACAGTCAGACAAAGGGCTTGTCTGATTATAGACAAGAGGTTAGCCATGGTCAGTCAGGCACTTGGTCCGACCAGAGTCTGGGAAATTGTGTCCGTGTGACTTAGAGATTGAGAACAGTCAGCTCTGCAATTCAATGGAACCAATCTGGGGAGTACAGTGAATTAGTTAGGGTGCTCTGGAGAACACAGGAAGCGGGCTGTGCTCAGTCAGGTCTGTCCTGCCAAGCCAGTCCAGGGGTTGGGCCACGGTCAGTCCTAGAAGTTTGGCCAATAATTGTCAGAGGGCAGTCCATGGAATCTTCGGGAAAATCTGCAAGTAATGGCTGGTGATGAGATTTGTTGCACTAGATCTCTGAAGGTATGAGTGGTAGGAGGCAATTCAAGATAGAAAGTTAGCACCTTATAGACAGTGACAATGAACTCTCAGAGTGTGGGAAGCCTTATAGGTCATTGTCACTCTGGCCTGCACCTGGGGAAGGTGTAGGCCCATCAAGGATATGGGAATTCCGAAAGTTCAGGGGGTAAATTGGACACATTAATGGTATCATGCAGCTGTATCTTACCAAAGATGCCTCAGTAACTACCTACCCCAAACAGAAGACACCCCTCACGTCCCGTTCTGTCACTATTTCGCTGCACACCATTTCCGTAACAAGTTGTCACTCACTGGATATCTACTGAAAGACCAGCATCCCTTGCGCCTGTGCCAAGGCTATTGTGCACCCAGACAAGAACTGTGGGTCCAGAGTTACAATGCACACTTCCCAACATTTGCCCTGGATATGGCAGACAGCAGGAAATTGGCACCAGCTTTGTGGATAGGGATCTGGAGGTTCTGCTGGATGGTATGGTGTAGACATGGGTTGTCCTCATCCTCCAGGGCCAGTGGTGGAGGCCACAACATCAGATTATGCCAGCCTGGTCTGAAGTTGCCACTTGGGTCAGTGCAGTCTCAGTCGTCTGGAAGAATGCACAGCAATGTAGGAAGCAGGTCAATCTACCAAAGTAAGTGTCATGTTCTCGCCAATACCACACATTCACTCTATCTCTGCTACTGTATCCACTCCAACAAAGGCTCATGTTCTATCACTCTCACTATTGCCTGCAACATCCTCCCCCTTGCACTGTCATACACCTGAGCCCTCTGACCCCATGCCCTCTGCACTCCCTAATCACTCACTCAGGACACCTCCCTATCTGCACAAAAAGTAACAGCTGTGCCACCCACTTTCATCTCCCTTAATACCTGCCTATCTCTTATTCCAGGCAAAAAACAGCCCACAACAATGCAGGATGAATCAAGTCATGGGCTACCCAACATTTGGCTCCTCACTGTCACATGGAGAACATCCTGACTCTGAGCATCCCGAGTTGCTGACTGGCTATCACAAAGCTCCTGGACTGGTGTCAGGGACTACCCTTGATTTACTCTGCTGGGACCAGCTGACCAAAGATATCTCCCTTGATCTGACTGATGATTGCAGACAATCATGACAAGCCTCCATGACACGACTTTGTATCTGTGCAAAACAGCAAGGCAATGCAACAATGCCTGGTATCTCAGGTGGCAGGAGCAAACCACAAAAAGGCAAGGCAAGGCAAGGCATTGCAATACAAGGCAGGGATGCTCTGAGCATCCAGGTAGGCTCAGAGTCAGTGAGCAATATGACAGTCTGTGATGCAGCGCTGAAGTGTGGAAGTGTCCTATAAGTGGATAGGAGATGTGCCTTGAGGGTTCTTAAAGGTTGACACATGTCTGATTTACACCATTGTTCACATCAATGAAATTTAGATCAGAGACAGCAAGGGGAATGGCTTTTTAGTTAAATGGTATTTTATTCACTTGTTAGGTGAATATAATACTGCAGCAGTAAATATCACAAATTCCAGACTTTTGTACATAATTTTGTGATCGCGAGTCTCAGCCACCTCGGCTAAATATTTGTGCAAGCTTGAGGCAAAGAATGACGTGCTTGGTCATAAGGAATAGTATCACTTGAAAGTTATCACTGAATATTGTCAATATAAATTCACATAACCTTACAAGAAGCTATGACTTTTGCTTGTTGAAATGCCTGTTGGGAAACAAAGATGTGCAAATATTTGTAAATTATTTCTTGGCTCCCCTTTGAAAGTTGGATGAGTGTTACTGATGGAGAAACCAAGGACAAGACCTGTTGGTTAGCCTAGTTTACATATCTGCAGCCTGTTAGGCCATGCATGCGATTGTCCATGCATTACTTTGGCTGTGTTTCATAAATCATAAATTACTGATAGTGAATTTTGAGAAGATTTATAGCTCAGGTTGAGGTGCTGGATGTAGGTTTGCTCGCTGAGCTGTTAAGTTTGGTTTCAGACATTTTGTCACCATACTAGGTAACATCATCAGTGGGCCTCCGGATGAAGCACTGGTGTTATGGCCTGCTTTTTATCTATGTGTTTAGGTTTCCTTGAGGAAAGCTCACTGATGATGTTACCTAGTATGGTGATGAAACATCTGAAACTGAACCTTCAAGCTCAGTGAGCAAACCTACATCTAGTAAATTACTGCCTCTGATATGTGCTGGACTTGTGATAGAGGAAACTTGTTTTCACTTTGTCAAATGTGGATTAAGGATTGAGTGAAGTCAGAAAAGCTGTGTTTTATTTTCATCACATGGAACTGATGGGATGCTAAACAGAACAACCCTGTACTATAAGGCACCTTTAATGTAGTGAAACATCCCAATGTATTTCATAAGGGCATCATCAAGCAAAATTTAAAATCAAGTCATGTCAGAAGATATTTGGACCCCAGAGAGGTTTTAAGGAGTATCTTAAATGGAGGAAAGAAAAGTGGGAATATTTAGAGAGGAAATTCCAGACCTTAAGGCCTTATTAATTCCTCAAAGAAATCCAATTGAAGCTTTCATTAACAAACCCATGTTCTTGATTAATTTATGCCTCTAAATGATAATTAATAGACAATGATTTCCAATAATTTGCCTAGCAAATGGCTGTTAACGGAGGTTAAAATGGCTAGCTTACAATTACCTGAACTATGTCATTTTAAAGAACAGTATAAAGTTTTTAAGTCCTCAAGTCATCTGATACCATGACAGAGAGGGTTGGTAAATGATGGTCAGAACCTCCACTGTTTCTTGTTTCTCTTCACAACTTAGGATGCATTTCATCCAGGTCTGATTATTTATCTACTTGCAAACATGCTAACCCCATTAATATTTTGACATTCCATATCTGGTCGTTTCATCTGCTAGCCCTCCCCAGTTGACGGAATTGCTCAATGGACGTTACAAGGAAGAAAAATAGAGGTACAAGGGATTAAAAGTACTACCATGTTAGCAGATAACTTAATTTAGCATGAGACATCCTATGACTGTCAGGTGGTGATAGCAAACGATCTCAAGGGATCGTTTGTATCAAAACAAAAAGGAGGTAATACTGGTAAAGAGACCACAGGGAATACCTAAGACAAGAGACAGACGAAGATAGAAATAGAAGAACAGCAAAGAAATACTAAATGATCCTTAACATTTTTTTGTTTATGGCTCTTCATTTGTACAGGACGGAGAACAGAGAACTGGCTGTGGAATCTATACAGATGATGAACAAGGTTGGGAAGTGGATAGTATAGCTCTCAAACTGCCAATAACCATAAGTGCTCAAGCAGCTGAGTTGGCAGCAGTGGCATATTTAGTGAGTCACCCAGGTAACATCCCCCCAGGATTTGTTATCTATTCAGATAGTATGTACATCTACAACAGTCTGATGGAATACTTACCCTTGTGGGAGGCTAAAGGCTTTGTGTCAGCAAAGGGAAGGTCCTACCGTCTGCCCCATTGCTGAAGTACATCTTTGATAAGGCAAAAAGATAAAAATATGGAGTGATGAAAGTGAAAGCTCATTTTAAGTTATCATTGGAGGAAAACAGAAAAGCAGATGAATTAGCCAAACAAGGGCAATAGCAAGAGAAGAATTGCATCTGCAGATTAGGGAAATAAGAGTGCAGAAAGAGAAAGAAGTGGCCCCAATTGATTTAGCAGGAGAACAAAGAAAGGATAAAGTGTTATAAAAAGTATTGGAAGGGAAGGAGTCAGAGGAATTTAAGGAATAAAAAGGAATACACGTAAAAGAGGGTGTGGTACTGTATGAAAGGAAATTTGTAGCAGCAGAAAAGAAAAGGAATCAGATGATTTATTGACATTAGATTAGACTTACAGTGTGGAAACAGGCCCTTCGGCCCAACAAGTCCACACCGACCCGCCGAAGCGAAACCCACCCATACCCCTACATTACCCCTTACCTAACACTACGGGCAATTTAGCATGGCCAATTCACCTAACCCGCACATCTTTGTGACTGTGGGAGGAAACCGGAGCACCCGGAGGAAACCCACGCAGACACGGGGAGAACGTGCAAACTCCACACAGTCAGTCGCCTGAGTCGGGAATTGAACCCGGGTCTTCAGGCGCTGTGAGGCAGCAGTGCTAACCACTGTGCCACCGTGCCGCCCACGACATCATATATATGTGGGCACCAAGGGTCGGAAAACACCTTGGAGAGGTTGAAGGAGGTATGTTGGTGGCCACGAATAAAAGGGGATGTGGAACGTTATGTGAAAAATTGTCTGATATGTGCCCTAAATAGCCCCAACAAAAATGGGAAGAAGGAAGCCCTTAGACATACAAGGCCAGTAGACGGGCCCTGGACAAATCTGTGAATTAACTTTGTGGGTCCCCTATCCCCAACTGCAGGAAGATGTAAGGCAAAAGTGAGGACTGCTGATGCTGGAAATCAGAGTCTAGATTAGAGTGGTGCTGGAAAAACACAGCAGATCAGGCAGCATCCGAGGAGCAGGAAAATCGACGTCTCGGGCAAAAGCCCTTCATCAGCTTTTCCAGCACCACTCTAATCTAGACTCTGCAGGAAAATGTAAGTGTACTCTGATGATAGTGGATACCTTCACCAAATTGGTAGAAGTGTTTCCACCTTGAACTGATACCGCTAACATCATGTTGGAGGTCCTGTTATAAAAGGTCTTAACTCATTGGAAGTTACCAGGGAATATTGAATCAGGTCAAGGGAGGCATTTTACGGCCCAGGGGATGCAGAATGTCATGACATCGCTAGGGATAAAACGAAGGTTTCACATATCCTATTGGCCCTTATCCAGTAGGATAGTCGAAAGGGTGAGTCAAACTTTGAAGAATATGTTGGCCAAAATGGTGCTGCAGCAGCAGCAGATCACTTGATGGTACTTCCTTATGTTCTGATGACAGTAAGAAGCACTGTAGCACCCTCTACAGGGCTTACACCATATAGGTTGATGAAGGGTCAAGAGATGTGTGACCTGGAGGCACTGCTAGGACTAGACCTATCTGAGCCAGAAATAGGTGGAATAATGAAAAATAAGTGGGTATAACAGCTGGTTGAGAATGTAAAAGAAGCAAATTCTGTGGTCCCAAATAATATGAGAAGGAAGAAGCAACAAAGTAAGGCCCACTTTGACTCCGAGACAAAGCCAAATGTATCCAGGAAGGATGGGGACAATTTGGATAGGTGCCATGGGCCAGGACCTTTCATGCTGTACAGAAATAGCCCACCAATTACCATGATCACAACCCCGAAAACTATGTCAGAGTCACAGTGTCGTGAATCTCAGAGAGATACAAGAGGGGTAGGGTAAGAAACGGAAAAGATGTTTACTCTCGTACCAGGGTATAGACACGTACAGGTAATGTTAACCTGATAGACATACAAATGCCATTCTTGTGCGATAAAAGAGCCTGGCAACTCTTTGTCCACTTACTCTAGAGACAACATGGTCATAGTGAATTTACCTCAGAAAAGAAAAGGAGGACGAGAGGATTGATGGAGTTAACAGGAGCAGGCAATGCACCAGGTGACTATTAATACCCTCGACATAGCAGAATTGGAGGTTCAGTTAAGTTCCCTCCAGGAATAGATGAGGATAATATTAGGCCAGGAGTACCAGGGTCAAGAAAAGACAGGTAGGATAGTACAGCAAGTGGCACAGGTAGCCCTACCAAAACGTTGAGACCCCTTCAGAATATTACAGACATGATGGCTTATGAGGTAACCCGCAGTAATACAGTGATATTTTGTTCTATATATATTAGTTAGCTCCTGTCTATGGTTAGCACAAATATGTTGCAATTAGATGCTCATAGAGTACCAAACTGGGTATTGGATAAATAACTTAGGACATGGGTGAGTGGAAAAATGCCTCTGTCTCACGTCAGGAGCCTCACTTTCACCAACCAGGCCTTGAGCACCAGTGATGATAATAACGGTCAGATTTACATTGGTACGATGCTTCATATATCCAATCATGGGGACAATCTGGCACAACCCCTAATGCGAGTTTATAATGTGCAGACGAAGGAACTTGGACATCATTAAGTAACCCACCAATCCATCCTATAGTTCTAAAGGTATCTAAAAGTGGGGGTGAATTTGTCCCAATCCCATCAAAGGGAAAACCAGTGGGCATGTTCCAGAAGAAATGATCAAAAAGGAACTAACTCAGTATGGATTTGCCTGTTATGAGAAGTTTTCTTAAGTATAACTTAGTGAGAGACACCTACTATGTAGCCACATCAGCCTCAGGATACCAAAAAAGAAGACATGGACAGAATGTGACTATCAGCAATATCTCTTCTGACTTAACCAGTAGCCACCAAATTCTGCTGAAGTCAGAATCCAATGAGATACAGAGCATAACTCTAATCCATCCACCCAAATGATACAGATGATAATTTATGTCAGTTTGTAACTACACCTGGGTGAAGATCATTCTCAAGGCAAGGGAAGTTATCCATAAATGGATTATACATGAGAAAGAGATTAAAACACATGCAGAAGAGGCAAATAGGAACTTGCAGGCTCCAAGTTTCTGGAGCAAAATTTGGAATTGGGGACTGAACATTCAGATCCATCTGTGGATCAGAATTGTTCTCATGTTGTACTACACTTTGTTATATTTATTGTTGTAATAGACTTGTTTGTTTGTTAAAATGCAAAGTTAAGAAATGGAAGGGTCTGACAATAGGGATTGGTCTGAGATACCAAAACGTAGCTCATATGAAACAGGGTTTGTAATAGTTGCTTACTCTCGGATAGGAATAATATCGACATAGCTAGTTCAAAGTATTTCTTATTATTTGTTCATTTGTACTGCTATTATGTATATCTTGCAAGACATCGAAAGTGTATGACAATTTATTTGTCATGGAACAAAAGGAAAATGAGTTAGATATTGTATACTGATTTGTAACTTTGTTTACATTTATGACAATGGGTTTTGATAAGCACAGTGATCTCAATAGTATTTCAAATAACACTCATGAAGTAATGCTTTGCTGAGAATGCATTGCTGTCAGGAGGTAATGCTCACCACTGCCAGAAGATGAGATAATGCTCACCACTGTCAAGAGGTGCCCTGGGGGATATAGCAAACCCAGTAGGGATGATCCTCAGATAAATCTTTGGATCAAAAGGAGGGAGATGTTGGATAAAGCTGAAGATAACAGGAACTGATATGAGGCTTTACAATGAGCTGTTATGTGAGTGGTATTACGTTGAGTCATTCAGATATGCATATTTTAAGTGCGAGCAGCGGCGGAGGTAGGACGAACTTGGAAGACTGCAGATAAGGTAAGGCAGTTTTTATTAAAATTACTTACCGGTAGCGGGCAGCGGTGTTTTTCTCTTTCACAGAAGGAGCGGGAACAGCAGAGGAAGTGACGGGGACCAGAGGGGTATCCGGGAAGGTAAGCAGTGAGTATAGATACTCACCCTTCGACGCCAATGGCCATTTTAAGTGCGAGCAGCAGCGGAGAAGGAGCGAGAGCAGCGGAGGAAGTGACGAGGACCAGAGGGGCAGCCGGGAAGGAAAGCAGTGACCATATATATCAGCAAGGCGGCTAAACCCGAGACTCTACTACTGTGGTGTCTCCCACCCACCCTCCTCCTCTAACCTAGTTAATAAGTAGGAAGAGCGGGAGCGACACGTGTTGTGTCTCCCACCACCACCCCCTTCCTCTAACCAAAAATAGGACTCTGGTTTGTTAAGGTAAGGATTTGCTACTTCATTATTGGTGAACGGTTAAAAATTTACTTTCTATGGTTTATCTATTAATTGGTTTTTAGAAAAAGACTATAGCAGAGAGGTATCAGAAGGTATTTTAACTCAAACCTATACAAAGTAATAAAGTAATTAACTAAGCAGAGATGGCTGGGCAGGTGCTGTGCTGTAGCACAGAATGTGGGAGCTGGCTGATCCCATTGTGAATGGCAGTGACCACATCTGCAGCAAGTGTTGGTAGCTGGAAGAATTCCAGCTCAGAGTTGATGATCTGGAATCTGAGCTTCAAACACTGCAGCACATCCTGGAGGGGGAGAGTTACCTGGACTCTTTGTTTCAGGAGGCAGTCACACCTGGGAGATTAAGTAATTCACATTCAGCTAGTGATCAGAGACATCAGAGTGTGACTGTAAGTGAGACAGGCAGGGGGAACTTGAGTTCAGGAGTGCAGGAGCCTCAGCCCTTGACCTTGTCTAAGAGGTATGAGATTCTTGCTCCCTATACGGATAAGGAAAAGGGCTCTGGACAGGATGGGCCAGCTGACCACGGCACCATGGTGCGGAAGGCCATTCAAGAGGGGGGAGCAAAATGACAAGTAGTGGTTATAGAGGATTCTATAATTAGGGGGACAGATAGTATCTTATGCAAGCCGGATCAGGAGTCTTGCATGGTGTGTTCCCTGCCCGGTGCCAGGGTGCAGGACATTTCCGACCGGCTTGAAAGGATATTGGAGCGGGAGGGGGAGGATCCAGTTGTTGTGGTCCACGTTGAGACTAACAACATAGGCAAAGCTAGGATGGAGGACCTGTTTGGGGATTATCAAGCACTAGGAAGGAAATTGAAGCACAGGTCCTCAAGGGTCATAATCTCTGGATTACTGCCCGAGCCATGTGCCAATTGGCATAGGGATAAGAAAATTAGGGAAGTAAACATGTGGCTAAGGGATTGGTGTGGGAAAGAGGGATTCATGGGGCATTGGCATCAGTTTTGGAACCATGGGGATTTGTACTGTTGGGATAGTCTCCACCTGAACCAATCAGGTACCAATGTTCTAACGAAGAAGATAAATAGGGTGATCAGTAGGACTTTAAACTTCTGAATTGGGGGGAAGGGAAAGTGAAAGCAACAAGGGAGTATGGAGTTAAATGGAAAGATAAGCAGGAGGATAGCATGTATGCAGGTGGATTTAACCTTGAGGCAGATTAGGAATGCAACAAAAAGAAAGGATAACTGAGGACATCTTATGACTTCCAATATCTCTAATGATAAGAATGTTAGCATGAAGGCACTTTACCTGAATGCTCGTAGCATTCGTAACAAAGCAGATGAACTAACGGCACAGATCATCGTGAATGATTATGATGTGGTAGGCATCACAGAGACGTGGTTGCAGGGGATTCAGGACTGGCAGTTAAACATCCAAGGATTTACAACTTATCGAAAAGACAGGCAGACGGGGCGGGGTGGCCTTGTTAGTTAAGAACAAAATTAAATCTATGGCACTGAATGACATAGGGTCGGATGATGTGGAGTCTGTGTGGGTGGAATTGAGGAACCACAAAGGCAAAAATACCATAATGGGAGTTGTGTACAGACCTCCTAACAGTGGTCAGGACCAGGGGCGCAACATGTACCGGGAAATAGAGAAGGCATGTCAGAAAGGCAAGGTCACGGTGATCATGGGGGACTTCAATATGCAGGTGGACTGGGTAAATAATGTTGCCAGTGGATCCAAAGAAAGGGAATTCTTGGAATGCTTACAGGATGGCTTTTTGGAACAGCTTGTCATGGAGCCCACAAGGGAGCAGGCTATTTTGGACCTAGTGATATGTAATGAACCAGACTTTATAAAAGATCTTAAAGTAAGGGAACACTTAGGAAGCAGCGATCATAATATGGTAGAGTTCAGTCTGCAGTTTGAAAAAGAGAAGGCAAAATCGGATCTAATGGTGTTACAGTTAAATAAAGGTAATTATGAGGGCATGAAAGAGGAACTGATGAAAATCGACTGGAAGCAGAGCCTAGCGGGGAAGACAGTAGAGCAAAAATGGCAGGAGTTTGTGGGTATAATTGAGGACACTGTACAGAGGTTCATCCCTGAGAAAAGAAAGATTATCCGGGGAGGGATTAGACAGCCATGGCTGACAAAGGAAGTCAGGAAATGTATCAAAGAAAAAGAGAGATCCTATAAAGTGACCAAGAACACTGGGAAATCAGAAGATTGGGAAGGCTACAAAAACACACAGAGGATAAGAAAGAGAGAAATAAGGAAGGAGAGGATCAAATATGAAGGTCGGCTAGCCAGTAATATTAGAAATGACAGTAAAGGTTTCTTTCAATACATAAGAAACAAATGACAGGCAAAAGTAGACATTGGGCCACTTCAAACTGATGCTGGAAGGCTAGTGATGGGAGATAAGGAAATAGCTGGAGAACTTAATAAGTACTTTGCGTCAGTCTTCACAGTAGAAGACATGAGTAATATCCCAACAATTAAAGGGAGTCAGGGGGCTGAGTTGAGTATGGTTGCCATTACAAAAGAGATAGTGCTAGAAAAGCTAAAAGGTCTTAAAATTGACAAATCTCCTGGTCCCGATGGGCTACATCCTAGAGTTCTGAGGGAGGTGGCTGAGGAAATAGCGGAGGCATTGGTTGAGATCTTTCAAAAGTCACTGGACTCAGGGAAAGTCCCGGATGATTGGAAGACCGCTGTTGTAACCCCCTTGTTCAAGAAAGGATCAAGACAAAAGATGGAAAATTATAGGCCAATTAGCCTAACCTCGGTTGTTGGTAAAATTCTAGAATCCATCATTAAGGATGAGGTTTCTAAATTCTTGGAAGAGCAGAGTCGGATTAGAACAAGTCAACATGGATTTAGTAAGGGAAGGTCGTGCCTGACAAACCTGTTTGAATTCTTTGAAGAGGTGACAAGTAGGTTAGACCAGGGAAACCTAGTGGATGTGGTCTATTTAGATTTCCAAAAGGCCTTTGATAAGGTGCCACATGGGAGGCTGCTGAGTAAGGTGAGGGCCCATGGTGTTCGAGGTGAGCTACTGGCATGGATTGAGGATTGGCTGTCTGACAGAAGGCAGAGAGTTGGGATAAGAGGTTCTTTTTCGGAACGGCAGCCGGTGACAAGCGGTGTCCCGCAGGGTTCAGTGTTGGGGCCGCAGCTGTTCATGTTATATATTAATGATCTGGATGAAGGGACTGGGGGCATTCTAGTGAAGATTGATGCGAAGATAGGTGGACAGGCAGGTAGTGCTGAGGAAATGGGGAGGCTGCAGAAGCATCTAGACAGTTTGGGAGAGTGGTCCAGGAAATGGCTGATGAAGTTCAATGTGAGGAAATGCAAGGTCTTGCACTTTGGAAAAAAGAATACAAGCATGGACTACTTTCTAAGCGGTGAGAGAATTCATAAAGCCAAAGTACAAAGGGATCTGGGAGTGATAGTCGAGGATTCTCTAAAGGTAAACATGCAGGTTGAATCTGTGATTAAGAAAGTGAATGCAATGTTGTCATTTATCTCAAGAGGGTTGGAATATAAAAGCAGCGATGTGCTACTGAGACTTTATAAAGCTCTGGTTAGGCCCCATTTGGAGTACTGTGTCCAGTTTTGGTCCCCACACCTCAGGAGAGACATACTGGCACTGGAGCATGTCCAGCGGAGATTCACATGGATGATCCCTGGAATGGTAGGTCTAACATACGAAGAATGGCTGAGGATCCTGGGATTGTACTCATTGGAGTTTAGAAGGTTAAGGGGAGATCTAATAGAAACTTACAAGATAATACATGGCTTGGAAAGGGTGAACGCTAAGAAATTGTTTCCGTTAGGCAAGGAGACTAGGACCCGTGGGCACAGCCTTAGAATTAGAGGGGGTCAATTCAGAACAGAAACGCGGAGACATTTCTTCAGCCAGAGAGTGGGTGGGCCTGTGGAATTCATTGCCGCAGAGTGCAGTGGAGGCCGGGATGCTAAATGTCTTCAAGGCAGAGATTGATAAATTCTTGATGTCACAAGGAATTAAGGGCTACGGGGAGAATGCGGGTAAGTGGAGTTGAAATATCCATCAGCCACGATTAAATGGCAGAATGGACTTGATGGGCCGAAAGGCCTTACTTCCATTCCTGTGTCTTATGGTCTTATGGTCTTATGGAGCTAAGATTGCAGGAAATCAGTAACTGCTGTCTTAACCAAGTAAAGAAGAAACTTTCAGGATTGGTCACGTGCATGGATAAGTCCAAATAAGACAGACACTTGGCAGAGAGTCCTGTGTATAAAGCAGCCTGAGAAAATCCTTAATTTTCAGCAGAACTTCAAAAGATAACTCATCAGGAAATACCCTACATCAGGAGGTGTGGTGAAGATATTCAAAAGAGTTGGCCAGCTGCCAACTCTCCCGGGTATTAACGTTTAGGGTTAGTTACAGAACCCAGAGTCGTGAAAGACAGTGATTGAGGTCTTTCTAGTAGTTAAAAGTGTGTATTATCCACTTAAGTACATAATAAATTAATTGAGTTTTATAGAGCTTTAAGTGTCTCCACTGTATCTTTATCTACGTTTGTGCTGTTGTCCTTCAGAGATGGGCAACACTTGCATAGGAGCTACTTCCAATGGATAGTTTCTTTTCTCAATAACTCACAGCAACCTTTGAAACATATCTTGTCGAAGGTGGTGGTAGGGGATTGTTGTTCAGACTGGAGGCATGATTAGTAAATTCGCAGATGACACCAAAATTGGTGGTATAGTGGATAGTGAAGAAAGGTATCTAAGTGTACAATGGAATCTTGATCAACTCGGCAAGTGGGCTGAGGAATGGTAGATGGAGTTTCATTCAGGGCAGGAGTTACACAGTTAATGGTAGGACCCTGGGAGTGTTGTCAAACAGAGAGACCTATGGGCACAGGTACATAGTTCCTTGAAAGTGGCATCACAGGTAGATTGGGTGGTGAAGGCAGCGTTTGGCACACCTGCCTTCATTGGTCAGAGCATTGGGTATAGGAGTTGGACATCATGTTACAGCAGTACATGACAGTGGAAAGGCCACATTTGGAGTACTGTGTACAATTCTGGGCGCTCTGCTATAGGAAGGATGTTATTAACCTGGAAAGATGCAAACATTTTACAAGGATGTTACCAAGATTGGAATGTTTGAGTTATGAGGAGAGGCTGGATAGGCTGGGACTTTTTTCCCTGGAGAAAAGAGGCTGAGGAGTGACCTCATAGAGGTTTATAAAAGGGTTTAGATAAGGTGAATAGCAAAGGTCTTTTCCCCGGGGTAAGAGAGTCCAAAACTAGAGGACATAGTTTTAGGCTGAGAGGGGAAAGATTTACTTTTTCATGCAAAGGGTGGTGCATATATAGAATGAGCTGCTCAAGGAAATGGTCGAGGTGGGTACAATTGCAACATTTAAAAAGATTTAAAAAGATTAAAAACATGAATAGGAAAGGTTTAGAGGGATATGGGCCAAATGCAGGCGAATCAGACTAGTTTAGTTGAGGAAACCTGGTTGCATGGATGAGTTGGGTTGAAGGGGTCTGTTTCCATGCTGTATGACTCTATGCGTTGAAAAAGGGAGCCAGCAAATTTTTAACATAACCTTCGGAGATCAGACTTGGAAGTTCCTCTAAGTGAATGTGGATTGTGTAAAATCATGCCTTATTTGGTCAGATCTGAATTTGCCTTGTGTTGATTAATTTGGACAAGGTCAAGCAAGTCCAGTTAATATTATGAATTCTAAAGCTGTTCTTCAAGCAACAAGTTAAGAAATGTAAGTTCAGACTTAAGATATTAAACACAGGAAAATCACAATCTAAATTCAAAGCTGGGAATTAATTAGATCGGAATATTTGTCAAATTGTGATGGGTCAGAAGTTACTGAAATAAATCAAAGACATAAAGAATATCGAAAGGTCAAAGAGCTGTCTTTAGTATATGTGTGTCTAAATCACTAGTGATCCTGTCTTTTGGTGCAGTCTGAACCTGACAGCTACAATTTATTTCTTTTTCAACTTCTGTAAGTTCTCATCCCAATAGAACTACTGTGAAGACATGATTTGGAGATGCCAGTGTTGGACTGGGATGTACAAAGTTAAAAATCATACAACATTAGGTTATAGTCCAACAGGCTTATTTGGAAGCACTAGCTTTCGGAGCGCTGCTCCTTCATCAGGTGGTTGATGAAGGATCAGCAGTCCGAAAGCTAGTGCTTCCAAATAAACCTGTTGGACTATAATCCGGTGTTGTATAATTTTTCACATTGTAAACACAGTAGTTGTGTTCTTGGGACATTTATTCATTGTAACTTTTCTTTTATCTTATTTGCAAGGATAAAAGCCAAAAATTACAAAGACTGGAAATCTATAACAAAACAGAAAATTCTGTGGTTGAAAACCTACAGAAGGTCAGGCCGAATCTTTCATCAAAACAGATGGGTCAACATTTAGAATCCATATAGTCAGGTTCAGCACGAAATGTGAACCTCTATTCTCTCAACAAACTCTGATTGTCATTCCAGCATTTTCTGATTTTCTTTAAATAATGATGATTGCTAATTTTCTTATATGCTTAAATATAGATGTGAGTCACAACAGTTCTTAATTTATAAATGATTTTACCTGAGTTATATCCTAGGCTGCTGGGAGGTGAGGGAGGAAATGACCAAGGGCTCTGACCCAAATTTTTAATTCCTCCCTGACCATTGAAGAGGTGCCAGAGGACCGCTTTTCAAGAAAGGTGGTGGAAATAAATCAGGGAATTACAGACAAGTGAGTCTCACGTCAATGGTAGGGAAACTACTGGAGAGGATTCTGAAGGACAGATTTAATCTCCACTTGAAGAGGCAAAGTTTGACCAGAGTTAGTGAGCATGGCTTCAGCAGAGGGGGATCATGCCTAACAAATTGAATTGGATTTTTTGAGGAGGTGTGTAGATGAGAGGAGGGCAGTTGATATGGGTTTCAGCAAAGCCTTTGACAAAGTCCCATGTGAGAGACTGATAAAGGAGGTCAAGCAAATGGAATTCAGTGTAACTTAGCAAGTTGGATCCAAAATTTCCTTAGTGGTAGGAGACAGAGTGTGGTGGTAGAAGGGTGCTTGTGTGACTAGAGGATGGTGTCCAGTGGTGTACCATATGGACCAGTGGGTAGTGGATCCAGAGTTACTTTATTTTCTCCTTATTGTTTGTAATTTATATCAATGATATAGATGAGAATGTGGGAGGGACAATAAGTAAATTTGTGGATGGTATGAAGATTGGCCTGAATGTTGACAGTGAGGAAAAAGGTATTAGGTCATATAAGGATATAGATGGATTGGCCGGATCAGTGGCAGATGGAATTTAACCCTTTGGATGAAGTAACAAGACAAGGGAATACTCAATGCTTAGCCTGATACAAGGAAGCTCAGAGGAACAGAAGGATCTTGGGTGCTTGTCCACAGATCTCTGAAGACGGAAGCACAGGCTAATAGGGTATAGTTAAGAAGGCAGCTGAAAATGTGTTGCTGGAAAAGTGCAGCAGGTCAGGCAGCATCCAAGGAGCAGGAGAATCGACATTTTGGACATGAGCCATTCTTCAGGCTCATGCCCGAAATGTCGATTCTCCTGCTCCTTGGATGCTGCCTGACCTGCTGCGCTTTTCCAGCAACACATTTTCAGTTCTGATCTCCAGCATCCGCAGTCCTCACTTTCTCCTATAGTTAAGAAGGCATTCAGGATAAGTGTCTTTATCTGTTGTGGCATAGATTAAATAATAGCAGGAGGATTATGTTGGAGCTGTAAAAAACTTTGGTTAGGCCACAGCTCTCTCAAGTACTGTGTGCAGTTATAGTCACTTCGCTATAGAAAGAATGTGATTGCACTGGAGTGGATGCAGAGGAGATTCGCTAGCATGTTACCTAGGATGGAGCATTTTAGTTATGAAGAGAAGCTGGTTAAGCATATGAATAAGAAATGTTTGGAGGGATATGGGCCAGGTACAGACAGGTGGGACTAATTTAGTTTGGTATTATGGTTGGCATGGACTGGTTGGACCAAAAGCTCTGTTTCCATGCTGTATGACTCTATAACTCTATCTATGACTCTCTGAGGTAGAGCAACAGCAAAGGAGAAAATAAAGTAACTCTGGATCCACTACCCACTGTATGTCCTGCTTCATTTGTCCAAAGACCTTGGAGTTCATAATTATCCTGCTCAGTCTCATGAAGATGTATGACAGAAACATGCAATCCTGAATAGACATCATCTTTGAATCAAGGGACACCTGCTACCGCCGAGAAGAGAATCATGATTTCTCTAAATGCTATTGTTAATTTATTCCTTAATGTAAGTGGTATTTAAAAGAATTGTACGTGTTAAGTGTAACTGAGACAGATTGCTTTTTCGCAACCTCTCTGTTTCAGTACCTGCAGCTTGTGAATCTCAATAATTCCTTGTGGTGATAAATATGTAGAATGAGGTTGTTACCATCACAGCATGCTTCAGACTTCTCAGGTGTTTTGCAATGTCAGATCTGCTATTATAAATACTTTTGTGGTGCTCCCAGTACTGAGTATAGGACATGCTGAAAGCACCACAGGGATTGGAATATCAGCAGCTGGTTTAAAGGGCCCATGACTGCTTTGATTGTGCCTATCCTTTGGAGATCATGCAGCAGGAAGGCTGGGAACAAGAGAGAAACGGCCTACTATGAGGAGAGAGAGCTACTTGTTGTAAAGCTGAAGATATAGCTCTAGGCATCTCTTGAAGCATCTTTTTGAAATGGTGTGGAGTGACTGAAAAAATTTTCAGTTGCTCCAGAATCATTATGGATCTTTTTCTATGTTAAATTAATCCTTGGAAGTCAATGAACTTTCTGCACAGTTGATCCACAAGCTCATACTGGTCCAGGTACCTGTGGCCTCATTTTGGTATGTGTTATGTGCACTAGATGCTACATTGGTGACTGTGCGAGGAGTTCTTCTACTTCAGTGTAATCTGTGTCTAACATCTGCATCAAGGAAGGCTCTCCCTTAAAATAGAATGATCCCATACCACTTCACATCTATCCAAGCTACCCTGTCCCAGGAAACAGCTGCCACAGAACACAGCTGTTGTGCCCATACATAATAAGCTGGTGACAACTGCAACATTTCCAAAGTCCAATATCTTTTGTACATAAAGCAGACATCAGTTAGACCAGACCAACAACTTTCATTGCATTTCTTTTAGTTGTTAATCTTGTACTGATTTATCCATCTAAAGAAATAATCTACTGGCCCCTATCTATTCCTTTTAATACCTCTTTCAAATACCCTCTCAATTTTCTCACTTTGAGAGAATGAAGCCCTATTTTCTGCTTTAATAATCAAAAATGCGCCTTACTTGATTTCTGTTTGAAATATGCCTCATTATAGGTCCTTGCTGTCGGTTACAAAAGTTCTGAAAAACTGCCGGCAGCCAAATTTTAAGTGGGTAATGCTCATTATCCAGGGGTTTACTGTGCAACCTGTTTCCTTTTCAGTTGTTGCTCCCGATTCCACAATGAGAAATTTCTCACTTATCTTAAATGCCTCTCCGAATTTCCAAACAGTCTGCTTTCACCAAATGCAAATTCCATGGTGTATTCCTCATTCAGGCTGGGGTTTAGGTACCATTGAAGTCCTATTGCTTCAAAGTGATCTTGATTTGCATTAATTTATAAGGCCCGCCAACCTCAGATGGGAGTCACAGCAATGTAACAGCAGTGAGCAGTTAAAATGATGACCAGAAAATATTTAGTGGTAGTGGGCAAGGTAAAAGGCTCCATTTTGAAGGACCCATTTAACATTTTGCTGCTGTGTAGAGTGAGTTAAATTCAGTTCCTTAGTGTTTCTTCCACTAGCATCTATTAAAGTGAATGACTTGGACTTTAATAAAAACTCGCCCCTTAAGAAGACCTTAGAGATAACAATTAAATTATCAAAGTGCTTTAATACTCGAACCAGACAGTTAGTGTCAAGCTGTTTACATTACAGTCATATGCTATGGTGGATGGATAAGCACACTGCATTTGAACGTTTTGTATATTTGCACAACACAAATGAAACAATTTTGCATACCACAAAATAGTATCCAAATGAGGTACTGAAACTTCATCATGTCCCAATAATTAAGTTTACTTCTTAATTAAAAACACTTCTGAGTTTTCACCTTTAATGTTCCCTTTGGTGGTTGCAATCTACTTGCTGGCATTAATGTTGCTAACAAGTACTAATTGGAGTTATTATGAGAACTACCTTCATCAAAAATGTCTTTTTATTTCTGAAGGCTGGTGTAGATGGCGAGTGACAATTTACTATTCAAGTGGTTAACACAGATAATTGCATGAGGGATAATAGAGAAATGCTTCCTTCATATGGTGCATGGCCCTAGTAGAGGAAAGTGGGATTGTATAAGTAGTGGCAGATTTTTGGCAGTATAGACTTAATGGGCTCAGTTAGGGGAGGCGACGACCTAGTGGTATTATTGCTAGACTATTAATCCGAGAACTCAGGTTACGTTCTGGGGACCTGGATTCAAATCCTGCCATGGCAGATGGTGGAGTTTGAATTCAATTTTTAAAAAAATCTGGATTGTCAGGAAAAACTGATCTGGTTCGCTAGTGACTTTCAGTGAAAGGAAATCTGTCATCCTCACGAGCCGACATGTGACTCCAGACCCATAGCAGTGCAGTTGACTCTCAAATGCTCTCTGAAATGGCCGAGCAAGCGAACTAATTGCATCAATCATTATGAAGTCTCAAAAGAAATTATAACGACCTTGGCACCAGAAAAGACAATGGCAAAAACAGCCCTGTTGACCCTGCAAAGTCCTCCTTACTAATACTTCCGGGATAGTGCCAAAATTGGGAAAGCTGTCTCACAGACTAGTCAAGCAATAGCCTGACAGTCATACCTTACAGACAATATCCCAGCCACCACCATCACCCTCCCTAGATACAGACTGACCCACCGGTAGGACAGATCCTGCAGAGGTAGTGGCAAAAGGGGATTACACTGGGAGGGAGTTGCCCTGGACATCCTCAACATTGACTGTTGACCCCATGAAGGCTCATGGCTTCAGGTTAAACATGGGCAAGGAATTCTCCTGCTGATTATCACATACTGTTGTGGCATGGTGGCTCAGTGGTTAGCACTGCTGCCTCACAGTGCCAGGGACCTGGATTCAATTCCCGTCTCGGGCAACTATCTGTGTGGAGTTTGCACATTCTCCCCGTGTCTGCGTGGGTTTCCTCCGGGTGCTCTGGTTTCCTCCCACAGTCCAAAGATGTTTAGGTTAGGTGAATTGGCCATGCTAAATTGCCCGTAGTGTTGGG
Organism: Hemiscyllium ocellatum; assembly: GCF_020745735.1. Lineage (NCBI taxonomy): Eukaryota > Metazoa > Chordata > Chondrichthyes > Orectolobiformes > Hemiscylliidae > Hemiscyllium > Hemiscyllium ocellatum. The sequence continues at coordinate 14,025,525 of NC_083453.1, read as the reverse complement.
TGCATTAGTCAGGGGTAAATATAGGGGGGTTGGTTTCTCTTCGGAGGGCCGGTGTGGACTTGTTGGGCCGAAGGGCCTGTTTCCACACTGTAGGTAATCTAAAATATCTACTGTCCTTCCTCAGCTGACGAATCAGTGCTCCTCTATGTGGAATAGCACTTTGAGGAAGCACTGAAGGTGGCAAGGGCACAAAATATACTCTGGGTGGGGGATCTCAGTGTTCACCACCAAGAGTGGCTCAGCAGCAGTATTACTGATCAAACTGGTCAGGTCATAAAGGACAAACCTGCTAGACTGGGTCTGCAGCAGGTGGTGGGGGAACCAACAAGAGGGGAAAAAGTACTTGACCTCATCCTTACCAATCTGCCACCTATAGATGCATCTATCCATCTCAATATTGGTAAGAGTGACCACCGCACAATCCTTGTGGAGACAAAGTCCCGCCTTCACATTGAGAATATTGTGATGTGTGGCACTATCATTGTGCTTAGTGGGACAGCCTTTGAACAGATCTAGCAACTCAAGACTGGGCATCCATGAGGCATTGTGGGCCACCAGCAGCAGTAGAATTGTACTCCAGCAATAGTACTGAAGACTTGTGCTCCAGACCTTGCTGCTCCCCTAGCCAAGCTGGCCCAGTACAGTTACAACACTAGCATCTACCCGACAATGTGGAAAATTCCCCAGGTATCTCTTGTAAGTAAAAAGCAGGACAAATCCAACCCAACCAATTACCGCCTCATCAGTCGACTATCAATCATCAGTAAAATGATGGAAAGTGTCATCAACAGCGCTATCAAGCAGCACCTGCTCAGTGACGCCCAGCTTGTGTTCTGCCAGGGCCACTCAGCTCCTGACCTCATTACAGCCTTGGTTCAAACATGGACAAAAGAGCTGAATTCCAGAGGGGAGGGGAGAGGGACAGCCCTCGACACCGAGGTAACATTTGGCCAAGTGCAGTACCAAGGAGTCCTAGTAAACTGGAATCAATGGGTATCGGGGCAAACTCACTGCTCATTAGAGTCATACCCGGCACATAGGAAGATGGTTGTGGATGTTGGAGGTCAGTCATCTCAACTCCTGGACATGTCTGTAGGAGTTCCTCAGGGTAGTTTTCTTGGTCCAACTATCTTCAGCTGCTTCATCGATGTCCTTCCCTCCATCATAAGGTCAGAAGTGGGGATGTTTGCCAGTGATTACACAATGTTCAGCACCATTCGCCACTTCTCAAATACTGAAGCAGCCCATGTCCAAATGCTACAAGATCTGGACAATATCCAGGCTTGGGCTGACAAGAGGCAAGTAACATTGACACCAGACAAATGTCAGGCTATGACCATCACCAATAAGATACAGTCTAACCACGTGTCCCTTGACATTCGATGGTGTTACCATCACAGAATCCCCCTCTATCAATTTTACTTTCTTTATTTATTTTCACATATACGAAGTACAGTGTAAAGTACAGATGGATCATAGTAAGCGAGACGTACACATCATAGGGTGAAAAAACACTTCAAAAGAGGCAAACATGTTACAGCGCTCAAGGCATTACTTGAAGTTAGAGAGTCCGTTCATCAGTCTAATAGTGGCCGGGAAGAAGGTGTTCATGAACCTGCTGGTGAGTGTGTTCAGGCTGTTGTATCTTCTGCCTAATGGAAGAGTTTGAAAGAGAGCATTACTGGGGTGGGATGGGTCTTTGATGATGTTGGCAGCTTTTTCACGGCAATGAGTAATGGGATCTGGGCTGTGAATGCAACCTTCTGTAGCTTCTTCCAGTCCTGGGCAGAACAGTTACCATACCAGGTCGTTATGCACCTGGACAGTCAGCTTTCAGTGGTACATCTGTAAAGGTTGGTGAGGGACCTTGTGGACATGCCGAATTTCCTGAGGAAGAAGAGGCATTGCTGTATCTTCTTGACCGTCACATCTACGTGGGAAGTCCGGGACAGGTTTTCATTTATCGTCACTCCAAGAACCTGGCGCTCTTCCCCCTCTCGGCCTCAGTTCCGTTGATGTAGGTGGGGGGGTGTTCTCCTTCTTTCTCTCTGAAGTCAATGATCAGTTCTTTAGTTTTGCCGACATTGAGAGACAGGTTGTTATCATTGCACAATGTCACCAAACCCTCTATCTCTTTTCTGACTTGTTGTCAGAAAACATCCTTCCATGTTGGTGTCATCAGCAAACTTGTAGATGGTGTTCATTCAGACTTTGGCAACACAGTTGTGGGTGTACAGGGAGTACAGTAGAGGGCTGAGAATGCATCCTTGGGGAGGCTCCAGTGTTGAGTGTTATAGTGGAGGAGGTGCAGTTTTCTATCTTCACTCTTTGCAGACTATGGGTCAGGGAGCTGAGAATCCAGTTACAGGGGGCAGAGCTGAGACCTAGGTCTCTGAGTTTTGAGATCAGTCTGGATTGGATCATGTTAAAGGCGGAGCTGTAGTCAATGAACAGGAGTCTGATGTAGGTGGCCTTGTTGTCTAGGTGTCCCAGGGATGAATGCAGGGCTAGGGAAATGGCATCTGCTGTGGACCTGTTATGTTGATCCACAAATTGTAGGGGATTGAAGCAGGCTGGGAAACTAGAGCTGATGTGGGTCATGACCAGGCTCTTGAAGCACTTCATGATTATGGTGGCAAAGCCATTGGGCAGTAGTCATGAAGGCATGTTGCATGTGCTTTCTTAGCTCCCGGGATGATGATGATGGTCTTTGGTGGGCACTTTGGCTTGTAGAGGGAGAGGTTCAAGATGTTAGTGACTACCTCCGCCAGTTGGTCTGTACAGGATCTAAGTGCACATCCGGGGACTCCATCTGGGCCAGTCACTTTCCTTGAGTTGACTCCCAGGAAGACCGATCTGATGTCTGCAGCGGTGACTGTGGGCAAGAGGTATGTCCAGGGCTGTCGAGGCAGATAACACCACATCACTGGCATTCTGCTTGCACCAAGCATAGAAAGCATCAGGGGGCGATGTGTCTTTGTCCGCTATCTTAACCTGCTTCATTTTGTATCACGTTATCTTGTTTAGGCTTTGCCACAGGCAGCAGGTATCTGTATGGTTGATTTGAGTCTCTGACTTGATCCAGTACTGCCTCTTGGCATTCCTGATGGCTTTGCAGAGGTCACATCTGGATCTCCTGTGTAGGTCTAGGTCGTCTGATTTGAATGGTACACGTCTGGACTTCAATAAGGAGTGAAATTTCAGGTTCATTGAAGATTTCCAGGATATATCAACATCCTGGGCGTTACCATTGACTCAACTGGACTTGAAACATAAACACAGTGGCTACAAAAGCAGATCAGAAGCTAGGAATACTGAGGCAAGTAACTCTTCTTCGGACTCCCCAAAGCCAAGTTAGGAGTGTAATGGAATACTCCCCACTTGCCTGGATGAGTGCAACTCCAGAAACACTCAAGAAGCTTGATACTACCCAGGATAAAGCAGCCTGCACCATATCCACAAACATCCATTTCCTCCACCACAAACAGTCAGTAGCAGCATATATACTATTTACAAGATGCACTGCAGAAATTCACTCAAGATCCTCAGACAGCACATTCCAAACCCAGGACCATTTCCATCTAGAAGGACGAGTGAAGCAGATACATGGGAACACCATCACCTTCAAGTTCCCCGCCAAGCCACTCATCATCCTGACTTGGAAATATATTGCCGTTCCTTCACTGTTGCTGGATTATAATCCTGGAATTCTCTCCCGAGCGTCATTGTGGATCAACCAACAGCAGGCAGACTGCAGCGGTTCAAGAAGACAGCTCAGCACCACCCTCTCAAGGACAAATAGGGATGTGCAATAAATACTGGCGATGCCCACTTCTCTTGAATGAACTTATGTACTGTACTGTATGATTTTATGATTCTATGATCCTTTTGAATTATGAGCATTATACAGCAGGGGCGAAGCCTTTGACAGATCATTGGAAGGCTGCATCTGGCAGTGGAGAGATGACTGTCGGATTTTGGGCCCAACAATGATGAGAGACAATACCATTCACAGGAGGGCTAAAACTACATTTGCAAGAGGGCACAGGAAAGAGGAACAAGAGGATTATGAGGTCTTTCTAGATTAGATTAGATTACTCATAGTGTGGAAACAGGCCCTTCGGCCCAAGTCCACACTGACCCGCCGAAGCGCAACCCACCCATACCCCTACATTTACCCCTTACCTAACACTACGGGCAATTTAGCATGGCCAATTCACCTGACCTGCTCATCTTTGGACTGTGGGAGGAAACCGGAGCACCCGGAGGAAACCCACGCAGACACGGGGAGAACGTGCAAACTCCACACAGTCAGTCGCCTGAGTCGGGAATTGAATCCGGGTCTCAGGCGCTGTGAGGCAGCAGTGCTAACAGAATGTCTTCACTTCTGGATCTCCAGGAATCTGCTGTGGATTTTATCTGTGCCTTCTAAGCTGCAGACTATAACACCACACAGGTCTCTGATACTTTCTTTACTGAACAGTAATTAATTTCATAATTGACCAAACAAGGCAAAGACAAGAGGGCATTGGGTTTCATCAGCATTCCTGAGCTCCCCAAGCAGCAGAACATTATTTATTGCATCCATGTGGCTGCCAAGACACCCAATAACTGCCTATTCAGACTTATTAAGAGAAGGGCTTCTACTCCCTCAATGTTCAACTAGCCTGCAACCACAACAAGAGCTTCCTCAAAGTGTGCAACTGCTTTTCTGGCAGCTGCCATGACTCTTTCATTCTTCAGCAATCCAGACTATCATAGATCTTCATTCCAACTCCCAAGGTGTGTAGATAGATATTAGTGAACAAGGGATATTTCTTGAAGAGGTGTCTATTCAGCTACCTATAGGAGTCTTGGACAAAGGCACATGGACAACACAGGAATGCCACCTGCTCAATAGGACTGCCATTGAACAAGCTTGTTAATATACAGTTCCAATGCCTGAATTAGTCAGGTGGTGTCCTCCAATATCTTTCCTGCAAGGGCTTTGGTCATATCTGCCGTGCTCTCCATAACATGATTATCTGGAAAGCTGTGGATTTTTAAGACAAAGAGACCCTGAAAGAATGCAGCTCTCTTGGGGAGGAGCAGAAGATGAGAGGAAGAGGAATTAAAGGTGGAGAGAGATGACAATGAACCTGCTGCATCATGAGATGGTCGCCCCCAACTACCCTTCAGGAAGCGGATACAACTCTCCCCCTCACAGCCTCCAGCATGAGATTCATGTCAGCATCAATGAAATGAAGGAGAGCCCTGCCTCTGTGTCAAGCTTTTGCCTCCCATGACATTTCACTTCCTTCTACTGGGGAAGGATTTGGCATAAACTGCAGCTTTTTTTCTTTGGTCTACCAGCATCCTCAGTGATGGCTGCCATGGGATGTCTAAATGAGTCCAGTGTTTCAGCTGATCCACCTCTGTTCCCACTTCTAATAGCTCTAAGTAGCCAAGAAATTCCCCTCCACACCAATTAAGGACCTCCCCATGTGAAAACCTGAGCCTTATCAATTTCCTACTACCACAGCCAGGTGTATGACCTGACAATAAGCCTGGCTGCTGTTTCTTTTCTCCAAGTTAAAAATTCATCCCTTTAATTTTCCATTTGTTTATCAAATATCTGCACCTGCCAAGACTTTTATGGATGTGGGTTAGGGTTGCCTATGAGCTTTGCAGAAGAGCGAATCAGTGTTTAAAGGATTGTACTTACTTTATGTTGTAATTGTGATGGTATGACATCTTAAAACTGTTAACATAGACGTTGTTCAGATTTAAGCTTTATCTAGATGTCTGAGAAAAGCAAGCCTTTACATATTCAAAAATTTCAGCTCTCTCAAATACCCTTGGCCCCGAGGGTTTTGGATAATTGAAGGTCCACTGTACTGCAGAGCCAGTTTAATTGTAAGACACATTGTAATCACAGTTCTGACACTATTGGGAAACAAACCCATGTCTCAGTGAGTTTGACAGCCTGTAGGCTGATCAGCTGACTGCCTGTCAAGCACCTGTCTAAGCCCTTTAGATAAATCACAGATGGAAATGCCACACGTCGACTCTGCACACTTGGATTGCTGAATATTCAGCTGCATATCATCTGAGATTTAACCCTCCAAGGACCCAGAGTAACATTTCTCAACCCATCACAGGGTGTAGTTAGATGAGCAATTTTCAGCTCATCAGAGAATATTGATGAATGTCCAATATCTTCTATTGCACACATTGCTTTGCAAAATGAATGAAAATCAATTCTGTATAAAAACCTTTCTAGAAGCCTCTTGCATTCTTAACATTTAAACTAACTCCACTTACCTTCTGAGTGCATTAACTGTTTAATCCATAAGGACATTTAAAAATATGAAACTCTCAGTCACTTGCAATACATCCCAACAACCAAGTCAATTTTCAATCACTCCCAGCATATCAATGATTCAATGAACTAAGTCTATCCCCATTCCCTCACAATCCAGTAGACCAAATCTATACCTATTCTGTCAAATTGTAGAATTTTCCACTGGACCAAATCCATCTTCATTGCCTCAATTTATAGATTATTCTAATGCATCATATTCATCTTCATTCAATCTCAATTCAAGAATTTAAGTGGTTTTTGGATTTTGCTATTGGAGCCTGAAATAATGCAATAAAACTCTTCTTTCTCTGTTGGCTGTAATGATGCTGGTTGAAATTGTTTTTGGTAGTCTGAACACATTTCTGAACAGCAATGAGCCCAATCCATAAGACTACTCTTATTTTCTGGTGTAAATTGTAACAAAATTGACAATTTTATCTTGAGACCCACTGGGCTGCAGGGGTGGGGATAGATGTGGTTATAGAATGGTTACAGCATAGACGCCATTCAGCCCACTGTTTCATTGACAGCTCCTTTTAAGAGTCACTCAGCTAGGCTCACTCCCCCACCCTTTTTTCTGTTGCCATGTAGGTATTTTCTCTTGAGATAATTATCCAAATATCCAATTCAAAGCAGATCATCACCATTATCTCAAGGGCAACTGGCAATGGGCCTGGCTAGTGATACCCACATCCCATGACTGAATTTTTAAAAAATCTCTTTTAAAAGCCAGGATTGGATCTGCCACCATCACACTGTCAGGTAGTGTATTCCAGATCCTAACCAATTAAACCTCCTCTCTACCTTCTCTAATGTGGACAGCCCAACGGCACCAAAAATCTACATAACTGAATGTTCTCATCTCCAAAACTCTTCCTGAAATGTAGTGTTCAGAATTAGGCACAGTGCTCCAGGTGAGGCTGAACCAGTGTTTTATGAAAGGTCACTGTAACTTCCTTCATTTTGTATTCTATATCTCTGTGTATAAAATTCAAGATCCTAAATGCCTTACTCATGCTTATTTTCAAACCTGCCCTGTTTTCAGTGATTTATTTGCATATACCCCAAGTCCCTCTGCTTCTGCACCTCCTTGAGAATTGTATTCTTTATTTGGTAATGTCTTTCCTCATTCTTCCTGCCAAAATGTATCACCTCACATTTCTTTGCATTAAATTTAATTTGCTAATACCATCAGGTTGTCGTAGTCCTCTTGAAATTTATCACCTTCCTCCTCACAGTTTGCACTATACTTTCAGGTTTAGTGTCATTTGCATGATTTTAACTCTGTGCACCAAATCTTGTTCATTAACACAGCCCAAGAAAGGCAGTAGTCCTAGTACCCTGGGGAATCCATTATACATCCTCCTTCTGTGCAAAAAACAACTGCTTATTACTCTGTATTGTCTGTTGCTGAGCCAAATTCATATCTAAGCTGCCACAATCAATTTTATCATAGGGGCTTCAACTCCTTGCTGACAGACAAGTTATGTGGCACTTTATCAAATGCTTTTGGGAGTCCATGTCCAAGTCCATCAACCCTCCCTGTCATTTAATCAAAAGAAAATTCAATAAAATGAATTCAAAATGATTGGCCCTTACAAATCCCTTCATTAATCTACATTTATCCAAATGACTGTTAGTTTTGTCCTGGATTGTTGTTTCTAACAGCTTTCCCACACTGAGGTTAAACTGGTTGTAATTTCTCAGTTTATTGAACAAGGGTGTAACATTTACAATGCTTCAAAAGTCCTTCACCAAACCTGTATTTAAGGAGGATTGGAAGATAATGGCCAACATCTCTGCAATTTCCACTCTCATTTCCTTCAGTATCATTGGATACAAATGATATCTAGTCTAGTGACTTATCAACTTCAAGTACAGTTAACCTTTCTAAAGCCTCCTGTTTATCAATTTTTCATCATCCAGTCTCAACTACTTCCACTTTTATTTAAACGTTGGCAGCATCTTCTTCCTTGGTAAAAACAGATGTAAAATTACTTATTTAGTACATCAGTCATCCTATCTACCACCATGCATAAATCCCCTTTTCGGCTTTTAATCAGTCCTACTTCTCATTTTGAGGAGAGACTTTTTTTAGTTGCTCACAGGATGAGGTCATCGGTGACTATGCCAGCAATTATCGCTGTCCTTTTGCGTTGCCTTTTATGTTGTCTACCAGTCTCCTCTCATATTCCCTGTTTGTTGCTCTTATTTCCATTATCAATTCTCTTCTGAACTTTCTATATTCAGCCTTTTTCTCACTTGTATTAACAACCTAACATCTGTCATATGCTTCCATTGCTGTCTCATCTTACTCTCTACCTCTTATTATTCAGGGAAGTCTGGATTTGTTGCGTTTGTCCTTGTGGAAATGCACCTTGACTGTCCCCAGATTACAGTGTATCTTCTTTAAAGGCAGCCCATTATACAGTTATAGTTTTGCATGTTGTCACTATTATCCACTTGCTGAAGTTGGATTATGGGGTGCTATCTAAGCAGGGTACACTTGCCTTTGCTCCACCTCACTTGGCATTTATTCATATTTAAAATAGAAAACATGTTTCAATTTGAGCACTGACATCACTTATTTTGATAAGTATAAAAATTGATTATCATGTTGTTTGTTCCTTTCACGCATTCTGTTTAGATTAAATTCCCAACAAGTCCACACCGACCATCTGAAGAGTAACCCACCCAGACCCATTTCCCTCTGACTAATGCACCTAAAGCTATGGGCAATTTAGCATCCCACAGTCCTGCACATCTTTGGACTGTGGGAGGAAACCCACAAAGATATGGGGAGAATGTGCAAACTCCACACAGACAGTTGCCAAAGGCTAGAATCAAACCTGGGTCCTTGGCACTGTAAGGCAGCAGTGCTAACCACTGAGCCACCATGCCATGGACAGTTTTTTTTTGCTAAAACTAGTATTAAACATGTTTCATTTACAAGGATCTCTCTATGATTGGAGCATCAATCAAAAATACTTACGCTGCTTCTTTGGGGTCCAAACTCCCACAATGGAAACATATATAACATCAGCTGCCTTGAAGAGCCATCTTAAAGAGATTCCAAAATCATTGGGTGACTGCTGTTATCTGATGATATGGATCATTAGGCATTGTGAGGTAATATGGTAGACATTGAATAGAATTGAATCATTTATTGTCAAATGTATTCAATATAAAATACAGTGAAAAGTTTAGACTGTCACCAGCCATTAGTGCTGTTCTCATTGTCTGAAAATAAAATAAAAAATTAAGAAAGATAACTTAAAGAGAGTCCAACCTTTCCTTCTCTGCTGCCAGAGTCCTATTCTGGGCTTCACCAGGCCATGCTATGCCGCCACTAGTCTTGCTCTGGGCTTCATAGGCTAATCGACTCTGTAACCACGTTGCCTCTGACAACACCGTTGCTCCAGACCCCATCAAAGCCACCTTCCAGCTGAAAAAGCTCTCTTCATAAGTTAAATATGAGCAAAAGCTAAAATAAAAATTGACAAAAGAGAAAGGGAACAAGAAAAAACAGCTGAAGAGGACAAGCCCAGGCACAGGAGCCTGGATGCTGCCTACTCTGCCGCCGCCATCTTGTATAGGAACAATCAAATGCAGCTTCATTAAGATTAGTTATAGACATAGACAAAGGACAGAAGAATATAAGATTTAGGAACAGGAGTAGACAATTCAGTCCTTCGAGCCTGCCATTCAATACGATCATGGCTGATCTCATCTTGGCCTCAACTCCACTTTCCTGCCCACTCTCCATATCCTTTCAACACATTGTTAATTAAAATCTGTCTATCTCATGCTGAAATTTACTCAGTGTCCTGGTGTCCACTACAATCTGAGGTGGTGCATTCCATTGATTCATGATTCCTTGAGAGAAGTCATTTCTTCTCATCTCTCTTTCAAATCTGCCACCCGTTATCCTAAAACTATGACCTCTCATTCTGGATTGCCTCACATAAGGAAATGTCCACTCTTTGTCTACTGTTTTATCTTCTGTATTATCTGCAGCTCTCAAGTTAGCTATGCAGCCATTAATCCCTTAGTTTGAGAGAGCATTTAATCATAGGATGCATCCACAACAAACTTAGAAATTGTGGGGAAACTGTATATATATATATTAAAAATTATTTCTTATACATTTTAATTTCTGGTTTTTGAGTTAGTAACAGCAGGGTTTTCTGTGTGTCTGAGGTTAATAATTAACTTTTAAGTATGTGTATGGCCATGGTAATTTCATTTAAAACAGTTTTTGAAGCCTGGCTTGAAAGTGAAGGCGTTTTGTGGACTGCTAATGGACTTTTGTTTATTTTAGATTGTTTGTGATGTAGCGAGGTAAATAATGAGGCCCTTAAGGTTTGTTAGATGTTAGATTAGTTTTATTTAATCTTGGGGAAACAGTGAAGAGAGAAAGACTTTTGAGTTTTACTTTTCCATTTTGGGCGAGGCAGTCCTTTGAGGTCCTTGGAATAGAATGGCTGTATATACCTGTGCTGCTGGGAAGAGAAAGCTATTTAGTGAACTATATTCACTTAGAGTGACACATTAATGTTCATCCCAGACCAGAAGTGTTGGGATAAAACCCCAAAGAGATTACTTAAAACTGAGTACATTAACACTCAGGTATATGATAGCTTCAGGAAGAAGCTATCTGCAGTTCCAGTCTAACAGTTGAAAAGTCACAAGTGACTTAAACCAGCTAAAGTGTTGGATGCAGGAATGCTGATGTGAGCATTTTACAAATGGTGTTTTGGGTATTGTAACAGAGGTGTGTTTGGGTATTATACAAAAGCTGTTTTATTTCTTTTCAATTTATAATGGAATGTTTTGGGATTAATGGGATTATACTTTCACTGTGTTTAAAAATCTTTGAATTTGTATTATATGTAGATGGATTGCCTTATTCTATTTCATCTATTTCTCTTTTGTTAATAGACTTTTGTTTTATCATTAAAGCAAAATCTGCAGCATTGCATGCTTTTGTTTCAGTGAAAGACCACGACATTAAAAAATCAAAACAAATCAAAATATGATTTATCAAGCCAGGTTCCTGTCTGGGATCTGACTTGTTTAGTAATAACATCAGTTAGAATCATAACAAAGTGTTACACAGCACATTGAGGGAAAGCATGACAGCAAGCAGATTAAACATGTTCACCACTAAGCACTGTCATTTCTTCACAATTCTTTCAAAAATCTGTTCATCTCACTGTCTTAATTCCTATTTCCAATTGATGCAAACTTTGGAAGCACATCTGCTTTGAATTTTCAAAACACTAAAATAGGTTGTTCTTCAAACTGCATTAGCTGGAGTTCAGATCTGTTGGCTGCAGACAACGGCTGTATTATACATTTCGAGGAAAGCATCACAATGGGAGTGAATGTAAATCCATGGACAAATGTGTTAAACTCCCAACAGGAAACTTAATTCATTTCACTATGTAGTGATTGTAACAACGTTAGCAGATGGACCTCATAGAATATGCCCTCCCTGAATGGGGCTGTTAAATGAATTCTCACTTTGAACCTGGGAGTATCACCTGATGGACTACTGCCCATACGTGATCGACTGGTTTTTAAGGTGGTTTCTGTTCCCTCATTAATGTCTTTTAAATAATAGCACTCAGGTATTAGCTCTGAATAAGTTTCTCAGTAGGTGGTTTGGTATCCCTCTCTCAATTCAGAATCCATTTGTTGCATATCTATGAAAGAAAATGGGCCAAATATGACAGGCTCATTCACTTTTTTTTTAAAGTTTTGACAGTTGTGCCTGGTAACTGAATTTTCAAATCATCCCCCTTTTTCCACAACTCTTCCTCTTTCTGACTAATTCTATAAGCCTGAGATCTCGTCGCAACAGTCATAAAACGATCCAGTGTTGTTTTACTTCTACTGCTTGTTTCACACCAAGGCTGGTGAAAATACTTCTGGCAAAGGTAAATCAATTCCTTCTACAGGAATTTGTTACATGACACCAACTCCAAATACCGGAGTGCTATTAGGGCCCTCTAATTCAACTTACATAATCAGAACCTATTTACAACCTTCATATCTACCTTCAATTAATATATTTTTCTCCTTTGTTCATTCCTCTCAAGGACAAATTGTATCATGAGCCAGCATCAACAACTGCCTTGCTCTAGTATTACTCCAGTAACCAGTTGTCTTTATTTATCTTTATTGATTGTCTCCTTGATTAAACAAAAACATTAGGCAATACTTCTCCCTTTGAAATAAAATGTTTAAAACCTCTGTTGACCTGATTTTCTTTATCAATAATCAAAGAAGAGTTTTTCTGACTGATGCCTCTCCCTCCCTACTGTGTTCTGAGGGAATCTCATTCCACCTGTACCACTACTACAGTTTTAATACCAATTTCCTTTCGAGATGCACTCTTTTCTGAATTTGGAGATGCCAGTGTTGGACTGGGGTGTACAAAGTTAAAAATCACACAACACCAGGTTATAGTCCAACTTTTTATTTAAAGTTTTGTCAGTTGTGCCTGGTAACTGAAGTTTCAAATCAACCCCCTTTTTTCTCTAAATTTTTCTCCAACTTCATTAAGCGAAAACACTGACCCCGCAGCATCACTTATTCTCTTGCAAATTCTGCAAATATTTCTTCCTTAACATCCTAAATTGCAATTGATAAGCTTCAGAAACAAGCTGATAAGCATTGAGTACTGTACTTTTAACAACTTCATAGACTGCAGATTCTTCTTCTAACAAACTGGTATTCACATTCAAAGCTGTATTTAGCAAGACATTCTGTTGGTTTAACACATCTTTTGGCCTTTTCATCTTTACAGCAATCTTTTCAACTGAGGTTAAAAGTTCTTCAGCTCAATCTGTGTAAATTGAGGCACTAAATGGAGATCTTTGGGCCAATCAAATTCTTCACTGGAATCAGAATCATTCTCTGAGTTATTACCTCTTCTTTCTTCTTTAATCCTTTCTCTAGTAAAGTTTTATTGTCTCTGAGTTATCTCTGTTTTTGGAATTCACTCTTTGATAATTCCATATCCCTTTCTTTTTCATCATCCTCACTTTCCAATTCATGCTTTCTTATTTCCAGTTCCAATTTCTTTCCTTTTTCCTTCCTTTCACTAGTTTTCATCCCTACTGTCTCCATTTCTATTCTTTTCTTCTTCTAATCCAAGTTTTCTTTTCATTTCTAACCGGATCTTAGTTAATTCTGATGGTGACATATATCAATTTCAGGTATTCCTTCTTTAGCCTCACTTTTAAGCATCCCACCCCCTTCTAGATTCCGCTTTTATTTCTTCCCTCAATAAATTTGTGAACACTCTCAGTGTAGCCCTCGGCAATAATTTCAAACTATTTTGTACTCCCAGAAAAGTCTTAACAGCAGTCAAAGCCACTTCGAGATTCCAACCCATGTAGTATACTTCTCAGCAACTCCTTTCTCACTGCCCAGTATGTCCACGTACACGTTTTAAAAAATTTGATCCCTCTTAAATTCAATAAATTTCTATCCTGGGTGAGGGTAACTGAGAAGTTTTGTTCTGCAGAAGGGTCACTGGACCTAAAATGTTAATTCTGTTTTCTCTCCACAGATGCTGCCAGACCTGCTGAGGTTTTCCAGAAACTTCTGGATTTATTTCTGATATCTAGCATCCAGAGTTCTTTGGTTTTTGTTTAGTGAATGAGCAGAAAATGTACTTTAAACAGGTATTAATGTTTTGATTGTGTGAGAGTAAGCTTTTCAAAATAAATGGGAACATGCCAGTCTTGAAACAGTGCCAGTTAGAAATAGAAGTAAGATTCGAGTTTTTGAAAAGATTTGTAGCTCGGGTAGTGGATGAGGTCATTGATTCATTCGCCAAGCTGGTATGTTTTTCTGCAGATGTTTCATCGCCTTGCTAGGTGACATCATCAGTGCATCTTCGATTAAGTGTTGGTGTTCTGTCCTGCCTGGTATTTATATGTCCCTGTTTTTAGTATTTCTGGTCCTGAGTAGTTTGAATATGGACGTATCTGAAATGATTACTCGACTATCCAGACCCCGAGGAATCTTGGCCCACAATCCAGTGAACACTTTTCACCAGCTCCCCACAAAGGTTAAAGACCTGACACTTGAACATGCAGTCACAGGTAGACAGGGAAATGAAGAAGGCTTTTGGCACACTGGCCTTCATCAGTCAGAGCATTGAGTGTAGAAGTTGGGAAGTTATGCTGCAGTTATACAAGGTGTTGGTGAGGCCTCATTTGGAGTACTCTGTTCACTTTTGGTCACCTTGTTGTAGGAAAAATGTTATTAGACTAGAAAGAGTGCAGAAGAAATTTACAAGGATGTTGCCTAGACTCAATGGTCTGAGTTATAGGGAGAGGTTGGACATGCTAGGACATTTTTCTTTAGAATGTAGGAGACTGAGGGGGGTACCTTATAGAGGTGTGTATGATCATGATAGGCATGGATAGGGTGAATACACTCATATTTTTTCCAGTGTTGGGCAATTGAGATCTGGAGGCATCAGTTTAAGATTAGAGGGGAAAGAATAAAAGGGAACTTGAGGGGCAACGTTTTTACACAGAGGGTGGTACGCATATGGAATGAGTTGCCAGCAGAAGTGGTTAAGGTGGGTACATTAACAACATTTAAAAAGCATTTGGATAAATACTTGGATTGGAAAGGATTAGAAAGGTATGGGCCAAGTGCAGGGAAACGGCGTTAGTGTGGATGGACATTTTGGTCATCATGGACCAGATTGGATCAAAGGGCCTGGCTTCGTGTCCGTGTTGTAAGACTCTACAACTTTATGACTAAGACCCACATCCACCAGAGTGAATATGATCTACAAGATACCCTGTAAGAACTGTGAAAAACACTACGTAGGACAAACAGGAAGAAAACTGACTATATGAGTGCATGAGCATCAGCTCTCCACTGCCAGACATGACCAGTACTTTCTCATTTCCAACCACACAGACAATGAAGGACACAAATTCAAGTGGGACAATGTAACTATCCCAGCACAGGCAAAACAGAGATACGTGAGAGAATTCTTTCAAGCCTGGCACTCCAACCAGAACTCAATCAATAAACACATTGAACTGGACCCAATATACAAACCACTCAGACACTAAACTGGAAGCACTAAAAACCAAGGACACATAAATACCAGGTGGGACAGACCACCAACAGTTTATCGAAGACCCACTGACAATGTCACCTAGTGAGGCGACGAAACATCTGCAAAAAAACACACCAGCTCGGCGAACAAATCTACGACCCCATAGAAATTAGATAAAACAAGTCAAGCTATCTAAATATAGCATGGTTTGAACGATTTCAAATACACACCAAAACAAAATCCCATCTACTTCCCAACATCATCACTTTACAGTTGCTGAAATACCCGAGACGCTCCATTCCCTATCAAATATTTAGGATTGACATAACTGCTTTTCCCTCAGTTAGATTATTTACAGTGTGGAAACAGGCCCTTCGGCCCAACAAGTCCACACCGACCCGCAACCCACCCATACCCCTACGGACAATTTAGCATGGCCAATTCACCTGACCCGCACATCTTTGGACTGTGGGAGGAAACCGGAGCACCCGGAGGAAACCCACGCTGACACGGGGAGAACATGCAAACTCCACACAGTCAGTCGCCTGAGGCGGGAATTGAACCCGGGTCTCTGGCGCTGTGAGGCAGCAGTGCTAACCACTGTGCCACCGTGCCGCCCACAATTTCTCGTCCTGTGAAAGGTGAAGCATTTTCCTTGATCTTTACATAACTGAGATCTTAAATTTTCTCAGCTTTAAATAACCACTGCACTTTCTAACCAAACACTCTTGGTCTGGAAGTTCCACAAACTGAACTCTTTCATTGAGGTACCTTATTTCCTTACTTGTTCTGAACAATCTCCTATTTTTAGGATTTCTACCACCATCTGACTCCAGCCAGATCTTCTTCAAATTGCCTATATACTTTCCAAACTCTGGGTTTTTTTAAGGTAAAATCAATCCTTGATCATTCTAAATTCAAAAGTGGCATGGTGGCATAGTGGTTGGTACTGCTACCTCACAGTGCCAGGAACCGGGTTTGATTCCCGCCTTGGGTGACTGCCTGTGTGGAGTCTGCACATTCTCCCCATGTCTGAGTGGATTTCTGCTGGACACTCCAGTTTCCTCCCACAGTCCAAAGACGTGCAGGTTTGGTGGATGGGCCATTCTAAATTGCCCATAGTGTTCAGGGATGTGCAGGCTAGGCTATGATTAGCCATGGTGGGTGTGAGCTGGATCTGGATGGGATGCTCTATAGTAGGTTAGTGCAGACTTGGTGGCTGAATGGCCACTATATGCACTGCAGGGATTCTGTGATTGAAAACCAAGCTAACATCTTTCAATGTTTTCTCTCTTTTGCCATAAATCCCCCATAATACAAAAAAAACTCCCATTTACACTCCTTTTACAGGAGACCTTCAGTCGTCTGCTCTCTGATACATGTTAATTTTAAATCATAGTGCATAAAAGACTTGAGTGGTTAATTATTAAACCCCTTCACAAAAAATATACCAATACCCATTAGATTACTTATGGTGTGGAACAACAAGTCCACATCGACCCTCCGAAGAGCAACCCACCCCTCTTCAGGCAATTTAGCACAGCCACTTCACCTAACCAGCACACCTTTTGGACTGTAGGAGGAAACCCACACAGACAGGGGGAGAATGTACAAACTCCACACGGATAGTTGCCCAAGGTGGGAATTGAACCCAGGTCTCTGGTACTGTGAGGCAGCAGTGCTAACCACTGTGCCATTGTGCCGCCCCAATTTTTAGAGTTTGAAGTCCAAACTTGTAAGAAAAATTATCTTCATATATATAAATCACACACCTTGCATGACTTTCAGAAGTTTTGATCATGTCTGTTTGCTTAGTCAAACTCATGTATTGGAGGGAAATTATATTATTGCTAGGGTGAACCAAAAAGGGTGATCTAATTTATCATTCCATTTCCTATTTAGTCACCTGACAGAAGTGTCATGATCCTGCTCCTTTAACATGGTTATTCTGTCCTTGGTTTTTGTTTCAGAGGGGCTGTAAAGGCAGAGGTTCCAATATGTTTATCTACTTGAAGAAACTTTTAAATCTTTCTTTTAAAATACTTGTGCAGCGGAAGGGGAATGGCCAGTTCCCCCAGTTCAAGGTTTGGCTTGGTTTGGTTTTAGCACAGTTTTGTTTTCAGCTGCTGGTCAAGTTTTAGCTGGGGACCCAGAGAAACAGCTCCGTGCTGATCCTCTCTCTCTATGACATCTCTCCTGTAGGAACCTGTGTTTGATTTTACTTTTCTTGCTAAGGGTGTGTTTATGGGGATGTTGCAAATATTTGGAACAGCATCATTAAGTTGTGATTGAGTCGATTGAGTTTTCAGATAAGTTATGTTATTCTATATTCTGTTCTCTTTTGTTCATGTGTAAATAAATTGTTTTGTTTAAAAGGGAGTGCTTGCACCAGCTGTATCACTCCTGAAACATACACTTTTCATCTGCTTAAAATGTCTTGAAAAGTTAGGGTCTGGGCTGTCTTCTTGCAATGTTTTGAGGGAGTCTGGCCTGGTCCATAACAGATGTAGAAATTTACTTCTGGTGTTTTTGGCAAAGAAGACTGGTCTTCTAAGAGCAACGCATTAAGCATGATTTTTTTCCTTTTAAAAGTAATCCTAACTGTGATGTGAGTAAGAGCCCTGGATTTATTTTTGCCTTAACTAGTGATTCCCATCCATGTCTTATACTCGCCATGGTTGTCGAGATTTGTCCTCATTAAAAACCGTTGTCTCATGAAAGACCTAAGAGAACAGCATCAGGATTATTTAGAGCTAACAAAGCTGCTGTCCACTAGTTAGCCTGGTATATATTGCTACCCAATAAAATAAAGCTTGCAACAACTTGCAATAGCCTGTTAGATATGTGTGCTTTAAATTGTATCATTTCAGTGCAAGAGGAAAGTACAGATTTTGGGTGATAAACAATTGCCTGCTTGTGCTGTTTAAAGTAGTGTTAGCCCCATGCCTTGAGGCAAATCATATTCAATTTATCTAACCTACTCTTGTGAGCTGAATAAGTACATTCACAACACAGAGTTCTGACTATAAGAATGAGAAGAAGTTTAAGGGCGGCACGGTGGCACAGTGGTTAGCACTGCTGCCTCACAGCGCCAGAGACCCGGGTTCAATTCCCGCCTCAGGCAATTGACTGTGTGGAGTTTGCACGTTCTCCCTGTGTCTGCGTGGGTTTCCTCCGGGTGCTCCGGTTTCCTCCCACAGTCCAAAGATGTGCGGGTCAGGTGAATTGGCCATGCTAAATTGCCCGTAGTGTTAGGCAAGGGGTAAATGTATGGGTGGGTTGCGCTTTGGCGGGTCAGTGTGGACTTGTTGGGCCGAAGGGCCTGTTTCCACACTGTAAGTAATCTAAAGTTGAGAAATATTCACGGTAATTTACAGGGAAAAAGAGCTATACAGTGAGGAATTATCACAAGACAGGAACAGCAAAAGCCATTCAGTTTATCTAATTTACCCTGTCCCACAATGAGGATAGAAATGGCTGGGTTCTGCTGCTGCCATGGAATCTCATTCAACACAAGTGCAGCTTAGACATAGGGCTGTTATAGTGAACATTAAACTATTTGCCCTATGTTCACAAATACTGAAGCTCCATACTATTAGTGGATTCCTTTCTGACAGGATCCACTCAGAGCATTTTATTTTCTCTCTAGTATTAAACCCATATTTTTATTTTTTTTAATCATCTCAAGAATCTGCATGTCCATTATTTTTCCAGCTTCAGTTGAGTCACCGTTCACTGTTAGTGGTGGCAATCTCACCTATACGTTGAGAAATGTCTGAGCTACATATGTACAGTATCACTGTTGAAGCCTGCTACATTTATTATAACCTCTATCCAAAATCAATTTTCAACTACATCTGAGATCCTATGACCTTTCAGTTTAAGCATAAGCCTCTACGCAAGGATCTTATCAAATATGTCCTGAGAAATAAAATTTACAGTCTTTGCTTTATTCACAAATTCAGTTGCATCCTCAAAGTATTCCAGTAAATTAATCTGGCACACCCTGTCTTTTATAAACACATGTTAAGCTGATTTTATTGCCTTTAATGCTTGCAAAGCGCTCTTTAATTGCTACTTTTATAATAGGTGCAAGTTCTACCTGCATTATGGATGCCAAAGTAACAAGCTTTCAATCACCAGAATCGTGCACATGGCGTTTTACTTGAATAACTGCTTTGTTAACCTCTGTTATCACCCCATGCCAGCATTTCCTCCAATTTTCTGCCAATTCTGCTTCTCCCAAGATTATTTTAGAAAGAACCTAACTGATTGGAAATAGCTTCCCTGAAATGCAGTCCTAAAATACAACAAATAAACTATTGTCTTTATACTGCTCAACAACCCATAAAAGCACATGTCCTGTTCAAAAGCATAAATCAGTGCTGGAAGAGATAGAATTCCACAACAAATTTATCAAGCTGTCATCCAACAATTTGATTCTATAAAGATGATCCAGAAAGATCCAGAGCCAAAGCTTAATAAGTCGAGAGGGTATAAAAGCAAACTGCAATTAGGTTCGATGCAGGCAAAAAGAACTATTTCACTTCTTCTCCAAGCTTGTTCTATCAAAGAAATATAAAGGTAAAGCAAAAGCCAAAAAATACAAAGAAATTATGTTTTAACTGGAGCAACAAGACTAAATATCAGTAAACTTCTATTTTTAAGAATGAAAAAGACAACTGCTTAGTAGTTTACAGAAGAAATTTATATTATAAAATGTGTTGATCTCACACAACACATTATGCTTAATAACATCACAGAGAATAGAGCTAGAAACACAGTTGGGACAAAAGCAAGTTTTTGGGGGTTGCAGCCTACCTTTAAAGCACCTGTTTTATGCTTCCAATGGACATTCCGCACCATGCATTTTTTGATTGATTCACTTACATTTTTGACTGGCATCAGTCTATGGGTCTGACTGAAAGCATGACTCTGGAAGATTTGGCATTCGCTTATGTAGCAATGCTGATGGCATTGCAAGAAAAGAAAAGCCATTGTTGTTTTGTACACAGAATAAAATGAGCAGGACATTGAGAGCAATTACTAATTTAATTCACAATACAATTTAACTTGTTTTATTTCTTGCTTGTTACATAGGATATATGACATAGAACTAGGCCATTCAGCCCACTTAATCCATATCTGGGTTTATACTTCACTCAAACTTTCTCTGATTTATTTTCCCATATGAATCTACTAATTTAGCTATCTATTTCTGGTTTCTCCTTAAATACACGTAGACTATTTACATAAACCACATCCTGTGATAGTTACACATTCTTGGTACACTTTGGCTGAAGACATTTATTCTGAATTCTTGGATTTCTCAGTATTATTTTATAGCAGTAGCCTCCTCTCCAAAAATTAATAAGATTGGCTAAGCAAAAAATTCCTTACTGAAATCTACATGCTGATTATTCAATATTATATTTCTAACTTCTGGACATTCTTCTATTCTGCCCTTTAGTAAAGATTCCATTTATTTTCCTACACTAGTGTTAAACTGGTCTATCATTCCTTGGGTATCTTCTTCACAGTAACTATGCTCCATGGAAGGGGACAATTTTGCTGTCCCTCTACTTCATGTCAAGTGTGTATTGAGTGAAATGAAACTTAAACTTGATCTAAAAAGGGGCTAGACCCATCCATCTTTAAAATTCAAGTTGTTACCTTGGCCCTAACAAACCCTTAGTGCAGGAATGCCCATAGAGGAAGCTTGTAACTAAGGCTGTATCTCTATCTAAAGATCACAATGATTCAATTTGCAGGGCATAGAAAAATATTTATTTATTTCATATTTATTCATGGCATATAAGTGTTGCTGGCTAGGCCAGCATTTCATGCCCATCACTAGATGCCCTTTAGAAGGTGGTGCAGAACTTCTTCCTTAAATTGCTGAAATCCATATGGTGTGGATACACCCATAATACTCTGAGGGGCAAAATGTCAGAATTTTGACTCCGTGACAGGAACAGCCATATATTTCCATGTCAGGATGGTGAGTGGCTTGGAGGGGAACTTGTAAGTGGGGGGCGCTCCCATGTCCTTCAAGATGGTAATGTTCATCATAAAAGCTGCTGTCGAAGGCACCTTGGTAAATTTCTGCAATTCATCTTGTGTGGACTCTAAAGAGCTGGGAGAGTTGTAGCAGCATTCTGAGAAGGAATGGAAGGACCCTGAGCAGTAGGAACATCAGCTTCATCAGGAGAGAGCAGTGCAGTGTCAGGTATAACAAGCTAGAGAGGATTAAGTAATAGACAAAGTCTTTTCTCTGGGGTGAGGGAGTCCAGAACTATAGGGCATAGGTTTAGGGTGAGAGGGGAAAGATATAAAAGGGACCTAAGGGGCAACTTTTCACACAGAGGGTGGTATGTGTATGGAATGAGCTGCCAGAGGAAATGGTGGAGGCTGGTACAATTGCAACATTTAAGAGGCATTTGGATGGGTATATGAATAGGAAGGGTTTGGAGGGATATAGGCCAAGTGTTGGCAGGTGGGACTAGATTGGGTTGGGATATCTGTCGGCATGGATGGGTTGGACCGAAGGGTCTGTTTCTGTGCTATATATCTCTATGACTATGACCTACTTCCAATACATTTGTTGCTCGAAAGGCAAACTGTCTCTGTTTGTTCCATGAAGCAATTGCAGATGTTTTTTTCTTCTCTTCTGCTGTTGTTCAAAAAGTTAAAAGTTAATGTTTTGAACCATTTGAAGGTTTTCCAATATGCCACATTGCTCCCACATTGCCCAGTTTTGTAAAGCGTTTTTTCATTGTTCGTTTGGGAGAGAGTAGCGCTCCCCTTAGACAGGGTTCTAACATGTTATGGCATAAGGCTGAGTAGCCAATGTGGCTTGATTTTTGTTACAATGACAGTCTGTCAGACAGGTGATGATGTGGAATAGTAATGCATTTATGAATGTGAGCTTGTATTGCCAATGTGCCCACCGAAGCTGTTGTTTTTGTTCCACTCCCAATACCTGAACTGAGAAGGGCAGTTCCTGGTTGGTAGTGCTTGACCTTGTGCATGGGCTTCAAAAATGGCACTGGTGCCAGGTATTTTGGATGGTGATGAGTACTTCTACAGTTGGTGAGCTTGATAGCACAAGTGGAATGCCAACCATAGGAGGTATAAGACTATAAGACCATTAGACATAGGGGCAGAAATTATTGTGCATATATAACCAGGTAAGCAGCATAAAATTGCATGAGAAAACTTGCTGGAGCTCATGGAGAGAAACCCTCTGTGAAACTCCCTGAAATTGACACCGCCAATTTTTGGTAAAATTCTGCCCATACATAATGTTATCATGCGAGACTACCTCGTCTATCTTTTTATCAGTTGAGTGAACTTTCCTTAAACTCATCTGAAGACATTTCCTCATTGACAGTGTTGATTGTTTCTCGACATCTCATCAGTAACAGAAGTAACAATCTAGCCAACAGTTACAATGTTTAAGAAGTAATTATATATTCCAATCACAGCACTTTGATAGCTCACTTTAATGAACACAGTTATAACTCATGCAACAGTACCTATTGATAAACTGCGCAAGAGGAAAAGAAACAATTTACTTACCTTTTAAACTCTTTCCACCTCCAGTCCGTGTTCATGCCACCTCTTTTGGATGGCAAGGTGGTTCAGTGGTTAGCACTGCTGCCTCACAGCGCCAGGGACCTGGTTCGATTCCAGCCTTGGGCGACTGTCTGTATGGAGTTTGCACATTCCTCCAATGTCTGCATGGATTTCCTTTGGGTGCTCCGGTTTCCTTCCACAGTCCAAAGATGTGCAGGTCAGGTGAATTGGCCATGCTAAATTGCCCATTGTGTCCAGGGATGTGTAGGTTAAGTGCATTAGTCAGGGGTAAATTTAGAGTAAAAGGGAGGGGAATGGTTGTGGGTGTGTTGCTCTTTGGAGGGTCAGTGTGGACTTGTTGGGCCAAGTGGCCTGTTCCCACACTGCAGGGATGATACTAATGCTGTAAATCCAACTGCTGCAAAAGCCCAGCCATCCACCTGGAGTCAGACTCTCAATGAGTCCATAATGCTGTCATGTCCTTCCTGAATAGACGAAGATGGGTACCAGAGACCACTCCCTCCCTTGCCTTTGTGTGAAATGGCTAAGGGCAGTCCTCTCTCTTCTTTGAAATCAGTCCTTAAAATGTAACTATGACCAAGGTTTTGGTTGCCTGTCTTAATACTTTTTCATATCTTACTCTGTCACATTTTATCTGATTATGCTTGTATGAAGTGCTTTAGGATGCTTTAACTGCATTAAAAGTGCTTTAAAATTGCAAGTTGTTGTTGTATTATAGTTAGGTTTCCTTCAAGCCTCACCCTCTCAATTCAAATACTTGTTCGCATTGGGCTGAATCTTATATTAATTTTGGCTGAGTTCAAGTTGTGTTGAATTGTTTGGAAGGATTTCTGCCACAAGGCCCAGCAAGATTGTACAATTAACCTACTGAACTCACCTCATTAACGACCTATGCCACACCATGATATCTCTCACAACTAATTGTAGCCCCATCTTACCATGTGCCATTCCCAGAACAACTCAGCACTCACTGAATAATGTAGAATTGACTGGCATCCCTATGCTGGTGACTGTCTTTAAAAGGCAGATGGACAAGCACTGTCAGCCCAGAGCTGCCCTGCATGGTTCCTGAGATTGCCCTGGACATGGCAGATATGGAGAAATTGGCACCTGCTTTGTTAGCAGAGACCTAGAGGTCCTGCTGGACAGGGTGGTCCAGACATAGGACGTCTTGTTCCCTCAGCTTCAGCAAAGAAGGCGAATTCTGCCACGTCTTGCCAGCCTGGTGTAAAGTTGACACCCAGGTTAAAGCAGTCTCAGCTACATGGAAGAATACACAGCTCTGTAGGAGGAAGGTCAACGAACTTCTCTACTGTGTCAAAGTAAGTGCCACCATCTTCTCTCCAATACCTCACACTCCCTTTATCTCTGCTACTGTACCTACCTCCCACCAAGTCTCACTATTGCATGTAACATTTTCCCTCAGCCACTGTTTACTCCAAATCCCCTAAAACTACTAATTGTGTGTGCCCTTTGCGCTGCCTCCCCACCTGCATGAAAATTGACATCTACGCCACCCATTTTCATCTCCCTTAATACTTGCTTCTCTCACATCCCCCAAGGAAACCAAATCCCACCAGGGCAGAAAGACTCATGATATGTGGTAGGCTACCTGACATTCGGCTCCTCACCCCTTACCTGCATGGCAGACACACTATTTCCAAGCCCCTGGACTGATATTGAAGACTGTCCTTGACTTACTAAACAAAGCCTATCCCACTTGAATTGACTGAGGCCTGCTGACAACCATGACAAGCTGACTTAGTTTGTACCTGTGCTAAATGGCATTTTAATACAGAAGTAATTTGAACCTGGTATTTTAGAGTTCTTGAGAAGATTTGAGAGACTCTTGAGAGAGCCTGGTATCTCTAGCTGAGGAGTAAAATGCAAATAGGCAAGGTAAATATCCAGGTTCAAAGTGAATGAGTGCTATGGGAGGAAGCAAAGAGCCTGGAGATGCAACCTGGTCCAGTCCATGAGCTGGGTGCCTATTGTTCAGTGCAAAGTGTCCATGCGACAGCATTACAAAGATAGCCAATGCATGGTGTAGCATTGAAGCATTGAAGCAATCCTGTAAGTGGATTCGAGATGTCCCAGAAGGGTTCATAAAGGCTGGCACTTATCAGATGGCAAAGTCCATCGACTTGGAGTGCATGTGGCTGGTCCCCATGGAGTGTTCCTGAGATTTTGGTGTCCTCCATCCTACATGGAACAAGCAGTGAGCTGAATTCACCAAGCACCAACTCTGACTTCAATATTCAGACTTCTCAACGTCTCGCTCATTTGGTGAGTTTGATAAGATAGAAAGCTGAATATTAATGAGGTGAATTGGACCATCACCTGGGTGTTTTTCAAGCAATAATTCTCCTTAATTGGCAAGTTTCCCCTGTCTAGAGAGAAACTTGCTGCGCCCCTTGTGAAAAGTATAAAAGATTGAGCAAGATATTCCTGATGTCAAAATCGGCCTGACCTGATCTCTCGTCCGATTCTGTCACAAACATTGCCATAGCCAATGCCACTCAGATCCTTATAAGATTCCACCCATTTTGTTTAGCTGTAAAGGATGGACTGCAAAGGAGAAAGTTGGATAAAACAATCACTTGCCACTTACAGAACATGCCCAAAGTCAATCTATTCACTTAAACGTTATTTTAAGAATGCATTATGTTTCCATTGTGCAGTCCTGCTGCTTGATTTGCCAGTGCACTGCACTCATGTGACCCATAATATGCAAACACAATAAGAGAAAAATTGGGGTTCTGTTCAATACTCTCAATAGCTATTCATATACTTTCCTCCTTTGTATTCCATCCTCTTTCCCAAAAGCCTTTTTGATCTCTTTTTGTGTTAACTTTTACTGATTTATGTACCAGTGCCCAAATCTGTTTGCTCCTCGTCATTGATAAAATATTTTTATTTGTCTTTCTTGGATCCAAAGTGGATTAGCACAAATGAAGATTTTCAGAGGACCAGAGTGAACAGTTGGGAAAACTTGCTGTCAGAGTCATAGAGACATACAACACAGAAACAGGCCCTTTGATCCAACTCATTTCCCAAACTAAACTAGTCCCATTTGCCTGTGTTTAACCCAAATCATTTTAAACCTCTCCTATTAATGCACCTGTACAAATGTCTTTCAAATATTGTAACTGTACCTGCATTTATCACTTCCTCTGGCAGTTCATTCCATACACTCCATACATTCCATATACCACCCTCTGTGTGAAAACATTATCCCTCAGGTCCCTTTTAAATCTTTGCCCTCTCACCTTAAAATTATGCCCTCTAGTTTTGAACTCTCCCACCTTGGGATAAAACCTTTGCTATTCACCCTATCTATGGCCCTCATGATTTCATAAAATCTGGAAGATCACTCATCAGCCTCCTACACTCTAGAGAAAAAGTCCCAGCCTAACCATTCTTTCCATATAACTCAAACCTTCCAGTCTTGGCAACATCCTGACATATCTTTTCTGAACCCTCTCCAATTGAATAATATCCTTCCTAAAACAGTGTGACCAGAACTATACACAGTAGTCCAGAAGTGTCTCACCAATATCCTGTACAACCTCAACATGACATCCCAACCCTGATACACAAAAGGCATAGGCTTAGGGTGATAAGTAGAATTGAGGTAGAAGATCAATCATGATCATATTCAATGCAGAGCAGGCTCAAAAGATTTACTATGTTCTACTCCTGCTGCCACTTATATTCTTAATGTTAGTTCTCCCTGGAGGTTGGAATTTATAGCATAAGTATACCTGACTCTTCTGATAGGAAAGAGGGAATGGTTATCCGTTTCAACCTTCCCAATGGCCCAGGTTCTAAGGTATGATGTGGATTGTCATATGTGAATCTTGACCCTTAGCGGGAAAAATGAAGGGTACACAAGGGAGTGGGGGACAGGGGGTCATTGGATGGCATGTGAAATAAGTAAACAGTGACATAGTTTTTCCTAATACTTAAAAAGTAAATATGAAGGGGTAATTTAGCAATACTGCAACTCTTAAAGAAGGGAATGTTTATTGGGGAATTGAGTTGCTGAATTCTAGCCTTGATTATAATCAGCCTTTACATTTGGCACAGTGTAACTGTTTAATTACTCTTCTGATTTCTAATGCTCTCTACAGCAAAGCATTAAAGGGATATTGGAGCCAACAGTGAGGTGATTCCCTTTGGAAGGAGCAACAGGAATAAAGGGTACTGGGCTATTGGTAAAATTCCTGGTTGTGTAGATGAGGAGAGAGATCTCAGTGTCCATGTACATAGATCCCTGAAAGTTGCCACCCAAGTTGATAAGGTTGTTAAGAAGGCATACGGTGTGTTAGCTTTTATTGGTAGAGAGATTGAGTTTCGGAGCCATGAGGTCATGCTGCAGCTGTACAAAACTCTGGTGCGGCGGCTCTTGGAGTATTGCATACAGCTGTGGTCACTGCATTATAGGAAGGATGTGAAAGCTTTGGAAAGGGTTCAGAGGAGATTTACTAGGATGTGACCTGGTATGGAGGGAAAGTCTTATGAGGAAAGGCTGAGGGACTTAAGGCTGTTTTCGTTAAAGTGAACAAGGTTGAGAGGTGACTTAATTCGACATATAAGATAACCAGAAGGTTAGATAAGGTGGACAGGGAGAGCCTTTTTCCTCGGATGGTGATGGCTAACATGAGGGGACATAACTTTAAATTGAGGGGTGGTAGATATAGGACAGATTTCAGAGATATTTCTTTACTCAGAGTAGTAGGGACATGGAACGCACTACCTGCAACAGTAGTAGACTCGCCAACTATAAGGGCATTTAAATGGTCATTGGAGAGGCACATGGATGAAAATGGAATAGTGTAGTTAGATGGGCTTCAGATTGGTTTCACAGGTCGGTGCAACATCAAGGGCAGAAGGGCCTGTGCTGGGCGGTAATGTTCTATGTTCTATTAACACAATAGTTGCTTGCTGTTATAACAAGTCTATTCAATGCAGCAGAGGAACAATTATTTTCTGTGCACAATCTGGTCAATGAACATGCAATAGTGCCAATTATTGCACAAATTACTGCTGCTTAATCATGACAGTTAGGTAAATGGTTTCCCAATTTATTTTTGTATGTTAATTTACAGCGAAAGTATAGGCTCATTGAGGCAGAAAGGCTGTGGGAGATGGAGCAGATCATATTGATTAACAATGACAAGGATTAGTGTATCATGTTTACAAGCAGCCTAATTACTGCCAGTGGCATCTCAGTAGGAAATGAAAGCCCCAAATACAACTCCAAATGACAGCAATGCTTCTGCAGAATTTACATGGAACAATGGGAAGCTTCTGTTGAAAACAGAAAAGTATTGACTATTTGTACAAATTCCCCTCGGAGATTCAAAAGAACTTGCAACAAAATTACAGGATTGTCAGAAACAGAATAGATCTCTTTTCAACAAATGCTAATCACCTTCTACTGTTTCATTTCAGGGCACAGTTTGCAGAGGGCAGTGGGAGGGAATGGAGGGTGGTAAAAAGCAGTGTCGACAGTGTCGTGCTGGAAAATCACAGCAGGTCAGGCAGCATCCAAGGAACAGGAGAATCTGTGTCTGAATTTACCTTTTTGCCAAGGGGAATATTTATGTGATGTTACTATTTTGGGACAGTTAATTAGCAATAGACACTGTATCTATTATTCAGTTAAGTTTTCCAATAGTTAAGTTATTCTAAATTCTTTTCTCTTTTGTTTGTATTTTAACTACAGTGTTTAAAGAAATTGTGTTTTGTTTGACATTGAGTAGTTTGACCAGTCGCATCACATCTGGAACATGCACTTTACATTTACCTTTAACATAAGAAAAAGTTAGGGTTTGGGCTACTTAAAATATTTTGAGGGGCTCTGGTCTGGTCCTTAACATGTTCATCTGGAAGGATGTCCTTTGCTTCTCTCAGAAATTATTTGTGTCCAGGCAAATAAATAAGTATCAGTGGACATGGCGTACAAATGTAGTTACATTCTCAAATTATCTAAAACCACACTGCATGCTCTCTACTCGTATGTGTGTTTTCAGCACTCTGTGTTATGCTCTGAAATAATTTTCCTATAGTGAAAGTTTGACTAACTAATCTGTAATTACTAGGTTTGTGCATTTTAAAAATTACTTCAGGAGATGGATCAGCATTTATTGCCCATGACTAGATGCCCTTGAGAAGGTGGTAGTGCGCTGTCTTCTTGAACCGCTACAGTCTATTTGATTTGAGGAGTCCCACAATGCTACTAGGGAGGGTGATCTAGGATTTTGACCCAATGACACTGAAGGAATGGTGATATTGTTCCAAGTCAGGATGGTGAGTGTCTTGGAGGACATCTTGCAGGTGACGGTGTTCCCATATATCAGCTGCCCTTATGTGTGTTTGGAAGATTCTGTCCACAGAAGCCCTGTGAATTTCTGCAGTGCATCTTGTAGCTGGTATACGTTGCTGTTACTGAGTATTTCTGGTCTGTTTGTAGATGTGATGCCAATCAAGCAGGTTGCTTTGTTCTGGATGGTCATAGAGTCATAGAGATGTACAGCATGGAAACAGACCCTTCGATCCAAAGTGTCCATACCGACCAGATATCCCAACCCAATCTAGTCCCACCAGCCAGCACCCGGCCCATATCCCTCCAAACCCTTCCTATTCACATACCCATTCCTCTTAAATGTTGCAATTGTACCAGCCTCCACCACTTCCTCTGGCAGCTCATTCCATACACGTACCACTCTCTGCATGAAAAAGTTGCCCCACAGGTCTCTTTTGTATCTTTTCCCTCCCACCCTAAACCTGTGTCCTCTAGTTCTGGACTCCAGGGAAAAGACTTTGCCTATTTACCCTATCTATGCCTCTCATAACTTTTTAAGCATCTATAAGGTCACCCCTCAGTCTCCAACGCACCAGGGAAAACATCCCCAGCCTGTTCAGCCTCTCTCTGTAGCTCAGATCCTTCAACCCTGGCAACATACTTGTAAATCTTTTCTGAACCCTTTCAAGTTTCACAATATCTTTCCGATAGGAAGGAGACCAGAATTGCATGCACTACTCCAACTGTGGCCTAACCAATGTCCTGTACAGCCGCAACATGACCTCCCAACTCCTGTACTCAGTAATCTGACCAATAAAAGAAAACATACCAAACACCTTCTTCACTATCCTATCTACCTGCGACTCCACTTTCAAGGTGCTATGAACCTGCACTCCAAGGTCTCTTTGTTCAGCAACACTCTCTAGGACCTTACCATTAAGTGTATAAGTCCTGCTAAGATTTGCTTTCCCAAAATGCAGCACCTTGCATTTATCTGAATTAAACTCCATCTGCAACTTCTCAGCCTATTGGCCCATCTGGTCAAGATCCTGTTGTAATTTGAGGTAACCTTCTTCGCTGTCCACTACATCTCTAATTTTGGTGTCGTCTGCAAACTTACTAACTGTATCTCTTATGCTCGCATCCAAATTATTTATGTAAATGACAAAAAGTAGAGGACCCAGCACCGATCCTTGTGGCACTCCACTGGTCACAGGCCTCCAGTCTGAAAAACAACCCTCCACCACCACTCTCTGTCTTCTACCTTTGAGCCAGTTCTGTATCCAAATGGCTAGTTCTCTCTGTATTCCATGAGATCTAACCTTGCTAATCAGTCTCCCATGGGGAACCTTGTCGAACACCTTACTAAAGTCCTTATATATAACATCTACCACTCTGCCCTCATCAATCCTCTTTGTTACTTCTTCAAAAAACTCAATCAAGTTTGTGAGACATGATTTCCCATGCACAAAGCCATGTTGACTATCCCTAATCAGTCCTTGTCTTTCCAAATACACGTACATCCTATCCCTCAGGATTCCCTCCAACAACTTGCCCACCACCGAGGTCAGGCTCACTGGTCTGTAGTTCCCTGTCTTGTCTTTACCGCCCTTCTTAAACAGTGGCACCACGTTTGCCAACCTCTAGTCTTCCGACACCTCACCTATGACTATCGATGATACAAATATCTCAGCAAGAGGCCCAGCAATCACTTCTCTTGCTTCCCACAGAGTTCTCGGGTACACCTGATCAGGTCCTGGGGATTTATCCACCTTTACCCATTTCAAGACATCCAGCACTTCCTCCTCTGTAATCTGGACATCTTGCAAGATGTCACCATCTATTTCCCTACAGTATGTATCTTCCATATCCTTTGCCAAGCTTCCTGAGTATTATTGGAGTTGCAGTCATAGAACATAGAACATAGAAAAATACAGCGCAGTACAGGCCCTTCGGCCCTCGATGTTGCGCCGACTGAAGCCTACCTAACCTACACTAGCCCAATAACCTCCATATGCTTATCCAATGCCCGCTTGAATAACCATAAAGAGGGAGAGTTCACCACTGATACTGGCAGGGCATTCCATGAACTCACAACCCGTTGAGTAAAGAATCTACCCCGAACATCTGTCCTATACCAACCCTCCCTTAATTTAAAGCTGTGCCCCCTAGTAACAGCTGACTCCATACGCGGAAAAAGGTTCTCACTGTCAACCCTATCTAAACCCCTAATCATCTTGTACACCTCTATCAAATCTCCCCTAAGCCTTCTTTTCTCCAATGAGAACAGCCCCAAGTGCCTCAGCCTTTCCTCATACGATCTTCCTACCATGCCAGGTAACATCCTGGTAAACCTCCTCTGCACCCGTTCCAGTGCTTCCACATCCTTCCTATAGTATGGCGACCAAACTGCACACAATACTCCAGATGCGGCCGCACCAGAGTCTTATACAACTGCAACATGACCTCAGGACTCCGGAACTCAATTCCTCTACCAATAAAGCCCAGTACGCCATATGCCTTCTTCACAGCACTATTTACCTGGGTGGCAACTTTCAGAGATCTGTGTACACGGACACCAAGATCCCTCTGCTCATCCATACTACCAAGTAGCCTACCATTAGCCCAGTAATCCATCTTCTTGTTACTCCTACCAAAGTGAATGACTTCACACTTAGCTACATTGAACTCCATTTGCCACCTTTCTGCTCAGCTCTGCAACTTATCCATATCCCGCTGTAACCTGCCACATCCTTCTTCGCTGTCCACCACTCCACCAACTTTCGTATCATCCGCAAACTTGCTCACCCAGCCTTCAAGCCCCTTCTCCAGGTCATTTATAAAAATGACAAACAGCAATGGTCCCAAAACAGACCCTTGTGGAACACCGCTAGTAACTGCACTCCAAGATGAACCTTTACCATCAACTACTACCCTCTGTCTCCTTCCAGCCAGCCAATTCCTAATCCAAACCTCTAATGCACCCTCAATGCCATACCTCCGTAATTTTTTCAGTAGCCTACCATGGGGTACCTTATCAAACGCCTTGCTAAAATCCATATACACTACACCTACTGCTTTACCCTCGTCCACTTCCTTGGTCACCTTCTCAAAGAACTCAATAAGGTTTGTGAGGCACGACCTGCCCTTCACAAAACCATGCTGACTATCCTTGATCACATTATTCTTGTCCAGATGTTCATAAATCCTATCCCTTACAATTCTCTCCAAGACTTTGCCCACAACAGAAGTGAGACTCACTAGCCTATAGTTACTAGGGCTATCCCTACTCCCCTTCTTGAACAAGGGAACCACATTTGCTATCCTCCAGTCTTCTGGCACTGTTCCTGTAGACAACGACGACATAAAAATCAAGGCCAATGGCTCCGCTATCTCCTCCCTAGCTTCCCAGAGGATCCGAGGATAAATGCCATCAGGCCCAGGGAACTTATCTATTTTCACCCTTTCCAGTATTCCCTGGACCTCTTCCCTACATACCTCAAAGCCATCCATTCTAATCACTTGTGACTCAATATTCACGCCAGCAACAATGTCCTGTTCCTGAGTGAATACTGACGAAAAGTATTGATTTAGTGTCTCTCCAATCTCCTCCACCTCCACGCACAACTTCCCACTACTATCCTTGACTGGACCGATACCTACCCTAGTCATCCTTTTATTCCTGGCATACCTATAGAAAGCCTTAGGGTTTTCCCTAATCCTACCAACCAAGGACTTTTCATGTCCCCTTCTCGCTGCTCTTAGCTCTCTCTTTAGATCCTTCCTGGCTACCTTATAACTCTCAATCGCCCCAACTGAACCTTCACGCCTCATCTTTCCATAGGCTGCCCTCTTCCCTTTAACAAGGGATTCCAATACCTTATTAAACCACGGCTCCCTCACAAGACCCTTTCCTCCCTGCCTGACTGGTACATACTTATCAAGAACACCCAATAGCTGCTCCTTGAACAAGCTCCACTTATCATTTGTGTCCTTCCCTTGAAGCCTATTTTGCCAATCCACACATCCTAAGTCATGCCTCACCGCATCATAATTTCCCTGCCCCCAGCTATAACTCTTGCCCTGCAGCGCACACTTATCCCTCTCCATCACTAGAGTAAAAGTCACCGAGTTGTGGTCACTGTCCCCGAAGTGCTCACCTACCTCCAAGTCTAACACCTGGCCTGGTTCATTACCTAGAACCAAATCCAGTATGGCCTCACCTCTTGTTGGCCTGTCAACATATTGTGTCAGGAAACCCTCCTGCACACATTGGACAAATACCGACCCATCTAACGAACTCGAGCTATAGCTTTCCCAGTCAATATCTGGGAAGTTAAAGTCCCCCATAACAACTACCCTATTACTTTCACTCTTCTCCTGAATCATGCTTGCAATACTTTCCTCTACGTCTCTCGGACTATTAGGAGGCCTGTAGAAAACTCCTAACAGGGTGAACTCACCTTTCCTATTTCTAACCTCAGCCCAAACTACCTCAGATGGCAAGTCTTCCTCCATCGTCCTTTCCACTGCTGTAATACTATCCTTGATAAGCAATGCCACACCTCCCCCTCTTTTACTCCCACCTCTGACCCTACTAAAACATTTAAACCCTGGAACCTGCAATAGCCATTCCTGTCCCTGTTCTACCCACGTCTCTGTAATGGCCACAACATCGAAGTCCCAGGTACCAACCCACGCTGCAATTTCACCTACCTTATTTCGTATACTTCTGGCATTGAAGTATACACACTTCAAGCCACCTTCCTGTTTACCGGCACCCTCCTTGGATATCGATGCCTTGTTCCTAACCTCCCTACATTCAAGGTCCTGTACCCTAAAGCTACAGTCCAGGTTCCCATGCCCCTGCAGAGTTAGTTTAAACCCTCCCAAATAGCACTAGCAAACCTCGCCCCAAGGATGCTGGTGCCCCTCAGGTTCAGGTGTAGACCATCCTGTTTATAGAGGTCCCACCTTCCCCAGAAAGAACCCCAGTTGTCCAGAAACCGGAATCCCTCCCTCCTGCACCATCCCTGTAGCCACGCATTTAACTGTTCTCTCTCCCTATTCCTCGACTCTCTATCACGTGGCACGGGTAACAAACCAGAGACAACAACTCTGTTCGTTCTAGCTCTGAGCTTCCAACCTAGCTCCCTGAAAGCCTGCCTAACATCCTCACCCCTCTTCCTACCTATGTCGTTGGTGCCAACGTGGACCACGACCTGGGGCTGCTCCCCCTCCCCCTTAAGGACCCGGAAAACACGATCAGAGATATCACGTACCCTTGCACCTGGGAGGCAACATACCAAACGTGAGTCTCTGTCGCCCCCGCAAAACCGCCTATCTGTACCCCTCACTATTGAGTCCCCAATAACTATCACTCCACCTTTCTCCGCCCTTCCCTTCTGACCAACTGGGACAGGCTCCTTGCCAGAGGCCTGAACCTCATTGCTTACCCCTGGTAAGTCATCCCCCCCACAAGTATCCAAAACGGTATACTTGTTATTGAGGGAAATGACCGCAGGGGGTCCCTGCTTCCTCCCAGTCCCCCTCACTGTCACCCATCTGTCTATAACTTTCGGAGAACTACTTCCCTAAAGCTCTGATCTATGACCACCTCTGCCTCCTGAATGATCTGTAGTTCATCCAACTCCAGCTCCAGTTCCCTAACACGGTCTTGGAGGAGCTGGAGATGGGTGCACTTCTTGCAAGTGTAATCAGCAGGGACGCTAATGGCTTCCCTCACCTCAAACATCTTGCAAGAGGAACATTGCACTGCCTTCGCTGCCATCCCTCTAAAAGGTAAACTTTAAAAAGAAAACTGGATCTAAAGAAACAAACAAGCAAAATGCAGCACTTACCTGCTTACCACAACGGGTCTTATTATTAGGTTAGAGGAGGAGGGTGGGTGGGAGGCTCTACCCCTGTAGTACCTCGGGTTGCTCGCCTGTGCGCCTTTATAGAGAAAAAAAATCTTCCCAGGTAAGCTAGCACGGCACCAGCTTCCGGGTCCGCTAGGCGCTTAAAAAAACTTTAAATTTTAACCGTTAAAAAACACTAACTGGACTATACCGCGACTTAAAAAAAACCCCACCAGACAGCCGTTATCTGCTCCGTCGAGAGTCATCCAGGCATGTGAGGAGTATTCCATCACACTCCTGACTTGTGCCTTGTAGATGGTGGACTGGCTTTGGGGAGTCAAACAATGTGTCATTCCTTCCAAATTCCAGCCTCTGACCTGCTCCTGTAGCCACAGTATATGACTTGTCCAGTTCAGTTTCTGGTCAATGGTAAGTTCCAAGATGTTGATATTGAGGGATTCAGGTTCAGTGACCATAATGATGCTTACATCTTCTCTTGTTGGAGGTGGTCATTGCTTGGCACTTGTGTGGTGCAAATGTTACTTGCCTCTTGTCAACCCAAATCTGAATATTGTCTAGGTCTTGCTGCATTTCTATATAGACTGCCTCAGTATCTAAGGATTTATTAATGGTGCTGAACATTTTGCAATCAAAAACAAACATCCCGGCTTCTGGCCTTATGATGGAGGGAATGTTATTGATAATGCAGATGAGTCGATGCTATACCTATGCTACCTTCAATGTTTCCTCCAAGGTAGAGTTCAACATGGGGGGATACTGATTTATCAGCCAATGGGGGAGCACTTGATAATCAGTCGAAGGTTTTCTTTTGATTTGAAAACATGAGACTTCATGAGATCTGGAGTTAATGTTGAGGGCTCCCAGCATAACTCCCTCTGAACTGCGTACCACTGTGCTGCCACCTCTGCTGGGCCTGTCCTACTGGTGGAACAAGACATACTCAAGGATAAGATGGTGCCTGGGACATTGTCTATAAGATATGATTCTGTGAGCATGGCTATTTCAGGCTGTTGCTTCACTAGTCTGTGAGACAGCTCTCCCAGTTTTGGCACTAGCCCCCAGATGTTAGTAAGGAATGAGGTAGTTGGTTAGCTCACTGAGCTGCTGGGTTATCATGCAGACGTTTCATTACCATGCTGGGTAACATCATCAGTGTGACTTCCGTGAAGCGCTGTTGTTGTCCTGCTTGGTTTTTATGTGGTCTGGTCTGTTGGGGTGAGTGTCATCTCTGCAACAGTTGTACACTGGATCTATCTCTATGTGTTTGTTGATGGTCCTTTTAGTTGGAAACCAGGCTTCTAAGGACTGTTGTTACAGGAAGCAAACTAGCCATCTGATTTCACAATCACCAACTGGCAACTAAATGACATGATCCACTGTCCCTCATCTCTGTACACACAAACCAAGAGGGCCGTCAATTCAACGATGACAAAGTAACCACTCTAGGACAGGCCAACCAGAGACATGCCAGAGAGTCCGTAGAAACCTGGTTTTCAACCAAAAAGACCATCACCAAAAACATAGATAGAATGGTTTCATTAGAGTTTTAATTCTAGATTCCCAGAACATTACGTGGGTCTCTGGATTTCTATTCCAGTGTCCCATCACTTAGCTATTGCCTCTCCTATTTTGAATATTGAAACTGCATTTGATGACCTCCAACCCTCAGGTACCTTTCTGGCATTATTGAAGTTTTTGAAGATATCATTTAAAACCCTATTAGTTTCCTCCTATAATTGCTTGAAGATTCAAGGACACACCTAATTTGGCTCAGGTGATTTGTGAATATGTAAACCGTCTGATCTTCTGTAACATATTCTTTCCTCTTTTTAACGTGTGTTATTGAGCTCTTTATCATTGTTACCAAGGCAAGATTTTGCCTACCGTCTTCTTTTGACCTTGGAAAAAAAAATCCATTCTTAATTCCAAGGTCAGCATGAGGTTGTAAGTTTGCTGAATTCAGTTCATGCCCTAGGCCTTACCAAACTCATCAAGCAAGCTCAATATCTGTAAAAATCCACAAGGAAATCGGAGGGTGCACCTAGCATATTCAACTCGCCGCTTGTTCCAAAGGACCTCCATATTGGAGCACCAGCATTTCGAGGCATACTCCATGAGCAGCAGCCACATGCTCACCACATCCATGGATATTGATATCTGATGTGTGCCAGTCTCTAAGAACCCTCATGGCACATCTCTGATACACTTACAGCATGCTTCTTCATTTGAATGCTGCGCTTCAGGCTGCACTGGTAAATCTCACTGTAATGCTGCAGCAAGGATACTGTGCACTCAGGGACACACCCCCATCTCATGGACTGGATCAGGCTGCATCTCTGGGCTCTTCACTTGCCATCGTGGCAGTCACTCCTCTGAGTCTGTCTGGATGCTGATGGCATCCCTGCCTTGCATTGCTTTGCCTTATCTTATTGCACTTTGGCCCCTCAGCTAGAGGTACCCGGTTTATATCACTTCTGCGGATGCTGGAAATCTGAAAAAAGCACAGAGAATGCTGGAGAAGTTAAGCAGGTCTAGCAGCATCTGTGAGGGGCGAAGTTAATGTTGCGAATCCAGTATAGCTCTTCTTCAGAGCTGAAAGGTGTTTTTTTATGAATACTTCTGACAGAGGCAGAAGCCCGGCGCAAAAGACAAAGGAATTGTTAATGGTAGAGAAAGAGAAAAAGAGAACTTATCTTCTCCAAAGGCATTCCCAATACATGGAGGTGATTCATGGGTCAAGTGTTATGGATTGTTCTTCCATTTTTAGTGTCATATCTGATTTATACCTGGGCCATGAATGAGCATAAAACGTCACTAAGGAAAAGTCCAGCTGGCTATACCAATGATAAATAAATGGTGGTATTTGGAACAGAGGATTTCTACTGGTGTATCATTCATATTCCTTACCTACTGCTAACTTTCACTGAAATGTTCAGAGGTAAAACAATAAAAAGTATGTGAATTAAGGTATGAAAGGGGGAGAATGGATCCTCTCTCCTAAGAACAAAATAAACAAGAAGGCTGGGGATGAGGGGGTGTAGAATGTAAGAAAAATGGAAAACAGACATGAAGCAGTCAGTTTCTGTATTATTAAATTCAGTATTAAGACCTCAAAACTTTAATTTGCCTCAGCAAAAAACAAGGCGCTATTCCTTAAGTTTGCATTGTGCTCTGTTGCAGCTGGCCCAGGGCAGAAATGTTAGTCTGAGGCCAAGGTGATTTATCGAAATGGCAAGCAACTGGGAGTCAAGGTTATTCCTACAGACTGAGCAGAGGTCAACAGTGAAGCACTCATCCAGTCTGTGTTGGCCTCATCAGTGTCAAGGAGACTGCAATACGAACATCGAATGCAGTGGACTAGATTGAAAGAGGTACAAATAAAATGCTGCTTCACCTGGAATGTGAGTTTTGGGTCATGGGCAGTGAGGAAGGAGGTGGCGAATGGGTGTTACACCTTCTGTGATTGCATGTGAAGGTGCCATGGGGTGTGAGGAACATTAAGAGTGATGGAGGAGTGGGCCAAGATGTCATGGAGGGAACTGTCCCTGTGGAATGCTGACAATATGGGAAGAAGAAGATGCTGTAAAGTGAAAGGTGGGGAAATGTCCCCTTATTAACCTTGACCAGTTTGCAGTAACACTTTTTAATTCAGGTGTGTCACATAGTGGGATGGACAAAGGGGACAAGAGTCAGGGGAAGGCCCAACACAACTTTATTGAACGTTTTATCAAAGAAAAGATAAAAAGAGAAACAGTATTTATCAGATTCTACTACCGTACTTTAATTAAGCTCAATCAAGGTCTATCAATCTCTTCACAGGGCTCTTCAGTAAACAGTCTTAAATCTCTAAGTAAACAGTCTCAATTCTTCACTAGGTATCTATTTCTGAGGCATGCTTACAAGGATTAACTATGCCATATCCATAGGTCCCTACCACTGTATTTGAACTGTTTGCCTGAAAAGAATGGTAATACCATTCAATAAGGCAGGGAGAGGCTGTTCCTCAGTTTTTGAGGGTTGGCTGATGTTTCAGCATCTATAGTTTTTGATTTGGACACCCCTCCCCTTGTCTAGGGCTGGTTCTGGTCTTCTGGCTCTGCTCAGTCGGACAATGCTCGCCAAGAAGTATGAGGAGCTGGAGATGCTGTGCAGCTCGGCTGCCAGTCAAAGAGGCTCTCTAGAGATGCCACTGACGAAGGTGCAAAGCAGAGAGAGCTGGGGCTCTTGGTTGCTCCTTTTATTCCCCTGTTTGCACCTTTCTCAAATTTTGTGTCGCCTATATCCAATACTAGCGTTGAGTAGGAGCAGGAAGATCCAGTGAGGTGGCTACTTTCCATATTTCGTAAGTCA
Source organism: Hemiscyllium ocellatum (assembly GCF_020745735.1). Lineage (NCBI taxonomy): Eukaryota > Metazoa > Chordata > Chondrichthyes > Orectolobiformes > Hemiscylliidae > Hemiscyllium > Hemiscyllium ocellatum. The sequence continues at coordinate 13,985,941 of NC_083453.1, read as the reverse complement.
AGGCCAGCAGAAAAGCAATAACAGAAACTGATGGAAAAATTCAACATCTGTGGAGAGAAAGTAGAATTAACATTTCAGGTCCAGTGACCCTTCTTCAGAACTCTGGAGATGCTGCCAGACCGGCTGAGGTTTTCCAGCAATTTCTGTTTTTGTTTTGCTTCTGATTTCCATGGTTCAACATAGGTTTCTACCTACATCTGTTAAGTGCTGTCCTTGTCCTGCTATGTCTCTGGCCTCCTATTGAGCTGGTGCAACCAAGTCTGCATAGCAGTCTTCTAACAAAACAGATTCACTAGTTCATTCTGAAACAATGTGGCCATTAACACCTGGCCAGGCAGTTCCAGACCTGTCTGGTTTTGATGGGAAGTTGATTTTCCAAGGCCTGGCAGCATGAATACTGTCTATCCCAGTTCTGCAGTTTGCAAATTGCAGAGCCTGGCTAGTATCCAAGTTTCAAGTTTTTATCTATGTTCACGAAAAGTCATCAATACTTCTGTAACAATCCTAGAGGTCATTGGTCACCTGACCTCAATGTCTGTCCTGTCAAAATTATGTAAAAAAACATGTTCCAGCACCTTTCAGTTCTGAAGAACAGTCATATTTTATCCAAAGTGTCAACTCTGTTACTCTCTCCACAGACGCTGACCAACCTGTTAAGTTTCTCCAACATTCTCTGTGTTATTTTTATATTACTGCTGTCTTGCCTGTGTCACCGACACAAAGACAGGAAGATTGTTATAGTTGTCAGCAGGTCTCAGTTAAGTCAAGGGAGATAACTTTCGCTCAGGTTCCTGGCACAGTCAGTCAAGGCCAGCACCAAAGCAAAAACAGAAATTGCTGGAAAAACACAGCAGGTCTGGCAGCATCTGTGGAGAGAAAGGAAAATTAACATTTCCAGTCCAGAGGCTGTTCTTCAGAACTCTGAAGATACTGCCAGACTTACTGAATGTTCATGGTTTGTGCGAAGATTTGTAGCTCGGGTGCTCGTTGTTGTGGTTCTGTTCGCCAAGCTGGAAGTTTTTGTTGTAAACGTTTCGTCCCCTGGCTAGGCGACATCATCAGTGCTCTGGAGCCTCCTGCGAAGCGCTTCTTTGATGTTTCTTCCGGTATTTATAGTGGTCTGTCCTTGCCGCTTCCGGGTGTCAGTTTCAGCTGTCCGCTCTAGTGGTTGGTATATTGGGTCCAGGTCGATGTGTTTGTTGATGGAGTTTGTGGATGAATGCCATGCCTCTAGGAATTCCCTGGCTGTTCTCTGTCTGGCTTGCCCTATGATAGTAGTGTTTTCCCAGTCGAATTCATGTTGCTTGTTGTCTGCGTGTGTGGCTACTAGGGATAGCTGGTCGTGTCGTTTCGTGGTTAGTTGATGTTCATGTATGCGGATTGTTAGCTGTCTTCCTGTTTGTCCTATATAGTGTTTTGTGCAGTCCTTGCATGGTATTTTGTAAACTACATTAGTTTTGCTCATGTTGGGTATCGGGTCCTTTGTTCTAGTGAGTTGTTGTCTGAGCGTGGCTGTTGGTTTGTGTGCCGTTATGAGTCCTAATGGTCGCAGTAGTCTGGCTGTCAGTTCTGAAACGCTCCTGATGTATGGTAGTGTGGCTAGTCCTTTTGGTTGTGGCATGTCCTCGTTCCGTGGTCTGTCTCTTAGGCATCTGTTGATAAAGTTGCGCGGGTATCCGTTTTTGGCGAATACCTTGTATAGGTGTTCCTCTTCCTCTTTTCGCAGTTCTGGTGTACTGCAGTGTGTTGTGGCTCTTTTGAATAGTGTCCTGATGCAGCTTCATTTGTGTGTGTTGGGGTGGTTACTTTCATAGTTTAGGACTTGGTCTGTGTGTGTTGTTTTCCTGTGTACCCTTGTGGTGAATTCTCCGTTCGGTGTTCTCTGTACTATCACGTCTAGGAATGGGAGTTGGCTATCCTTTTCTTCTTCTCTCATGAATCGGATTCCTGTGAGTGTGGCGTTGATGATCCGGTGTGTTTTTTCTATTTCCGTGTTTTTGATGATTACGAACGTGTCATCGACATGTCTGACCCAGAGTTTGGGTTGAATTTGTGGTAGGGCTGTTTGTTCTAACCTTTGCATAACTGCCTCTGCTATGAGTCCCGAGATTGGTGATCCCATGGGTGTTCCGTTGATTTGTTCGTATATCTGATTGTTGAATGTAAAGTGTGTAGTGAGGCACAAGTCCAGTAGTTTAAGTATGCCGTCTTTGTTGATAGGTTCCGCCTCCTATTTTCTGTTCTGTATGTCCAGTAGGTTGGCTATTGTTTCTCTGGCTAGGGTTTTGTCAATCGAAGTGAACAGTGCCGTCACGTCGAATGAGATCATGGTTTCTTCTTTGTCTTTGTGTGTATTCCTGATGACGTCCAAGAATTCCTGTGTTGATTGTATGGAGTGTTTGGATCCGCTGACCAGGTGTTTCAGTTTCTGTTGTAGTTCTTTGGCCAGTTTGTATGCTGGTGTCCCTGGTAGTGATACTATGGGTCTGAGTGGGATGTCTGGTTTGTGTACTTTGGGTAGTCCATAGAATCTGGGGGTGTTGTTGCTTTCCGGTTTCATTGTTTGTAGGTCAGCTTTGGTTATCTGTCCGTTTTTTTGTAGATTCCTTAGTGTGTTATTTATTCTATTGGTGAGTTGTGGTGTGGGGTCAGAATCCTTCATTTGGTAGGTGTTGGTATCTGCGAGTAGTTGTTGTGCCTTTTTGATGTAATCTGATTTATCTAGGATGACCGTCATTCTGCCTTTATCTGCTGGTAATATGATTATGTTCTTATCGTTTCTTAGTGCTTTTAGTGCTTCCCTCTCCTTGGTGTTGAGGTTATGTGTTTGTCTTTTTCTTATCATCATAGGTACGACCGTTTGTCTCACTGTTTGTTGTGTCTCTTCTGTCAGTCCATTGTTCCTGAGTGTGCATTCACTATAGGACAGAACAGGACAACACACCGCAAAAAAACGGCAGTAAAAGAAAAAATGGCCAAACTAACACACAAAAAGAGGACACTACAACACACACCTGGGTTAAAAACCTCTCACACAGACAGCTCACGGACATGGAAAGAACTATACTGGCCAAGGGACTCAACTACAACCACAGGGATGCCAAGACAGCAGACTTCCTAGCAGCACTAGAATGCAGATACCAACACCTACCAAATGAAGGATTCTGACCCCACACCACAACTCACCAATAGAATAAATAACACACTAAGGAATCTACAAAAAAACGGACAGATAACCAAAGCTGACCTGCAAAGAATGAAACCGGAAAGCAACAACACCCCCAGATTCTATGGACTACCCAAAGTACACAAACCAGACATCCCACTCAGACCCATAGTATCACTACCAGGGACACCAGCATACAAACTGGCCAAAGAACTACAACAGAAACTGAAACACCTGGTCAGTGGATCCAAACACTTCATACAATCAACACAGGAATTCTTGGACGTCATCAGGAATACACACATAGACAAAGAAGAAACCATGATCTCATTCGACGTGACGGCACTGTTCACTTCGATTGACAAAACCCTAGCCAGAGAAACAATAGCCAACCTACTGGACATACGGAACAGAAAACGGGAGGCAAACCTATCAACAAAGACGGCATACTTAAACTACTGGACTTGTGCCTCACTACACACTTTACATTCAACAATCAGATATACGAACAAATCAATGGAACACCCATGGGATCACCAATCTCGGGACTCATAGCAGAGGCAGTTATGCAAAGGTTAGAACAAACAGCCCTACCACAAATTCAACCCAAACTCTAGGTCAGATATGTCGATGACACGTTCATAATCATCAAAAACACGGAAATGGAAAAAACACACCGGATCATCAACGCCACACTCTCAGGAATCCGATTCACGAGTGAAGAAGAAAAGGATAGCCAACTCCCATTCCTAGACGTGATAGTACAGAGAACACCGAACGGAGAATTCACCACAAGGGTACACAGGAAAACAACACACACAGACCAAGTCCTAAACTATGAAAGTAACCACCCCAACACACACAAACGAAGCTGCATCAGGACACTATTCAAAAGAGCCACAACACACTGCGGTACACCAGAACTGCAAAAAGAGGAAGAGGAACACCTATACAAGGTATTCGCCAAAAACGGATACCCGCACAACTTTATCAACAGATGCCTAAGAGACAGACTATGGAACGAGGACATGCCACAACCAAAAGGACTAGCCACACTACCATATATCAGGAGCGTTTCAGAACTGACAGCCAGACTACTGCGACCCTTAGGACTCATAACAGCACACAAACCAACAGCCACGCTCAGACAACTCACTAGAACAAAGGACCCGATACCCAACATGAGCAAAACTAATGTAGTATACAAAATACCATGCAAGGACTGCACAAAACACTATATAGGACAAACAGGAAGACAGCTAACAATCCGCATACATGAACATCAACTAGCCACGAAACGACACGACCAGCTATCCCTAGTAGCCACACACGCAGACAACAAGCAACATGAATTCGACTGGGAAAACACTACTATCATAGGGCAAGCCAGACAGAGAACAGCCAGGGAATTCCTAGAGGCATGGCATTCATCCACAAACTCCATCAACAAACACATCGACCTGGACCCAATATACCAACCACTACAGCGGACAGCTGAAACTGACACCCGGAAGCGGCAAGGACAGACCACTATAAATACCGAAAGAAACATCAAAGAAGCGCTTCGCAGGAGGCTCCAGAGCACTGATGATGTCGCCTAGCCAGGGGATGAAACGTTTGCAACAAAAACTTCCAGCTCGGCGAACAGAACCACAACAACTCACTGAATTTTTCCAGCAATTTTTGTTTTGTGTCGGATTTCCAGTGTCTGCAGTTCCTTGGGTTTTTTTGTTTGGAAGTCCAGGGCCAGCTCAGGATGGCAGGAGTCAGGATGCTCTCCATATAAGGGATGAAGAGCCAAATGTCAGGTAGCCCAACACCCATCTTGACTCTCTCTGCCCTGAGGAAAGCTGTTTACCTTCTGGAATGAGACAGAGACAGGTTTTATGGGAGATGAAAATGGATATCACAGCTGTTACTTTTTTTCGTGTAGTTGGAGAGGTGTTCAGAGTGAGACAACACAGAGGGCATGCAGAATTAGTGATATTCGTGTTCGGGGTGGGTGAGAGGAAGTGAGGGAAGATATTGCAGGCAATAGTGAGAGTGGTAGAGCATGAACCTGGGTGGGAGGTAGATGCAGGAGCAGAGACAGAGTGAGTATGAGGCATCAGAGAGGAGACGGTGGTACTTATGCTGGTGGAGTGGTGAAGATCAGTCACCTTCCTCCAACAGTGCTGGGCATTCCACCAGATGCTGAGACTGCACTGACCCAACCTCCAGCTAGACTGGCATGGTCTGGTGTTGTGGATTCCACTGCTTGTCCTGGGATAGGATGAAATCCCATGTTGGCAGGACTCTGTACAGCAGGACCCTGCCCACAAAGTGGGGTACCTATATTCCATCCCCCCCATTTGACATTTCTGGGACAAATATCACCAGCTGAACAGGGTAGCCTAATCCTGTCAGTGCTTGTCTGGGTGCACTGTGGGCTTTGAAAGATGGTGTGGGCGCAAAAGTTGCTAGTATTGTGGCAGATATCCACTAAGTTGTGAATTACTCTGGGAACAGTGTGTGGTAAGATAGGCGGAAATTGGACAAGAGATGCCTTAGGGGAGTGGTAGGTAATTAATGAGGCAAGTTTGGTAAGATATAGATACGATATGCTTGGCTTCACAGCGACAAATCTTCCAAGAGACGCAACTCAGATTTAGCCAAAAAGGTAAGATTCAGACCATAGGTGGCACAACTGACACTTCTTTGTTCGTGCATCTGCACATCCCTGCACCTATGACTCTATAAGTGCCAAGCCACACAACCCACTGGTCTTTCGCTACATCCCACCTTACAAGCCTTTCTGAGTCGCTGCTACACTTTCCGCAATGCCCACTGGAGCCCAGCATCTTATCAGTGATGAATGTGGGGCATCACATACAGAAAAGACCCAAACACTTCAAAACTTTTATTTACAGTCCCCAAAATTGAACAGATATCAAATGCAAGTTGCATTAGCTGCTTAGAACAGAAACAAACTGCTTGCATGATGAACATCAACAATTTTACATTTGGTCATTGGCCATTGTACGCAGCTCTCATCTACTGGAACCGGGTGTCAGTTAAGTGCTGTGTGGCTTGCAGCATGTTGCGTTTCTTCAGTTTCGCTGCATTGTGATATAGCGCTATCAATGTTGCGTGTGTATAGTTGATTGCAGTCTGTACATGGGGACAGCCAACTATGTGTCTTAACCCTACTACCCAGGCTGCAGCACTGACCTTGTCACAGGGAAATTAGATGATACAGACTGGAACAGTTTGTATCAATAACAGCCTTGATACATTTGTGGGCAGACAATTGAGAGATCCAACACAAGTCCCTAATGGTTCCATAGAATAAAAGTTCAATGTATCTGTCATTGGGAAAGAATGGACAGCAACTCTTTCAGGTCACAATTCCTGCTGCAGTAGTTAGCATAGTTCAGCCACAGTGTCATGGGATATTCCCAACCTACCGTAGTCCTGCGCCTCACTCATGTCAAAAAAAAGGCATTGAGGAGAAAAGAGTCTGGCCCTCTTATGCATCCAGTGCATTGTGAAGGACCTTCAGCTGTGGCCTCGTCATGTGGCAGCATTTCAGCTTTTGCTGAAGGTTGTTGCTAGTCTTGAGCTTGCTGGTGCATCTGTTCCTTCTCCATTTATTTGTTGTTGTGTCCTGCTGTGGTTAGATTCATCATCATGTTTGCAAAGAGTCTATGTGGGGAGCAATGTTCCCTCTAAGCTGCATGGGCAATGGGTACACACAGCCTCCATATGTGCACACAGGAACGCTGGTGGGGATCAGATGAAGAGAACCGGTCCTTAATGATGAAAGCAGTCAGCATTCACATTCCTTACAAATGAAGGTTTAACATACTTCTCCATGCAAGGAGCATGAAGCATTCAAACAAGGTGGGCATGTATTACCTCCTCTTGGCAATATCAGGTTGTACTTTATTCCAATGATTGGAGTGCCACTCATGTGGCAGGTTGGTAGTAGCAATGTGTGATTGCTGTGTGAGCAGCGATTCCTTCTCCTCTCAGGCCTACATCACCCTCAAAAAACATAATTGCATGAGAGATTATTGCATTATTCTTTAAAGTTCAGATGGTGAGGGAATCAGTTCCGTGCCCCTCTCTTCCCCAGGAAGTTTTGCTTTAGCTGTATGTAGTGTGGCCCACATGTGCCTCATTTAATGTCACCAATGATTACTTTAGTCCCACAGAGATGTCAGTTAGAAATTTGCAAGGACCAGTGACATGGTTGACATTGCATGTAACCAGCATTTTCACCCTGCTCACTTGTATACTGCACAATGAAATAATTACAAATGATTTGAACCTGCACTCTGCAGGCGCCTGATTGATGCCAATGCCCTTTGAAAGGCCATCCATCATACGCAAGTGAAATCTACATTGTTGGCCATCAAGCAGACAGTGACTCTGATCATTCCTCGCAGTCATTTTCCATTCGTAGGTTACCTTTAATATTCGACAGATCATTGAAGGTAATACAGAACGCAATGGAAACCATGAGTACCAGGCTTGAACTGGTCATCAGGATCCCCCATATACCAAACCTCCATGTCTCTTCCTACCGAGCACTCCCTAGACAGCCCATTTTTACTAGAACCCCAGAGGTTCCCACCCAATGCTTTGAATTGAAAGTACAACTTTCTTCCTTAATGCCTGAGCCCCGTCACCACCGTCTGGTCATCCTCACCATCACTCTGCACAGTCCACCCTTCGAGACAACAGTAGTGGTGACCACCTAATACCCACACCTCCAGCAGCATCCCATGTCCTACTATGCACTACTGTCTCTCCCTCTTATATGTTGATTATCCTCTGTTCACCATCCATGTACCCTCCACACCCCAGAATGCTGCATACAATACCTTGTGCTCAGTCCCCCACCTCGCGAATACAGCAGCACTCTATGATAGCCATCCAAAACATTCATTCTGCTAATCTCAGTACTTAGCATGCTGGGCTCTCTTGACCGACTTGGTCAGCGTGATAATTGACCAGACTGCTGACTGCTGTCCATGAAGCTTCCCACCTGTCTCACTATAAATCCCCTCACTGTTTGTACTGGACCAGCAAGACTGACCATGGCCTATTCCCTGGATTCCAGTGACACTGACTCTGTGATCTTGACCACCTCAAGTTCCTGAACTATGATTGGATGCTGCTTGTGACTGAATGTATTGGGAACCCCTGAATGTACAGGCATCTCCTGACTGAAGGGCATCTCCCTGGACCTCACTGAGGACTATATCCCTTATTCTTTGAGTCATGGTCATTTGAATGGTGCTCATGCAGTGTGTTTGCTGCGTAGGCTGTTGACACATACTCTTGGTATGACATTGACATAGTATGATGCCATACAGCAACAGGTCCATACCCTTGATTGATGACTGCTAACCAGCATGACAAACTGCCTGGCTTTGTTCCTGTGCTAAACAGTAAGATAAGTCTGTTAGCACTGACTGAGGGGTCAAAGTGTTGCCAAGCAAAGGCAATGATGCTGCAAGCATCCAGGGAAACACCAGCTGAGTGAACGCTAAGGAGCCCTGCAGATTGGTCCAGACTGTGAGCTGGATGCCTGTCTATGTGTGCAACAGTATTATAATAAGTATAGCATGGCAGGGCAGAAGTGGACCGGAGAACTGTGAAGTCCCAGACTTGAGAACCTGATAGCTTCTTTCGGAGTCTTCATACAGCTGAGCTTCAACTGTCTCAGCTTCAAATAACTTCTTCATGGTGTTAGCTAAACACTTCTGGTCTGGAACTTTCCAACTAAACTCTTTATACTAAGGTAATCTCTTTTTTAAGAGTCCGCTACCTACCTTTCACAGGAGCAGCTATTTTATGCATTCACTTTCAGCCACGCCTTCTACAAAGCTACTTAAACTGAAATCAAAAAGCTTTCTTCCAAGCTATGGGTATTTCCCCCAAGTCCCACAAAAAGTTCCAAAATCTTCTATCTGAAAGCATAATACACTGTTTACTGTGTTTGCATATAAACCCTCCCAACATAAACAAATTCCCATCAGTCTTTCCAAACTATTACTCTCAAACTTTTTTTTATTAAAAAATCACAGCTACACAACTACCTGTTATTCAATCACAAAACCTCTTCAGACACACACAAAGCCTACATGTCACTGGTTCAAAATTCAAAAGTCCAAAATAAATTATATCACAATGTATATAAATCTCCATCTCTTATCACAGCACAAAAGTATAGGCAGAATATAGTGCTGAGGGAATGCTGCATTGTCAGATGTGCAGGTTTTTGGCTGCCACATTACATCAATGTTCTGACCTCTCAGAAGGACCTATGAAAAGATCTCATGTCACAACAGTATTTTGAATAATAATAGAGATTTTTCTGAAAGTTTTGGCTGCTAGTTATCTCTCAATTAGCATTTGGTCATTATCCCAAAAGTGTTTATGTGCATTTGATGCAAATATTTTGCCAGGCTTCCTACATCACATGAGTGACAACACTTCAAAATTACTTCACAGGGTAAAGTACTTTGAAATGTACTGAACTTGTGAATGCATGTTTGATGGATATTTAAACATTTAATCTTCCACTGAATGTGCACAACGCTGGTAAGGTCAGCATTTGTTGCCCATTCTTAAGCTCTTGAGCTAAGTATCTTTCTAGGCCATTGCAGACAGCAGTTGACTATGCATCTGGAGTCACATGCAGATTGGATTGGTTATATATATTTATATTCCAGGTTTATTAAACAAATTTTAATAAATTACTAAATTGTGCTAGCTATAATGGTGAGATTAGAACCCTTGACCGCAAAACACAACACTTAGCCCTGCATTAGGAACTTAGGGATATTATCACTATGCCACCATCTCCCCATACCCAGATTGCAAACAGTGCTGCAGAAAAATTTAAGATGATTGTCAGCATCATGATTTCAGTTTATTACTTATCTTCCACAACAGATTACTTTTGAATAAATGTTAAGATATGAATCACAGGAATGCATCAAACATTGGCACTGCAGTATAAGGAGTAGTTCTGCTGACAGTGAGAGCCTTTGGCAAAAAAAGCTTGTATGGCCAAAGATGTGTCACTTGTGTTTTACAGAGGTCTTGTGAAACTGGACTGTTCTGTCAACACTCTTGTGATCACACATTTAATTTTTACAAATTTTAACAGATTTCTGTTAACACAGGGCAGTGAAAGGGTTGAATTAAATCTGCCACATTTTCCCATGCATAAAGAGTATAAATGAAAATCAATAATCATCAATCATCAACCTTTGACCTGCCTGAGCAGACTCGTGCAATGAGATGTTGCAGCACAAATTTAGCTAAAATTAATCAGTGTGTGTTTATTACAGTTTATTTTAGAAATAACAAGAAATGTCACAGTCATATTTTGTGGGGCAGGGAGAACAGCAGTCAGCTGGAATCTGTTCACAAGTGATTATGAGAAATTGTGCAGTAGTGAAATATTAACAAGCAGCAAATGGCATTCAAGTAAAATCCATACAATCACTCAAGGTATTGGCAGACGTTGAGAAGAGTTTCAACATAGATGCGTGGTTGGAATTGGGTGTCGCTGGGGGCTGTTAGATGAACAAAAATAAATGTATAAATGTCAGGAAGTCACCTCCAATTCACTGATTTCTGGAATTTACTCAGGCTGGGCAATCAACCTGCTCTCAAGATGTGGTTAGCATTTTAAGTATGTTCATGAGACAGGAATTAACAAGGTGAAAACAAACTTGGGGAGCACTCCCTGTAAGCCAAAAAGAGTAAGAGTGCTTCCTTCTTGCTCCCAAAACTAGCCCTGCCATTGGAGCTCCCCATCACAATCACCATTTCTGCCCCCCAGAACAGTGAGTGCGAAGGATATACTTGCAGTCAAGTTAAGGGTTTACGATATTGGCTCTTGAGGTGAGAGGTTTCTCCTATAATGAAAGGATGCCTTTCTGGAGTTTAACAAAAAGAGACAAGATCTCATTGAATCAAACAAAATTCTCAAGCTGCTCAACAGGGTAGATATTGAGAAGTTGTTTCCCTTAGCTGGGGAATCTCGAACATGTGAGCACAGTCTCAGGATAAGGGGTAAACCTTATAGGACTGAGATGAGGAGAAATTTCTTCTCTCAGAGGGCTCTATGCTACCTCCTTCTTGGAAACACACAATGTTTTGGCCTCAACCAGTTCCTGTGATAGTGAATTCCACAGGTTCACCATTCTTTGGGTGAAGGCATTTCTCCTCATCTCAGTCCTTTATGGTTTGCCCTTTATCCTTAAACTCTAACACCTTATTCTAGACTCCTCCACCATCAGGAACATCTTCCTTGCATCTAACCTGTCTAGCCCTGTTAGACGTTTATAGGTTTCTATGAGATACCCCTCGTTCATCTAAAGTCCAGTGAACACAATCCTAACCAATTCAATCTCACCTGATACATCAGTCCTGTTTCCCAACAATCAATTTAGTAAATCTTTGCTGGACTCCCTCTATAGCAAGAACATCCTTCCTCAGATAAGGAGACTAAAGCTGTACACAATATTCCAGGTGTGGCCTTACCCATGCCCTGTATAATTGTAGCAAGACATTCTACTTCCTGTTCTCGAATGAAGGCCAACATACTGTTCACTTTCTTTACTGCACTAGAGAAGGTGCAAAACTTGACCTACTCTTGGGAAATAAGGCAGGGCAGGTGACTGAGGTGTCAGTGGGGGAGCACTTTGGGGCCAGCGACCATAATTCTATGAGATTGAAAATAGTGATGGAAAAGGATAGACCAGATCTAAAAGTTGAAGTTCTAAATTGGAGAAAGGCCAATTCTGATGGTATTAGGCAAGAATTTTCAAAAGCTGGTTGGAGGCAGCTGTTCACAGGTAAAGGGATGGCTGGAAAATGGGAAGCCTTCAGAAATGAGATAACGAGAATCCCGAGAAAGTATATTCCTGTTAGGGTGAAAGGAAAGGCTGGTAGGTATAGGGAATGCTGGATGACTAAAGAAATTGAGGGTTTGGTTAAGAAAGAGAAGGAAGCATAAGAAAGGTATGGACAGGATAGATCGAGTGAATCCTCAGAAGAATATGAAGGCTGTAGGCGTATACTTAAGAGGGATATCAGGAGGGCAAAAAGGAGACATGAGATAGCTTTAGCAAATAGAATTAAGGAGAATCCAAAGGGGTTTTACAAATATGTTAAGGACAAAAGGGTAACTAGGGAGAGAATAGGGCCCCTCAAAGATCAGCAAGGTGGCCTTTGTGTGGAGCCGCAGAAAATGGGGGAAATACTAAATGAGTATTTAACATCAGTATTTACTGTGGAAAAGGATATGGAAGATATAGAAAGTAGCAAAATAGATGGTGACACCTTGCAAAATGTCCATATTACAGAGGAGGAAGTGCTGGATGTTTTGAAATACATAAAGGTGAATAAATCCCCAGGACTTGATCATGTGTACCCTAGAAGCAAGAGAAGCCTCTTGCTGAGATATTTGTATCATCGATAGTCACAGGTGAGGTGCTGGAAGGCTGGAGGTTGGCTAACGCGGTGCCACTGTTTAAGAAGGGCGGTAAAGACAAGCCAGGAAACTATAGACCAGTGAGCCTGACCTCAGTGGTGGGCAAGTTGTTGGAGGGAATCCTGAAGGGTAGGATGTACATGTATTCGGAAAGTCAAGGACTGATTAGGGGTAGGCAACATGGCTTTGTGTGTGGGAAATCATGTCTCACAAACTTGATTGAGTTTTTTGAGGAAATACCAAAGAGGATTGATGAGGGCAGAGTGGTAGATGTGATCTATATGGACTTCAGTAAGGCATTTGTCAGGGGTCCCCATGGGAGACTGGTTAGCAAGGTTAGATCTCATAGAATAAAGGGAGAACAAGCCATTTGGATACAGAACTGGCTCAAAGGTAGAAGACAGAGAGTGGTGGTGGAGGGTTGTTTTTCAGACTGGAGGCCTGTGACCAGTGGAGTGCCACAAGGATCGGTGCTGAGTCCTCTACTTTTTGTCATTTACTTAAATGATTTGGATGCGAGCATAAGAGGTACAGTTAGTAAGTTTGCGGATGACACCAAAATTGGAGGTGTAGTGGACAGTGAAGAAGGTTAACTCAGATTACAACAGGATCTTGATCAGATGGGCCAATGGGCTGAGAAGTGGCAGGTGGAGTTTAATTCAGATAAATGCGAGGTGCATTTTGGGAAAGCAAATCTTAGCAGGACTTATACACTTAATGGTAAGATTAGATTTTAGATTAGACTTACAGTGTGGAAACAGGCCCTTCGGCCCAACAAGTCCACACCGACCCGCCGAAGCGAAACCCACCCATACCCCTACATTACCCCTTACCTAACACTATGGGCAATTTAGCATGGCCAATTCACCTGACCCGCACATCTTTGGACTGTGGGAGGAAACCGGAGCACCCGGAGGAAACCCACGCAGACACGGGGAGAACGTGCAAACTCCACACAGTCAGTCGCCTGAGTCGGGAATTGAACCCGGGTCTTCAGGCGCTGTGAGGCAGCAGTGCTAACCACTGTGCCACCGTGCAAGGTCCTAGAGAGTGTTGCTGAACAAAGTCACATTGGTGTGCAGGTGCATAGCTCCTTGAAAGTGGAGTCACAGGTAGATAGGATAGTGAAGAAGGCGTTTGGTATGCTTTCCTTTATTGGTCAGTGTATTGAGGACAGGAGTTGGGAGGTCATGTTGCGGCTGTACAGGACATTGATTAGGCCACTGTTGGAATATTGCATGCAATTCTGGTCTCCTTCCTATCGGAAAGATGTTGTGAAACTTGAAAGGGTTCGGAAAAGATTTACAAGGATGTTGCTAGGGTTGGAGGATTTGAGCTGTGGGGAGAGGCTGGATAGACTGGGGTTGTTTTCCTGGAGTGTCGGAGGCTGAGGGGTGACCAAAATTAATAGGGGCATGGATAAGATAAATAGACAAAGTCTTTTTCCTGGGGTGGAGGAGTCCAGAACTAGAGGGCATAGGTTTAGGGTGAAAGGGGAAAGATATAAAAGGGGCAACTTTTTCACGCAGAGGGTGGTACGTGTATGGAATGAGCTGCCGGAGGAAATGGTGGAGGCTGGTAGAATTGCAACTTTTAAAAGGCATTTGGATGGGTATATGAATAGGAAGGGTTTGGAGGGATATAGGCGGGGTGCTGGCAGGTGGGACTAGATTGGGTTGGGATATCTGGTCGGCATGGATGAGTTGAACCGAAGGGTCTGTTTCCATGCTGTGCATCTCTATGACTCTATGACCTGCATGCTTACTTTCAGCAATTGGTGCATGAGGAAACCCAGGACTCATTGAACATTCCCCTCTCTCAGTCTACAGCCATTCAAACAATAATTTGCCTTCCCATTTTTGCTACCAAAGTGAATAACCTCACATTTATCCACATTATACTGCATCTGCCATGCATTTGTTCATTCACTCAGCCTATCCAAATCACACTGCAACATCTCTGCATCCTCCACACAGCTCAATCTTTGTTGTGGAGGTGCTAGTGTTAGATTGGCGTGGACGAAGTCAGCAGTCACATGACATCAGGTTATAGTCCAAAAGGTTTATTTGAAATTACAAGCTTTCAGACACGCTGACTTCACCTCTGGAGGAGCAGCGCTCCGAAAGCTTGTGATTTCAAATAAACTTGTTGGACTATGAACTGGTGTCATGTAACTTCTGACTCACTCTTTATGTCATTTGCAAATTTTGAGATATTACATTTAATTCCCTAAATCTAAATCATAATTATATATTGTGAAGAGCTGATATCTATGGTACCCCACTAGTCACTGCCTTCCATTCAGAAAAAGATCCATTTATTCTACTCTTTGTTTCCTGTTTGCAAAGCAATTTTCTACCTATTTCAATACACTACCGCCAATTGCATGTACTTTAAATTTAAGCATTATATGGGGACTTTGTCAAAAAGCCTTCTGAAAGTCCAAATAAACCATATACATTAGCTCCTCTGATCAACTCTACTAGTTATATCCTCAAAGAATTCCAGTAGATTTGTCAAGCATGATTTCCCTTTTGTAAATCCATGCTGACTGTGTCTGAATCTACCACTGCTTTCTAAGTGCTCTGCTACAAGAGTCTTGAGAATGGACTCGAGCATCTTGCCCACTACCGTTGTCAGACGCACTGATTTAGATTAGATTAGATTAGATTAGATTACTTACAGTGTGGAAACAGGCCCTTCGGCCCAACAAGTCCACACCGACCCGCCGAAGCGCAACTCACCCATACCCCTACATTTACCCCTTTACCTAACACTATGGGCAATTTAGCATGGCCAATTCACCTAACCCGCACATCTTTGGACTGTGGGAGGAAACCGGAGCATCCGGAGGAAACCCACGCAGACACGGGGAGAATGTGCAAACTCCACACAGTCAGTCACCTGAGTCGGGAATTGAACCCAGGTCTCTGGAGTTGTGAGGCAGCAGTGCTAACCACTGTGCCACCGTGCCGCCCAACTGTGCCACCGTTATAATTTCCTGTTTTCTCTCTACCTCCCTTTTTAAATAGTGAGGTTACATTCACTGCCCTTGAACTGTAGGAACTATTCCAGAGTCTAAAGAATCTTTGAAGATGACCACCATTGCATCCATTATTTCTGGGGCCACTTTCTTAAGTACTCTGGGATGTACATTATCAAGTCCTGAAAATTCATCAGCTTCAATCCCATCAATTTCTGCAAACCATTTCTTTACTAATACAGATTTGTTTAGTTCTTCAATCTCACTAAACCCTGTAATCCACCATCATTTTTAGTATGCTATCTATGTCCTCCTTTGTGAAGACAGAAACAAAGTATGAATTTAGTTTGTCGGCCATTTCTTTGTTCCCATTAAAATATCCCTGTTGTTGAATGTAAGGGACCTACATTAGTTTTCACCTATCTTTTTCTCTTTACATACTATAGAAACTTTTACAGTCAATTCTTATGCTCCCAACAAGCCTCCTCTCAAACATTATTTTTCTCTTCTTAATCAATTTCTTGGTCCTCTTTTGCTGACAACTAAACTGTTCCCAATTCTCAGATCTATCGTTTTTTCTTGCTAATTTGTATGCCTCTGTTTTTTCATCTATTACTTTCTTTAACTTCCCTCGTAAGCCATGGTTTAGCCACTGTTCTCTTTGTACTCTTGCGCCAGGCAGGAATAAACAATTTTCGTAGTTCACCATTCATCCTTTGAACATTTGCCATTGCTTATCAACTGTCATTCCTTTTAGTAACATTTCTCAATTGATCATAGCCAACTCATGCCTCATACCATCGTAGTTTCCCGTATGAAGATTCAGGACCCAGTCTCAGAATCAACTATCTCACTCTCCATCTTGATAGAGAATTCTATCATATCATGATTGCTTATCCCCAAGAATGTTACCAATTATTCCTTTCTCATTGTATAATATCCAGTCTAAGGTGGCCTGTTCTCACATTGGTTCATCACATATTCATCCAGAAAGCCATCCCTTATACATTCAAGGAATGTAATGTCTCCATGTCTTCGTAATCCCAACTACCTGTTTATATCTATTTGCATGATTAATTCATTCACTTCATTTCTAATGCTTCATACATTCAGGCAAAAAGCCTTCAGGTTTACATTTTTAATGTTTCTTGTCCCGTTCCCATTATTTTTTATTGTGGCCTTATTTGATCCTGGCCGTTGATTTCTCTGCCTATCACTTCTCTTAGTCCCCTTTCTGTCTTTTGTTCTTGTCTTTGACTCCCCTTTGTTTGATTCCTTACATTGATTCCCATCATCCTGCCAATTTATTTTAAACTCTCCCTAACCACTCTAGCAAATACTCCCTGTAGGGCATCAGTCCCAGTCCTGCCTAGGTATAATTTATCCAGTTTGTACTGGTCCCACCTTCCCCAGAACCAATCCCAATGCCCCAGGAACTTGAAATCTCCCCTTCACACTATCTCATTAGCAACATTTTCATCCAATATATCCTGCTATTTCTGCTAAGTGGGGTGTGTCTCAGAGTGAGCAATATAACTTGTATCCTCTTTGGGATGTATGGAGAACCTGCTTAACTCTGATATGATAGCCAGTAACTAGTCCTTTCAGCTAAAAAAACAATCAGAAGTGTGACAATTGAAACTGCATAAGGGTATGCTACATGCTACACATGTTCCCTCAGAGCATTTTTATTTCTTTGCCCTCCCACTAAATCCTAGTGCTTCCCTGGGGCCTGCAGCTATAGTGGAGTGAAGCCTGTTGGCCTGAAAGATTTGCACGGATGACTGTGGGGACATTTGTGGCTCAACTGCCCAGACATGATGCAAAAGGCCCGGCAAAGATGCAAGCTCACCCTCAGCTGCAACATCCACAGAGTAGGAGATCACAGGCACCTGACACCTCTGGAGTGTCCTGAGAAGAAATTTTTGGAGATCCTATGAGTGGTTCCTCCTCCGTCTTGGTGCATGCGAGCATCACATTGTCCTCTTGAGAGGAAAGGGGACTAGAGTGAAGTCGAAGTCCCTTGTCCCCCTCTTGCCTTGCCACTGCTGCTGACCAACAATGACTAAAGCAATGGGGTGTCGGTCTGCATACATATCCAGCGGTCAGTGGGCATTTTGTTGGACCTGGTATTCCATAGCAGCCATCAACCTGTGCATGGAGACAGCCAGATGCATGCTTTCCAGAGCCAGCGTGGTACTGATAGCATTGATAAACTGACAACACTGGATTTTGATCCAGTTTACTGAGTGTCTCTGGCAAACCTGCCTGCTGCATCTGTGCCTGTCTGTGCATTTTCTACAAAGTCATTATCGGCTGATTGATCATCTTCTGCCTGGACCTGAGCATGTGCCTAGTCTCTGGCAGTCCTCTGAGTGTTAGTGCCCTAGGACGTTTTTCCTCAACCAGCTGCGGAGTCATGCCAGTGATGTGCTCACCAGATTGTGTTCCCAAATTTAAGCTGGATAGAGAACCTATGAGGTGAGAAGATCTGAGCTGCTGAATGTTGCAGTAGAAAGCCTTTCGGGTGGATGTTTCTGAGGGATTTTAAAAAATAATTTAAATCTTTCTTTCATTAGCATTACAATCACTGAACCCCTGCCCCCATCCTATTCTCAACATCCTGACAACTGCCATTGACCAGAAACTGAACTAGACCAGACACGTAGATTCAGTGACTACAACAGCAGGTAACCACCTACTAATTTTCAATGCGTAACTTACCTGCCTGCTCCCAAAAGCCTTTCCACCATGTAAAACACAATTCAGGAAAGTTGGAGAAGACTCCCCACTTGTCTGGATGAGTGTAGCTCCAACAACACTCAAGAAGCTTGACACCATCCAGGACAAAGCAGGAGATCCAACCAGCACCTGCCACAATCAGTCCCTCTACCACCAGAACACTGTGGCTATAGTGAGTACCATATACAAGTTACAGTGCAGAAACAACTCACCAAGGCTTATTCAATATCTTCACCTAAACCTGCAACTTCTACTATCTAGAAGGAAAAGGTCTCCAGATGCATGGGCACACCACCAGCTGTAGGTTCCTCTCCAAGTTACACACCATCCTGACTTGGGACTATAGATCATTCTTTCACTGTTGCTGGGTCAAAATTCTGGAACACTTTACTTAGCAGCACAGTGGGAGTATTTTCTACATAAACACTATAGCAGCTCAAGGAGGTGGCTCACCACAACCTTCTAAGAGGCAATTAAGTATGAGAGGTAAATGTTGGCCTTGTCAACAATGCTGACATCCCCTGAACAAATATAAATAAAGCATGTTCAGTTTGGTGTCATGTGAGCTCAAACTGCTGCCAGCATGACTGTAGTGTCTGTGCAAACGAACTTGCAGATTGTCATAGCATTCCAACAAACCATCATCTAGCAGATTATGATGATTTTTGAGGAATGACCTGGGGTTTGGAGGAAGTGAATCCGTGGAGCAGAAATCTGATGTCCTTCCACAGCTAAACTGCATTTGTGCTCCAACCTCTGCCAGTGTTGTGCTCCAACCTCTGCCAGGGTGGTGGATTATGAAAAAAATATACATAAAAGGGGAACAGCTTGGAATGTGTTTGCAGAAGAGAAATTCTGCTGTGGTCCCATCGATAAAGGTGACTGAATCTTACGTCTTTTTGGCTAAGTGTGAGTTAAGTCAAGTTTTTTGGTAGGATTCTCACCTCGAGGTCCAGCATGATTTTGGACCATAATGTACCAAATGCACCTTATTAACTACCTCCCCAGCCCTGTGTCATCCCTTGTGTCTGATTCCATCCCCATCTTTTCACACACCATTCCTAGAATAACTCACAACTCACCTGATATCTACCAAAAGGCCAGCATCTCTTCCACCTGTGCCATCTTAAAACACCTGGACAGGCACTGTCACTCTGGATTTGCTCTGCACGGTTCCTGATATTTGCCTGGGATATGGTACCACTAACCCTGCACGTCCTAAGTGCTGCTTACTTGCTTGTTCAGGACATCTCCCCATGTGCACCTAAAATAACAGCTGTACAAACAATTTCCATCTCCCTTAATACCTATCTCTCTCTAATTCCAGGAGGAAAGCAACCCACAACAGGGCAAAGACTCAATGTGGTGGTGGGCTGCCTAGCATTTGTCTCCTCATGTCTTCTGAGGAAATTGTACTGACTTTGACTGTCCCAAGTGGCTGACCCACCATTCCTAAGCCCTTGGACTGGTGTCGAAGGCTACTCTTGACTTACTGTGCTAGGACCCCTAACTGAAGACGATCTCCCTTGACTTATTAGATTAGATTAGATTACTTACAGTGTGGAAACAGGCCCTTCGGCCCAACAAGTCCACACCGACCCGCCGAAGCGCAACCCACCCATACCCCTTACCTAACACTACGGGCAATTTTAGCATAGCCAATTCACCTGACCTGCATATCTTTGGACTGTGGGAGGAAACCGGAGCACCCGGAGGAAACCCACGCAGACACGGGGAGAACGTGCAAACTCCACACAGTCAGTCGCCTGAGGCGGGAATTGAACCCAGGTCCCTGGCGCTGTGAGGCAGCAGTGCTAACCACTGTGCCACCGTGCCGCCCTTAACTTGACTTGACATGGGCTGCATTTGTGCGAGCAGTGGCAGTATTAAAATGCTCAATAATTTTTAGAATGAATGTGTCAATAGATCAGATGCAGTGTCCTGTCAGAAAAGAAAACAAAGAAATGAAAAGAAGGGGACAGGGACGTAAAAGAAAAGAAATGGAAAGAAGGAATAGGTAGGGATAAATGAATAATTTAATGATTACTTTGTATTTAGTAAAAGGAAAAGAAAATAGAAAATTATGGAAATATAAAAAAATGTCAAGGTAACTAAAATAATTAATTAAAAATAGTATTTAATGGTCTTCCCAAAGAATATTTATACTGGCAAATCACTTGCTTTCAAATTAAATTAAAATTTGCCAGGAAATAAACTGGGGATACCTAAAGTCCTTAAGAGTATGAAGTGTAACAAGCTTACTATCTCTGGGGCATCAATAGAGATACTGAGATCCAGTTTGCATTAAGCTCACTCTTAAAGGTGATTCTCAAAAATATTCTGTGTGTACTACCTGGCCACCTCTGCACACCATTTCCATTGCCATTGTCTCCTTTTAATCTGAAATACAGGTCCCAGGTGTATAATTCGGTAAGAAAATACTTAACAGTTAAGTTTTTTTCCCCAAAGCATTGAAGATGGCAGCAGCTTCATTTTGTGACCAACATGGGGTAAACCCCTTTGCTAATTTAAACCCCACACATAGAGAAGCTCACCTCGTGCCACAATGTGTTAAATTTCAAAAGGCACAGAACAATCCCAAAGGTCACTATTTAAAGTAAAAATTAACAACTTTATTCTTTAAGTCCACCAGAGAATATCAAAACCAACAACTATTTCCGACACCTTCCTCTTAAACCTATATTTTACCTCCCACTCTACAATGCTAGTCTGATAAAAAAAATCCTGATTAAGATTTACAAAAAAAAATCACATTTCAAAACCGGTCAGCTTTGCCAATTCTCCTTTGTAGATTCTCTCCAGGTCGGTCTCGATGTTCTGCTGCATACTCCCTGCAGACAGGTACCTCTCAGAGAGCTCTTCAGCTGGCAGTCTACATTTGCTGGTCCGTGGCAGTTGCCCGCCTAACTGTTCAAAATGTCCAGTTTTATACCCCAAAACATCGGATCATTTCATTGGTTTTAATATTATCAAAATACTAAATTCAAATTTGATTGGATTTTGGTATCTTGGGGCACAAGTTAAACTGATTAGCCAAATTTGAATTCGTTTTTGTTTCATGGCAACCCAGCCGCTGTTATTTGTTTCGATCAAGTGTTACATTGTTACTTTGTTCAGGATTCTCTTTGTTACCTTTTTCAGTCCTTGCTAGCTTTTCAACTCGCTTAAAGGTACGGTACACCTCTACACTTTCATAACACAATAAACATATCACCTAATATTTGGGCTTTCTATTATACAGTAGGGCAGTAGTACAATTCCAACAGATCCTGAAGAACATTGGAACATCTATGGTTCTCTCCCAAATAGACTTGTTCAAACAATATTAGTTTTTATTAAAAGGAAACCTAACTTAATTTTATAATTATTTGTGCCATATATGTTACCCACGTGGAAGCACAGAGGAACTTTCAGCACAAAATCTAGTGCATTGTTGGACTCACGTGATAGAGAGTAAATTATATTCTGTTTTTCAATTCTCTTCCCTTCTTCCCTGGGGGAAGTGACTCCTGCTGACTTCAAATTTCACAAATACACAACAATTCTTAGGTAGATTGCGCTAGTAGCCAAACTTTACATATGCTGAAAATGTGTTGCTGGTTAAAGCACAGCAGGTTAGGCAGCATCCACGGAACAGGAAATTCGCCGTTTCAGGCCAGAGCCCTTCATCAGGAATGAGGAGAGGGTGCCAGGCAGGCTAAAATAAAAGGTAGGGAGGAGGGACTTGGGGGAGGGGCGATGGAGATGTGATAGGTGGAAGGAGGTCAAGGTGAGGGTGATAGGCCGGAGTGGGGTGGGGCAGAGAGGTCAGGAAGAGGATTGCAGGTTAGGAGGGCGGTGCTGAGTTCAAGGGAATCGACTGAGACAAGGTGGGGGGAGGGAAAATGAGGAAACTGGAGAAATCTGAGTTCATCCCTTGTGGTTGGAGGGTTCCCAGGCGGAAGATGAGGCGCTCTTCCTCCAACCGTCGTGTTGTTATGTTCTGGCGATGGAGGAGTCCAAGGACCTGCATGTCTTCGGTGGAGTGGGAGGGAGAGTTAAAGTGTTGAGCCACGGGGTGGTTGGGTTGGTTGGTCCGGGCGTCCCAGAGGTGTTCCCTGAAGCGTTCTGCAAGTAGGCGGCCCGTCTCCCTAATATAGAGGAGGCCACATCGGGTGCAGCAGATGCAATAGATGATGTGTGTGGAGGTGCAGTTGAATTTGTGGCAGATATGGAAGGATCCCTTGGGGCCTTGGAGAGAAGTAAGGGAGGAGGTGTGGGCGCAAGTTTTGCATTTCCTGCGGTTGCAGGGGAAGGTGCCGGGAGTGGAGGTTGGGTTGATGGGGGGTGTGGACCTGACGAGGGAGTCACGAAGGGAGTGGTCTTTGCGGAACGCTGATAGGGGAGGGGAGGGAACTATATCCCTGGTGGTGGGGTCGGTTTGGAGTTGGCGGAAATGACGGCGGATGATACGCTGTATACGGAGGTTGGTGGGGTGGTAGGTGAGAACCAGTGGGGTTCTGTCTTGGTGGCGGTTGGAGGGGCGGGGCTCAAGGGCGGAGGAGCGGGAAGTGGAGGAGATGCGGTGGAGGGCATCGTCAATCACGTCTGGGGGGAATCTGCGGTCCTTGAAGAAGGAGGCCATCTGGGCTGTACGGTATTGGAACTGGTCCTCCTGGGAGCAGATGCGGCGGAGACGAAACTTTACATATGCACAAGAGAGAGTATCAGTAAGCTATTTGGTAATGGAAGATACTGCACCCAACTCAGATCCTGCCCCTCATCTAAGATTCACAGATGCAGATTCCACCATTGGATTGACTATAAAGTTGTCAGAAATTATGAACCCTGGCTGAATTAACAGAGAGCAGCGATCAGATCTGGGACTTCCTAAATAAAAACCCAAAGAACTGCAAATGCTGTAAATCAGAAACAAAAACAGAAGTTGCTGGAAAAGCTCAGCAGGGCTGGCAGCATCTTGAAGGATATCATCGACAGCCAACTGATGAAGGAGCAGCACTCCAAAAGCTAGTGCTTCCAAATATACCTGTTGGACTATAACTTGGTGTTATGTGATTTTTTAACTTGGTACACCCCAGTCCAACACCGGCACCTTGAAATCATTATTATTTATTGTAAGTGTGCGTTACGTGTAATTTTTTAAAAAATAATTAAATCTTGCTCTTTGTTGGAAGGAAGCTTTTGACTGGAGCTCTGTCTTGCTTGGAATGATACTTTGGACAACTACCACTAAATATTGTTGAAAGAAAATACACTGCATTGATAAATTGGGAATCGGCTGCATTCGAAAAGTTCCACAGAAATGGTATGGCATATAATTTCTCTGGGAATGTTGTAAAATGTTATTATGGGTAGAGCAATCCTGAAGAACCATGCAGTAGACAACGAAGAGGAAATGAAGCTGTTAGTGCATTTTTGTTTGTTTCTAAATTGGTTGTGCAAAGCATCATGTAAATAGTGAGGTCTGCAGATGCTGGAGATCACAGCTGAAAATGTGTTGCTGGTCAAGGGCTCTGGCCCCAAACGTCGAATTTCCTGTTCCTTGGATGCTGCCTGACCTGCTGTGCTTTGACCAGCAACACATTTTCAGCTGTGCAAGCATCATGTAATTGTCATTTTATGAGGATAGAACACCTCGCCTCAAACAATAGAAACCAAGCTGAAGGTGATTTTGTTCACTGCTCTATCTGTTTACTTGTCATCTTTTATAACTTAAATTGACATTGCACCCTTAAACATAGTTAAGCAGCTCAGAGGTGAAGTGAGTGGACATATATTTCACTGATGGACTACAGTGTGGAGAAATGTAAAGTTTTCACATGAGTAGGGAAAAAGCAAAGTGGGATGTTTTTCAAATAGTGAGAGACTGGGAGGTGTTAAATTTCAAAGGGACTTTGGTGTCACTGAAAGACAACGTGCAGGTGCAGCCAGCAAATGGTATGTTGGCCTTTATTCCAAGAAGATTTGAGTATGTTAGTAAAGATGTTTTATTGCTATTATATAGACTCTTTGTGAGACCACACCTGGAGTATTGTATGCAGTTTTGGTCTCCTTACCTCAGGAAAGATATGCAAATGTTCACCTAACCAGTACCTGGGATGCAAAGATTGTTCTGTGGGAAAAGATTAACTGAATT
The DNA here is from genome assembly GCF_020745735.1 of Hemiscyllium ocellatum. Classification (NCBI taxonomy): domain Eukaryota; kingdom Metazoa; phylum Chordata; class Chondrichthyes; order Orectolobiformes; family Hemiscylliidae; genus Hemiscyllium; species Hemiscyllium ocellatum. The sequence goes on along the minus strand of NC_083453.1, from coordinate 13,961,391 downwards.
GGATGAGAAGACTGATAGGCTGTCGTTGGATGCTGCCTGAACTGCTGTGCTCTTCCAGCATCACTGATCCGGAATCTGAGAAGAATGATAGGTGATCTCATTCAAACATGCAAAATTCTAAAAGGGTGTTCTGTGTTCCGTGTGTGAATTGACAGCATAGATACAGGAGGAATCTTTCCCTTGACTGTGAAATCTAACACTGGGACACAGTCTCAGGCTCAGGGGCAGGACATTTAGGACTGAGCTGAAGAGAAGTTTGTTCACGCAGAGGTTGATGACTGTGGAGGCTCAGTTGTTGAGCATGTTCAAGATGGAGACTTATAGATTTCCACATGTTAAAAACATCAATGGATACGCAGATAGTGCAGGAAAATGGTGTTGAAGTAGAAAATCAACAATTTTCTCATTGAATGACAGAGTAGGCTTGAAGAGCTGAATGGCCCTCGACTGCGCCCACTTCTTACAATTAAAAAAATGGATTTTGGTTTTGAAGTTTTCAATTGAGGGGGAGGCAATAGCCTAATGGAATTATCACTGGTCTGTTAATTCAGAGACCCAAGTAATGTTCTGGGCACCCAGGCTTGAATCATGCCACGGCTGATGGTGGAATTTGAATTCAATAAATATCTAGATGTAATCGATTGACGATTGTGAGGAAAGAAAACGATCTGGCTCACTAATGTCCTTTAGGGCAGGAAACTGGCCTACATGTGACTCCAGACCCACAGCAATGTGGTTGAATCTTAACTGCCGAAAATGTGTTGCTGGAAAAGCGCAGCAGGTCAGGCAGCATCCAAGGAATAGGAAATTCGACGTTTCGGGCATAAGCCCTTCATCAGGGCTTATGCCCGAAACGTCGAATTTCCTGTTCCTTGGATGCTGCCTGACCTGCTGCGCTTTTCCAGCAACACATTTTCAGCTCTGATACTCCAGCATCTGCAGACCTCACTTTCTCCTCGAAGAATCTTAACTGCCCATTGGACAATTAGGGTTGGGCAATAAATGCAATGCCCTCATCCCATGAATGAATTATTAAAAAATTGACTAGCAGTCTCAACAGCCTTTTCGGGAGACAGTTCCAGATTTCCACTATCCTTTGTCCAAAGAAAACCCATTCACCAATAGAAGATCCTTTCCAGCCTCATTAGAAGTTATTGAATCATACGGCATAGAAACAGACTCATTGAAGCCAAGTATTTTCATTTCAGACTCTGGCAAACAACGCACAGCTCTAATTTATCCCTGTTATGTGAAGAGTGCCTTTCCCTTTTAGTTCTTGCTCTGGTGTCTGGCGTGACTATTCTCCCACACACACAGTAGGAGTATTTTATTTGCTTGTCAGGATTTTCTGCTTAAGCCATTCTCCCGACATTGCTTCTGACAGAGGCTTGCTCCTGATATGAAACGACGGCTGAGGCAATGGAGGGGAATCAATAACTCTGACCTTAATGCCAGTTGCAGAGCTCTGATGCAAAACCAGTTTGCTTAAAGTGAGAAAAAAAATTATTTGCTGCAATTAATTTTAAATTCTGACAGCCAGACTGTCGAGGTGCGAAGAAAAATGGTACTTTACCGTGAATTATACTTGAGCTCTGTATCTGACAAATGTCTCTGAGACTCGATTAAATGACTTTGTGGTTTTTCAGGTGTGTCTCAATAAATAAATTGGTTAGAAGGTCAGCCCCAATATATTGTATTGATAATCATACTGTTGAGCTTTACTAGTACTGCAGAGAAGCTTCAGATTCCAAATAGTAAACACCCTGACTGACTTGCAAACAGTGGATCTGGTGAGAGACTGGGAGGTGTTAAATTTCAAAGGGACTTTGGTGTCACTGAAAGATAACATGCAGGTGCAGCCAGCAATTAGCAAGGCAAATTTTATGTGCCAGTTAGTTCCAAAATTCTCCATACTCCTAGATATTGACATGACATCAGGTTATAGTCTAACGAGTTTCTTTGAAATCACAAGCTTTCGGAGCACGGCCCCTTCGTCAGGGTGAACCTGACGAAGGGGCAGTGCTCAGAAAGCTTGTGATTTCAAATACATTTGTTAGATTATAACCTGGTGTCATGTGACTTCTGACCTTGTCCACCCCAGTCCAACACTGGCACCTCCACATCATGACCACACTTTTATGTGCTGTGTTTCACTTTGGATACTCCATGATCTACTCTATTAAGCTCTATCACAATGATTTGTTAATGCACACGGATGTCTTGCTGTTTCTTCACTATTTGGTCAAACTGCACTTGGAGCAGTGTTATATGTATGAAGGCAATGTGAAGCTTACGAATGTCAGATATGAGTCCTCATTGATAGAAATCCTTGCCAGGTGAGTGTTGAGGATGTGCTGAATGGTGCAGTCTCTGTGGCTAGTAATGCAGCTATTAGAATATGGTACTTTAAGGTGCATTCACTGCCCTTGGACACACATGTATAGTTATTGAACTTCTTGTGGCCCGACATCCAAGTTTTCAGGGCTTGACCCCCTAGAGTTGACCTCCATGCTATCTGCTCCCATTGGTTTCTGACCATTAGTTTGGAGGGCTTCTGCAACTGAGGACATCACTTCTCCTTTTCACCAAGTTAAGAATCACACAATACCAGCTGATAGTCCAACAGGCTAATTTGGAATCACTAGCTTTCGAAGCGCTGCTTCTTCATCAGGTGGTTGTGGAGCAGCATCATAAGACACAGACTTTATAGCAACAGGATTGCAATGTAATATTAAATAAATTTAGCCTAAGTCTTTCATGTTTTAGAATGACCATGTTAGTTTTGGTTCCTTCATACGTAATCTCAGAGCTTCTTTAAAGTTACATTCTCAAGATAGTTTTTAACAATAGATGTCATCTCAGCTCAGATAACGCATTGAAGGTAGGAAGTTAAAGTCTGTCTTGTGTCCAATGTTAGGTCAGACTGATTCTATTTCTAAAGTGGGAGTTACAGAATCTTGCATGGGTTTATGCAGTTTTTGAGCAAAATAAAATGTAATTCTGTAAGTACAAATTCACCCACAAGCTTTTATGTGTGCATGTGTGTGCAGGGGAGACCAAGTGAGAGTGTGTATTGGGTTGGGATATCTGGTCAGCATGGGCAGGTTAGATCAAAGGGTCTGTTTCCATGCTGTACATCTCTATGACTCTATGACTCTATGTGGGTGTGTGTATGGGGGTGTGAGTGTCTGTGAGAGAGTGTGTGTCTGTGAGTGTAATGGGGTATTCATCTGTGAGAGGTTGCATGTGTAGGTGTGAGTGTGGGGGGTGTGTGCGCATATGCAAAAGGGTGTGTGTGTATATACATAAGAAAGGGAGAGAGAGTGTGTATAGTACAGTGGGGCACCTGTAGTGTGACATGAACCTAAGGTCCCGGTTGAGACCATCCCCATGGCTACCGAATTTGACTATCAGCCTCCGCTCGGCCACTTTGCGTTGTTGCCTGTCCCGAAGTCCGCATTGGAGAATGGTCATCCAAAGGTCCAAGGCCAAAATGTCCCAGACCACTGAAGTGTTCCCCGGCTGGGAGGGAACACTCCTGCCTGGTGATTTTGTGCGGTGTCCATCAATCTGTTGCCATAGCTTCTGCTTGGTCTCGCCAATGTACCATGCCTCAGGGGTCTCAAATGCAATGTGGGAAAACCTTGGAGCCTATTCCTCTAATAAGGGTCGATTGTTATTAATGTTTCCCAGGTTGAAATTATTTCCTGAATGACTGACAAACACAATGCATCTCTCCTTTATGAAGTGTGTACCAGCCATTAAGTGGTGCCAGCCATTAACAACATTAGCCTCCTGCTGATACTTTCAACCAAGTATTGTAGCTGCTTAGATGCTGATAAAAAGGATATGAGCAGGCATCATGAAGTTGCCTTGCATTACCAATAGTCTGTGCAGTTTAAGTGTGTATTGCGCTCCCTATGCTTAATTTTGGCTATTGAATTTACTCCTTATTTCTTTATTGTTTGTTTTCCTTGAGATATAAAAATGACAATGCACAGTTCTGTTAACTCTCCTGCAGACATTGTGAGTGAAACAGAGATACTAAGATATAGCAAGATTCTTCCAAAGAGCATTTTACTTAGGTGGCAGAAATGACGAAACTGTGTGGTCTGATTAGAAAACTCTTGACATTTTGCTCGATTGAGCACAGACAGCAGTTGTCATCGTGGTATTTACAGAGGAGATTTGGAATACAGACCCTCAGCCTGTCAAAACGTCCTTCAGTTGTGGGGAGTTTGATGATGCATAAGACAGATTCAGGACAAACGAAGAGATGTGGAGACAACCTGTTTCAATATTGTGCTCAGATTAAAACACGTACAACATCACTTTCTAACAAAATGCACTGTCTGTCTGGTAAAATTGAAACAGTCACTTGATAGCATTTGCAGATGGAGCAGAAAATAAATGCTATTTCCATTAGCAGCAGATTACTATTGTGCTCCAGAGTTTGGGTATTTTTTTATTCATAGGACTTGCGCATTGCTGGCTGGGCTGGCATTTATTGCTCCTCATCCCTAGTTGCCCTCAAGAAGGTGGTGGTGAGCTGCCTTCTTGAACCGCTGCGGTCCACATGCTATCTTAGCCACTGTTAAAACTGAGTGGCTTGCTAGGCCATTTAGAAGGCAGTTATGAGTCAATAAAATTGTGGTGAGTCACATATAGGCCAGACCAGGTAAGGGTGGGAGATTTCCTTCTGTGAAGGACATTAGTAAACCAGATAGGTTCACCCCTCAACAATTGACATAGGGTTTCGTGGTCATCATTAGACTTTGATTTCAGATATTTATTGAATTAAAATTCCATCATTTGCAACAACAGGATTTAAATCCAGGTCTCCAGGACATTAGCTAAGTTTCCTAGATTAAAAGTCTAGCAATAATACCACAAGGCCATCACCTCTTCACTACAGCCTTTCTACTACAGCAAGGGCTAATTTGGAGGTTTTCTTAGGATTGGGTAAATTCTAAGATCTAAGGCCTCAGAAGACAAATATTTGGATACCTCAACAGTTGGTTTGAGATGCACTTCAGCAAAAAGATTCCAGATGATCAAAAATCTAATTTGCCAGTGTTGAAGACCATTTGATCTGAAGAGGCAGGTGAGCATTACTTAGACATCATGAGAAGCTGCTCGACAGCTACCAGCACCAGCTTAAAAAATGTGTACATGAAGTAAGATTTTATGTTTTAAATTCCAGATCAGACCATTTCTCACAGTTCCCATTGTAAAGTAATCAACATGGCATAGAAATGTCCGTTGCATCATGTGCATTGTGAACTGTGAAAGTAAAATCGATTGGGCAAATATTTGGACACCTTAGCCACTATTCTGACAAATGCAGCAACAGTTTAGTAAGGTTAACTCCACGGAAGAAGAGAAAGAAAAAGGATAAAAATAATTGATTGAAAAATCACGAGAAAAACATTCTGTACAGTGAAAGGCATCTTTCTAGTACCCGATGTTTTCCTGTCTTCGCGCTTGATTGTATTTTGAACAGTCCAATGTTATTGTTGCTACTATCAAAAAATTATCACTCGAAGAATAAAAGTTTTCGTGCTGACTGCTTTATATTTCCTTCTCCATTTAATTTAGTTTCTATAAACCGGTTCTATTTCCCTGACTTACTTTGAAATAGTGTCCTAGAGTTATACTATTTAGTACTTCCCCTGCTTTAATATGATACCACCATTTCTCAAGTCTGTCAAGCTTGTTTTAATTCATATTTTTTCATATACATCCCATTTATATTGGGGACAGTGGTTCAATTACAATGTTTAAAAACATTTGAATGGATACATGAATAGGAAAGGTTTGAAGGGATATGGGCCAGGAGCAGGTAGTGGATGTGTTCGGCATGGACTGGTTAGACTGAAGGCTCTGTTTCCATGCTGTATTACTCTATGACTATGTCTCCATGACTGTCAGAGCTGTTGTCTATAGATATGTCCACCCACCCTCTCAGGTGGACATAAAAGATTCAGTTGCACCATTCAGAGAAGAATAGGGAGGTTTTCTGTTATCTTGGTCAACTTTTTCCTCAGCCTACATCACCAAAACAAATTATCTCTTTGTTTATCTCAGTATGCACACATTGGCTGCCATACTTGCCTGCAAATAAAGGCAATTGGACTTCAGATGTAATCCACAGCTGTGAATTGCTATGGGACGTCTTAAGAAGGTGATGTTTGATGCAAGTACATTTTTTTCTTTCATTTAGGTGGCATGGTGGCTCAGCGGTTAGCACTGCTGCCTCACAGAGCCAGGGACCCGGGTTCGACTCAGGCCTCGGGTGACTGTGTGTGTGGACTTTGCACGTTCTCCCCATGTCCGCGAAGGTTTCCTTCGGGTGCTCTGGTTTCCTTCCACAGTCCAAAGATGTGCAGTTTACGGGCATTGGCCAAGCTAAAGTGCCCATAGTGTTCAGGGATGTGTAGGTTAGATGCATTAGTCAGGGGAAATGTAGAGTAATAGGATAGGGGAATGAGTGTCGGTAGGATACTCTTCGGAGGGTCGGTGTGGACTTATTGGGCCAAATGGCCTGTTTTACACACTGCAGGGTTTCTACGATTCTATGATTTATAAACTCAACACAACAATCTAAGGCAGAATCTTGATGGAGGTGCCAGCCAGCTGGAGAGGTGGCACAGGATCAGTACAGCCAATTCACAGACAGGCCCACTGAACCACAAGCCAATTAGACAGTGAATAAGCCAGTGGAGGTCCTTTGTCTGGTATTAAGACCTTAATGGTGAAAGTCCTGCCCATTGAGTGCTGCCAGCCATTCAAATGCCAGAAGCTCTTCTGCTCAGAAGCATTGCAGGAGGTGGTGGCTATTGCTGGAAGAGCACCCACTCGAGTCCAAGGATCATGGAGAGACCCAGGCCACAGGATGCAATGTCCTGGGTGGGTGTTGGATTTGCAGAATGAAGGTTGCTGGGAGAGAGTGGCTGGGTGGTCAGCTGCAAGGGCAGAAGCCCACTACTCCCTTCTCAATTTCAACTCCCTCATACTGAGTGCCTTTTATCGACAGGCGTGGCTGCACGGCTTCAGCTGCCTTGCACACCGCATGATGGCAGGCCTGCCCGAAGCTGGATAAATACCAGTGCCAGTCGGATGTGATACCTCAGTGCTCTTTAATTAACAATTTATGGGTCTCAGTTGGTGTCAGGGTGGGAAGGTCAACCATAGATCTTAATTAAGGCAGAGGTGGGAAGGCAGCAGAGTTCAGGTACACAACCCCGTCTAATTAAACTTCTCCAAGATCACCATTGTGAGAACAGAAGATTTCATCCTATGTGTGGTCTGGCCAGTGCCAGTTCTATTGAAGTTTCACTTTTTCAAATCGTGCAGTTATGTCTTGGTCTTTATGGTACTGATTGTCAAACAACCTGTAATCTTATTGTAATTACCAGCAGCTAAAGGCATCACTAATATCCTGGTCCTTTGTAAGGACAAGATGCAGATGAAAACTTGTACGATATGCATTAGTTCTAATTCTTTAGTCTCAACTTCATTAAGATGAAGTACTTGCATTTATTTAGTACCTTCCACAACCTCAGAATATCCGCAGCACTTGACAGCCAGTGAAGTACGATAAAATGTTGTCACTGTTGAAATGAGAAAAAACACAACTAGTTGTTGTGTTTGTGTATTCTCCATGTGTCTCCAGTTTCCTCCCATAGTCCAAAGTTGTACAGGTTAAGTGAATTGGCCATGGTAAAAAAACTGCCCTCAAGTGACCAGGAATGTGCAGGTTAATTGGGTTAGCCATGGTTAAATAAAACCTCATGCAGGGTAACAGGAATGCAGTGGAAGTGTGGGTCTAGATGGGATGCTGTTTGGAAGGTCAGTGCAGACCCAATGAGCTGAATGGGCTCTTTCTGAACTGTAGGGATTCTAGGATTCTAATTCAAGCACTGCAAGTTCCCAGAAAGAGCATTATAATAATGACCAGAAAATCTGTTCTTGGAATGTTGGCTGAAGAGTAAACCTTCTCCAGGATACTAGAGAGAACTTCTCTGCTCGTTGCTATAGGAACATTTATGTCTACCTGAAAGGAAAAATGGGGCTGAATTGTAACCTCTCATCCAAAATGACACATCGACATATGATGCAACACTCCATCAATACCACATTGGTGCATCAGGCTAGATGTTTTGCTCAAATGTTTTGGAGGGACTTGAGTCTACCCTCCTGACAGTGATGAAAGAGCTACTGAATGTACCAAGTGAGCCACAGCTGACACGTCATAAGCAGCCAATGCACAATCGCTCTGAAAGATTATATATGTTTACTGCATGTTCCAGCATTTATGTAAATTCAATTGACTCTGAAGTTTAAGGGCTGTGTTAAACTTTTATATGATTCAGTGTGAAACTCACTCCCTTTGTCAAGTGGAAGGATTTTAAGTGAAGCCTTTTGGTCTGGTAGGATATTTTGAACTAACCTTTACTTAATTTGCTATCTGAATCAATGCAGCAAAACAGATAAAATAAGTGATTTAATAAACCAGTCCACGTTTCAATGTATCTAAGAAGCTGTAACATCCAGGCACCTGAAGTAGCTTTTAACCAGTGACCCTTACCAGAAGGATGTGGAGACTTCCTCCTTCAAAGATCATTACCACCCTGTAGTCAACAAACCTAACAAAATAACTGAGAGGTTCCTGCCTCCAGTCAGCCTTAGCATCTTGCAGCTGAAAAGAACCTACTAATGTACCTTAGAGGTTTGGTCTGACAGATATGCATGGAAGCTTGTTGTCAGTGAACCATAATGAGTCCAGTTGAGAGCGTAATTGCCTTTCTTTGTGTACACAGATTTCCTTGCAGTCAGGTTTAAAATAAGCCTTTTTTATTGCAGCTACTTATAATTGCTGTTTTAAGTTGTAATCCTGAAAGTTTCTCGGGTGTGCAGGGATGTTCCGTGGCTGTTGCAGGATTTTGAGGCTCCTTAACTGCTATGGGCAAGAAACATGCTACCTTTATTAACATACTAGATTGAATAACTTCAGAAAATTATTACTAAGAAACTTTTATGAGATATTAATATTTGAATACTTCTTTTGTAATCTCTTCTGTTCAAGAAATTATCAGCTGCTGGGAGATGATCAATATTGTTGGAAAAATGTTATTGAACACCAAGGTATAACTCTCTCTTCCAATCTTTGTTCCCCTCCCACAGCTGGGGCATTCTGCGGTTCCATCTATCACCATCATGATTCAGTTTCACAACTGACATTTGCCCCATGCATTGTGGCACTGAACAATAGTGCCATAATAAGTGGTGCTATACCATTCCCCTTGTACTTCAACACAGCTCAAGACTTTGGGCTTCATCTTACTTTGTTTTGGTTAGGTGTCAGTTTTACTGAGTTTCATGGAGAGTTTCTCACCGAGAGGCCTGGAAAGATCTCTTCCTCTCCTCATTGAAGTCCTACCCTATCCTTATGGCGCCTTTCTCGCCCAATTTTAGCCCCATTCTACCGCAAGCCATTCTGACAACAACTTGCCACTCCAGCAGATATCTGCCAAAAGACTAGCATCTCTGGCGCCCACATCAATTTCAAAAGTCCATTTTGCTCCTGGGAAGCGCTAGCATTCTAAAGCGGCCCTGCTCAGTGACAGACTATCATTCTGAACATATCAGAGGAGGGGAAAATGGTGCCACAAGTCTCCAGCAGGAACCTGGAGATCCTGGTGGATGGGGTGGTGCAAAAGAGAGGTGTCATTTTTCTGGAGAACCAGCACAAGAGGCCATGACCCTTACAACCTGGGATAGTGTGATCTCCACGATCCAGAGCAATGGCCAGCAATGCCACAAGGTGGTTAATGCCTTGCTGTACTCTGCTAGGCTAAGTGCCACGTTCACCTCTCTGTGACCTTACACTACCTACCTCTGCTACTGCACCCACCTCCCACCAGTGCTCACGCCCTGCCACTCTCACTATTGCCTGCAACATCTTCCCTCACTGACTCTCATGTCCCCACAACCTCCCTCACCACTAACCCTGCATGACCTCTGCACTGCCTATTCATTTGCTCGAGAGACCTCACCACCTTTCAAGCACCAGCACCAGCACTAACAGCTATGCTGCCCATTTTCAGCTCACTGAATACCTCCTTTTCTCTCATTCCAGGCAAAAGCAGCCCATAAGATGGCAGAAAGAGCCATGATGGTGGAGGGGTGCCAAACATCAGGCTCCTCATCCACTATGGGTAGAGAATCCTGTCCCTTGCAGGTGAAGACTAGGACTGCTCCAACAGAGATGCCAAGACATCCATGTCCTGACAACTGTGTAAGTACCATTCTTCAATCCACTGCAAATCTCACATTAACCCTTTTGTCAGTGTCATTCATTGCACACCACGTCTCACCATTTGTCGTGAAGCCATCTCTTCCTTGTATCTTGCAGATAGCAGCAGAATGTCCACTGAACTGCTGGAGAAACAGCCAGAAACCACCTCATTGAACTCTGAGGAAGAGAGTTCCAAGGCCTCAAAGGAAGTATCAGTGAGCCTGCCTCCTGCACCCACCTCCAGTTCAGATGCTAACACCTCCATGGGAACATCACGTTTAGGGGATTTGTGAGCACAAGCTGGTGAGCATCTCAATGCTTCGACTCAGGAGCTGGGTGAGGATTAAAAAACAACAGGCAGCTGGCACTCGGAGGATGCACCTGCACTCTCTTTCCCACCACGTCTCAGTGCACACCCAGGTTCTGCAGCTGAGTTAGAGGGAGCCCCCTGGTTAGTGGAGCCCATTGGCTCCGGAGGTTTGGTCAAGCAAGAGTCAGGTCCAGCCTTCAGACACACACACACACATACACACATATACACACACACACACACACACTCCTGCACTTCATCACATCTCCCATTGGTCTTCATGACTGAAGTCATGGTGACAGGGGGATGGAGAACCTGGCGAGCACTCCAGGTGCACATTCTTCCCAAGTGCCTCTTCCTCACAAGGAGACAGGAAGAACACAACCAGAGGAGAAACTACACATAGACGCTCAGAAGCCTTCACTCAGGACACCCCAGAGGTTATTCAACTCACCATCTCCACCCTGCTTGTGCTCCTCCGACCTTTAGAAATTCAAGCCAAGGTTGGTTCACTTGTTTCTGATGAGACAACCCTCAGCATGCCTGGGCCTTCTGTATACAAACACCAACTCAGTTGTCCAATCAAACCTCAGTGGCCAATGGGCTTCACTACCCAGGAGGCTCCCTCCAATCCAGCCTAAGAACTTGGGTGTGCACTGAGACATAGTAAGAGGGAGAGAAAGAGAAAAAAAACAAAGTTGAAGTATTTGAGGGCACTTTGACTGTATGGATAACACAGCATTATATATGAAGTTACACGTTTGCAGATCTACAGATTTGTTTGCATATCTGTCGAGATCTGCATGTAACTGTGCCAGGATGATGCTTAACATCATTGCCACATAGGATGCATTGTGGATCAGTGTCAGTGTTGAGAGCCTGCTGCAGCATCCAGAAGCAAGAGGAACAAGATGTATGTTGGGTAATGGGTTCTTTTAATGCCATTACCTTATGGTAAAACATCACTATTCTTTCCCTGGTCTTTGTGTACAAAAGCGTTGGTGTGAACAAACTGGTCAATAATGTGTGGAGCAGGAAGGTGTACAGCAAACAGGGAGCCAATGCATTAGGATCACCAGGGATTAGGAGGCCCACAGGTCTCTGTCCTGTTCAGTGCATTGGCCGGTGTGTAATATTATTGCCCTCTAAAGGCCCTCATATTGGTGCATCTTGAATCCTTGTCCCTTATAGATCAAGACACAACCTGCTTATTTCAGGTGTGGTTGCGTCCATTTGCCTTCATATTGCACAGCTTTGATTTCTAGCCTGATGGAAAGTGACTGTGAATGTTCTTCAGTCAGTAGAACCACCTCTATGTGTTGGTGAAACCCTGAACATCCTGATAATTGTTCCCATAAGTTTTATAGGCTTTTCACCTCCCCAGGTGCCCACTCATCTATATGAGTCTGCACCAGCCTACCTCTCCCTCCCAGCTCCTGGCATATGAGGTGACCATGCCAGGTGTGATCATATACTATCACCACTTGAGACCAGAGTGCTTCTGACCATGGACAAAGGCTCCCTACCCACATAACCCTGTTTCCTTCTATTTTATTCTATCTTCCCTTACAAATACAGTCATGCCCCTTTCACAATTGGCATCCTCCTTCCCCAAGCCTGCAGCCCTCAATCCACAATTCAGATCCCAAGTCTCCTTTCTGAGGCAGTGGCCCCCTTTATCACCCCAAAACCTCTTTCCCCCGGTTTCTTAGGGTGACAGACTGGCCGCAGCCTTCCCTCATGAGCAACCTAATTGGACAGCCCTGGGCAAGAAGTGTCCAGATCCATGCCTGGTAGTTGTACCTCTCTCCAACTACACTGGCCCTACCACCCAGAGTAACCTGAAGGTTAAAATTCTTCACCTAGCTACAACTTGTGAGCATTCAAGTTGCAAACATTTCAGTAGTCTCATGCCAAGAGTTAAAAGCAATTCTTTATACTTATGTCCATGTCTGTGGTATCCTGACAAATGTTTATAACGAAAAAGAAAACCTTTCATTGACATAACACTGTTTATAATTTTAAGACACCCCAAAATGTTCTACATCTTTCTGAAGTGTGATCGCTTTTGTAGTATAGACAATGCAGCAGTCAGTTTGTATACAGCAATTGCATGCATTTTATTTTAATTAAATCAGTTTTTTTTGGTGTTTGTTGAAAAATAAATGTTAACCAGGGCAATGGGAGAAAGTAGCTGCTTTTCTTTGGAATAATGCTTTGAGATTTTTTTGCACCCATCAGAAAAAGAAGTCACTTTCTCACTTTAACACCTCTTCTGAAGGATGGTGCATCTGACCACGCAGCACTCCTTCATTACTGCTCCAGAATTGTCAGTCTAGATTCTTGTTCACGTTTCTGGGATTGAGACTTGAACTGAAACCTCTGACTCTGAGGCAAGAATGCAATCCACTGAGTCACAGTTTATACTCTGGGAATGTATCTAGATATTTTATTTGCAAAGTCAGTGTATTTTCAATTTATTTCTGTGAAACACTAATGCTTCTGGTCGACTCCTGAATAACCTTTCTAACTGCATTATTAACCAATCAAGGACAACAATCCATTGCTCATTTTGGGTTCCACTCCTCAAATGCCATATCTAATAAATACTTCACCCCTTATATGCCTGACTCATCTTACGCTGTGTCTATTATTCACCTTGTCTGTTATATGTATTGAGATGCAACTATGCCAAAAACGTGAAAGAGTGAAGCCAGAAGCTGGGATATGAGATGCAGCAGATACAAATAACCATTGCACACTGTTTTATATTTAAAGACAGAGTAATTGATACATAGATTCTGGGCAGATGTTGGCAACCATTTCAACATTTTGAATTGCAGAATAGAAGACATCTATAATGTCATTCAGGCTACAGGAATATCTTAATTCATTATGTATGTTGAGAGGATCAGAGCATGGAGTGCTGATTGCTGCAGACAGCAGGGAGTTAGCAGAGATAAACTTAGCTTCAGCATGGTGCTGCATTTTCTCATTTTCGTATTAATTAAAGCACACTTCTTCATTATTCCATAAGTGTGAGTTTTATTGAAGAACCCACAACCCATGACATGATGGATGGACCTGAAACAAAAGTTGATGGAACCATGGTAGCCACCAATCTTATATCAGAGGAGGGGCAGTTTGTGCTTCTCTTGGTGTTTGGGTAGTTTCACTGTGTTTAGGTTGCTGACCCATGCAACATTCTTACAGGACTTGAATGGAGAGATAAAAAAAAGGATGTTTCACCTGGCTGGTCTAGACACAGTCTCCAATTATAAAAATAAGGCTTTTAGGACTGAGTGGGAATTTCTTCACTCAATGGGTATTGAATCTTTGGAATTCTCTACCCCAGAGCACTGTGGAGGCTCAGTATTTGAGTATATTTGAGGCAAAGAGAGAAATAATTCAAGATATAGAAGATATCAAAGGATAGCGATAATGTAGGAATATGGTGTTAATTTAGAAGATCAGCAATGATTTAGTAGAGTAGTGAAACAGGTTCAAGGAGCCAAAGGACCTACTGTTGCTGTTATTTACTAAGTTCCTAACTCAGGAGCCAACTACAGAGGAACACCTCTATTCTCTGTTGATAGGAAAAATATACTGATCATCAAGTGGAAATGGGAGCAAAGGAATAGGGCAGAAACTTATAGGCCCTGAATAATACGAGCTATGGTGAAAGAAATCTGGGAGATTGACATGAGAAGTCCAGAAAGGCCTTTCTCAATGTCAGGAGTAACTAGCTACATTTTCCAACTAAATTCTGGGTATTGTGATTACATTCTTGCTCAGGAGCAGTGAGGTGCCTACTGTTGGGGATTATTGCTTGTTAACAGACTCATTAACACTCAGCTTCCCATGCAATCACCCACCGCAATGAAACCAGATACAGTATTAACAATTCCTGACCTGAAAGCCTGAACAGGTAACTGGTGACTCCAGTTCACTGCTTGATCTTCCAGGATGCCATCTTGGACACTTGGCAAAAATTTCTTAGGCTATGCTCCAAGCCAGCAGCTGCCCACACCCTACCTCCACATATGTTGGCATCCAACACCTGCAGGCCTCTCAGAACCCTCATGCCACCTTTCCAATCCCCTTGCAGGATAATTCTGCACTTTAGTGCTACACCTGGGGGCATCAGCAATGAGCATTGAAATGTTGCTGGAAGGATTTGTGTGCAGGGACAGCCAGCCAACTCACACATTGCAAGCTGCATCTTTGAGCTGTTCACTCATTCTCTTAGCACTCACTCACCCAGAGCCTACTTGGATGCTCAAAGCATCCTTGCCTTGCCTTGCCATGTCTTTTTGTGCTTTGACACCCCCCACCCCCCAAAGATAACAGGCTCATAGTACTGCTGTCTTGCCTTGCTGTTTAGCATAGACAAAAGCTGGAAAGCTTATCACTGTTATCAGCACTGTTCAACCGTGTCAAGGTAGACAGTCATCAGTCAGGGCTCTTGGTCAAGTAAATCAAGGGTAGCCTCCAAAACCAATCCAGGGACATGGACACAGTCAGTCAGCCAATAAGGGTGTTCAGGGTCAGGATCCTCTCCTTGTAAGGGCCAAATGTCAATCAGTCCACCACCTGTCTGGCTCTTTCTTCCCTACTGTGGGTTGTTTTCTCCTGGAATGTGCGAAAGGGAGGGATTGAATGAAATGAAGATGTTGGCACAGCTATTAGCTCTGGTGCTGATGGGTGAAAGGTGGTGAGTTATCTTGTGTAAATGAGTAGGTGGCACAGACAGCATGCAGACATTTGGTGGTGTCAGGCATTGGGGTAAGTGAGAGTGAGTAAGATGTTGCATGCGTTAGTGAGAATAGAGTAGAGTATGAGCTTGGTGGGAAACAGGTGTTGTAACAGAGATAAAGTGAGTGGGAGGTAGCAAAGAGAAGATAGTGGCTCTTACCCTGGCCGAGTGGAGAATGTCATTGTTATGAAGTTGAAGGCATGTACTGTACCTTTAAGAGAGAGTGAATGCTGTTCTGAACTGAGAGATTACAAGCACCTGTGTGTATGATTAGATGGCAGTCCCAGAGTGTACTGGAAAATTGAAAATATGTAATATTTAGCTGTGAAATGGATACCTGAGTTTTGGTTGCTGTTTTGACAGCAATTCCAATTTAACTAATCAGTTTAAATTATGCCCCAGGATGCTAAAACCTAATTGAGTTTGAATTTATTGTTTTGCCAATATCAAACCAATGAGACAATCCGATGTAGGGGGTATAAAAATGCAGATATCTTGAAACTTTTAATAACTCAGGGAGATCCTCCGGAAGAAGAAAGACACAGAAGATGACAGCCGCTATGTGGTTTTGAACTTAAGTTGATGTAATTTTATTAAGTGCCTTATTGGAATGGCATATTATTGCAGAGTTGAAGGCAGATAGTAAGCAGTTAAGAGAAAGGGGGGTTTAGATTTGTGAATAGTTGTTGTTTAATGTTCGTTTTTAGAGTTATGGATTTGGGAGTTCTCTGTCACTCATATTTTATGAGGCGAGGCAAGCTTTGCTGAGTGTTTGAGTTTAAATAACAGAGGGGTTCACCTTCATGTCGTAACAATATCTCCAGACAGTTGAAACTGCACTGTCCCAAGTGGCAACTTTGAACCAGGCTAACATGGTCAGATGCCGTGACCTCTGCTGCTGGTCCTGGGGAAGAGGAAACCCCATGTTAGTATCACCTGTCCAGCAGGATCTCCAGTTACCTGTCCACAATCAAGGTGCAATTTCCCCTTCTATGTCATATCTGGGACAAATGTCAGATATTGTGCAGAGTAACTCTGGACTGACAGTGCTTATCCAGGTAGTAATGGACTTTCAAATATGGCACCGGTGCCGGTCTATTCCACAATAACTGTTACAGACCAGGCCAAACCCCCTCCAAACATTTTAAGAAGGTAGCCCAGACTCTAACTTTTTTCTAAGGCAGATGGAAAGTGGATATTCCAGGAGTGATGCAACTGGTCAAACCACTCAGCTTTAAACAAAACAGAATTTATTTAAACATTACGATTACAGCAACTTAATGAAGCTGTTCCAATCCCTGCAATATTTTATAAATGCACCCTTTGGCAAAAGGTAAATTCAAACACAGGTTCTTACAAGCAGGAGAGGTTTTAGACAGAAGAGTCAGACGAGCAACATCTATTGAAGCGTGGAACCTCTTTTTACTGTAGTTGTTTCTCTAGGTCCCCAGCAGTTGTTTGACTGCATACTAAAACTAAATCAAGCTAGAAAAGCCTGAACTGGGAGAACTGGCCACTCCTCTTTCATTGTACAACTGTTTTCAAAAAACCTAAAGGCCTCTTCTGATTGTGGACTTAGGCAGTTTCTGTCAGCCATTTCAGCACCACTGCCTTTACAACCCCTCTTCAAAAAAAAACAAGGACAAAATAACCTTGTTAAAGGAGAAGCTTCGTCACATCACCCAGCAGTGGTGAATTCCTCCGAGAATGGTGTGTGATTAGAATCAGCTAATTACTGAGGTGAGTTTGGGATGATATGGTGAGAAGTCCTGTTTGGCATTGCAGGGAGAAACTGTCCATAAAACTCAACAAAATTCCCACTAAACCAAAATATGACAAAATTCATTCTGTAAAGTTGAAAATACCATTATTACAAAGCTCCCATATGCTAGGGGTGAAGGCATCCATTAAAGTTACTGCTTCATGACCTAAAGTATGAATTTAGTGGTCATGAAAGTGAATGATATTACTCTTGCCAAATCAAATACTGTTGACCCTGAAACTAAAACAGATATTGCTGGAGAAACCTAGCAGGTCTGGCAGCATCTA
Organism: Hemiscyllium ocellatum; assembly: GCF_020745735.1. Lineage (NCBI taxonomy): Eukaryota > Metazoa > Chordata > Chondrichthyes > Orectolobiformes > Hemiscylliidae > Hemiscyllium > Hemiscyllium ocellatum. The sequence goes on along the minus strand of NC_083453.1, from coordinate 13,943,976 downwards.
TAGATAGAAAGCAGAATTAACGTCCAGGTCCTGCGACTCTTCTTCAGACCATGTGAACACCTGTTTTTATTTAGTACTTTTGACCCTGATGTCAATGAAAACTATTTCTAAGATAGGCCTAATGCAGAGTAAAGCTCTTCCCAAGCAAAAACAGTTCTCCCACTTTTGTGCCAAGGGCTCCATTTCATACAGCAACAATCCTTTGCCTTCTCTATTGACATTGCCAGTGTTGGCAGTTGTGCTTTGTGAATCTGTGTGTTGTGGAGAAAGTCTGTATCATCAACACATTTATCTTATTCTTGAATGTTATTTCTTTTACTGTTGTGGGTAGTGCTTGAGTTATATGACTCGGTGGTGTTTATAGTGTAGTTTATTTATATATTAATTAAGACCTAAGACTTGACAAAAATGATGACTACAGGCCGTTCTGCTATAATGTGCATTTCATTAACGCTTATTCGCTATAACACTATTGGCGAACTGAGGACGTTGTTTCTAAAGTGCAAAGTTTTAAAGAGTGTATTGGTTCTACTGTGATTCCGGCCCCATTAGTTTAATTGGTGCTGCTAATACACGATTGTCTTATAACATGGAATTGCACGAGAACGGAACTGTCGCATTATAACAGAGCTGACCATACCTGCATTTTCAAAATATTGACTATTATGGAAACTTGCCTTTATATTAATCAGCCAGTTCTATTTTGGAAGATAAATTGATAGCTGTTCTAATCTTTTTTGGTCTGGATACTTAAAACTTTCATGAATTATTATTTTAAGATTTGACTAATTTAAATCCCCCAGGAAAGGAGGGGAGAAAAGGACTGAGACAATATAAGAAAGAAAACTAGTCTCTATATTCGTTGATTGGTTTTAAGTTCATAAGCAGGATGAGAATGTACAAAATCTGTTTAAAATACTGAATTAATGAATTGAATTGTTAAAAGTTAGGTGCATGTGCTCCTTTGAATCACAATTGTTTAGTTACATTTCAGCTCTTCCCTGGTGAGTTCTTCACCTTCATTTCTTGGAGAGATTATTATTGACAAATTGCTTACACTCAGAGGATTGTGATCATTCTTTCCATGCATGTGATAATGATCAGTATGCAGAAGAATTCAGGAAACATTTGATACAGTTATAACTGGGGATAGAATAAGCAAAAAGAAATCACATTGGCATAAAATATCTCATATTGTTATTATTATCAAAATCCACCTTACCTGCATGAAAGAAATGGTTAGGTTCACATATTTATGGATTACAATAATTTAGATCTGCAAATAAGCTAAATATGAAAAACCATATGTTGAATGGAGATGAAATGTTAGAGGAAAAACTATAATACAACTAAGTGTAAGATTGTGAATTAATTATGCTAATTTAGCAATTAACTTGTGCAAAATATATGCAAAGCAAAATAGATTTTCCCCTGGACCACAAAACTTAGATTTTCAAATTTTATAGAAGGCTAATCCTAGCTTAGGGAATAGTGAAACGTAATTAAGAAAACATATTTTCTTAAAACCACACTTAAATCATTTCATTTCTTCTTCATCTGTTGAAAATAACTTTGTGCTTGAGCAGTGAAGTGCTGCTTATTTTATTCAGGGCCCTTGCAACCAGCAGGTGAACTAGGCAGTGGCCTGGACCAGCAAGATTTGACAGGGGAGGAGAGTGGGTGGCAAGAATCTGCCATATTTTAAAAATCAGAATGGAAAGCCAGCCAGAGACCCACAAAGCTCAGCATCAATCACCTGATACCCAAAAAGAAAAATTCCAGATGATTTCAAAACAATGTTTTAAACAAAGCAGTCCCTTAATTCATCACTGGCAAACAAGGGGCAAGAAACTCCATCCTCCATTTCATGAGGCATTGTAAATGTTAGTCTGAGTGGGATGGTTATGAGCTGGGCTTTAGATCACTTCCATTTCAATCGGGCTAGTGATTTGTTTTTAAGTTTCACTTCAAGTGTTCTCACATTATTTAGATTAATGACTATGACCGGAAGTTAACCAATCTTCAGCCTGCCCATTGCTCTGATGTGTCCACACAATGAGGAGTTTGAGTTCCCAGTGTAGAAGCACAGTTCACAGTTATTTAAATAATTTAAGTGCAACAGAGAACCAATTCCATGTCACATGTAGACTTTTCTCAAATATTAAAAGTTGGCGTTTCTCCAGTGCAGATTACCTCCACCATGCTGTACTGTTGCTTATATATTTTATAGCTAAACTTAGTAAGGACAGAGCCAAAAACCCTGGGTAGATTTTTGGAAACAAAGGATCTATTTTAGTGAGAATAGGTGCTGAAAAAGGAACTCATGTTTAATTGTGGACTGTTTGCTTGCTAAACCAAAATATGCATTTTCCCCACCTACTGCAGGTGAAATTCCTCTACGTCTGTGTGCAATGTAGTTGCCATAATATCTACCTTCTCATACATGAATATTCATATAATACTGCTGCATAAAATGCATGGGTATTTGTAATATGTGCAACACATATAATTAATCCTTTAATGTATATGTTTATATAACATTGTAAAAGGTTGAGTGCCAGATCTGCTATAGTTCCACTATCATTAACAAATATTACGTGAGATGTTGTACTATAAGGCCTGCTGGTGTACTGTGTTATTGTTCAGTGCAATCAGCTTGTTTCTGTAGGTGGTTTTATGGTCATTATTTTTATTTGTTTGGGAGACATGGGCGTCGCTAGCTGGCTAGCATTTATTGCCCGTCACTAGTTGCCCTTGAGGATGTTTGACTTTGCAAAATGTATAATGCTTGGTATCATTGCACTCTTAATTTCAAAATGTTGTATTGCTTACAGATTTTATCTGCTGCTTGGTCTTGCTTGATTGAATGTGAATTCCCATGTTAACCTGCTCCCTAAGTCCATCCCCAAGTTCCCAGGATTTGATTCCTCTCAGCAAATACTAATTCTGCACTGATGGTTTTTCATGTTAGTCCCATTAACATCTCCCAGAATGTGTCCAGAGTTGGCAGATCCATTTACTCTATGTATCTGTTCTGTTTAGGAAAAGCACATGTAATCAGTGTTCTTCCTTCTTTGAGTGCTTTTGGGGGTGTTTGGGAGAAGTTTGGGGTGCACAAGGCTGGAGTTTTCTGGGGCAGCACGTACCCTGGTGTTGGCCTTGATTTTTTCCTTCTTTTCAGTCGACTATCCTGTCTGTGTTGTTCTGCACTCAGGATGGCCAAACATGTTATACATGTGTGTGGTACCTGATATTGCAATCCCTTCTGTCATTCTTTGCAGGATTTGCTCCTCTCCCTCTTTGGTCTTTGATTTTTGGTCACCAGATGTATGGAACAAGCAAGCTAAACAGGGAGATCTGCTAGTTGTTTTTGCTCCTGGGCCTGTTCAAAGTCAGAATGTGCAGGTACAAGTTTTAGAAGATTATCAGGAGTGGTCTCTGCAAGCCTATATCTGAGAGTTCTGTTATGTTCTCAGGTCAGGAAGGACACCAATGGAAGGCAGATTAGAAGTTGCCAACTGTTTTAATGTAAGACTAGGACGATCACTCCTACTACTGTTAATTACATATTCAGGTAAGTAAGAAACTTTCAACTTAGTTGAGCCTGTGGTTGTCTCTTTAATGGCCATGGTTTTGGTACAGAGCATGAGAAATCTGATTGCAGAACTTATGGCACAGGCTAAAAACATGGGCACTGTACATTCACATTTCTCAGCTATTGACACAGTGAAGTTTTGTTTTTCAAGATTCTTTCTTGCTAAGATGATTCTGTCCATTTAAAAATATGAAAGACCAATAACTGAAACAATTAAGTTATTGTTGAATCATTTTCTGAAGGTCTTGAACATTATTGAACTAGCTCCTGTTGATTTTATTTATTCTGGGCAGTTATATGCAAATAAAAATGCATCAACTATTATTCCACCTGAGGTACAAACATGGAAGTGTTTGTGTAAACTGCAACCACATGCAGGGGAATTGTTCCCTAGATTATACGAGTCACTAGTTTGTTGTTTAGAGACTTCTAGTCCCAATCCCCTCAAAGTAACTTTGACTTTTCTTAATTCTCTAGCATAACATGATAAGCTAGAAGACAAAAATGCTAATAATATCTACACAGACAGGATACATCACTGGCTCATTCATTATATGGTGTAGAATTTTACATTTAATTATCACAGCTATTAATGAATGTTAGCATTTGTGCAGGATTTTATTCCACACAAATTATTTCTTCCATTCATAATCCATCTTTACTCAATCTTTTGCTGGCAATTTCTTTCTCTTTGTTCAAGTTCATTTAGTTTATGTGTGGTCAGTGTATAAAGCTTTGTTGGCTGGACAGCTAGTTTGCAATGTAGAATGATGCCAACAGAGTGGGTTCAATTCCTACACTGGTTGAAGCTACCATGAAGGACTCTCCTTCTCAACCTCACCTCTTACCTGAGGCATGGTCACCCTCAGGTTAAACTACCATCAGTCATACCTCTTTCTCTAATGAGGGAGCAGTCTTATGGTCTGGTTATATTATGGTGATGTTACCTTTAGTGCCTTGAAGGAATAATTAAATTTTGCTTTTCAACAAACATATGAGTTTTGTTTCATCCAGTTTTGAAGACATAGTTTCTTTATTTCTTTTGCAAGTCTAACCAACAACTCCCATTTTTTTTATCTTATGTGGATTCAGTCTTAACCTTTCTTCATCCTATGACATCTCTGACTCATTATGTGCTCCAACCTTAAACAGAGCTCCGACATCCCTTTTATCACTGAGGTTGTCTTCAAAAACTAGACTTGTCCCATCACAAAAACAATTTCCCACCAGTGAGTTCTTAGTTCAGTATAAATCCTATACAGTATTAGGGATTGGGTTGAATTTACAATTTTAGCTACCAAACATTTAATCCAGATGTTTTAATGATAATCTCCAAAACTGAAACCTCCCTCAGTTCCTCCATAATCAGACACCGAATTTGTTATTTCATCAGAATAAATTTTAATTGTTTGTGAAATAGATTACCAGGTAAAGTCATTGAAGCAGATAGTATAAATGGATTCAAAGAACAACTGGACAAGTTACTATAGAGAGAAGGAATTAAGCAACCCCATAAGAAGATATATAGGTGAAACTGGTCTTTGTAAAAGTGGAAAACATGTTTAGACTTGGATGGTTCCTAAAAATATTTATCTTCTTTAACTTTTACTGGTGGCGGATGTTGTAAAGGACTGCTTGAAGTTATAAGTACAAGTCGGTCTGCTATAATGTGACAGCTGTGTTCCTCTGCAACCTTGTGCTTTGGAAAACTGCTATAGAAAATCCCGCTGTAGAAGATTGCTAATAGAAAATCGCTATACCTGTTCAGTAGAAAGTTCGCGTTATCCAAACAATGTCCACAATTAATCAATTGTGTTATAGCCAATTTGCGCTGATGAAACGCATGTTATAACAGAACAACTGTAGGCTCCAGTTACTGAATATTAAAACAAACTGAAATGCTCCTCTCAATACTCAATTATAACTGATCTCACTTTTATTTATTATTAGAGGGGAATGTCTGTGATCTTATATTACAGGATATTGATACATATGGAACTTTTGGTGCCTTGATTTATCAGCGTCACTGGAACCTTAAGATCAACATTTACATTTTTCTTGTCAATGTTTTTATCTTTATTTCCCTGAAGGTTCCTCAATGGTCACTATAAACCAATTGAGATATGTGAAAATAATGAAAACTGTCTGACATTGTGTTACTTTATGCACAAATGTAATCGTTCCACCTAATTGAGGAGAGTCCTTCATTAATTCATGAGTACTGCTGACAATTGGCTCAATGTATGTGTCCAGGCTGGTAAAACTTAGTTGTAGAAATAGCATTTCCATTTTGTTTAACCTACATAAATCCTGTAAAAAAGTGGAATTATGCTTGTCAGTGTCTAAAAATATATTCCACTACATCTATAATCTCGACAAAATTAAACTATCTCCTGGTAACAATCTTTTGAATTATAAGACATAGTAAAGGTTTTAAAATACAGTAGGCTACTCAAGCTGTAGTAATATAAACGTTTGTTTGTCTGATTTCAGAAAGCCCCATGCCTTCAGTTAATTCAGCAATCAGATTTGATCCTTCTCTCAAGAAAAAGACACAAATGTCTTCAAGGGTTCTACTCCCACCAGCGACAAGAGTCCTTTGCCAATAATTTCATATTTTGTGTAAACATAATGAAGTTTGATAGCTTAGTGTTTTCACCACAGAAACAAAAGTCTTGTCAGGGCAAAGCCTAACTCAAAATTCATGATCTGCCATTGTGTTGTGGGCTTTTGCTTCCAGCAGGGTATTTATACCTAATGGGTTAATACTTATTTAAGCTTCCAGAATATAAGAAATAGATGTGGATAACATGGTACTGAAAGATTCAATAGATTTTTATTACAGCTTCTGGTATGCATATATATTACAATCACAGGAATTCAAGTGCCTGGGCTAATACTAAGTATTCAGTTACAAACACTAGCACCTGACAATCAGCATGCTATCCTGATGAAGGTCTTTTGCCCGAAATGTCAATTTTCTCGCTCCTCGGATGCTGCCTGACCTGCTGTGCTTTTTCAGCACCACACTCTTGATTCTAATCTCCAGCATCTGCAGTCCTCACTTTCGCCTATGCTTAAAGAGACCCCAATTAAGATAGAGACTGAAACCTCAGGACACACGCTGTGAGCCAGTGATGGTACCTGGAAGGTACATAGCGTACTAGCTGTGAGACATACCACAACATCTCTTAATTTCAAAAAGAAAAGCAAATAAATCCCAAACAGGTGTACATGATTTTGCACAGGCATGCGTTGTCAATTATACAAACAATTAAAAAAAGTTACCATGATTAACAGTTCAAGCTTCACGGTAATGTTTTGGAAATTTGACAACTGGATTTGGTGGTTGTAAACCTGTCTGAAGAGGTATGTGTTGCTCGGATGCTGCTGGTCGACAGTCCTGGTTGTCTTGCTGCTGCTTCCTGTCATTCACATCGAAGCACAATCATCACCGGAGTCTGTTTCCACACTCTCTTCATGATTGATTGATGGGTCATACATTGGTCTAAGCTGGCTTCTGTTCATACACAATGTAACACCATGATCAGTAATGACTTTACACAACCTGGACTGGTTACATATACTAGAAACCTTTGCTGGTATCCAAGTATCCCTATCTAGATTTCTGACTCTTACTTTCTGTCCAGTGCATAAGTTTGGTAGTTCTCTAGCTGTTCACTGGTCATATATCTCTTCCATTCTCCCTTGCTTTTGACAGAAAATGTCCCACATCTCAGAATGGTTAGATAATTGGTTGCTGGACAAAATTATTTGTACTTACCTTCCAAGATAAGTTGTGCTGGGCATGGTAATTCCTTCTCCATTAGTGTTGCATGAAAATTCAGCAGTACAATATGACAACCTTGTTCTGTTGCTTCACACTCGATGATCAGATTTGATAGTATGAACCATATATTCTGCTAGACCATTTGAGCAAGGAAAAGTGGAGTAATGATGTCATATGGGTCATATTCCCACTTATCACACATACCTTCACACAAATTGTCAGTGAACTGCAGTCCATCGTCAGATACTATCCATTCCAGTACACCAAATAGTCTGAAAGTAATGCTCATCAAGTCAGCAAAGGTTGCATTTGTTGTATTGCTAAGCTGTCGAAAAATGGGAATTTTGGAGAAGTCATCGATCACAAACATGCAATCTTCCCAATGCCCAGTAAATATAGTTGTTGCTGTTTTTGTCCAAGGAGTAGATGGAACATCATTGATATCTAGAGGCTTCTTCCACTGGTGGGGTTGGTGCATTTGGCATGCCTCACATGCCTTCACCAGTCATTGAATATCCTGGTTCATTCCTGGCCAGTACATAAATTTACATGCTAGCATTTTTGAGTGTTCAATATCCATGTGTCCTGGTGTAACATGGACATGTCATCCTTGCAGAATGCTTTTGGTATCAGAACTTCTTTCCCTTGCCATAATATACTAAGTTGTTTCTGTATGGCCACATAAGCGAATGTTCTCAGGAACTTTTTAATTTTGTCAGGCAATCCTTGGATAATGTAGCAAAACTCAGAAATTGCTGGAAAATCACAGCATCTGTGGAGAGAAATCAGAGTTAACACTTCAGTAAACTGTCTCTCTTGCTTAGAGGAGTCTTGTGTCCAGCATTGGCATTACTGTTGCCATTTCCCCCTCCCCCCAGGTTGGGAAGATCAGATTTAACCTGGTGTGGGGTCTTCTCCCCATAAGCAACTCTGGTGGACCTATCCCTGTAGTTGCATGAGAGATAGTCTTATAATCAAATAGGAACCGGGACAGTTTGGTATCGAGTGAAGCCGTAGGCTGTTTCTTTAAGCCTGTCGTAAAAGTTTGGATTATTCTTTCCACCAGACTATTGGACAATGGAGCTGTCCTTATATGCCGAATGCCATTCGACTTTAGGAAATACTCGAATTCCATGTCGGTTAATGATGGCCCATTGTCTGTAACCAACACTTCCAGAAGCCAGTGTACTGCAAAAGATGCTCGCAACTTTTCAAGCGTCATCCCTGTGTTTGACAAATAAACTCTGCACGTCCAACCACTTTGAATGGAAGTCCACAATGACTAAGAACGTTGAGACTATGAAAGGATTGGCATAGTGAACATGTAACTGAGTTCAGGGTTTAACCGGCTATTCCCATGAATGTGGGGACGCTGCTGGTGATAATTTTTGTCCTTTCTTGGCATTCTGGGCACTGCTCCACCAACACAGTTATGTCTGCAACCAATCCTGGCCACCAGACCTAACTTCTCACTAACATCTTCATTTTGGACACCCCTGGATGACCCTGGTGGAGTTCAGCCAGTATCTGAGCATGACCTTTGCTCAGGACAACCCATCTTGCCGTCCTCTATGGTGATCTTGTCTTGCCAGGTCCAGAAAGGTTTCAATTCTGGTCATGACAGTCCTTTTGTTTCCCTCATCACCACCAGTTGTTTTAGTTTTGCTAGGACCGGATCTTTTTGTATCCACAATCAGATATTGTCAGTGGTGATGAGAAGGTGTCCAGAAGGTTTAAAACCAGAATGGACTGTTCCAGTGGCAGTGACACCGGTAAAGTATCTGCCAGTTGGGAGGTGGCTTGAATTTGACCTGAAGCTCTGGACAGCCCTGCCTTGTCTTCATTGAGTAGTCCTAGCAGGGGTTTGTGGTCTGTTACTGTTACAAATTTATGTCTGTAAAGGTATTGGTAGAACTTTTTCACACCAAAGTTAACCATCAAACCTTCCGACTCTGTCTGGGCATATTTGCGCTTTGCAGCAGCCAAAGTCCGGGAAGCATACAGTATTGGGCGTTCCTCTCCATTGGGTCGTCTGTGAGCCAATACAACTCTGATACCGTACAGGGAGGCACTGCATGTCAGCATCAGATCTTGCTTGGGATCATAAGTGTGCCAGCACCTTAGACAATGATAGCTGTTTCTTCACTTCCTGAAAGGCTACTGTTTGACTACAAGACCATTTCCAAGACTGACTCTTTTTCAATAGCAGATTTAAGGGTGCCAGGATGGAGGCGAGGTTACATATGAATTTTCTGTAATAATTCACCAACCCATGGAAAGTCCTAACCTCTGGTACAGATGTGGGAGCTGGGGCACATTTGATCACCTTCACTTCATCTTCCAATGGGTGTAACTTGGTCTTGTCGACTCTGTAACACATGTAGGTCATTTAGGGTGCCTGGAACACACATTTTTCCCTTCTAAGGCATATGCTCGCCTTGGAGAAATATCTAAAGAGTATGTCGAAGTTTTCTAAGTGCTCTTTATTGGTCTTCCCAGTTATTAGCACGTCACCTAGATAAATGGTAACCTGGGGCAGACCTTGTAAAATGTTTTCTATTGTCCACTGGAAAATGGCACAGGCTGACAATACCCCAAATGGCAGCCTTGTATATTGGGACAAACCCTTATGGGTATGCACTGTAGAAGACTTCTGGCAATCCTCATCTAACCACAATTGCATGGCTCATGTCCAGCTTTGTGAAGGACAGCCTTCCTGCCAGCTTTGCATATAAATCCTCTACACAAGGCTTTGGGTATTTAGCTGAAAATGTGTTGCTGGAAAAGCGCAGCAGGTCAGGCAGCATCCAAGGAACAGGAGATTCAACGTTTCGGGCATAAGCCCTTCTTCAGGAATGAGGAAAGTGTGCCCAGCAGGCTAAGATAAAAGGTAGGGAGGAGGGACTTGGGGGAGGGGCGTTGGAGATGCGATAGGTGGAAGGAGGTCAAGGTGAGGGTGATAGGCCAGAGTGGGGTGGGGGCGGAGAGGTCAGGAAGAAGCTTGCAGGTTAGGAAGGTGATGCTGATTTAGAGGTATTTGACTGAGACAAGGTGGGGTGGAGGGGAAATGAGGAAACTGGAGAAATCTGAGTTCATCCCTTGTGGTTGGAGGGTTCCTAGGTGAAAGATGAGGCGCTCTTCCTCCAACAGTCGTGTTGCTATGGTCTGGCGATGGAGGAGTCCAAGGACCTGCATGTCCTTGGTGGAGTGGGAGGGGGAGTTAAAGTGTTGAGCCACGGGGTGGTTGGGTTGGTTGGTCCAGGTGTCCCAGAGGTGTTCTCTGAAACGTTCTGCAAGTAGGCGGCCTGTCTCCCCAATATAGAGGAGGCCACATCGGGTGCAGCGGATGCAATATATGATGTGTGTGGAGGTGCAGGTGAATTTGTGGCGGATGTGGAAGGGTCCCTTGGGGCCTTGGAGAGAAGTAAGAGAAGTTTTGTACTTCTTGCGGTTGCAGGGGAAGGTGCCGGGAGTGGAGGTTGTTTTGGTGGGGGGTGTGGACCTGACGAGGGAGTCACGGAGGGAGTGGTCTTTTCGGAACGCTGATAGGGGAGGGGAGGGAAATATATCCCTGGTGGTGGGGTCCATTTCGAGGTGGCGGAAATGACGGCGAATGATACGCTGTATATGGAGGTTGGTAGGGTGGTAGGTGAGAACCAGTGGGGTTCTGTCCTGGTGGCGGTTGGAGGGTATTTGCCCAGCTGTGAAAAGTGGTTTACTCTTTGTTTATAATCCTTACAAAGGCAAATCGACTGTTGGGCTTCACAATCGGTATAACAGGTGCCACCCATTTCACAAACCATCACTACCTCTGGCAGCCCATTCCAGACACTCACCACCCTCTGGACCCTTTTGTACCTCTCCCCTCTCACCTTAAACCTATGCCCACTAGCTTTAGACTCCCCTACCATGGCTAAAAGCTGTTGACTATCTACCTTATCTATGCTTCTCATGGTTTGATAAACCTCTGTAAGGTCACCCCTCAGTCTCCTACGCTCCAGGGAAAAAGTCCCAGCCTATCCAGCCTCTCCTTATAACTCAAACCTTCCAGTTCACATAGCATCCTAGTAAATCTTTTCTGCAGTCTTTCTAGTTTAGTAGAGTGACCAGAATTGCACACAGTACTCCAAATGTGGCCTTAGCAACGTCTTGTACAACTGCAACAAGATATCCCATTTCCAATACTCAATGCTCTGACCGATGAAAGCAAGCGTACTGAAAGTCTTCTTCACTGCCCTGTCTACCTGTGACTCTACTTTCAAGGAGCTATGAACCTGTTCTCCTAGATCTCTTTGTTCTATAACACTCCCCAGGGTCCTACCATTGACTGCGTCAGTCCTGCCCTCGTTTGACCTACCAGAATGCAAAACATTGCAAAATTAAACTCAACCTTCCATTCCTCAGCCCACTGGGTCAGTTGTTCAAGATCTCGCTGTATTCCCAGATAACCTCCTTCATTGTCCAACATACCACAAATCTTAGTGTCATCCATAAACTTACTGACCATGCCTTTTAAATTCACATCCAAATCATTTATATTAATGATAAATAATAGTGGACCCAGCACCGATCCCAGTGGCATACAGTGACAGTTGATCCCAGTGATAGTTGAAAAACTGTCCTCTACCACCACCCTCTGTCTTTGACCTTCAAGCCAACTTTGTATCCAGTTGGCCAGCCCTCCCTGGATCTTGTGAGATTTAACCTTACTCAACAACCTAACATGGGATTTTAACTTTCCAAACATTGACTGGGACAGCCACAGTGTTAAAGGTTTAGGTGGAGAGGAATTTCTTAAGTGTGTACAAGACAATTTTCTGATTCAGTATGTGGATGTACCTACTAGAGAAGGTGCAAAACTTGACCTACTCTTGGGAAAGAAGGCAGGGCAGGTGACTGAGGTGTCAGTGGGGGAGCACTTTGGGGCCAGCGACCATAATTCTATTCGTTTTAAAATCGTGATGGAAAAGGATAGACCAGATCTAAAAGTTGAAGTTCTAAATTGGAGAAAGGCCAATTTTGACGGTATTAGGCAAGAACTTTCGAAAGCTGATTGGAGGCAGATGTTCGCAGGTAAAGGGACGGCTGGAAAATGGGAAGCCTTCAGAAATGACATAACAAGAATCCAGAGAAAGTATATTCCTGTCAGGGTGAAAGGAAAGGCTGGTATGTATAGGGCATGCTGGATGACTAAAGAAGTTGAGGGTTTGGTTAAGAAAAAGAAGGAAGCATATGTAAGGTATAGACAGGATAGATCGAGTGAATCCTTAAAAGAGTATAAAGGAAGTAGGAGTATACTTAAGAGGGAAATCAGGAGGGCAAAAAGGAGACATGAGATAGCTTTAGCAAATAGAATTAAGGAGAATCCAAAGGGGTTTTACAAATATGTTAAGGACAAAAGGGTAACTCGGGAGAGAATAGGGCCCCTCGAAGATCAGCAAGGCGGCCTTTGTGTGGAGCCACAGAAAATGGGGGAGATACAATATGAATATTTTGCATCAGTATTTACTGTGGAAAAGGATATGGAAGATATAGACTGTAGGGAAATAGATGGTGATATCTTGCAAAATGTCCAGATTACAGAGGAGGAAGTGCTGGATGTCTTGAAATGGTTAAAAGTGGATAAATGGGCGGCACGGTGGCACAGTGGTTAGCACTGCTGCCTCACAGCGCCTGAAGACCCGGGTTCAATTCCCGACTCAGGCGACTGACTGTGTGGAGTTTGCACGTTCTCCCCGTGTCTGCGTGGGTTTCCTCCGGGTGCTCCGGTTTCCTCCCACAGTCCAAAGATGTGCGGGTCAGGTGAATTGGCCATGCTAAATTGCCCGTAGTGTTAGGTAAGGGGTAATGTAGGGGTATGGGTGGGTTTCGCTTCGGCGGGTCGGTGTGGACTTGTTGGGCCGAAGGGCCTGTTTCCACACTGTAAGTCTAATCTAAAAAAAAAATCCCCAGGACCTGATCGGGTGTACCCGAGAGCTCTGTGGGAAGCTAGAGAAGTGATTGCTGGGCGTCTTGCTGAGATATTTGTATCATCGATAGTCACAGGTGAGGTGTCGGAAGACTGGAGGTTGGCTAACGTGGTGCCACTGTTTAAGAAGGTCGGTAAAGACAAGCCAGGGAACTATAGACCGGTGAGCCTGACCTCGGTGGTGGGCAAGTTGTTGGAGGTAATCCTGAGGGACAGGACGTATGTGTATTTGGAAAAGCAAGGACTGATTCGGGGTAGTCAACATGGCTTTGTGCGTGGGAAATCATGTCTCACAAACTTGATTGAGTTTTTTGAAGAAGTAACAAAGAGGATTGATGAGGGTAGAGCAGTAGATGTGATCTATATGGACTTCAGTAAGGTGTTCGACAAGGTTCCCCATGGGAGACTAATTAGCAAGGTTAGGTCTCATGGAATACAGGGAGAACTAGCCATTTGGGTACAAAACTGGCTCAAAGCTAGAAGACAGAGGGTGGTGGTGGAGGGTTGTTTTTCAGACTGGAGGCCTGTGACCAGTGGAGTGCCACAAGGATCGGTGCTGAGCCCTCTACTTTTTGTCATTTACATAAAGGATGCGAGCATAAGAGGTACAGTTAGTAAGTTTGCAGATGACACCAAAATTGGAGATGTAGTGGACAGTGAAGAGGGTTCCCTCAGATTACAACAGGATCTGGACCAGATGGGCCAATGGGCTGAGAAGTGGCAGATGGTGTTTAATTCAGATAAATGCGAGGTGCTGCATTTTGGGAAAGCAAATCTTAGCAGGACTTATACACTTAATGGTAAGGTCCTAGGGAGTGTTGCTGAACAAAGAGACCTTGGAGTGCATGTTCATAGCTCCTTGAAAGTGGAGTCGCAGGTAGATAGGATAATGAAGAAGGCGTTTGGTATGCTTTCCTTTATCGGTCAGAGTATTGAGTACAGGAGTTGGGAGGTCATGTTGCGGCTGTACAGGACATTGATTAGGCCACTGTTGGAATATTGCGTGCAATTCTGGTCTCCTTCCTATCGGAAAGATGTTGTGAAACTTGAAAGGGTTCAGAAAAGATTTATAAGGATGTTGCCAGGGTTGGAGGATTTGAGCTATAGGGAGAGGCTGATCAGGCTGGGGCTGTTTTCCCCAGAGCGTCGGAGGCTGAGGGGTGACCTTACAGAGGTTTACAATATTATGAGGGGCATGCATAGGATAAGTAGACAAAGTCTTTTCCATGGGGCCGGAGAGTCCAGAACTAGAGAGCATAGGTTTAGGGTGAGTGGGAAATGATATAAAAGAGACCTAAGGGGCAACTTTTTCACACAGAGGGTGGTACGTGTATGGAATGAGCTGCCAGAGGATGTGGTGGAGGCTGGTACAATTGCAACATTTAAGAGGCATTTGGATGGGTATATAAATAGGAAGTGTTTGGAGGGATATGAGCCGGGTGCTGGCAGGTATGACTTGATTGGGTTGGGATAACTGGTCGGCATGGACGGGTTGGACCGAAGGGTCTGTTTCCATGCTGTACATCTCTATGACTCTATGTGCGACCTTGTCAAGGGCCTTACTAAACTCCATGTAGACAAAGTCCACGGCACTGCTCTAATCTACTTTCTTGGTCATCCCTTCAAAGAAACTCAATCAAATTTGTGAGTCACGATTTCCCACACACAAAACCATGCTGATTATCTCAAGTGAGTCCTTGCCTCTCCAAATGCCTGTAGATTCTGTCTGTCAGAATCCCCCCCTAACAATTTACCAACCACAGAAGTTACTCTCACTGGTCTATAGATTCCAGGCATTTCTCCACAGCATTTTTAAAAAATAATGACACAACATTAGCCACTGTCCAATCTTCAGGCACTTCAACAGTGGCTGTCCACTAGTGGCTTCACAATTTCCTCCCTAGCATCCCAGAAGTTCCTGAGATACACTTCATCAGGTCCCAAGAATTTATCTCTCTTAATGCGTTTTACTACTTCCAGCACCTCCCCTTCTGTAATGTGAAAAGTCTAGTTCCTTGACATTCATGAAGAACTTCCAGGTATTTAATTTCGACTTCACTCAGGCAGCCATTTTCTAATCAAAAAATGTTGAGCCAATCAAGGTGAATCTTTCTCAATCAATTTCCCCCCATCCAGCTTGGGCCTGAGCCTTTTACTACAATCAGTGGGAACCGAACCAGCTGCTTCTCATAAGGGACCGGAACCAAAGTTGTCCCCTTAATCTGTAAAGGTTCCCCAGTATAGGTTCTCAGTCTAGCCGAGGTCTAATGCAAAGTTAAGGATCAGAGTTCAGAGTGAATTTTGTTAAAGACTGGTTCTGCAATCACTGAAACAGCTGCACCGGTATCAATCTCCATTAGAACCGGGTGACTCTTTAATCAGATGTTTATTCTAATTGGTTCTGGTTTGGATGTTGCCAAGCAATTTAGTTATTCTAAACCAGATATGGGTAGGCTTTCCAGGGTGTGCACTTTCCTGGATACCGGCCTATGAGTTCTCTTGTTCCATTCAGACATTGTGGGGCTTTTTTGCTGTTTCAAGTCTGCATACCTGCAGCAACTACAATGGTTTGCCAGCCCAGATCCTGAAGAAAATGTTCACCAGGCTTAGCTTTGTTTTGGGGTTTTGCTATGGGCTGACTGTGAGTCCCTCTGTTCAGGAAATGCCCTGAATAAGGCTATAACAATTGCCTTCCTCAAGCTCAGTTGGCCTGGTGAGGGTGTCCACTTCCATCAGAATACCCTGTAACTCATATGTTCCACTTGCTGCATCTTCTAAGGATAAAGTCAGATGTAGTGCCTGTTTGAAGTCCAGTTGGGCTTCAGCTAGTAGGCATTTTCACATGGTTAAACCCACATACCAAATGGTCTCTCTGCATCTCATTAAGGGTTCAACCAAAGTCACAAGCCTCTGCCATTCGTCTTAACCTCATCAAAAATTCTGACACTGATTCACCAATTCTCAAATTACTGAGTAAAACTGACAGCATCTTAGAATTAGAGTAGGCTTGGATTCATAATAATCCTTAATTAACTCCATCAACTATTGAAAGGTTTTTGTATCTGGTGCCTTAGCAAATGTTAGGCTCCTAATAACCAAAAAAGCTGTGGGTCCACAAGCTGTCGGAATTACTTGTTGCTTTTCATCTGCCTCAATGTCATTTGCCCGGAAGAAATATTGCATTCTTTCCACATACTGGACCCAGACTTCGACAGTAGGATCGAATGAGTCAAGCTTCCCAAATAACAGTATGATGCCAGAAATGCTTATACAACTCAAATATGACTGTTAGGAGCAAATTTCTTCAGGAGCATATTTTTCCTCTCGGTGCCACTGAAATAACTCCATAGACGGCAGTATCCCATAATCAAGTCACCCTTTATTTCGGAGGTGGTGAGGATTCCAACCTCACAGTCTTGGAATGCCGCATTGCCCGGTTCTACCTCTGATCCAAAATTCACAAACTTGACTGCCCTGGTTGACCCATCGTCTCATCTGCACCTGCCTCACCGAACTTATCTCTGCATACCTTGACACCATACTGTCCCACTTGGTCCAGGATCTCCCAGATACATTCGGGACATCATCTGTGTCCTCCACCTCCTCCATGACTTTCAGTTACCCGGCCCCTAATGCCTCATCTTCACAATGGACATCCAGTCCCTGTACATGTCCATATGCCATGATAAAGGCCTCCAAGCCCTCCGTTTCTTCTTCTCCTGCCAACCCAACCAGTACCCTTCCACTGACACACTCATTTGATTGACTGAACTGGTCCTCACCCTCAACAATTATTCTTTTGAATCCTCCCACTTCCTTCAGACCAAAGGGGTAGCCATGGACACCCGCATGGGCCCCAGCTATGCCTGCCTCTTTGTTGGGTACGTGAAACAGTCCACCTTCCACAGTTACACTGGCACCATTCCCCACCTTTTCCTCCACTACATCAATGAGTGTATTGGTGCCACCTCATGCTCCCACAAGGAGGTTGCACAGTTCATCAACTTCACAAACACCTTCCACCCTGGGCTATCTCGGACACCTCCCTCCCCTTCCTGAACCTTTCCATCTCCATTTCCAGCAACTGACTCAACATGGAGATCTACTTCAAACCCACTGACCCCCACAGCTATGACTACACGTCCTCCCACCGCCCCCCAACCCGTAAAGATGCTATCCCGTACTCCAAATTCCCCCGCCTCTGCCGCAACTGCTCCCTGGAGGACCAATTCCATTCCAAAGCATCTCAGATGGCCTCCTACTTCAAGGACCGCAATTTCCCATCCCACATGGTCAACAATGCCTTCCAGCAAATCTCCTCCACTTCCCGCACCTCTGCCCTTGAAACCGACCCTTCCAACCACAACAAGGTCAGAACCCCCTCTTCCTCACCTTCCACCCCACCAACCTCCGGATGCAATGCATCATCCTCCACCATTTCTGCCACCTGCAGTCAGGTCCCACCACTAGAGATATATTTCCCTCCCCACCCCTTTCAGCATTCCGCAGAGATCATTCCCTCTGCTTCTCCCTCGTTAGGTCCACAACCCCACCAACCCACTCTTCACTCCCGGCAAAAGGGGTAAAACCTGCTCCCACACCTCCCCCCTCACCTACATCCAAGGCCTCAAAGGATCCTTCCACATCCAGCAGAGACTTTCCTGCACCTCCAAACAACTCATCTACTGTGTCTGTTGCTCTCGATGTGGTCTCCTCTATATTGGGGAGACAGGACACCAACTTGTAGAATGTTCCAGAGAACATCTCTGGGACACATGCAATAAACAACCCTAGTGCCCTGTGGCCAACCACTTCAACTCCCCCTCCCACTCCACCAAGGACATGCAAGTCCTGGGCCTCCTTCACTGCCAAATCCTAGCCACCCAATGACTGGAGCAAGAACACCTCATCTTCAGCCTTTGGACCCTCCAACCGCATGGAATCAATGTTGATTTCACCAGTTTCTACATTTCCCATCCCCCCCACCTTATTTCAGATCCAACCCTCCAACTCGACACCACCCTCTTGAACTGTCCTACCTTTCCATTTTCCTTCCCACATATCCCCTTCACCCTCCTCTCCAACCTATCAGCATCACCCCCCACCAACCTTCATCCACCTATTACATTCTCAGCTACCTTGTCCCAGCTCCACACCCTCCCAGGTATCTCTCAGCCCCCTTGGGGACCCCCTCCCCACATTCCTGATGAAGAGCTTATACTTGAAATGTCAACTCTCCTGCTCCTCAGATGTTGCCTGACTGGCTGTGCTTTTCCAGCACCACACTTTTTGACTTACCCTTTATTTCCACATGGAGAGCCCTTGACACTGATCTGGCTTCCTCAGAGTGAACAGAACCTCTGATACTCCTGTTTATATCTGTCAGCCAAGGCTCCCTGATTGGACTGGATTAACAGGCCCAATCAGGGAACTCATGTTCTAGAAGGTCCACATGGCTGAACTTGTTACAATCAGTACACTTTCCACACTGTCACAGCTTCCCAATGTACTTCCCTTCATCCTGGCTGTGATCCTGGAACTCCAGGGTCATTCTTCTGGTGGTATCAATGTACTCATTGATAGGGTTGCACAGGGTGAGAGCAGCTGACAGCTGATTGCTTAGTAGCTCTCACTGGGTGGGACCTCCGCTCCAGGGTCCTGAACCAGATGAAGGCCTACTACTGGCCTCACCGCCCACCTGATTGGCTTGTGGATCAGTGGGCTTTCCCTGGAAGAAGCAACACAGGTCACTCATCAGCTCTCCAGCTGGCTGATGTCACAACAAGATTCCACTACTCATCTCCATATTACAGGAAAGATACAGAGACACTGAATAAGCAGGAGGAAGATTTACTAGGGTGATACCATTTCAAAATGAGAGGTTATAACTATCAGGAAAGGCTGAACAATCTGGGACTCTTCTCCCTAGAAAAGGGAAGCCTGAGTGGTGACCTGAAAGAGGCCTTCCAAAATGGTTGAGCATAGGGAAGGTGATTCCATGCGAGGAGTTAAAATCTGAGAGTGCAAATAGCATATGATATCCATGAAGAGGGAATGCAAGATAAACATCATTAACTAGAGAGTAGTGGAACTCTGTACCAACTGGAGTAGTGTGAGGGAAGTAGCCAAGAAACATTTCAGAGGATGTTAGGTAGGAACATGAGGAAGAAACAACTGGAAGGATATGCTGATAGGATAAGATGAAAAGAGGTGAAAGAAGGCTCAAGTGGACCGTAAACACTGTGTTGGACCAAATGCTGTACAATTTATGTAATCATCCAGAATTCATTTTACATTTCAAACTTATAGAGATCCTTTTAATGAAATCAAGGTGAGTTGAGATGACTCAATCTCTAGGCTTTATGGTGAACATTGCTTCCCATTTAAAAGCTAGTTCATACACTTGGAGATATTAATATACTTGACGAACCTGAGTGTTCACCTTACAGTGGCTATTTACAAAGTCTAATGTTAGTCACTGCCTTTGCAGCCCAGACTATCTCTGAGGTCCATCAGTGCTAACTTCTCCTCTGATTCACCATCTGAGACAAATAACTTCAGCTTAGGTTCTACCTGGCTGTTTGTTGTCATTCTGCAGATTTGTGACAAATGCGGATTTGTAAATTGACTGTAAACCAGTTATGTGTATAAGTATGATATCTGAAGTACAAAAATAGGAAGAGACAGAGAGGGAAGTGGCTATTAGAAATCCCAATTGAGGAGTGTGCTTCTTGAGCAGACTTAATAGAAATTAATTATATAAAGAATGAAATAAAAAAGATAAAAGCAGCTATTAGAGAAACAGAGTCCCCAATATTTAATGTCAGTCAGTGTGACATTTACAAGCTAATTAATGCAGAGTCAGGATTCGTAGCCCAAAGGAATAATATATCAATGTTCTGTATCATCACATTACAGTATAACCACTCACTTTTATATGACTGTGGCTAGATTTTTTTAATGTATTTGCTATAGATGCACTTTAAAACATTAAAATGTCAGGCCTGAACATATATAATGGGCTTCATTGAAATGCCTATTTGTAAGGTTGTGTTACTCAGGTGAACGTTCACTGAATGTGTAATGAATGTAGCCATCCTGAGCTAGGCAATCCAGGAGAATTTCATCCCTTTATGTGTCAGCTTACATTGATATATGAGTACAGAAGCCTTTTCTGTAATGGGAACTGATTAATAAATTGCTAATCGAATATGATGTCCTGTAGTATATTTCCTCTCTATAAATTGTGTTTGACTCAATGAGGCAGAAAATTTCCGAAGAGAAGTTGAATTTGCCCCAGCCCCCTCCCCCAGCATTAATTAGGATGGTTAGATGAATGAGACAAAGAATTAAAACGGTTTGAAATTTGACCTCTGTGAAGAAATTTATTTGGGGAAATTGGAAAAATTTCAAGTTCTGCAACATCACTCTTGAGACTCATAGCCATTAAAAGATTTTCCTATTTTTGCACAAAACTTGAGTGATTCTCAAGGAATTAATTCTTTTCACAGTCACATCTGAACACAACTGGAGATGCTAATTTATCCAACCCTATCCCTTTGCTAAAGAAGAGTTTGTAGTTAGTTCATGTTTGAGTGTCTCTGTTTTCCAGCAGAATGGACCTTCTAAGTTGGTGACTTGGATGGTACAAGTTAGGTCATTCAAGCAGAGCTGGCAGGGGAAAATGAGAATAAAGGGTGCCGTATTTAAGGTTGCAGTCTTTAATCAAGTTCACAATTGGGGGAGGGTTGTGAAAAAGATCATTGCATAGGAAACCAAAGTTCCCTCTCCAGCCCTTTTACTCAACATTCCCTCCCTGTTACTGCCTCTCCACTGAGCCCTTTGCTTAAAGTGAGGATTTAGGCAATAAAGCCATGTAGATGGGGAATTGGAGGGAATTGGGGATCAGGCAGGAGGTGTTGAGCAGGATGAAAGCACTGAGCAGGAGGGAAGCAGCAAGTCAAGTGTGGAAGGAAATTGGAAAGGTGGGGGAAGAAAGTGGTGAGTCAGGAGAGAGGGGGGGCTCGATTTTCCCATTTGGAGTTAAAGTTGGGGGGGGGTGACAAGTGACTTTCATAGTGTCCACTCGACCACAGCCTGGGACAAAATTCCTTAATTGCTTTATTGCTTCTGAGCACATTAATTATGTAGCCAAGACATTGGGTATATTTCTTGGGGGATCTCGTGGTGAACAAGACTCAAGTTTTTGTGACTGCTGGGCCTTAGAGTTTCCATGCACATGGCATCATATTTAAAGTCCAGCTGATCATGGCTTTAGATGCTGAAGCTGGGATTGACCCTTCAAGCTCTCTGGTATTTGAGCTTAATCACCAAGGAGCTATCCCAACAGAAATCAAAGCTCGGTCTCCACTTCCAGGACTGAGATCTGGAAGTGCTGGTGGACAGGGTGATGGAGAGAATGTTAATCCTCTTATCACAGAAGACCAGGCTACCAGACACAGCTAGCCTGCATAGAAATTTCAGCATGGCCACATGCAGTGTCCCACATGATGTGGGCCTCCCAGAAATACCACAACAAGGTTACTCGTCCATTGTGCTCTGTGAAGGTAAATGCCATCATTTTCTCTGTTTTCTTACACTCAGAGGGCTAGCACTCAGTCAAATTCTGTCATTGCACATACATCGCACCATGACTGATGGACTACATCCCTCAGTATCACATGCATCATGTCCACTCAAGCAATCTCACTCACGTCATCCATTCAAACCCCAGCTCTTCCTGCTTCCAGGCTTCCTATTTACTCAATGGGGGCACTTCATCAGTTCTGCTCATGCATCACCACCAACCACTTTTGCATCCACTTCCATTATAATTAACCCTTCCCTTTCTCACATTGCAGCCAGGGGGTCCAAGACGGGCAGAGGTGTCATCAACATCTGGTTCTTTACACCTTACAAGGAGAAAATAGTCAAACTGGCCAGAGAAGAGCAGGACAGCTCATGTGGGATGAATACACCAGTGGACAACCAGTCCAGTAAGCTCTATTGTGCTGTGCTCTTCTCCCATTCCAACTAGCATTAACTTATTCTTCTTCTACCCAAGCATTTAACCAGCTTCTCCAAATAATTCTTTCTCTTTTCTCATGCAGGCACTAGCAGCATCCAGTAAACCTCCGCTAGGAAGTGGCGAGTGCCAGAGATCCTCAGTTCCACCTCCACCTCGAAGGAGAATGCCAGCGAAGCCTCAATGAATGCATTGGAAAGGCACTCTCTACCTGCACAAAGGCTTTTACCCCAGGGGGGGGCCTCCACCAGAATTAGAGTTGGGAGTACAATCTGGTGAGCAGGCACTGACACATCTCCTCAGCCATTCACGTAAGAAATGCCTGAGGTCTCTTGCACACAGAAAACTGCTCAGGCCCGGGCAGAAGATATGCTCCTGTTCTTAGCCATTAATGATTTGGCCAAACTGCAGAAACAGGCACAGGAATAACAAAAAGATTTGCCAGAGACAGTTGGTAAGTTGGAACAAGGATGGAGACGTTCACTAATGTTCTCGGTACTGTGCTGGCTCCAGGATTTGTGTGCTTGGTTGCCTCTGTAGAAAGGTTGGCAATTGCCTTGGAGACTCAGGTCCAGCAAAATGCTCAGATATGCCTGCTAGATGTCTGCACTCCATCACTTTAGCCTTGGGCAATCAGCATCAATGGCAAGCTGAGAAGGGGAATGGGGATCCTTGACCTCACTCCAGGTGCCCTTTCCTCTTAGGGTGGTGTCCGCAGGCAGCCATAGAAAGAAGGAGCCAAACACTGATATCCCAGAAGCTTCTTCTGAAGATACTCCAAAGCTGCCCACCCCCTCCTTTTCCCCTCTGTGTGATGTAAAGCAGTACAACCCAAGAAAAATGGCAGGAGACTCTCAGCATGTATAGGCCCTGTGTGCCCACGCAAAGGCACCAGGGATGACCATGTCAATAGGGCAGACCACAGGCAGGGTCCCTCCATTCCAGGTGCAGAAGTCAGGCCTACACCTGGATGTAGTGCAAGGAAGATGAAAACATATTGAGGGCACATAGACGGCAGAGTTGCAACATCATTGTAAGTAATCTATCACTTTTGTTAATATATTTTCACTTACATTGACACAATGTCTGTTGAAGAATAATTTTCACTGTTGTACCTTGTTAAGTCACACTCACCTGAGAGAAGAGCAGCTTCTTCAGATATCCCAAGGATGAAAAGAGTTGTAATTGCTCATCTCTCATCTCCTGATTTCAGATTGCCTCCGATGTCAGAGATTCATGAACCTTGACAGTGAGGACAGCAGGTAAGACATTGCACATTCATGTGGACAGCACTGAGGCTATACGTGCAGGAAATGCGTTAGGGCCTGGCCAGCACATATGACTCTACACTTGCACCAGCCTTATTCGTGAGAGCACAGGATCAGCGATGATTCCATACATCTCTGCAAAAAAAGGTTTTTTCTATGTTCAACTTTTCATGGGAGTGCACTAACATTCAAGGTTTGGGAGATGTACAATGGGCAGCTCACATGTCCCTCATAGTACAGATGTCTGCCAAGCAAAGGTGCACAAAGCGTGCAACATTGAAGATTACTGATGACGGAAGAGTCAAAAGATGTTTCCTCAGGATGCCTGTCAATGTGTGGCCATCATGAGGGACTTCACGAAACAACACAAATATCATATCCTGAGACATATTTTATAGAGCTACCTAATGTTAGTGCTATGTGATGTTAGTGCATGTCTCATGTAAGGCGGGTTATTTGTAGATACTTTAAAGTGGGAACATCCAAAGATGTCATGCATACAATCACATGGATGATGAAACATTTATTTACAACTCAAAAGTCAAGGACTGCAGGAGAAGGAGGTGTTGGCATACTGCTAATGACACTGAATTAGTAATCCAGAACCCCAGACTAATGCTGTGAGGACATGGGTTTGAATCCCACCACGGTACATGCTGGTCTGGCCTATATGTGACTCCAGACCCATACCAATGTGGTTGACTCTTAACTGGGATCAGGGATGCGCAATAAATGCTGGCCTAGCTAGTGACGCTCACATCCCATAATGAATATTTTTAAAAAGCCCACATGTCCTTTGCTTGAAACAGGGCTGCTTGCCAGATTAGCAACAGATTCTTAAACAAAACCAACTCATCCATCCCAGAAGCAGATGGCTAAGATATTTTCTCTGGTATCTTGGGGTCTCTGTGATGCTCTCTTTTTCTCTGTCTATCTCAAACCTCCTGGTTAGTGCCTGATCGCAATCTCAACTTTATCATCAGAAGATTGCTGTCAACCTCCCCATTTCATCTTCATCTAGGACATTCCTCACTTTATTGGCTCTGGTACAGCATGCCATAATGATGCAGAACACACTTTCTGGGTTCTACTATGAAGCTCTGCCAGAGTGGTTCAGGCATCAAAACCTCATCTTAAGGTCTGGTCCCTTCCACTATGGCCCTGGTTGAAGTATGAACAGCATTGCATCTTTGTTCTGCATCAGTCTGAGGGTTCCTTAAAAGTACCATGAGCCATATGAACATGTGAGTTAGGAGCAGGGGTAGGTCTGTTTGAACCTGCAATGCCATTTATTCACATCATGGCTGATCTGTTTGTAATCTCTGGTCCACATTCCTGCCTACCCTCAATAAGTTTTCACCTCTTGGATACTAAGAGTCTATCCAACTCTGGCCTGAAAATATTCAAAGACTCTGCTTTCAACACTTTTTGAAGAATAGTTTCAAAGATTCACAACTTTCTAAGAAAACATTTCCCCTTATCTTCTAACAACGACTCCGAGTATCAGATTCTCCCAAGAGGAAACATCCTTTTCGCATCCACCCTATCAAGCCCCATCAGAATCTTCTATGTTTCAATCAAGTCACCTCTGACTCTTCTAAACACCAGAGGATAAAATCCCAGCCTGTTCAACTTTTCATCATGTGACAGCCTGCCCAATCCAGGAATTAGTCTAGCAAATCTTCTCTGAACTGCTTCCAAAGTATTTACATCCTTACTAAAAAAAAGGAGATTAATATTGTATACAGTGCTCCAGGTGGTCTCACCAGTGCCCTGTATCACTAAAGATTAACCCCTCTACTATTATATTTAATTTCCCTCGCAAAAATTCATAACATTCTATTAGCTTTCCTAATCACTTGTTGTACCATATGAACTTGCTGTACCATAGTGGGCGGCACGGTGGCACAATGGTTAGCATTGCTGCCTCACAGCGCCTGAGACCCGGGTTCAATTCCCGACTCAGGCGACAGACTGTGTGGAGTTTGCACATTCTCCCCATGTCTGCGTGGGTTTCCTTCGGGTACTCCGGTTTCCTCCCACAGTCCAAAGATGTGCAGGTCAGGTGCTAAATTGCCCATAGTGTTAGGTAAGGGGTAAATGTAGGGGTATGGGTGGGTTGCGCTTTGGCAGGTCGGTGTGGACTTGTTGGGCCGAAGGGCCTGTTTCCACACTGTAAGTAATCTAACAAACTAGGACATGGAGATCCCTCTGCATTTCAGAGCTCTGTAATCTCTCACCTTGTAGATAACATGGTTCCTTTTTATTCTTCCTACCAAAATGGACAATCTCATATTTTCCTTCATTACACTTCATTTGCCAATGCTTTGCCCACTCACCTAACTGACCTCTATCATTTTGTAGTCTTAAGTCCTTTTCATAACTTACCTTTGAAGCTATCTTTTCTTTGAGTAAAAAGTGAGGTCTGCAGATGCTGGAGATCAGAGCTGAAAATGTGTTGCTGGTTAAAGCACAGCAGGTCAGGCAGCATCCAAGGAACAGGAAATTCGACGTTTCGGGCCAGACCCTGATGAAGGGCTCTGGCCCGAAACGTCGAATTTCCTGTTCCTTGGATGCTGCCTGACCTGCTGTGCTTTAACCAGCAACACATTTTCAGCTATCTTTTCTTGTCAATATATTTAGCTACCACCCTTCTGTGCCTTCATCCAAGTCATTTCTATAAATTGTAAGAAGTTGAAGTCCCAGTACTGACCCCTGTGGTACCCTACTTGTTACATCTAACCAACCAGAGAAAAATCAATTTGTGCTTACTCTCCGTTTTCTGTCAGTTAGCCAATCTTCTGTCCAAGCCAATATTTTACCCCCACACCATGAACGTTTATTTTCCACATTAACCTTTAATGTATCATCTTATCAAATGGCTTCTAGAAATCTAAGTACTGTACATCCACCGGTTCCCCTTTATCCATAAAACATATTACTTCTTCAAAACATAGGTTAAACATGATTTTCCTTTCACAGAACCATGTTGACTCTTCCTGACAGCCTTTTGGATCTTTCAAAATGAATATTTCTAACTTGAATCTTTCTAAAAGCCCCGCGATAATGTCTTTAATAATAGCTTCTAACATTTTCCCAGGACAAACACTAAGTTAAGTGGCCTATAGTTTTCTGCTTTCCGCCTTCCTCCCTTTTTGAATAAAGGAGTTGCCTTCACTGTCTTCCAATCTCATGGAGCCTTGCTCGAACATAGGAAGATTTGAACCAACATATCACCTATCTCACTAGCCAGTTTTTTAAAAGACCCTAGAATGAAGTCTATCACAATCCAGAGATTTTTCAACTTGCAACTCCAGCAACTTTTTTTATTATTCATTTACAGGATGTTTAACTAATTTAGAATTACTTTTAACTATTTGAATTTTAAAAGTGGTCTTAGTAAAACTGGGACTTCTAAAATTTGTTGTCGTAGACATCATAACCAGCTCCAAAAGTAGAACAATGAAAGCATTAACACGGTTTGGTGACAACTATTGAATAGTCAAATAAAAGCACAATACTGTGGATGCTGGAAATCTGAAACAAATATAGGGAATGCTGGAGAAACACAACAGGTTTGGTGGTATCTGTGAAGAGAGAAACAGAGTTAACATCTTGAGTCTGGTATGACTCTTCTTCAGAGCAGTATTAAATGGTACATGTATAGGCAGTTAGAACCTGCATTTATACGCATGAACATACAAACTAGGTTTCCATGTCCACCTCGTCAAGACCATGTGACAACTTGTCAAATGCCTTCCAAAAATCCAAGTACAGTGCACCTGCAGGATCCCCTTTATCCACAGTATGTTACTCCTTCAAAGATCTCTAACAAATTGATTAAACGTGATTTTCCTTTTATGAAACCATACTGACTCTTCCCTATTATCTTGAATATTTCTAAGTGCACAGTTATGTCCTCCTTACCTTCCCACGATAGGCACCGAACCAACTAGTTTTTCCTCCCTTCTTGAATAGAAGGCTTGTACTTGCTGTTTTCCATTATGATGGAACTCCTTTTGAATCTATAGGATTTTAGAAAGTAAATAGGGTTGCACCTCATTCGCTACCATTTAGCATCTTTCACAATCTCATGGCACCTCAAAGTGCTGTACAGATGATGAAGTACTTTTGAAGTCATGTCAAATAATATTATGCACAGCAAGATTCTACAAGCAAATGTTATCATTGCATGAGTGATGTTGTTTAAGGAAAATCATTGACCAGGACATGAAGGGAATGCCACAGCTCATGTTCAAAATGGTGCCATGGGAAGAGCAGGTGGGATTTTTGATGTAACTTCTTGACATGCTGAAGTCTCTGAAATGGGACTTAAACTCACACCTTTCATGTCAGGCATGAAAGGGTTACCTGCTGAGCCACAACTAATGCTTGTGTTGCAGCTAACTGATTCTACTTGTACCTTCTGCTCTCAAAATTGCACAGTAGTGAGCAATTGATTGTGTATTTGCAGGAAGACTGAAATGCTACAAGTAACCTTCTTTCAGTAGTCTTTTATGAAAGCCTAAGTACAGTTTGTTTTAATGAACAGCATATATCCTTTCCATACCTAAATTTGAATGAAATGTTATGAGAACCTGCTGTACTGTTTAATTGGAGTTAATTATTCCCTCTGGACTAAATATGGATTTGTGGTCAATACTTAATTAACTTAAGTCGGATGCTGCCCTATTAACAAGAGAAGCCAGTGTAGTATGATCATATGCTGTTTAATCTCGTTACACTTTTAATCTCTTTACATGTAGCTTTGCAGCCACATTTTAGAAAGCAGTAGCTTGCTTTTAATGAGTGTGACTGATGATATACATAGTCCTCGGGGTTCAATGTATGCCTATTCTTTCTAGTTGGTAGATGTAATTGCATTACTCTTTCTCACTATGAATGACATATGGACTCATGAGCAGCCTGATGAAGGGCTTTGGCCCAAAACGACGACTTTCCTGCTCCACAGATGCTGCCTGACTTGCTGTGCTTTTCCAGCACTACTCTAATATGGACTCATGAGGTTATTAGTAACATTATTCTTGTTATGATTACTATTGAAATCTTTCCAGAAGAAACCATAGCTTTAAATGTACAAAATTTCCTTACATTCCCAACAGTTGACTCCTGCCTCTGAAATCTTGTTTCTATCCTCTTGTCTCACTGGTCATTCTCACCGATTATGAGAGGGATTCAATGTAGTCGCATTCAGATGAGGCCAGAGAGTTATAATGGCCCAGGCCTCATGTATTATCATCATCAGTGCTTTCTTCTCAGCCTCACTCCTGCATGCCAAAAAAAAAGTGTTGTTGCAACAAAACCTATTTATCAACCCTGACCTGGCCAGTCAACTATTTCACCTCCCATGTATGTTGAAGGAGACACTCTGTTGTACACTTCCCATACCTCAGCAGCTATCTCAGCTACAAGGAGATCCAACATCAGATAAGCTGCTCCACCTCAGCCTTGTACAAGCTGCAGCAGCGAATTTATGACAACAAACAACAGCATTGGCATCGATAGCTGGCGGGATCTTAATACCAATCATACAAAATAGCAACTCCTTTTCTGTCAAATTACACCACACTTTCAGTCCAAATGCATTAATATGAGGCAGAGAAGGAAAGAAAAGAAACTTTGGATCCCACTGTCTCATGGGACACCCTGCCCAATGAGCCCAAAGATGAGTTCGGGGGTCAAAGAAACTGCAAAACTCTTGCCAATTGTGCTCAGTGGGCAAAGCAAAGAGTCTTACTACAGTGAAAAACCTGTTGAAAGACTTTGAAAGATCTGCTATCTGTCCCACAAAATGCTGAAGACAATAATAAATAATTGAGGGTGCCACCAGTGCTAACACACAAACTCAGTTAACTCACAACGCAAAAGAAAATCATTGTCATTAATTTACCGTTGTGTAATATATGCAGTAGCATTATGGATCCTAATACACTGGAGTTTGTTATACAAGACCATAAGAGCAGATTTAGGTCATTCAGCCCACTGAATCTACTCCACCATTTAATCATAGCTGATATATTTCTCAACCCCACTCTCCTGCCTACTCCCCGTAACCCTTGATCCCTTTACTAATTAAGAACTTACCTCTCTATGTCTTAAAATCACTTAATGACTTGGCCTCCACAGCCCTCTACTATGGCAATGAATTCCATTGATTCCCACTCCCTAGCTGAAGAAATTTCTCCTAATTCAGTTCTAACGCATTATTCCTTCACTTTGAGGCTGTACCCTTGGGTCCTAGTCTCTCCTACTAGTGGAACATCTCCACGTCCATTCTATCCAGGTCTCTCTGTATTCTATAAGTTTCAATCAGATCACTCCTTATCGTTCTAAATTCCATCGAGTACAGACCCAGAGTCCTCAATCACTCCTCATATGACAAGCCCTTCCTTCCCAGGATCGTTCTTGTAAACCTCCTCCAATGCCAGCACACTCTTCCTTAGATACGGGGCCCAAAACCGCTCACAATATTCCAAATGCAGTCTGACTAGGCTTCAGCCTCAGCAGTATATCTCTGCTCTTGTATTCTAATCCACTTGAAATGAATGCGAGCATTGCATTTGCCTTCCTAACTACCAACTGAACCTGCATGTTTACCTCAAGAGAATCCTGAACTAGAATTCTGAAGTTCCTTCATGCTTTAGACTTCTGAAGCCAATCCCCATTTTAGAAAAGTCTACGCTTCTATTCTTCCTATCAAAGTGCATAACCTCACACTTTCCCACACCGTATTCCATCTGCCACTTCTTTGCCCACTCTCCAGTACTTTGCCCCTAACACCATGGGTTCTTATCTATTTAGCAGCCTACTGTGTGTCACCTTGTCAAAGGCCTTGTGGAAATCCAAATGAATCATGTCCACTGGCTTTGCTTTGACTAACTTGCTCATTACCTCTTCAAATAATTCTAACAGAGTTGTCAGACATAAGACCATAAGACATAGGAATGGAAGTAAGGCCATTCGGCCCATCGAGTCCACTCCACCATTCAATCATGGCTGATGGGCATTTCAACTCCACTTACCCGCATTCTCCCCGTAGCCCTTAATTCCTTGTGACATCAAGAATTTATCAATCTCTGCCTTGAAGACATTTAGCGTCCTGGCCTCCACTGCACTCTGCGGCAATGAATTCCACAGGCCCACCACTCTCTGGCTGAAGAAATGTCTCCGCATTTCTGTTCTGAATTGACCCCCTCTAATTCTAAGGCTGTGTCCACAGGTCCTAGTCTCCTCGCCTAACGGAAACAATTTCCTAGCGTCCACCCTTTCCAAGCCATGACCTCCTGTTGACAAAGCTGTGCTGACTCAGCCCTCTTTTACCACGCACTTCCAGATATTCATTCTTAATAATGGACTCTAAAATCTCGCCAATGATCAAGATCAGTCTAACCAGCATATGGTTCCTGCCTTCTGCCTCCCTGCATTCTTGAACAAGGGTTACATTAGCGATTTTCCAGTCCTCTGAGACCCTCCCTGACTCCAGTGATTCCTGAAGGATCAGGAATCTTTCTTCTTTGGCTTTCTTCTTCAGAGCCCTGGGGTGTAGTCCATCTGGTCCGGGTGATTTATCCACCTTCAGGCCTTTCAGCTTCCCCAGCACCTACTCCTTAGTGACTGTACTCACCTCTGTCCCCTGACTCTCTTGAAGTTTTGGCATGCTATTAGTCTCTGCCACAATGACAACTGATGCAAAGTACTGATTCATTTCCTCCACCATTTCTTTGTTCCCCTTTGTTACTATTTCTCCAGGCTCATTTTCCAATGGTCCAATGCCCACTCTTGCCTCTCTCTTACCTTTCATATATCTAAAAAATTCTTTCAATCTGCTTTTATATTACTAGCTAGCTTACCCTCATATTTCATCTTCTCCCCCCTTATTGGTTTTTTATTTACCCCCTGGTTCTTAAGGGCTTCCCAATCCTCTGGCTTCCCGCTAATCTTCACCACATTGTATGCTTTTTCTTTTGTTTTTATGCTGTCCCTGACTTCCCTTGTCAACTATTGTTGCCTCACCCTCCCCTCAGTCTGTTTCTTCTTTCTTGGGATGAATTTCTGCTCTGCCTCCTGAATTAACTCCAGAAACTCCTGCCATTGCTGCTCTATCGTCTTCCCTGCTAGGCTCCACTTCCAATCAACTCTGGCCAGCTCCTCCTTCATATCTTTATAGTGACCTTTACTCAACTGTCATACTGTTACATCTGATCCCAGCTTCTCCGTCTCAAATTGCAGGTTACATTCTATCATATTATAGTCACTGCCCTTCTCAGAAGTCCTTCACCTTTTAGCTCCCTCATCAAGTCTGCCTCATTACATGTTGAATCCAAATTACAAATCCATTACAAATCCATTACAAATCCAGAATTGCCTGTTCCCTAGTGGGGTCTACCATAAGGTCTCCAAAAAACCATCTCATCAATATTCCATAAATTCCATTTCAAGAGATCCACTACCAACTATAGCTTCACACTCCACCTACATATTCAAGTCCCCCATGATTATTGTAATAGTGCCTTTCTTGCATGCCTTTTCCATCTCCTGATTTATTTTCTTCCAACATCCTGACTACGGCTAGGAGATCTGTACATAATTCCCAGTCAGGGTCTGTTTTTCTTTTGCAGTTCATTAACGCTACCCATACAAAGTTAAAAATCACACAACACCAGGTTATCGTCCAACAGGTTTAATTGGAAGCACACTAGCTTTCGGAGCAACGCTCCTTCATCAGGTGATTGTCTGATGAAGGAGCGTCACTCCGAAAGCTAGTGTGCTTCCAATTAAACCTGTTGGACGATAACCTGGTGTTGTGTGATTTTTAACTTTGTACACCCCAGTCCAACACCAGTATCTCCAAATCATGTCTACCCATACAGATTCTATGCCTTCCAATTCTATATTGCTATTTGCGATCAATTTAATTACATTTCTTACTACAACCGATGGCCCCGATTTCTTGGCCCCGATGGGATACATCCTAGTGTTCTGAGGGAGGTGGCTGAGGAAATAGCGGAGGCATTGGTTGAGATCTTTCAAAAGTCACTGGAGTCAGGGAAAGTCCCGGATGATTGGAAGATTGCTGCTGTAACCCCCTTGTTCAAGAAAGGATCAAGACAAAAGATGGAAAATTATAGGCCAATTAGCTTAACCTCGGTTTTTGGTAAAATTCTAGAATCCATCATTAAGGATGAGGTTTCTAAATTCTTGGAAGAGCAGAGTCGGATTAGAACAAGTCAACATGGATTTAGTAAGGGGAGGTCGTGCCTGACAAACCTGTTGGAATTCTTTGAAGAGGTGACAAGTAGGTTAGACCAGGGAAACCCAGTGGATATGATCTATTTAGACTTCCAAAGGCCTTTGATAAGGTGCGACACGGGAGGCTGCTGAGCAAGGTGAGGGCCCATGGTGTTCGAGGTGAGCTACTGGTATGGATTGAGGATTGGCTGTCTGACAGAAGGCAGAGAGTTGGGATAAGAGGTTCTTTTTCGGAATGGCAGCCGATGACAAGCGGTGTCCCACAGGGTTCAGTGTTGGGGCAGCAGCTGTTCACGTTATATATTAGTGATCTGGATGAAGGGACTGGGGGCATTCTAGCGAAGTTTGCCGATGATATAAAGTTAGGTGGACAGGCAGGTAGTACTGAGGAAGTGGGGAGGCTGCAGAAGGATCTAGACAGTTTGGGAGAGTGGTCCAGGAAATGGCTGATGGAATTCAATGTGAGCAAATGCGAGGTCTTGCACTTTGGAAAAAAGAATACAAGGACTACTTTCTAAACGGTGAGAAAATTCGTAAAGCCAAATTACAAAGGGATCTGGGAGTACTAGTCAAGGATTCTCTAAATGTAAACATGCAGGTTGAGTCCTGCAATGTTGTCATTTATCTCAAGAGGGTTGGAATATAAAAGCACCATTGTGCTACTGAGACTTTATAAAGCTCTGGTTAGGCCCCATTTGGAGTACTGTGCCCAGTTTTGGTCCCCACACCTCAGGAAGGACATACTGGCACTGGAACGTGTCCAGCGGAGATTCACACGGATGATCCCTGGAATGGTAGGTCTAACATACGAGGAACGACTGAGGATCCTGGGATTGTGCTCATTGGAGTTTAGAAGATTAAGGGGAGATCTATTAGAAACTTACAAGATAATACATGGCTTGGAAAGGGTGGACGCTAGGAAATTGTTTCCATGAGGCGAGGAGACTAGGACCTGTGGACACAGCCTTAGAATTAGAGGGGGTCAATTCAGAACAGAAAAGCGGAGACATTTCTTCAGCCAGAGAGTGGTGGGCCTGTGGAATTCATTGCCGCAGAGTGCAGTGGAGACCGGGACGCTAAGTGTCTTCAAGGCAGAGATTGATAAATTCTTGATGTCACAAGGAATTAAGGGCTACAGGGAGAATGCGGGTAAGTGGAGTTGAAATGCCCATCAGCCATGATTGAATAGTGGAGTGGACTCAATGGGCTGAATGGCCTTACTTCTACTCCTATGTCTTATGGTCTTATGGTCTAACCCCACCTCCTCTGTCCATCTCCCTGTCATTTCAATAGGATCCTTGGATATTTAGTTCCCAGCCCTGATCCCTTGCAGCCACATCTATATGAGACCCAAAACATTGTACCTGCCAATTTCAATCTGCACTACAAGTTCATTTGTTTCATCTACTGCGTACATTTAAGTACAACTATGTATGAGATACAACTATACCTGTGAATCTAAGCATATTATGAAATAAGGGTTGATTCACCAATCCCATGTTCTGAATGGGGACACTGCTGGCCATCATGTGGAGAGTGTTGCATAACTACTAAAATGACGATTAATCAGAAAAATGCCTGGTTCTCCACTCCACATCCTTATAATGTTGGTTGCAACCATACATTTCTGGGACTGCCACCAAGAGGAGAAAAGCACCCAGCTCCTAACATGATCACTGGCTTTGAAAGTTGATGGACTTGGAAGATGGTCTTCCTGATCAGGAGGCGCCAGAGGGCTGCTTATTCTTGTTAACTGTAATGTCTTTCACAGCACATGCAGCAAGTGATTTTCTGGTCAATGTTGTCTTTCGTTCTGAATAAAGTTTCATAAAACACACTGGTCAAAACTCCATGGCTGTAGAACTGGTTCAGACCAGTTTGGCACTATTGAAGCTTGTGGTTGGCATATTTTACATCAGCTACTTAGATACAGCAGCTACTTCAGTCCAAGATGTCTGCCAGGAGCTTGTCTATGAATTTATAATTTATTCCAATAATATTATAATAAACGAGAAGACAAAGTACCACAGCTCTTTTCTTTGAAGCCTGTACTTTAAATGTTGGTTCAATCACTAGAGTTCATGGCTTTGTGAACCACATTAGTCTTGGGCATTATATATGATAGGGCCTAAAACCTGTTCTGCCACTCGGTGAGATCATGGTTGATCAGTGTCTTCAGGCAGACTCTTCCATTATGGAACGGCAATTCAGCTGCGAGTGCGAAAGTGAGCCTCGCTATCAGTGGGGAGCGGAAGAAGCAGGTTGGACTTTCTCACACAATTATATGGTTGTCACTTCTTTACATATGCATGCATGGCAAATCATGTGGCAGGGCACACACGATGTTGTCGGTCCTGCTGTTAACTAATGGGGTCAGAAGTCCTGCCACCATATTTCGAGGGCATTCAAACAAGCATTCATTGCCTACAAGCCAGGAGCATCACTCAAGCTTTCAGAAGGGACACCAGCATGCAAACATCCGGCCCTTTCACCCCTTTCAGTTAGAGTGCCTTAATTTACTGATACCTTCCACCCATGGGCGGCATGGTGGCTCAGAGGTTAGCACTGCTACCTCTCAGCACCAGGGACCTGGGTTCGATTCCAGCTTTGGGCAACTGTCAATGTGGAGTTTGCGTATTCTCCCCATGTCTGCATAGGTTTCTCGTGGTGCTCCAGTTTTCTCTCACAGTTGAAAGATGTGCAGATTAGGTGGATTAGCCAAGCTAAATTGCCCATAGTGTTCAGGGATATGTAGGTGAGGTGTATTAATCAGGGGTAAATGTAGAGTAAATAGGGTAGGAGAATGGGTCTGGGTGGACTTGTTGGGCCAAAGGGCCTGTTTCCACACTGTAGGGATTCTATGGCCAACCTTCTTGACTTGCACACCATCTATTTGTAGTTTTGAACCCGAAAGCATGTATTGCACGCACACAGAACTCTTAATTGGGAAGGGGAACTTAATTCTGGCGAGCTGGCAAATAGAAGTGTGTGCTAAAGTGTTTTCCAATGCTTGCCTTCAGGTAGCTCTACCCATCTTTAAAGTTCAGGGAACTGAATTGCAAACTTTCCTTTAGAAATCTGAATTTTGACCTCTTGCCTAAGTAAGTTACTCAAACAACCTTATTACCCACTCCTGGGATCTGGACAAGACTCCACCCTTAATTCCATCCAACTGCCTTTGTCCTAGATCACACTGTACCTTTGGCGAGCAAAAAACCTGTAACCCTCAGATTAAATATAATCAACTAACTGGGAGATTCTTAGACCAGAAGGCATAGTTTTAGGATTAATGGGCACCACTTTAAGACTGAAATGAGGAGGAATTTCTTCTCTCAGAGGGTTACAAATCTTTGGAACTCCTTGCCACAGAGAGCTGTCGAGACAGAGTCCATATGTATATTTAAGGCTGAGATAGATAGATTCTTGATCAGTTGGGGAATGAGCAGGAAAGTAGAAGTGAGCAATGTTGGATCAGCCATGATCCTATTGAACAGCAAAGCAGGCTCGAGGGGCCGAATGGCCAAATCCTGTTCCTATTTCTTGTGGTCTTAACAGAGCAGCCTTTTCCCTAATTCTGTAACCTTTCTTTGCGCGAACTTCTCTCCTGAGTGGCCTGGCTCTGAGTTTTAAGGCTATACCTGTGTGTATTGTGGGCTGTCACTTTAAAAGTCTGATCATGTGATATAATGATGACATCATGGCCATTTTGACTGGGAAACATCTTCGTCTAAACTGCCTGCAGAGTGAGCACTTCCCTAATAAAGCTCCTGCTGTTGTTAATCACTTTAACTTCCCATTCCTTCTTGGAGCATAACCCTGATCGTCGATGTCCCTACCCCCATAACAAGAAAGGTTCCTCAGATTGCAAAGATGTAATGAGTGGAATGCCACAAGAATCAGTCCTAGGGCCTCACTTACTGTCTACATTAATGGTTTGAAGGA
Source organism: Hemiscyllium ocellatum (assembly GCF_020745735.1). NCBI lineage: Eukaryota > Metazoa > Chordata > Chondrichthyes > Orectolobiformes > Hemiscylliidae > Hemiscyllium > Hemiscyllium ocellatum. Next base: position 13,907,118 of record NC_083453.1, on the reverse strand, counting down.
AGGGACACATTATAAAATATACAAATTTGCTGATTTTACAAATGTTTCAATGTGGGCACAAGGAATCTGTAAAGGGATATAGATAGCTTGAGTTAGTGGGCAAAAACTTAGCAGATGGAGTTTAATGTAGGGAAGTATGAGATTATGCAACTTGATAGAAAAAATCAAAAGGCAGACTATTATTTAAATGAAGAGAGATTCTAAAATGGTTAGCACAGAGCAATCTGGGTGTTCTTGTGCATGAAACACAAAATATTAACATGCAGATGCAGCAGGTCATGAAGACAGAAACTGTCATTTTGGCCTTTATTACTCGGGGGGGGTTGGAGTTTAAAAATAGGACAGTCTTGTTACCAGTGTACAGGGTGTTGGTGCGTCTGCACCTGGAGTACCTCATGCAGTTTTAGTTTCCATATTTAAGAAAGAGTATACCAGCATTGGAGGCTGTTCAAAAGAGATTCATGAGACTGATTCCTGGGATGAAGGGGTTGACTTACTAAGAACGGCAAAACAGGTTAGGCCTTTATTCATTCGAGTTTAGAAGAATGAGGGGTGATCTTATTGAAGCATACAAGATTCTAAGGGGACTTGACAGGGCAAGTACTGAGGAGAAGAAAATGAGGACTGCAGATGCTCGAGACCAAAGTTGAAAAGTGTGGTGTTGGAAAAGCACAGCAGGTCAGGCAGCATCTGAGGAGCAAGAAAGTTAATGTTTCAGGCATAAGCCCTTCATCAGGATTGTGTAGGTATTGAGGGTAGGTACTGAGATGATGGTTCCCCTCGTGGGAGGATTTCAAATTAGAAAACATAGTTACAGATTAAGGGGACATTCATTTACAACTAAGATGTAAAGGACTGTCTTCTCCCAGAGAGTGAATATCTGGAATTCTCCATCTGAGAGAGTTGTGTAGGGAAGGTCAATGAAAGTATTTAAAAATGAGGTGGGTAGTATTTTGAAATATCAAGAAATTGAGGGCTAAGATGAATTGGCATGAAAGAGGAGTTGAGCCCTGGGACAGATCAGCATGATTTTACAGAATAGCGGGTCAGGCTTGAGGGGCTGAATGACTTAAATCCTAAAAACCTCAATCAAATCACCCCTTTATTTTCTATATGCCAAGGAATATAATTTTAATTTATGTAAAGTCTCCTTATAATTTATATAGAAGAGTCACCATCCATGAATTCACATTACACTTTCTCAATTGCCACCATATCTATCAACTTTGTTACCCAGATTGAGACAGACTGACCGCATCACATGTTAGTGTTGAGTATTTAACTTCTAGATTGGTAGTAATATTTTATTTATTATACAGTATTTGTGTGTTTACTGAACAGAATCATAGTATGGAAGGCAGAGGAATTCTGATGTACGTCCATTTTAGCATGTGTATGGTCAGCAATTCAGCAGTGGCAATGAACCTCAGCTGCTCTACCACGTTTGGGAAATTAATGTCTTGGGAAGCCCTCATTAGCAGTGTATCAGTGACCGTCTGTATGCAGTTCGACGTGATTGACTGTGAGATACCTGCATAATCATCCCCCACACGGAGCCTGGAAGAGGTAAAAGTTCATGAGGGCACTGACCTTCACAGCTGCAGGTAATATAGTAGCAATCGTACAGGTGCAATCTTGTGTCTGTGTGAAACTGATAGCATATGTCTGGGAGCACATCTGCTGAACGACTGTCCTCATGCTGCCAAATGGTTGCTCATTTGCTGGTATTTCTTTAAAGGGTAATGCCTCACTATTCACTTTTCTTTCTGTCTATTTTTCCTTTTGTTCTCATGCTGCTAACTTTAAATCAGTAGCTCCTGAAATGAACACAATGCTAGTCACATCAGACATTGTTGGCATTCATTATTGTTCCTGATCTGTGCACCAGTGTAACATGGTGCTTCTCTTGGGAGCAGAGTTTAGCTTGAAGTTCAAATAATAGAAACAGCAGTCACAAACACAGGCAATTCACTTACTTGCACAGAATGAATTAATTTCCTCTCTGAATGTATAACATTGTTCTGAACTCCGAGTCACTTGTGGACACAATACAGCTGTACTATTGAATTAGACAGGAATCTATTCTCACCCACTCTCAGGCCTATTATCCAATGACATGTGTTACTTTCAACACAGACTACCCTTTCTTTCCTATTCTCAGCTCTCATTATCACCTATTCAGGTGCTCTTCTGTCCTGACTGCTATCAGTATTCTGCCTACCCCATTCGTATCTCTCTCTCTCTGGGCTCCATCTCCACCTATCTGCTCACCTCTCTTCACCCTGCCCCCCCCCAACTCATCTTCAGCACAAATACCATTTCTTCCCAGCAGCTTTCAGCTCTGATCAAGGGATCAAGGACTCGAAAGATTCGGTCTGCTTTTTCCTCACAGATACTGCCAGACCTGCTGAGTTTTGCCAGCAATTTCTAATTTGGTTTCATATCCCCAGCGTCTGCTGTTCTAATTGCATAGAGGATGTTTCTCTTGGTAGGAGAATCTAGAATTAAGGGGCACAGTTTCAGAATAAGTGATTTTGTATTTAAGATGGAAACAAGGAAGAATTTCTACTCTTGGAAGGTCATCAATCTTTGGAATTATTTAAGCCAGAGAGCATTGGAGGCCAGGTCAGTCAATATATTCAAGGCTGAGTTAGAAGGATTTTGTATCTAGAAGACAGTCTCTCAAGAATTTTGGGGGTATGGGGACAGGCGTTTGTGTGAACTTAAGGCTATAATCAGTTTGGCCATGATTTTGCTGATTGGAGGAGCAGACTCGATGGCTTAATCCAGCTCCTGTTTCTTATGTTCTACCCTAGAGAATCCTTAACAAAGAGATCATGAATTAATCCTTGCTCATTACATATTGTTAGAATAAATTACCGGTCTAAGTAGATAGTTCCCTGGTTGGGTCCATAATGTATTGTTCCATAGTCTTTACTTGAATGGCAGGAATATAATAGGTAAGGCTGATGAATTAATGGTGGGGATTGACACATGGAAGTATGATATTGTTGCCATCACAGAAACATAGGTGAGGGAAGAGCTGGACTGGCAACTCAACATTCCAGACTATAAGATTTTTAGGTGAGACAGAGGAGGGTGGTGATGTACCACTCTTAATCATAGAGTCAAGTGTGTGGTGCTGGAAAAGCACAGTAGGTCAGACAGCATCCTAGGAGCAGGAGAATTTTAAAATTTCATATATATATACTTTATTCATAAAATTATTTGATATCTATACAATTGGTGATGCCATACATATGTATACAATCCATTTCTTTACATACAGAGATCAGAATTAATCATTTGTATATACAAGTCTGTACATTGACTATTCAGCTATTCTGCTGAGTCATCAGCAGAGATTGGTTACTGAGTGGGATCCCTGTTCTTCTTAGGCAGGCAGACCTTACAAGGTGGTCTTTCCCCACCACACCTTGGCGGCATTTTGATATTTTGATGATCTGTACAATTGGTCATGCTATACGTACGCAAACATTCCATTTCATAGTAAGCGCTCAGGTCTGTGCGCTTATTATGTATATATTTAACTGAGGCATCAGCGGAGCCCATTTACTGCGTCAGCCCCCTGTGCTTAGGCAGGCAGACGTTACACGGTGGTCTTTACCCACCGTGCCTTGGCGACAGCTGCCCCAAGCTTCAGCGTGTCCCTCAACACGTAGTCCTGGACCTTGGAATGTGCCAGTCTGCAACACTCAGTTGGGGTCAGCTCCTTCAACTGGAAGATCAACAGGTTTCGTACAGACCAAAGAGCATCTTTCACCAAGTTGATGATCCTCCAGGCACAGTTGATGTTCGTCTCGGTGTGCGTCCCGGGGAACAGACCGTAGAGCACGGAGCCTCGCGTCACGGAGCTGCTCGGGACGAACCTCGACAAACACCACTGCATTCATCTCCAGACTTCCTTTGCATACGCACATTCCAGAAGGAGGGGTGTGACAGCCTTGTCCCCTCCGCAGCTGCTTCGAGGGCAGCGTGCGGTGCGGCAGAGAGTCCAGGCGTGCATCAAGGATCTCACAGGCAGAGGCCTTCTCACCACCAGCCAAGCCATGTCTAGGTGTTTGTTGGAAAGTTCTGGCAATGAGACATTCTGCCAAATGACTTTGACAGTCTGCTCAGGGAACCGCTCGACAGGATCCGCCCTCTCCTTTTCCCGAAGGGTCTCAAGGACACTACGTGCTGACCACTTCCTGATGGACTTGTGGTCAAAGGTGTTTTTCTTCATAAATTTCTCTACGAAGGACAGGTAATACAGAACGGTCCAACTACTTGGAGCGTTCCACGGCAGCGAGGCCAGGCCCATCCTTCGCAACACCGGGGACAGGTAGAACCTCAGGAAACACCACCGTGTAACGTCTGCCTGCCTAAGCACAGGGGGCCGACGCAGTAAGTGGGCTCCGCTGACTCCTCAGCTAAATATATACATAGTAAGTGCACAGACCTGTATATATGTTTGATTACTCGATCTCTATGTAAAGAAATGGAATGTTTACTTCTTTGTACATCGAGTCCCTTTGGACCCTGCCCATCTTTGATCTCCATATAAAATGGAAGACTGCGACTGCACAGGTTCTGGGAATAGGCCAGACTTGTGTCACATTTAACAACACTGACAGTGCCTCACACCTGATGACCAGGTTTTTACCCACGATAGAGAGTGACCGTAGCTTTCATCTGCTCAGTTTCTGCCTCACTTTCTTGATATGCTCCCCCAAAGACTTGGCGCACGCCCCAGCCCCTCTGAACCAAATACCCAGCACCTTCAGGGGGGGTCACTCCGGACGTGAAGGGGATGAAGGATTGCTTGGCCCAGTTCCCGAAGAGAATGGCCTCGCACTTGCCTCGGTTGACCGTGGCCCATTCGAACTGGTCACACATGCACAAGAGTCTGTGCATGGACAGCGGATCCGAGTAGAAAACGGCAATATCATCCGTGTACAGGGAGGCCTTAACCAGAGGCATGTACATTGGGGAAACCAAGCAAAGGCTACAACAATGGATGAATTGTCACCGCACAACAATCAACAGACAGGAGGGTTCCCTCCCAGTTGGGGAACACTTCAGTGGTCCAGGACATTCAGCCTCGAACCTTCAGGTGACCATCCTCCAAGGTGGACTTCTGGACAGGTGGCAGAGAAAAGTGGCCTAGCAGAGGCTGATAGCTAAGTTCGGTACCCAGAGGGAGGGCCTCAACCGGGACCTTGGGTTCATGTCATCCAGAGATAGTTGCTGGTCCAGCCTCTCTCGTGTTTCGTCTCGGACCTCCATGACAGGAATGACTGGGAGGCCGTGCGATCAGTTGGCTTCGAGTCATACAGACTGGCATAGAAGGATTTGCTGATCCTCATGATGTCAGCCTGAGATGACGTTACCGAGCCATCTTCTTCCTTCAGGCTGCTGAGCATGGAGCTCTCTGTGCATCTTCTGGAAGAAGAAATGTGAGCACGTCTCGTCCTGCTCCACGGAGCGGACTCTGGACCGGATGATTATCTTGGAGGCCTCCGAGGCAAAGAGCAAGGCTTGCTGGCCCTTCACCTCCTGGAGGTCCTCCATGACATCGACTCCCATCATCTGCAGCAGGAGCAGGTTCTGCATACTTTCCTGGAGCTCGGATAGTTTTCCCTGCCTCTCTCTCACCTCCTGAACACCCTTGAGGATGAAGAGCCTCTTGATGTTCCCTTTTACAGTTTCCCACCAATCTGCTGGAGACTCAAAGAGGGGCTTCACGGTTCTCCAATCTGCGTAGTCCCTCTTGAGCTCCTCAATGTTTCCTGGAGTCAGCAGCTTGGTGCTCAGCTTCCACGTTCCCTTACCAGCCCGCTGCTTGTCCTGTAGGTGACAGTCGGTCAGCAGGAGGCAGTGGTCAGAAAAGAACACCAGCTTGACGTCGGTGGTTCTGACCGAGAGCGTTCGGGACACAAACAGGTAATCTATCCTTGAGCGGATAGACCCGTCTGCCTGTGACCAGGTGTATCTATGCTGTGCTCCGTCTGCAGGGGTGCTGAAGATGTCGTGCAGCTTGGCATCTTTGAACATTTCCATCAGGGCTCTGGATGTGGCGTCCAGTTTACTGTCCCCCCCGCCGGATCGTCCATCTGCATCAATGATACAGTTGAAGTCTCCGGCCAGAATGACCGGCCTGGACGTAGCCAGCAACAGTGGAAGCTGCTGCAGGACAGCCCACCATTCACTCTTACCCACTGGGGCATACACATTAATCAGTTTCAGGGGAACGTTTCTGTGCATGATGTCAGCGACGAGGAGGCGCCCACCCACCACCTCCTTAACCTCAGAGATGGTGAAGTTGCCTCCTCGCAACAGGATACCCAGGCCGGTGGCACGGCGATCGTTGCCCCCTGACCAAACTGACGGCCCATGGGCCCACAAGCTCGACCATCTCCTGTAGCTGCTGAGGTGCGGTATCCCACACTCCTGCAGAAAAAGAATGTCGGCTTTAACGTTGGCCAGGCAGGCCAGTGTAGAGACACATCGCGTAGCAGATTTAATGCTATGCACATTAATACTGGCAATTTTTAATCCCCATTTTAACAGTTTATGAGGTTACCAGTGACCGTTTGCTGCTGGTCCTGCCTCTCTGGGGTCGCTGTCTGCATCCCTGTGGTGAACGTGAACTGCTGGACCCTCCCAGAGCTGAGGTAGCTGTCCGGCTCCACGCTGGGGCCATTTCCCCGCTCTGGTGTCTTCAGGTCGGGCCCAGGGTCCGCACAGTTCAGTTCTCTGTCTGACAGTGGGACTGTCACAGGACAGCTGCTCCCAGTTACCTGGAGCTGTGGAGCGGTGGGTACCTCGTGGTTCTCACCGGGTGAGGGGAGGTCTTTACCCGTCCCCTCAGACGGATCATCTTTTCCTGTTTGGGTGGTGCTGCCCTCCTTTTTCCCCACGGCGCTCTGTCTCTTCCTCTGGTGACGACCCTCCTTGCGCCTGTCCTCACTGTCGGAAGAGCTGCCTATATCCTCGTCGTGTAGGTGTCGCTTCCCCCTTTGTTGGGTGGCTTTGGGGGCCTGGCGAGGTTTCCTCTTCCTGCTTTTGACAATCCTCTGCTTGCTTTGTTCCCTCCTCTTCCATTTCCTCTGTCTGTCTTGAAGGAGCCTGGTTCAGCTGCTGCACCTCCCCCCTTTCTGCCGTCTGCTCCGCTCCAGCCTGCCCTTCCTTCTTGGTGCTCCCAGACACCGTTCCCGTGCTGTTTTGTGGTACCTTGCTGGTCTTAGGCGGTCCACGGCTCGTGTTGCCACCTCCGGCCATCTGTGCATAGGTGGCGGCCCCTCGTCTTGGGCAGGCCTTGTACATGTGGCCCGCCTCTCTGCACAGATTACAGTTCTTGGCCTCTTTACATTCTTTGGTCGGGTGGCCTTTCTGCTTGCAGTTTCGACATGTGGCCTGACCTCCCGCAGGTTCGGCACACTTTCGGCTGCCCTGCGTACATCAGATAACCTCTGCTTCCTCCAATGGCAAAGCTGGAGGGTGGGTGGAAGATTTTCCCACTGGCATCAACCCTCAGGGTTACCCTGATTTGTCGTTTGCTGGTCCAGATCCCAAAAGGATCGACCACATCGGTGCTTTCTCCCTCGACCTGGATGTATCTTCTCAGGAAGGTCAGGACATCTGCTGCTAGGATGTGGGGATTTTACATACGGATTGTAACAACCTGACACCTCTGCGCAAGAAGCACACACAACGGGACCACAGACAAGATGGAGAACAGAGGTTCCCCTTCCTTCTCCTTGAAGACCTTCAGGAGCTGCTCACAATTCTTCATGCTCCTGAAAGTCCTGTTGAAATAGTCTGCCGCAGGGAAATCCTGCAGGCAGTATACGTCCGCTGCTTCAAACCCACAGCACTCCAGCAAAATCTTCTTGACCATCACCGTCCAATTGACTGGTGTACGCTCCTTCACCTTCTTCACAGTCACCCTGACTGTGTTGCGAATGCCCTGACCTGGGCTGTGAGCAGCTGCTGAAGCCATAGCTCTGAGGTTGGCTGGTACCTGAATTGGCGTTAGGCCGAAGCCAGCATAAAGATCCACCAAGAGCAGGTCAGCACAACCAAACGAATCTCCAACGTCTTATCACAATCCAGTGATGACCTCCAGCAGCTCCAACGACTCACAATAAGCCCACAGCACTCCAGCAGAACCTTCTTCACGAACACCATCTGATCGACAGGTGTATGATCCTCCACCTCCTTCACGGTCACTCGGATTGTGTTGCGAATGCCCTGGCCTGGGCTGCGGGCGGCTGCTGAGGCCATAGCTCTGAGGTTGGCTGGTCCCTGAATTGACGTTAGGCCGAAGCCAGCATAAAGATCCACCAAGAGCAGGTCAGCACAACCAAACGATCCTCCAACATCCAATCACGATCCAGTGATGATCTCTACGAGCTCTGATGACTCGCAACTCAACACCTGTTCAAATAGATTAGATTAGATTACTTACAGTGTGGAAACAGGCCCTTCGGCCCAACAAGTCCACACCGACCCGCTGAAGCGCAACCCAACCGTACCCCTACATTTGCCCCTTACCTAACACTATGGGCAATTTAGCATGGCCAATTCACCTGACCTGCACATCTTTGGACTGTGGGAGGAAACCGGAGCACCCGGAGGAAACCCACGCAGACACGGGGAGAATGTACAAACTCCACACAGTCAGTCGCCTGAGTCGGGAATTGAACCCGGGTCTCTGGCGCTGTGAGGCAGCAGTGCTAACCACTGTGCCACCGTGCCACCCACCCACCTGTCCTGATAAGAAGTCACTTGATCTTAGCCAAAAAGCCAAGAAGCAAGAGAATTGACGTTTCAGCTAAAGCCCTTCATCAGGAATCGAGCTGTGAGCCAAGGGGGTGGAGAGATAAATGGGAGGGGGTGGGGCTGGGGGGAGGATAACTAAGAGTGCAATAGGAAATGGAGGTGAGGGTGATGGTGATAGGTTGGAGAGGATAGGTGGGAAGGATGATGGATAGGTCATGAGGGCGGTGCTGAGTTGGAAGGTTGGAACTAGGATAAGGTGGGGGGAGAGAAAGTGGGGAAACTGGTGAAATCCACATTGATCCTGTGGGGTTGGAGGGTCCCAAGGTGGAAGATGAGGTGTTCTTCCAGGTGTTGGGTGGTTAGGGAGTAGTGATTGAGGAGGCCCTGGACCTGCATGTCCTTGATGGAGTAGAAAGGTGAGTTGAAGTGTTCGGCCACGGGGCGGTGGGGTTGGTTGGTGTGGGTGTCCCGGAGATGTTCTCTGATGTGCTCTGCGAATCGGCGTCCTGTCTCCCCAATGTAGAGAGACTACATTGGCAGCAACAAATACAATAAATGACATGTGTGGAAGATCAGGCTGTGAATTGTTTAATAAAATTAAAAAAAACAGGAGATTCAGAATCTGCTCAGTTTAGAGGACTGACTGTGTGTTGCTGCTGTAGGTTCTGCTTTTTTGGGGGGAAACCTGATTCCTGAACTGACTGAATTATTTAGCCAGTTTCTTAACTGGTATTCCTTTGGTGGGGACTGATTTCTGGGCTGCCTGACGCACACAATGTGTTTCAGGTGTAACTCCAGTTCTCGTTGGGGGATTGTTGTTTCCCTGGCTGGTTACAGCCTGTGCTACTCTTTTCTCTTTAACTTTGAGAAAAGGACTATGTTGATTTTGAGGCAGGGCTTAGCCCTTGCACTCTGTTTATTTTTGTTTTTTGTATATGTCTTCACTGTGTTTCGGTGTTTGGACTGAGCCCTTGTGAGGGCTGTTCCTGTGGGGAGGCCTAGCCCTGCAACTGGGCCTCTGTGGAGACTGGGCACCTGTGGGTGTGCTGGGAGGTGAGCACTTGCTGTGTCCTCGGGTGTGAGGGTTGGCCCTGCTTTCGGGGTTGGATTGGCTGTGCCTTTACAATGTGCTGTGTTTCTGTGAGTGGGCCTGGTTTTCCAAGGATGGGCCAGGACTCTGTGGAGACTGAACACCTGTGTGTGTGCGTGTGTGTGTGCTGTGAGGTGTGCGTTTGCTGCCTTCAGGAGTGGACTCTGCCCTCAGTTGTGGACTCCATTTTTTTGCAACGGACTCTGCAGTTTGGAGTGAACCCCATTTCTGACAAGGCACTGTATACTGGAGTGGACTCTGATTCTGGGAATGGACTCTACATTTTGAAGAGAACTGTTTGTGGTAATAGACTCCGGACCATTTGTTTGTTGATAATTGATTGTCATGTAGTTTGTTGTGTTTATCACCTGCACTGTCTTGTGTCCCTAGGTCTGGTAAGCCTTAGTGTGAGCTGGGAGGCTCATAGGTCGTCCTGAAAGCTGTCACCCTGAGATGAGAGCTGGAGGGTGGGTAGGCCACTCTGATGCCGGTCGCCCTGAGAAGGGGTGATCGGGACGGGCTGCCCTAGAGGTGGTCGGAAGGTGTGTCAGGGCGGACAGGTCATGGGAAGGACTGAGAGCTGGAAGGGACGTAGGGGTGGGCTGCCTTAGAGTGGGTGGAAGGTGGGGGGTGGGAAATAGTGAGGAAAGATTGCAATCTGAGACTGGTACATTTGAGAACAAAGACGAGTCAAAGTCAGGGCAGGCAGGGACAAAGCACAGAACAAGGCAGGACTGATAAATTAAACTGCATTTATTTCAATGCTGTTGGCGTATCAGGGAAGGCAGATGAACACAGGGCGTGGTTAGCAACATGGGACTGGGATATCATAGCAATTACAGAAACGTGGCTCAGGGATGGGCAGGACTGGCAGCTTAATGTTCCAGGATACAAATGCTCCAGGAAGGATAGAAAGGGAGGCAAGAAAGGAGGGGGTTGGGGGGGGGGTGGCGTTTTTGATAAGGGATAGTATTACAGCTGTGCTGAGGGAGAATATTCCCGGAAATACATCCAGGGAAGTTATTCGGGTGGAACTGAGAAATAAGAAAGGGATGGTCACCTGATGATTGGGATTGTACTATCAGGGAAATTGAGAAACAAATTTGTAAGGAAATCTCAGTTATCTGTAAGAATAATAGGGTGGTTATGATAGGGGATTTTAACTTTCCAAACATAGACTGGGACTGCAATAATGTTAAGGGCTTAGATGGAGAGGAATTTAAGTGGGTACAAGAAAAGTTTCTGATTCAGTATGTGGATGTACCTACTAGAGAAGGTGCAAAACTTGACCTACTCTTGGGAAATAAGGCAGGGCAGGTGACTGAGGTGTCAGTGGGGGAGCATTTTGGGGCCAGTGACCACAATTCTATTAGTTTTAAAATAGTGATGTAAAAGGATACATAATATCTTAAAGTTGAAGGTTTAAATTGGAGAAAGGCCAATTTTGACGGTATTAAGCAAGAACTTTCAAAAGCTGATTGGGGGCAGATGTTGGCAGGTAAAGGGACGGCTGGGAAATGGGAAGCCTTCAGAAATGAGATAACGAGAATCCAGAGAAAGTATATTCCTGTTAGGGTGAAAGGGAAGGCTGGTATGTATAGGGAATGCTGGATGGCTAAAATTGAGGGTTTGGTTAAGAAAAAGGAGGAAGCATATGTCAGGTTTAGACAGGATAGATCGAGTGAATCCTTAGAAGAGTATAAAGGCAGTAGGAGTATACTTAAGAGGGAAATCAGGAGGGCAAAAAGGGGACAAGAGATAGCTTTAGCAAATAGTTACTGTATTTGTAAAAACCTTTTGGAGTCTCCTTAAGGACAAAAGGGTAACTGGGGAAAGAATAGGGCCCCTCAAAGATCAGCAAGGCGGCCTTTGGTTGGAACTGCAGGAGATGGGGCAGATACTAAATGAATATCTTGCATCGGTGTTTACTGTGAAGAAGGACATGGAAGATATAGAATGTAGAGAAATAGATGGTGACATCTTGAAAATGTCCATATTACAGAGGAGGAAGTGCTGGATGTCTTGAAACACATGAAAGTGGATAAATCCCCAGGACCTGATCAGGTGTACCTTAGAAGTCTGTGGGAAGCTAGGCAGGTGATTGCTGGGCCTCAATATTGAGATACTTGTATCATCTAGTCACAGGTGAGGTGCCAGAAGACTGGAAGTTGGCTAACGTGGTGCCATTGTTTTAAGAAAGGTGGTAAGGACAAGCTAGGGAACTATAGACCAGTGAGCTTGACATCAGTGGTGGGCAAATTGTTGGAGGGAATCCTGAGTGTGTGGATGTACCTACTAGAGAAGGTGCAAAACTTGACCTCCTGTTGGGAAATAAGGCAGGGCAGGTGACTTTGGAAAGGCAAAGACTGATTAGGGATAGTCAACATGGTTTTATGTGTGGGAAATCATGTCTCACAAACTTGATTGAGTTTTTTGAAGTAACAAAGAGGATTGATGAGGGCAGAATGGTAAATGTGATCTATATGGATTTCAATAAGGCGTTCGACAAGGTTTCCAATGGGAGACTGGTTAGCAAGGTTGTATCTCATGGAATACAGGGAGAACTAACCATTTGGATACAGAACTGGCTCAAAGGTAGAAGACAGAGGGCGGTGGTGGAGGGTTGTTTTTCAGACCGGAGGCCTGTGACCAATGGAATGCCACAAGGATTGTTGCTGGGGCCCCTACCTTTCATCATTTATAAATGATTTGGATGTGAGCATAAGAGGTACAGTTTGCAGGTGACACCAAAATTGGAGATGTAGTGGACAGCGAAAAACGTTACCTCCGATTACAACGGGGTCTTGACCAGATGGGCCAATGCGCTGAGACGTGGCAGATGGAATTTAATTCAGATAGTTGCGAGGTGCTGCATTTTGGAGAGCAAATCCTAGCAGGACTTATACACTTAATGGTAAGGTCCTGGTGAGTGCAGGTTCATAGCTCCTTGAAAGTGGAGTCGCAGGTAGATAGGATAGTGAAGAAGGCGTTTGGTATGCTTTCCTTTATTGGTCAGAGTATTGAGCACAGGAATTGGGAGGTCATGTTGCGGCTGTACAGGACATTGGTTAGGCCACTGTTGGGATATTGCGTGCAATTCTGGTCTCCTTCCTATCGAAAAGATGTTGTGAAACTTGAAAGGGTTCAGAAAAGCTTTACAAGGATGTAGCCAGGGTTGGAGGATCTGAGCTATAGGGAGAGGCTGAATGTTTTCCCTGGAGCGTCGGAGGCTGAGGGGTGACCTTTATAGAGGTTTACAAAATTGGGGGGCATGGATAGGATAAATAGACAAAGTCTTTTCCATGGGGTCGGGGAGTCCAGAACTAGAGGGCACAGGTTTAGGGTGAGAGTGGAAAGATATATAAAAGAGACCTAAGGGGCAACTTTTTAATGCAGAGGGTGGTACGTGTATGGAATGAGCTGCCAGAGGATGTGGTGGGGGCTGGTACAATTGCAACATTTAAGAGGCATTTGGATGGGTATATGAATAGGAAGGGTTTGGAGGGATGTGGGCCGAGTGCTGGCAGGTGGGACTAGATTGGGTTGGGATATCTGATCGGCATGGGCGGGTTGGACCAAAGGGTCTGTTTTCGTGCTGTACACCTATGACTCTATGGTGGTGCGAAAGCCATTCAATTCTATATGATAACACGTCTGGATTTTTAAAACAATATTTTAAAAAGCAGATGTTGACAATGCTGTTGATGCCCTTAGATAGAGGTGAGCACTGAAATCACTCCATGGAGGCTGGTGTCCTATCACCAAGTTATCCTTTATTTACGTGTGTGTGTGTGTGTGTGTGTGGTACTTGACACTGGACCAGCTTCCTCAGCACCAGCTCTCTGTGAACAGAACCTCTGACACTTCTTTTTATATCCATCAGCCAGGGCTCCCCGTTTGCAGCTGTTAATCTGGTCTAATCAGGAAACTCATTCTATGCGGCCTACCTGGGTGACCTTGTTGCCATCACTGCAACCAGAGTGTTTCTTTCCATTGTCCTCAAAAATAATTTCTGATCACCACTTCATTGTCAAACCAAAGGGTTAAAGTTTTATTCCTTCACATAGCACCATGATAGAATTTTTTTTTCACAAACATTTGCAACCGCCATTTTGAACGCAATTTTTTTAATTATTTGAAAAAGGGCAGCCATTCACAGCAGGAAATGTCTATTACATTGTAACAACCTCTCAAAAATGTGACTAGAATGTTTGTTTGCATTTAATGACTTGTCCAGAAATGAAGGATAGCTCAGGGATCTTGTCTAGTTTCATATGTGCATTGACAGGAAAGATTAGGTCACATGACACCTCAACTTCATTTTGTTTTAAAGCATCCATTTTGTTTTGTTTGGAGACTGCGCCAGTGGTCAATGCCTCCAATAGGTGGAGCACTGTTCACTCATGTAAAATTAGAATATTCTTTTAAAATTCTTGTCTACAGTGTTTTGCTTTTATTTATATTTTATCAAAGCACTGTTTTTCAAATGAATCACTCAATGTTAGTTGTGATGCATAAATAATTACAATACCTTTCACTGTGGTAGCAAATCCAGTCAACAGGGATAACTGTTCATTCCAGATGAGATGAGAAAGACTGGTCTGTATTGGCTATCATAGCTATTTAATCATAACTAGGGCTTCTGCCAAAAATTAAAACTGCTGGTCCCCAATATACAGCCCTGTCAAATAACAAAAATCCACTTATGATCAGAATATATTATAAAATGCAACAACAGGAAGACCATTCCAAATCACCAAGTCAACCCAGAAATTCATGTTAAGCAGAGCTGAGGAAGCCCCATGTAACTCAATTTGTCTACAGACATGCTTTATGTGGGGAAAAAACCAAAATCATTCTGATGCAATAAATATGTGAAAAATGTCTTTAATTTTCAATTTGTTCTTTGTTTGCACCTTGCAATGGCCTGTTCTTGTCCAGGAAAATACATTGTTTTTCAATGAGGATTAACTCTGAAAAACCTAAATCTTTTCTGCTTAGGGTGCTGTTTTTGGACAAGTCTGCCATGTTATCAGTGCACTCAAACAGGTTCTCCTTGTTTTATGTTACAATACAAAATCTCTTCTGCCTTTGCAGCTTCACCTCAGGAAACAGATGGTCAAGTGGGTGGCCACTTATCAAACTCTTCAGAGCCAGAAGTGAAATAATCTTTCTTTTCTTCTATTGATTTTTTTCTAAACTACTTCATTATTCTGTTATGTTGTTTTGGCCTTTCTTTGTAAATGCCTGAGTTTCCGATCACCCGAACCATTTTGCCTAGTTAAAGTTCTAATGACATTTTTTCAGCCTAGGAAAAATTAATTTAGGCCACTTCATTGCAAAATCCATTATTTCAACACTTAGTCATTTCCTAATGCTGGGGGTCAACTAGGCAGTTTTTCTAGCATGATTAGTTGCCTGACATTCATATAGTAATATAGCTTTTTGGGCTTTCCTATCACAAGCAGCAGCAGCTTTTTAATACCATCCATGTTGGTGCAGACTACAGCAGGGATGCAGTCCTTGCTTCACTTCCCACCAGAACACTTTATCTTTCAAGATGAAAAAGCAATCTGGCAAAAGATGCTAAAACAGTCCAGTTTCATCCATGTTAAATATATCCCTTGACACATTCTCATTCCAGACATGTGAAGCCACTTTCCAGCCATCACTACAGACTTGCCTGTAATTTTGCTTTCATGTGTCCAAACTTACCCAAATTAGTTAACACGGTCATATGGCAATGAGTTCAGCCAATCCAGATAAGCTGGGTTATCCTTTTATTGGATTTCCTATTCTGCCAATGGGAATGGCTAACAACTTTGTCATAACAGGAGTTTCAGGTTATCTAAATTTGACTCCTTGTGATTTCACTGTAGAGTTTTGCATCCAAAAGGCCTATCAAATCTCTCCCTGTTCCTATTGTTTGCTGCAACTTTTGGGTACATCAGCACATGGACAAATGGATCACAGTCGGCATTTTAAAAGGATTGGTGCTGGGTCCTCTACTTTTTGTCATTTACATAAATGATTTAGATGCGAGCATAAGAGGTACAGTTAGTAAGTTTGCAGATGACACCAAAATTGGAGGTGTAGTGGACAGCGAAGAGGGTTACCTCAGATTACAACAGGATCTTGATCAGATGGGCCAATGGGCTGAGAAGTGGCAGATGGAGTTTAATTCAGATAAATGCGAGGTGCTGCATTTTGGAAAAGCAAATCTTAGCAGGACTTGTACACTGAATGGTAAGGTCCTAGGGAGTGTTGCTAACAAACAAACCTTAGAGTGCAGGTTCATAGCTCCTTGAAAGTGGAGTCGCAGGTAGATAGGATAGTGAAGGCATTTGGTATGCTTTCCTTTATTGGTCAGAGTATTGAGTGCAGGAGTTGAGAGGTCATGTTGCGGTTGTACAGGACATTGGTTAGGCCACTGTTGGAATATTGCGTGCAATTCTGATCTCCTTCCTATCGGAAAGATGTTGTGAAACTTGAAAGGGTTCAGAAAAGATTTACAAGGATGTAGCCAGGGTTGGAGGATTTGAGCTATAGGGAGAAGTTGAATAGGCTGGGGCTGTTTTCCCTGGAGTGTCGGAGGCTGAGGGGTGACCTTATCGAGGTTTACAAAATTGAGGGGCATGGATAGGATAAATAGACAGTCATTTCCCTGGGATCAGGGAGTCCAGAACTAGACGGCATAAGTTTAGGGTGAGCGGGGAAAGATATAAGAGAGACCTAAGGGGCAACTTTTTCATGCAGAGGGTGGTATGTGTATGGAATGAGCTGCCAGAGGAAGTGGTGGAAGCTGGTACAATTGCAACATTTAAGAGGCATTTGGATGGGTATATGAATAGGGAGGGTTTGGAGGGCTATGGGCCGGGTGCTGGCAGGTGGGACTAGATTGGGTTGGGATATCTGGTCGGCGTGGACAGGTTGGACCGAAGGGTCTGTTTCTATGCTGTACATCTCTATGACTCTACAAGGTGCACCCCCTCCTGCATGGGGTACACACTCCAGTGTTTTAAAGTAAAGTGTCCATTTTGGATTTGTCTCTGCACGTCCTTATTGTATGAGTGTGACAATTAACAGAGCTACTCTACCTATTTTTCCTTCTTTCCTTTCGAATTGTCAATTACCCTTGGAAATCCAGTTACCCAGCCTGGGTCACCTTGCAACCATGTCTCAGTAATGGCTGTTATATCAAACCCAGTCATTTCTATTTGTTATCAATTCATCTTTCTTATTACAAATGCTACATACATCCAGATAAAGAGCCTTTAATTCTCTCTCTTTTTAGCATTTATCCCTTCTCTGATCCAACTTCATTGTGCATTTGTACAATCTGTCCTTTCCTGCCACGTTCTGGTGATCATTGTTATTTCACTATCCTGCTCTATTGTCTTGACCTTTTCTCTAAATTTCTTCCCCTCACCTGTATCATTTTGCCCAATTAAAGTTCAAGTGACATTTTTCAGCCAAGGGAAAATTAATTTAGGCAAATTCATTGAAAAATCCATTATTTCGACACTTTAGTCATATCAATTTTGTTACACAAACATTGATGAAAATAGTGCCATTCACTCTTTACATCATGCAAGTGTTTCCATTTGTCTTATATCAGCTTTGATACAGCTGAATACTTTGAATGACATATATCTTCATTAAATTAAAGCTGCCAAGCCTGAGGGACACAAAAATGTGACATTCACGAGCATGTCAACACTTTTTTTTTTAATTGGGCAAAGAAATCATTAGAAACTGATTTTTTTTTTAATAAGGAAAGGGTATTTTGCTGAAATGTTCATTCGCACATGAAATGAGCTCAACACATAAAATTGTTGCCATAAGGCGTGCACACCACTGACTGAATTGAATGATTTTGCAGATTTAACTTTTAGCTCATTTAAATTTTAGCTCTTCCACCTACCGTTAAATGAAAGCTGAATGGAAAGGTCATGTGGATTAGTGGAAGGTTGCTGTGTTAGAGCACCCTGCAGCGTAATGCATTTACACTTTGCCTTAAGATAAATTATGGACTTTTTTTAATCTAATGTCAACTTCAATCTGAGGGGCATCATTGATGCATCACCAAAGCCTTTTGGGGAGTATTAGATGGGACATATGTGTATGCATGAGTTTGTGTGGTTGAATTGGCATTTTGGTTTATAAGTGGGTAAAATGTATATCAAGTAAACTCCTATGCTTTTAATGGATCTTTTTAATGTTTTTTTTCTTAAAACTGACACTTTTGATTCCAAATAGAGGCACACTAACCAGAAGAATGCTGATATTTCTCTTTGCAATGGACTCTTTTATTGAATGGGTTAAAGTTTTATTGGTGATAAGTTGTAAGGAAAGCAGTTGAACCAAGAAATATCAAAATGGCAGTCTAATTAAATCTACTATGATTTTGACATTAAATGTTCTGTGTTTGACTGATATCATTATATCTGAAGAAAGGCTCTCTAATCCGTCAAGCCTGCGCTGATCAAAAATAACCATCCCATTTCCCAGCACTTGGCCCATAGTCTTCTCTGCTTTGGCATTGCAAGCGCGCGTCTAAATATTTCTTAAATATTATGAAGGTTTCTGCCTGTACAACCCTTACAGGTAGCGAATTCTAGACTCACCATCCTCTGGGTGAAAAAGAAATCCTCATATCCCCTCTAAGCTGTCTGCCCCTTACCTTAAATCTCTTCCCCCGCCCCAATTCATTGATCCCTCATCAAGAGGAAATGTTTCTTCCAGTCTACCCTATCTATGCTCCTCATAATCTGATATATGTCAACCAAGCCCCCTCCCAATTTCCTCTGTAAGGAAAACAACCCTGGTCTGTCCAATCACTCTTCATAACTGAAACTCTCCAGCCCAGGCAACATTCTGGTGAATCTCTCTTGCGCCCTCTCCAGTGTGATCACATCCTTCCTGTAATGTGGATTCCAGAACTGCAATAATCCAGCTGTGGCTTGACCAACATTTTATACAATTCCAAAATCACTTTCCTGCTCTTAAACTCTATGCCTCAGCTAATTAAGGCAAGTACCAAAACTGCCGCCTTAGCTACATTATTCACCTGCCCCACTCCCTTAACTGACTAGTGGACACGCATACCAAGGTCCTTGTGATCCTCGGTGCTTCCCAGGGTTCTACTGTTCATCATATATTCCCTTGCCTTGTTTGTCCTGCCCAAGTGCATCACCTCACTTATCTGGATTGAATTCCATTTGCCACTGATCAGCACTTAAGCAGTTATTATAGAAGAGAAGAAAAACTCTGGAGACCTCAAAACCAGTAGAAACTGTTCAAAAAATGGTACTGAATGAAACCAATGATGTCAATTTTGATATTCCTGACTGCCTGCCCTTTTTCGTCATCTAGTTGAACCCCTTATTCCCCGAATGAACATCAATGTTGAGAATATTGATCAGTTTATCATTCTTAGTTTAAAAATGCAGAATTCATCATTATTATATTTTAACAGTTGTAAGAGAATGATTAACAGAAACAAAGCCATTTACTTCATTGTGTATCTTATTTATTTCAGTAATTAACTTTATATTATCAATTTCAATAGGTTTTTAAAAAAGTGAACATATAACTTCTTCCATCAACATATGTTTGCCTTTTCTTCATGATACGAATAGCTGACTTGTCGCTGGTAAGTTTTTGCATTTTCTTTATTCACTCATGGAATGTGAGCAACACTGGCTAGGCCAGCATTCATTGTCTGTCTGTCCCTAGTTGCCCTTGAGAAGGTGGTGATGGGCTGCCTTCTTGAAACACTGCTGTAGGTAGATCCACAATGCCATTTAGGAAGTGAATTCCCTAATGTGAGTATGTGAGGTGCCACTTGAATTGGTTTGGAGGCCGCGAATGAAATATTCGTCAGGGTACCTTGCACTTTGGCTCAGTAACCTAACCGGACCTCTACATACTCCAAACTGTTCTTGTCCACTTTGTTAAATCTACATTGCATCATTTGACTCAGATCTGTGTATTTCGAGGTGGACAAAATACGTCCCATTTTTTATGCCAGTTATCTGCTGATTTAACAGCTTAAAAAATGTGAAATAAATGTTTATGTTGGCTGAAATCAACCAATTTATCCAAAATTTGATCATGGCCATCAAATATGATTGATAAATTGAGAAATTTACTCCTTTACTCTGCTATGTTCTTTCGTTCCTTGCCCCACTTAGACTGTGAAGCATACAAAGCCTCTAGTTTACCATTAACCATTAGCAAGTGTGGAACAGAGGATATTGCAAAGTGTAAAGGAAGAAAGCAGGAACAGGGCTCTGCATTGGATGATCAGCCATGATCATATTGAATGGTGGAACCGGCTTAAGGGCTGGATAGCCTACTCCTGCTCTTGTTTTCTATGTTGTGAGGCTATTGTACTAACTGTAATGAGGTCGACCAGATGGACTTCACAAAATATGAGAGCCCTGATTGGGCTGTCAATCTGTTCCAATCAGGGAGCCCTGGCTGACAGGTATAAACAAGAGTGTCAGAGGTTCTGTTCACTCTGAGAACTGGCTCTGAGGGAGCTGGAACAATATTAAGGACCCTCTGTCTATAAATAAAAGCTGACCTGATGATGGGTTACCGGCCTCTGGGCAGGTATTTGAGTGAGAGTAAAGGCAGGGTTGGAATGAGTAAGAATTTTAACCTGCATCTGAAATTGCTATTTCTGCCTGGAAGCAATTCCTCTTAATACAAAGAGACAGCAAAGCATTCCATCTCTAGCTCTATCCCACACCTTGACTAGTGCAAAAATAAATTTAAAATTACATTAGAATAATTCAAATTTTTAAAAATTAATGTCTTTGCAAAAGACTTCTCAAAATTCTCAGCATATAATTAGGGCGAAAATATGTGTTGGGATTAATTCATTTGCCTTCAATCAGTTGCTGCATCTTTCATTAAATTATTGCTATGTTATCTGACACCTTAAGTTTAGTCATCTTTGAAATCAATGTTTTCCTCATAATTAGTTTGAAATTCTAGATTTCTCTGGGACAGCTGGATGGTCCCACTTACCATAAGTTAATGAGGGGAAAAAGGAACAGAGCAGGGTTGTTCAACTTTTTCATGTGAGGGGCTACATTTTAATCTTTTTCTCTCTCAAGGGGCCAATGAGAAGAATTTGGATAAATAGGGCTTGCCATAATATTAAATATGAATTTGAAAATAAATGTTGAGATATGAAGCAAGTGTGAATAATTTACTGAGCAAAGTAATTTGCAGATGCAGTGGCACAATGGTAATGTCACTGGTCAATGTTATGGGGTTCGAATACCACTTTGGCAGATGATGAAATTTGAATGCAATAAGAATCTGGCCTGATGGTGACAATGTAACCATTACTGATTATTGTAAAAATCCATCTGGTTCACAAATGTCCTTTTTTTTAAATGTATTCATTTGTGTGATGTGGGCATCGCTAGCTGGGCCAGCATTTATTGCATCCCTATTCGCCCTTGAGAAGGTGGTGCTGAACTGCCTTCCTGAACCCCTACAGTCCACCTACTGTGGGTTGACCCACAGTGCCATTATAGAGGGAATTCCAGGATTTGGACCCAGCGATAGTGAAGGAATGGTGATACATTTCCAAGTCAAGATGGAGTGGCATGGAAGAGAACTTGAAGATCGATGGTGTTCCCACTTATCTGCTGCACTTGTCCTTCGAGATGGAAGTGGTCATGGATTTGGAAGGCGCTGTCTGCCAATCCTTGGTGAATTTCTGCAGTGCATCTTGTAGATAGTGCACACTGCTGCTACTGAGCATTGATGGTGGAGGGAGTGTGAATGTGGTGCCAATCAAGCGGGCTGCTTTGTCCTGGATGGTGTTGAGCTTCTCGAGTGTTGGAGTTGCAATAATGCAGGCAAGTGGGGAGTATCCATCACACTCTTGACTTGTGTCTTGTAGATGGTAGACAGGCTTTGGAGATGAGAGTGTGGTGCTGGAAAAGCACAGCAGGTCAGGCAGCATCCGAGGAGCAGGAAAATTGAGGTTTCGGGCAAAAGCCCTTCAACAAGAATGAGGCTAAGAGCCTCTGAGGTTGGGGGGGGGAGAAAGGTAGCTGAGAGTGCGATAGGTGGATGGAGGTGGAGGTAATGGTGATAGGTCGGGCGGGGGGATGAGCAGGTCATGAGGGTGGTGCTGAGCTGGAAGGTTAGAACTAGGGTAAGATGGATGTGGAAGGCTCCTTTGGGGCCTTGGACGGAAGTAAGGAGGGAGGTGTGGGCACAGGTTTTGCAATTCCTGTGGTGGCAGGGGAAGATGCTGAGAGGGGATGGTGGGTTGTTGG
The DNA here is from genome assembly GCF_020745735.1 of Hemiscyllium ocellatum. Lineage (NCBI taxonomy): Eukaryota > Metazoa > Chordata > Chondrichthyes > Orectolobiformes > Hemiscylliidae > Hemiscyllium > Hemiscyllium ocellatum. Next base: position 13,884,930 of record NC_083453.1, on the reverse strand, counting down.
GGGGACGTGGACCTGACCAGGTAGTTGCGGAGGGAATGGTCTTTACAGAAAGCAGGTAGGGGTGGGGAGGGAAATATATCTCTGGTGGTGGGGTCTGTTTGTAGGTGGTGGGAATGGCATAGGATGTATATGATGCTTAAGTGTCTAGGCGCCAACTTGAAGACACCTCCTCCTACCGACCCCTTGACCGCTACCTCCTACCGCTACCAAACCATCATCTCCCAGACCGTACACAACCTCCTCACCTCAGGGCATCTCCCACCCATCGCTTCCAACCTCATAGTTCAGGAACCCCGCACCGCCCAGTTCTACCTCCAACCCAAGGTCCACAAGCCTGACTCCCCCTGCCGACCCATTGTCTCAGCCTGCTCCTGCCCCACTGAATGCACCTCCACATACCTCAATACTGTCCTATTCCCCCCCAGTCCAGAAACTCCCCACATACATTCGGGACACCATCCACGTCCTTCACCACCTCCAAGACTTTTGTTTCCCTGGCACCCAGTGCCTCATGTTCACCATGGACATCCAGTCCCTATACGCCTCCATCCGCTCTGACCAGGGCCTCTAAGCCCTCTGTTTCTTCCTCTCCCGATATGCCCACCAGCACCCTTCGACTGACACTCTCATTCGTTTGGATGAACTGGTCCTCGCCCTCAATAATCTCTCCTTCGAATCCTCCCACTTCCTCCCAATGAAAGGAGTAGCCATGGGCCCCAGCTATGCCTGTCTCTTCGTCAGCTACGTAGAACAGTCCATCTTCCGTAGTTACATTGGCACCAGTCTCCACCCTTTCCTCCGCTACATTGATGACTGCATCAGCACCACCTCGTGCTCTCACAAGGATGTTGAACAGTTCATGAACTTCACCAACACATTCCACGCTGACCTTAAATTCACCTGGACTACCTCGGATAGCTCTCTCCTCTTCCTGGACACCTCCATGTCCAATGGTGACCAATTTAACACTGACAATTTCTACAAAGCCACCGACTCCCATAGCTACCTGGATTACACCACCTCCCACCCTGCCTCCTGTAAAAATACTATCCCTTATTCTCAATTCCTCTGCCTCCACTACATCAGCTCCCAGGAGGACCTGTTCCATCACAGAACAAACGAGATGGCCTCCTATTTTAAATATCGCAATTTTCTCTCCCACATGGTTGATGATCCCTCCAGTGCATCTCATCCACTTCCTGCACCTCCGCCCTCGAACTCTACCCCTCCAACCTCAACAAGGACAGAGCGTCCCTGGTCCTCACCTTCCACCCCACCAACCTCCGTGTACATCACATCATCCTTGGCCATTTCTGCCACCTACAAATGGACCCCACCATCAGAGATATATTTCCCTCCGCATTCCTATCTGCTTTCCATAAAGACCATTCCCTCCACGACTGCCTCGTCAGGCCTATGCCCCCCTCCCCCCAACAAACGTCTCCCCTCCCAACACCTTCCTCTGCCACCGCAGGAATTGCAAAACCTGAGCCCTCACCTCCGTCCAAGGTCTCAAAGGAGCCTTCCACATCCATCAAAGTTTCACCTGCACTTCCACACGTCATTTATTGCATCCGTTGCTCTCGATGCAGTCTCCTCGACGCTACGTTGTGGAGTTAAGATGCCTACTGGTAGAGCACTTCAGAGAACATTTCTGGGACACCCGCACCAACCAACCCCACCGCCCTATGGCCAAACATTTCAACTTCCCCTTCCACTCCACCAAGGACATGCAAGTCCTGGTCCTCCTCCATTGCCTCTCCCTTACCACCCGATGCCTGGAAGAAGCACGCCTCAATCTTCTGCCTTGGGACCCTCCAACCCCATGGCATCAATGTAGATTTTACCAGTTTCCTCATTTCTCCACCCCCCTCCCCCATTTATCTCAGTTCCAACCTTACAGCTCAGTGCCGCACTCATGACGTGTCCATCTTCCTTCCTCTCCACCCTCCTCTCTGACCGATCACCATTACCCCCACCTCCATTCACCTATTGTAGTGTCAGCTACCTTCCCCACAGCCCCACTCCCTCCCATTTATCTCTCTACCTCGAGGCTCCCAGCCCATTCCAGATGATGGGCCTTTGCCCGAAGCGTCGATTTTCCTGCTCCTCGGATGCTGCCTGACCTGCTGTGGGCTTTTCCAGCACCACACTCTCGACTCTAATCTGCAGTCTTCTCTTTTGCCTAACAGGCTTTAGGGAGTCAGGAAATGTATTACTCGCTGCAATATTCCTAGCCTCTGACTTTTTCTTATAGCCATTGTTTATGTAGTGAATCCAGTTGAGTTTCTGGTCAGTGATCACCCCCAGGATTGCTAGTCAGGGATTCAGTGATGCTAATCAGAATGTCAAGGGGCAGGGATTAGATTCTTTTATTGGTGATGGTCATAGCCTGGCATTTGCGTGGCGTGAATGTTACTTGCCACTTGTTAGCCCAAGCCTGGGTTTGGTCCAGATCTTGTAGCATTTGGACACTGACTGCTTCAGTACCTGAGGAGTCGCAAATGGTGCTGAACATTGTGCAATCATCGGTGAACATCCCCACTTTGACCCTCCCTCCATCACAAAGTCCTTTGATGAAGCAGCTGAAGATGGTTGGGCCTTGGTCACTACCCAAACTCAATGTAAAAATACATATTAAGTAATAGAAATTGAAAACAGAAGATATACACACTGTTATACTTTATTTACAGCATAAATACTCAGACATCACAGTATTTGAGGTATATACTTTCTGCTGGTTTATCAAGAATCCCGGTCAAAACAAAGTTTGCTGCAATTGAAATTCAGTCCCATTCCTCCTTTGTCCATGACACCACTTTATTTTCTCCACCAAAATGGATAATTTCACACTTCCCGCGTAATACTCCATTTGCCAGATCCTTGAACTCTCACCTTGTAGTGAGTTGAACGATGTTGGCCAGGTGGATCTTATTCAGTATGAGTTCCCTGATTGGCCCAGGTTAACAGTCCAATCAGAGTCCTGGCAAAACTGAAACAGCTGATGGTGATGGAGGAAACAAGAGGGCTGTCATGACCAGAACTGAAACCTTTCTGGACCCATGGGAACCAGATCACCATAGAGGACGGCATTTTATTTTGGGGAGCAAGAGTGATTGTCCCGAGCAAAGTTTGCTGTCAGATACTGGTTGAACTCCATCAGAGTCACCCAAGGGTGTCCAAAATGAAGATGTTGGTGAGAAGTTATGTCTGGTGGCTTGGATTGGATGCCAACATGACCACATTGGTGGGGCAGTGCCCAGAGTGCCATCAAGGACTCCCTATTGGGATTCTATTCTTGGACAATAATCACTGCTAGCAGTGCTCCCACATTCGTAGGAATGGCTGGGTAAACCCTGGGCTCACTTACATGTCAACTATGCTGGTCCTTTCATGGGCTCTATGTTCCTGCCAATTCAAAGTGATTGGACATACATAGAGTTCATTCAGCAAACTCAGGGATGACAATTGAAAGGCTGCGAGCATCTTTTGCAATACACGGACTCCTGGAGGTATTGGTCACAGACAACTGGACGTCATTTACCAACAGGGATTTCAATTATTTCCTAAAGTTGAATGGCAGCTCCATACCATCCATCATCCAGTGGTCTGCTGGAAAAAGCAGGCTGAAAGAAACACCCTACATCTTCACTTGAGACCAAACTGTCTGGATTCCTATTTGATTATCGGACCATCCCTCATGCAACTACAGGGATAGCTCCAGCAGAGTTGCTAATGGAGTGAGATCTTTGCACCAGGTTAAATCTGTTATTTTCAGACCTGGTGAGGAGGGTGAAACAGCATCAGAAACGCTAATGCCAGCCACATGCTGCCTCTCAGTGAGAGTCAGGTTGCTTCAGGCGATGAAGTTTGATATGAAAACCATGGGAGTGGCCCTGCTTGGGTACAAGACGAGGTCGGGTCCCATGACTGACTTAGTTCAGACAGGTGAGGCAGTCCTGAACAAACACGTGGATCACGTGAAAGCCGCTGCTCTGCAAACGAAGCAGAAGCAAAACATACCCAGCCCCTCAGAACAGCCAGCAAGGCAGTCAGAAACCTTGGGTTCTCCCCTCCGTCTAGTGTCAAAGAAACCTCGGAGTCCAAGATGGATGCGGCCAATGTCGCAGCCTCAATACTGTTAGCACATGAAGAGGAGGAATTTCTTCCGAGACACTCCAGGTGCAAGAGATGGGCTAAGGTTCAGTATACTTCACCTGTATCCGAGTCAGAGGAACCGGACATGCTGTGAAAATGTCCCAGGAGAAGCTACAAGAAAAGTAACAGGCCTACATCCTCCGACTTAGTCAGGGAGGGATGCTGTGATTGAAACGAGATTGGCGAGGTGGATCTCATTGAGTATGAGTTCCCTGGATGGGGCACCAATCCCTGTGGCCCACCACTTGCTACATCTTATCAATCTCAATAAGACCCATTTATATCTACTCTGTTTCCTGTTAGCCAGCAATCTTCTACTCCTGCAACTTTTATCTTCCACAATAACCTTTTAATGTGACACCATCAAATGCCTCTGAAAAACTAAGTACACCACATCCACAGTTCCCCCTTAATCACAGCACAAGAACTCAGGTAGTTTGGTCAAGCATGATTTCCCTTTCACAAAGTTACGTTGACACTGCCTAATTACCTTGAACATATCCAAGGCCCCTGCTGTAAGTTCATTAATAATAGCTCCAAGACTTTCCCTATGACAGATGTTAAACTAATAGGCCTGTAGATTTCAGCTTTCTGTTTCCCTCCCTTTAGGACAAAATAATTACATTTATTTTCTTCCAAACTCATGGATATTTCTCAGAATCAAGGAGCTTTAGAAAGTTAAAACCCATGCATCAACTATCTCATTAACCACTTACGTTAAGACCCCAGGATGAAGCCCATTTGGACCCAGGCACATGTCAGCCCATAGCTTTAACAATTTACCCAGTACCACTTCCCTGTTGCTTGTGATTTTCCTGAATTCCTTCCTCACTCCCACTCTGTGATTCAATGCTGATTCTGGGATATTACTTGTATCCTCTTGCATTGAGTCATACAACATGGAAACAGACCCTTCTGTCCAACCTGTCCATGTTAACCATAGTCCCAAACTAAACTAGTCCCACCTTGCTCTTTATCACTCCAAGCATTTGTTATTCATGTACTTCTCAAAATGTCTTTTAAATATTGTAATTGTATCAGCATTCACCACCTCCTCTGGAAGTTCATTCCACACATGAAATAGTCTTCTTGTAAAATAAAAATTGTCTGTCATGTCTTTTTAAAATCTTTTGTAAAGACTGATGCAAAATACCTGTTCAATTCATTGGCCACCTCCTTTTATTTTCCAATTATTAATCATCCAAATTCATTGCTCAGTTTTTTTTAGCTTTATTTAAAATATTTATTGAAACGGTTACTATCTATTTTTATATTTCTATTGAGCTTTCCCTTATCCTCTCAGTTCTTTCCCTCCTTTTTAGTAGTTCCTTGTTTTTTTTTTAAAGATTCTGTCCAATCTTCTGCCCTGCTGCTTGACTTCAAAGATTATGGTTTTTCTTTAGGTTTTATCCTATTTTTAATGCCTGTAGTTAACCACAGATAATGAGTCCATCCCATGGAAACTTCTTATTCTTTAGAATACAACATACCGTAGTTTTGATTTAAGTTGTTTAATTGTTTGCATTTTTGGGTGACTAGTTTCATCTAAAGTGTAACATGCATTAAGAGAAAGAACCAACTAATCTTGTTTATCAGAGACAAGTTAATACAATTTATAAATGTTTTAAAATGTGTTAATAATCTTTCTTGTAATGGCATAAAAACAGAGGAAATGGAAAATAATTATTGCAAATTGTGGGGAATAATATTGCAGGATGCTAGCAGCATTGGCATATTTAAGAAATTTGCATGACGGGTCCCTACTGTCACCCAGCAAGGCCCCTCAGTAATCACCGGTTGCAAACTCTGGCAGACCTTGTTACTAATATGGGCATTGTAAATGTCAACCAGCCAAATCATATTGCACATTTTGATCTGGCTTAATACCACTTTGTTTATTGAAGAAGGTTATGCAGTAATTGTCATTTTTTGGCAATTGTTTGTGATACTTGCGTCAAATCCTATTACTGTTGACTACCTGCTGGGCAGCATCAATTAAGTTCATATGCCGCTGATTTCACCAGTGCAGACACTTTGTATATTATTGGTGCAGCATGGCATATAGCTTTGTGAACAGTTCTGGATAAATTTGGCTTGGGAACTTCAACTAGAAATGAAAAGCAAAGACTTTGAATACGTTGTGTCCACATGCATGAAAACATTTACATTTGATAAGTTCTTCATTTGTGTAAAGGAATCGTTTGGGCTAATTGCCCAATGTTGTAAAGCCAACTTTCTCTATCATCTACAATTGAAAGCAGTAGAATTGCACTTAAATGTAAGCTACAGATGCTCAAATATTTTACAAGTGTTAGATTATCCATGTGCTGTACCCTAGTTTGGAACTTGTTTTACAATGAGTTTCCAGGCTTCAGTTGGTCCTGTCATCACTGGGAGAAGGTGCTGTACAAAAATCAAACATGTCCACAAGGGACACAGAAAATTAAAAAGGAGATTACTCCTAGCACTGTTGCCTATCATTTCCATGACAACATTGATGGAGACCTGAGAGTAGGTCAACATAAATTTTGGTTTCCCTTTTACATCCTGATTAGGACTGGATAGTCTGGCTATTGAATTGACTGTCAGAAAATGTTTAACATTTAAGTAAGAGTTTAATAAAATTAGACTCTTAAGTCTATGATGTTGAGGTATTTGTCATTAAATTCAGGATGGAATAACCTAATTTGCAAGGCAGCTTAAGGTGAGATTTTTATTTAATACGCTAAATAATTTGAAGTCAATGGAGACTAATATCAGGAAGAATATAAAATGGGTGTTGACCCAGCCCATAGCATTAGGTTCAAACCAGGGCTGAAGGTTCAGCAAAGGCAAACCTCAAAACTCAAGTCATAATCCAATCTACTCTTTCCTGGATCTAAAGATAAAATACCTCAGATGCTGGAAATCTGAATTAAAAACAGATGATGCTGGAAATACTCAGGAGGTGGCAGCACCCGTGTAAAGGCAGAGTTGGTGTTTCAGGCTGATGATGACACTTAATCAGACCTGAGATTGATATCAGCCGTGATATATTTATAAGCCAAAAATGGAGAGATCCTACACAGGTCCCCAGTGGATTTTTGGAAACAGTCAGTTGCATAAACATTTAGTTCAGCTGTCACTTTGGGATCAGGATAGGAGGACCACATCCCTTGGTTGCAGGACCCTCTGTAGTTGGCACAGTTCTGTGGTGTGTTCCAGGATATCCTCAGTCTGTGGCGAGGCGAACTTTGACTGCACCTGGAGGAAATGGCTTGAGGACCATAGACCCTGGGCCTCCTGGAATTAGTTCAGCCTCACATGGAAGCCTATGTTCAATTTGCAAAGTTCAATGACATAGTCGAGTTTGCTCATGACCAGCTTTCCATACAGTTGTACGTTATGTGTATTTCAATTACACAGTCGTATGTTTACAAATTACTTGAACTTGTGCTCTTCACATACATGTTGATGCAATTGCCCCTTGATAAGATGTTGCTCACAAATAGAGTCCATGTTGTGGCTTAGAGAAAAAGCACTGTCTGTGCCCTCTCCTGTTGCAGCCATTTTCCATTCACTACGCACCAAGCCCCAGGCTTGGTCTCCTCAGGAGGCCCACCACTAAACCTCCTGGTGCCTTTCTACTTGGCAATCGTTTGACAGCCCATCATGACTGATCCATCAAATATTCTGACCCACCTCATGGTTATGACTGCAATTCTCAACCTTACACCCTGAACCCCATCCCTGTGGTTTAGCCCTGCCCACCATTTGTAATGTACATTCCTCACATCAAGGCCATGGTGCTGGTGATTGCCTATAAGACCGACCCCCCCACCCCCCACCCCACCCTCACAGAACGCCATGTTTTCCCAACCGACTGATTAGATTAGCTGCAGTGTGGAAACAGGCCCTTCGGCCCAACAAGTCCACACTGACCCTCTGAAGACCAACCCACCCAGACCCATTCCCCTACATTTCCCCTGCACCCAACACTATGGGAAATTTAGCATGCCCAATTCACCTGACCTGCAAATCTTTGGACTGTGGGAGGAAACCAGAGCACCCAGAGGAAACCCACGCAGACACTGGGAGAATGTGCAAACTCCACACAGGCAGTTGTCCGAGGCGGGAATTGAACCCGGGTCCCTGGTGCTGTGAAGCTACAGTGCTAACCATTGAGCCACTGCTGCCTCACTGTGACTGCCCCATTTATATGTCAAATTGTCCACACCCATTATCGTTTTCCCCTCAGCCCCACAGGTTGCAGTCTCCAATCTGCAGCATTGTTGTGATAGGAAGGTGGGAGAAACAATGTTCCCTGATTCTTCCCATCCCGACCTTCATTGCACAGATCCCCAGGACTGACTATGGACCATCCCCCTGACCAATGTAGATAGACAGCTTGATTGATGACTGACCATACCACTGAACAACTCCATGTAGTTAGTTGGTGTGTCTGACCCTGAGCCCCAAATAGACAACTGTCCTTGATTGACTGTAGAGCAGAACCCCCTGACTGACAGCAGATCCCCTAGACTTAACTAAAGACTACTGCCCTTTGACTTTGAGACATGGCCATTTGGTTGATGCTCCTGTTGTGTGTTTGCTGTGTAGGCAGCTGCCACATGCTGTAGGTGTCAGATTGTCAGAGTAAAATGTCATACAGCACCATGTTCAACCTGCTTGACTGGTGAGTACTGAGAACCTCAACACTGGCTCTGTGGCTGCACTAAAAGGTAAGGTATAGAGATGTAATGTACGCCTGTAAGGTCTGACTGTGGTGGGGGACCAAAGTGGCAAAAAGACAAGACCGGGATGTTGAGAGTACCCAGGTAGCCACCAAATGAGTGTGCACTAAGGGAGTGAATGAGCAGTCCTGAGATGCAGCCTGATCCAGTGTGTCAGCTGGGTATGTATCCCCAGTGTACAAAGTGTCCTTGTAGCAGCTTTCAATGCGATGTGCCAGTTCAGTTCAAAGTGCAGCATAGCAGTGCAGAACCAGACCATATGTGAATCAAAGATGTGCCATCATGATGCAGCAAGGCTGGCACATGTTAGATACCAGCGTCCATGGACATAGAGTGTGTTTGGTCATTGCACTGGAGCATGTTTGAAATTTTTGAGCTGAGTGTTCAAGATGGAGTTTGGGAGGAGTAAGCAGGGAGCTGGACTTGCCAGGTACAGGTCAGACTTTCATGTCAAGAATTCTCAGTGTCTGGTTTAAGGAGCCAAAATTGGGAAGGAATGAGGATGATTATGAGCAATAGTTGCTGTTAATAGATCTCTTACTGCTCATTAGTGAGAATCTCATCTCAATTTCCAGAACATGGTTGGAAAATATGACTAGTTAATCTTGACATTGAGAAAGGGCTGAGGAGATTCCACCCCACCAAACTACTATCGATTGTCGCAAAAACATCTCTGATTCACTAATGGGCTTGAGGGAAGGAAATCTGATGTACATATGACTTCAGACCCATAGTGATGTGGTTGACTCTTAACTGCCCCCTGAAATAGCCTAGCAAGCCATTCAGTACATGGGTAATCAGAGGGCAATGGGCGATGAGCAACAAATGCTGACCTTCTCGCCCATGTAAGAATCAAAAAAAGTTCCAAATTAGCAGCAGAGCTTCAAGTAGACAAGTGAATAGAAGCATCTCTACCACCTTCAGAAGTGATTCCTGAAAGATCACCACCAATTTCTCCACAATCTCCTCAGCGATTTTCCTTCAGAACACTGGGGTGTAGTCCATTCAGTCCAGTAATTTATCCATCTTTAAGCCTTACAGCTTCCCCACACCTCCGTAGTGATGGCTACCACACTCACCTCTGCCCCCAACTCTCTTGAAGTTCTGATATGCTGCTGGTGTCTTCCACCATGAGGACTGTCACAAAGCTAGTCTCTTTTTTTTCCCCTAAAAGCTGTTCCTTGGCTCAAGGAGACTCTGTCCTTGATTTTTTTTCCCCAGAGGGGTAATAAACCGGGCTGGGGTCTGATCAGTCTGGTTTGGTACAAAGGTGAAAAAGATTTTGACAGGTCTTCTTTTCTCTCTTTCTCTTTTTCTCTCTTTCTCTTTCTCTCTCTCTTTCTTTCTCTCTCTCTCTTTCTCTCTCTCTTTCTTTCTCTCTTTCTCTCTCTCTCTCTTTCTTTCTCTCTCTCTCTTTCTCTCTCTTTTTCTCTCTCTCTTTTTCTCTCTCTCTTTCTCTCTCTTTCTCTCTCTCTCTCTTCCTTTCTTTCTCTCTCTCTCTCTCTCTCTCTCTTTCTCTCTCTCTCCAACTTCAACCTGTAAGCGTGTGTTAGAGAATACTGGTTTTTAAAGGGAAGTTGCTTATTGGTATTGTTGTGTGTATTTTGAACAGCATAAATAGATCTAGTTGGATTGGTTGAGTTCTGTAGGGGTTCTTTATTCTGTTCTTTTGTGTTTCATTGTGTAATTTTGTGAATTTGTTTTGTCTTTTTAAAATCTAGTAGTCAACCCAGCTATCTTATTCCGGTTAATTTTCACTGTACACTTACTGAAACAAATTGTAAAGTTAGGTCTTGGGCTGCCTGCTTAAGAACATTTTGAGTGGTCTGGCCTTGTCCATAACAGGACTGATGCAAAGTATTTCTTCAATTCCTCTGCCATTTCTTTGTTCCCCATGACTACTTCTCCAGCCTCGTTTTGCAGCGGTCCAATGTCCACTCTTGCCTCTCTTGCTTACCTGTTACATATTTTTTTAAAAACTTGCAATCTTCTTTTATATTACTAGCTAGCTTACCCTCCTATTTCCTCTTCTCCCCCACCCCTTACAGGTTTTTTAGTCGTCCTCCGCTGGTTTTTACAAGCTTCCCACTAATCTTGAGCATTGCATGATGAGATGAATGCCTTTCCTTTTCCTTGTCCTTGCCTTTTTCTTGTGCACTTATTAAAAGAGCAGGCTTTCCTTACAGCGCTCTTATGGTCCATGCTGAATATTCAGAATGAGGCCTGTGCCTCCAAGGGCAAAACAAAATTGACATTTACATTGTGTGGAATCAGTCCCATAGAGGCACAGTTTCTTCTTGTTAAGTAGCTGGTTAAACTAGAAATTGTCATCCTTCAGCAAGATTCAAAATGGCAGTCAGTAGACAATCCACCTTTAGGAAAGTGGCAAATAGTAGTGTTTGTTTGAACAGAAAATGTAAATGAGTTGACAGAGTTGTGATTTCCAGTTATAATCAGGGAGAAGATGAGTTTTGGGGGAGAGGCAGTCTGGAACTGTACATTCCTAGCCACCTGCCCCTGAACTAAAAGCCACCAAGCAGAATTACAGTGTCATGTTATTGGGGTTCATTTCTGCAGGAGATATCATGCTATAATTTTTTTTTATAATTCACTCATGGAATGAGGGTATCACTGGCTAGGCAAGCATTTATTGCCCAGAGGGTGCTTAAGAGTCAAACACATTGTTGTGGGTCTGGAGTCATGTGTAAGGTTGCAGTTTCCTTCCTTTAGGGAAATTAGTGAACCAGATGGGGTTTTTTTCTGACAAAATTGACTCATGGTCATCATTAGACTCTTGATTCTAGATTTTCATTGCGTTCCAATTCCACCATCTGCCATGGTAGGATTCAGACCTGGGTCCCCAGAACATGACCTAGGTTTCTGGATTAACAGTCCAGTGAAAATACCACTCGGTCATTGCCTCCATCAAAATGTAAAGGCAGTTTACTTATCTATTAGCTAATTTGTTTAAAATAAAATATCTACTGCAGGAATAAGCTCCAGTAACATAACACTGTAATTCTGTTTGTTGGCTTTTACATGTAAAAAAGGTGCCATGATAAATAGATTGTCCCACTTTCAGCTGGCTGGGGGATCTACACTCTGCAAGATCACCGTTTTTTGTGGTCAAAGAAAGAAAACTGTTTAAAATTTGCAACTGATAATGCTGGACAGATTATCAAAGTTTTCAATGAGTGATGAAGTGTTTGAAGAAGTTCTGAGGTCATTGGATCTGAAATATTTGATTCTTCTTTCTCTCCACAGATACTGGCAGACCTGCTGAGTTCCTGCAGCAGTTTCTGTTTTGGTTCAGAATTTAAAGTGGTGTGTGGAGCATTTGGATGCTCAGTAGCGATGGGCTTGCCAAGGAAGAAAAGAACATGGAGGTTCAGAGAGGTGGGAAGGCCTGATTAGCAGACTGAACCTGCGGCTCACTGTGTCAAGCACAGACTGCATTACCCGCCATACTAATGTGACCTGTGAATGCACACTGGAAATGGAAAATGAAAGCAGCCCTACCCACAGTGTGTGAATTGTGTTTTTATTTGTTTCTGGACACAGGGGCTTTATATGAGAGTGATGTGAGGTCCTTCAAAGCACAAATCAGGCACTTTCAGTACAGGTTTAAGGCATCTCAAAGCATAGTATAGTGCCTGTGAAATGCCTGCAGTATCTAACTGTGTGTGTGGTCACAAGCAACCTTGACCACGTCATTGTTTGTTGCTGATTGATCATAGTCATTTTTGTGAAGATGAAATAATCATAATCTTTTAAAAATCCCACCTGCGGACCACAATTCACGAAGAAATTCCAAGATCTCATCGGCTGCACAAAGGCATGGAACCGATTTCCTCTCACCTTGAACTGTAAGTATTCGCCAACATGTTCTGATATACAATGCAGCCTTTGAATGATGTGGGGTTGGAAGGATTAGGTGTGAGTAATCCTACCACACTTACAATCTCTTACTATATTTTTGCGACATGCCTTGTGCTGCATTCATCAGAATAAGGTTCTTTTGTAATATGTGCATGATAAGGTATTCCATGTCCCACTGTATGGAGCACGGTGTTAAACCATCATTTGTGTATTTTGCAAAAGCTGACTGCTCACGTTACTAAGGACCTGCTCTGTTTCTGATATTCCCCACCCTAGCTAATTGGAAATGTGGCTGATGATGGATCCAGCCACAGCAGAGGACGCATCACTGTTGCTGCAATGCAACAAAGACATGGAGAAATGGAGGAGCAACAGGCATGGTAGCAAGCCCAGGACAAACAGCAATGTCTGCTGGCTGCTGAACAGCCTCCACATGGAGGTCACAGCTGATGATCCCCTTGGGAGGCCCAGGGTCTATTGTCCTCAATGCTATTTCGTCCAAATGAGCAAAGGTACAGTGTCGTCGCAGACAGTGGATGACCCTGAACACAAAACGGTGCCAACTGCTGCAGTGGGACCTGCATCCTGAAGGATGGATGGCTCTCCTATCCTGAGGGTCATCAGGGTGACATTTATGTAACTGACTGCTTCCAGGGAGCCACTGCGGACCTGTGTGGGATCTCTGAACCCTGGTCCCACAAATGTATTAAGGCTGGTGATGCATCTTGTTTCCTCATAGTGAATTTAGTGCTGCAGCTTTGCCAAAATAGCAGGCTTCCCCTGGTACAGGGAGCCACAGACTGTACACACACAACATTGAGAGCACCAAATCATAATGCAGCAGAATTCATCAACAGAAAAGGTTTCCATTCCATCAACGTCATAGTCATCTGTAATCATCAGTATCAGATCTTAGAAGTCTGTGCCAGATACCCAGATGTGCTTGACCAGGTATACAGCTGGGCACCAGCCCCTGGGATCCCAGAAGCCCTGGCAGTTATGTGTGCGTCCACTTGTAGTGAGATGGACAATGCAATTGAGTGATGTGCTGCATAGCCAATGAGGTGAGTTTTGAAAATAGCATGAGAAATCTCATTAGGGCTTGTAGAAAAAACACCCCCAATGAAACTCACCAAAAAATGGCTTATTGAGCCACTCAGTTCAAGGGCCATAAATGCTGGGCCAGCCAGTTATGGCCACATCCCATGGGTCAATTTAAAAAAAAAATTGGCACTGAGACAATTTCTCGTAAAAATTCAGTCCCAAAACCTCCCTCTTTAACACGCACAATATACAAATATAAATCAAACTTATACATAGCTCTGTGTCCACTTTTGGAACCCAAATTTCCAAATAATAGGAATAATATCTCATGAAACTTCTTCACTCTTGACCATCAAGCTGCATCATGCTTTAGTCACAACATAGAAAACAGGAAAATGTTTGGCACTTCAAACTTGCTTTGCCATTCAGTATGATTATGGCTGATCATCCAACTCAGTACCCTGTTTCCACTTTCTCCCCATATCTGTTGATCCATTTAGTCCAAAGATCTATATTGAATTCTTTCTTGAAAATGTGAAATGTTTCAATTTTAATCACTGTCTTTGGCAGAGAATTCCACAGCCTCGTCACTCTTTGGGTGAAGACGTTTCTCCTCATCTCAGACTTAAATGGCCCAACATCCTTAAACTGTGACCCCTGGTTCTGGACTCACCCCAATAGGAGGATCATTCTCCCTCTATCATAATGATGAGACGGAGTGGTAGCACTGAAGGAAAGGAAAGAAAATTTGAAGCAAATCCTACACTCAGGATCTTAGTGTCTTGTGGGACATCCTGCCTATGTGCCAAAACTCTAAGCTGAAAATTGGCCTGCTCAGTTACTTGTGCTGAAAAATCGCAATCTTGTATTAATGCTCACAAAAATGTAAGTGTGAATTAAAGCATGTCTTCCAGCTTTATATTTGTCCAATGTTGTTTTGAATTCAAACACACCAGAGAATAATGTGGGAGATAAAAGTATTTTGAACTGTGAATGACACAAAGGTGCATGTCACGTCACAGACTCCAGTTTGTTCTTCTGTATGTATAATATACTTGGCCACAAGTCTGACAGAAGAGGTATCTTATTTCACTAGAACTATAGCATTTGAAAGGATAATAGAGTTTGTGACAATCAATATTTATCACTTAAGCCTATGAATACATTTCAAATTGCTAAACAATTCAAATGTATCATTTGGGAAAAGATTCTGTTTTATCCTGGCAAATGCAGATCTTGCAATTCTTCAACGTTAACTACTCCAGTAACTTTGGCCTTGTATGTGCTGGGGTTACTTCTAATGGATGACAATTTTGCAATGTTGGCCATGCAATTAAGGAGGCAAGGTATTTCTCAGATACCCAAGGGAAAATCAGAGAGAGAGTCATGGCTGACCTACTCCTATTCAACATGCCTTCATAACCATGACTGTGCTTCAGATGTAATTCCTGTTATACAAAATGTTTTGGGACACTCCTGATACATGCAAAAAGGTAGCTATATTAATGTAACTTTGTTTTGTTTTCCTTCTCTACTTTTCAATTCTTTTCCTTTTTTATTTCTTTTATTTAGATCTGGGAGCAGGATATGTGCCTTGTCCTTCAGGCTGAATCGTGAATGGAGCATTACACATTTCCCCATTTGATATGATTTTATTCTTATCTGTTATCTCGATCATTTACCTCCAATCTGTTTGTCACTGGCATCTCTAATCCAGGTATAATACAGCATCACTGTAACACCCTTTCTGTGTAATACAAGGGAGAACTGACAATGGCATTTTTTTTTTGAAGGTTTTCATCAAGTGATACAATAATGTGACACTGCTGAAGTGATGCACATTACTATTATAATTCTCATGATAGTGTGCATCCTGTTGTCCTCTTTTATTCAATGTTTAAGGAGATGGTACTGATTCGAAAACAACAGCTTTGGATCAGAGCCATTGTCACCTGTCAGAGAGGTGGCTCGACTAATTAAAGGGAGCACAGACGTTACATAGATTGCTCTCTCAGCATCTATTCACCAATTTTCTTTGTATAAACATATTGCCATCCAAAACTGACAGATAAGTACATGTTGGTGCTCTAAGAAGTTTTGGAAGCTGATGGCACATGTGCTATTTTGAACAATGGAGCAGATAACTTGAAAAACAATTTAGTTGCAGTTTCAACTTAACGGTAACATCTAGAGTACAGTACATATTCCAAAAAAGTTGTCGTATTATTGAAGTCCATCTAGAGGAGAGCAACAAGGCTCATTCCTGAACCTGACAAAAGTCTTGAGATTCTAATAGGCAGGGAAAATTTGGATTCTGGAAAGTTTGTCTGTTGGCACAGGTTTAGAGAAACAAGGAACACCGCATATAGTGAAGCATCTTAAGAGAAATAAGAAATTTACGTAATATTTTCTTATGAGAATGCTAGTATTATGAGAGGTTACCTTTTAGGTTTGTATTTTTTTTAATCTCTCCCTCGCACTACCACCTAACTGCAGTCGTGCTTATTTTTCCCCAGCACCCATGTTGTGTGTGTGCAGGTGTGAGACGCAGCGAAGAACAACAAGTGTGTAAATCTTTATTTATAATCCAGAAGAAAGGAAACACCCGGGTGGTCAGTGACAAGCAGTGCCCTTCACATCAAAGGGCAATGCTGTGTGATCAAAAATGTGAAGGGGAGGCCAGGGATTAAATTAAGAGTTGGAGGGGGAAACAAAACACTCCACTCCCTGTGGTGCCCACCTCTCCCTGAACAGCTCCAGGGTGCTGATAGACACCGCATACTTCTTCTCTAAGGACACTTGGGCTTGAACGTAACCGCAGAAGAGGGGCAGGCACTTGGCCATAACGACCCCCTCCACGGCCCGCTGCCTGGACCTGGTTATGGCCAGTTTGGCCAGGCCCAGGAGCAGACCCACAAAGATGTCTTCTGAGCTGCCCTCTCCCCTCTGTACCGGGTGCACAAAGATCAGGAGCATGAGACTGAAGTGCAACCAAAAACAGAAGGTTTTTAAGAAAATCAAAAAGGGAATGCAAACACGCACACCCCATGTATACATGGTCCATGGATTCCACAGCATCACAGAACAAGCCATTGAGCTGGAAGTCCGTGAACCACCGCAATCTGCGGTTGCAGGGGACTACCACATGCAGCACTCTCCACCCCAGATCCCCAAGATAAAGGGGGAGACTCCTGCATAGAGAGCCTCTACTGGGGATCCCCATTGTGCGCTGGAAAATAGGCACACCAAGGCATGTCTGGGCAGTGGATGAGGGGGAAGAGGTAGATAGTGTGCAACAACAATCAATACAGGGCCCACCGTTTTATGTCCCCAAAGTGGGCAAAACTAAAACTCCAGAGGCGGTTCAGGTGGTGGGGAACAGGTTCCTGTGGGACACACGGGACCTTGGGGTCAATGTGAAATTCCGTCTGGGCAGGGGTTCACATGGACAGGATTCCACTGTACACCTGAGCATCCTCCAACTGATACTATACGTCAGGTCCAAGCACCGCCATTTTAAGGCATCAAACGGCACAGAGCACAAACAGGACATCTACTGCTGCCCTGCTCATTTTATCCTGCGGCAGCATCCAGCCCAGCCCCCTGCCACCCAGCATCTTCCTGACCCCGGTCACCCTCACCGCCACGGCCCTCCCCTCCAACAGCCACTCGAACCTGCAAGTACGGAGGTGCGAATTCCTGAGCAATGGCTCCCTGACGACAGCCGCTACTCCTGTCCGAGGGTAGGCACAATGTGATTTGACCATGTTCCAGACAGTGATCAGGTCCTGGTAAAAGGCTGCGTGCTGAGAGTGACCTCCAAACAGTCACATTCAATAAGCAGTATCTGTGTGTCGTAGTTGAGGCTACGCACCTGGCGGAAAAAGTACATCACCAGGGCACACCATCTAGGAGGAGGCTTAACATAAAGGTATCGCTGCAAAGTCTGAAGGCGTAAAGTCGCTACCTGGGTGCGAACGCACCCCAGCGACTGACCGCCCTCAATAGGGAGATCCAGGACCTGCGTCAGCGACCCAGTGCAACCTTTTGGCCCAGAAGAAGTGAACCAGCGTTGTCCGGATGTCAGCGACAAACCCAGGAGGAGGGACCAGCCAGTACCACAGCATGGCAGCCACCTGCTGGTTTATGACCACCACTTGACTCCTGTAAGGCAGAACTCTGAAGATCTGTCCAGCAGCCTAGGTGAGCCGAGACCTTGGCCTCTAGCTCCTGCCACGATTCCTCAGCCGGGCTGAGGTAGATCCCCAAATAGAGGAGATGGGTGGTACCCCAGCTGAATCCCTGTAACTCCTCCGGCAGAGAATCCACCCTCCACGGACTGACCAGTCATCCAGAACATTTGGCCCAGTTGATCCTGGCGGAAGATGCCGCCGAGTCCACGGCCTGGCACTCTCAGATCCTCCCCAAGTCAGCCAGGTCAGTGAAAGTGAGGAGCACATTGTCTGCATAAGCGAGAGCACCACCCCCATGCAGAACTAGCCCCGACAACCACCTCCACAAGAGGCACAGGAAAGGCTCCATGCACAAAGAATATAGCTGGCCTTGACGTACTCCTCTCCCAAAATGAAGGGGCGGCGTCAGGGACCTATTAACTTTAACCAAGCACTCTGCGGCAGTGTACAAAAGTTGGATCTGGGCGACGAACTGTCCTGAGCCTGAATGGTCGCAGAGTCCCGAGCAGATACTCGTGAATCGGCCCTGTTGAATGCCTTCTTCTGATTTGAGTCAGGAAGGCGTTCAGCAGACTAGCCCATTGACAGGTGGATCAGGTCCCAGACCAGATGGACGTTGTCATGTACCCTCCGGCCTGGGACCATGTAGGACTGATCTGGGTGAATCATGTGGGCCAGCACTGATGCCAGGTGAGAAGCCAACACCCTGGCAAAAATTCTGGAGTCCGTGCCGAGGAGGGAGACCGGATGCCAGTTCTTTAGTGAATGAAGGTGTCTTTTAGGTTTGTAAGAAGTACTGAATAAATTGTTTTTGGATCAGGGGACACCGAGCTATTGGGGTTAAGAATTACTACAAAAAAGGATGGTTTGTCGAGTGTGGACTAGATGGAGCCATAATTGTTTGCCCAAATGAACAGTGTTGTTACCAGGCTTTACATGTGAGGTGAATAGCAAACCTCAGCTATTTTGAATCTTCTCTTTTCCCAACTGAATTGAAAGGAAACACAATTCAAAATGCTATACATTAGAAAATTGAATAACATGGCTTGTAACAACCATTGATCATTTTCTAGCCTGTAATTTCAAGACATACCACAACCATTCAAGCTAATTTAAAGTGTTAAATAATAAAGAGCAAATGGTTTAAGATCCCTTGAGTGACATTTTGTAGAATGGAATCCTGATAAATCCATTTGGTTTGCCAAGTACCGAGATTATTATTAGAGTTGGAAGTAAGAACGGCTCTTTACTGGGACTGATGGAAAATTCTTCGTGATGTTACAAATGAAAGGGCGGCACGGTGGCACAGTGGTTAGCACTGCTGCCTCACAGCGCCAGGGACCTGGGTTCAATTCCCGCCTCAGGCGACTGACTGTGTGGAGTTTTCACGTTCTCCCCGTGTCTGCGTGGGTTTCCTCCGGGTGCTCCGGTTTCCTCCCACAGTCCAAAGATGTGTGGTTCAGGTGAATTGGCCATGCTAAATTGCCCGTAGTGTTAGGTAAGGGGTATATGTAGGGGTAGGGGTATGGGTGGGTTGCGCTTCGGCGGGTCGGTGTGGACTTGTTGGGCCGAAGGGCCTGTTTCCACACTGTAAGTAATCTAATCTGATCTTCAGCATGAAACTAATTTGAAAACTTCCATGCATTACTCAGTATCTCAGAAGCATTAACTCTGTCCAGTTCCTGTTCAATTTTTGCTCCTTCTGATTAATCTACTGACCAACAGACTAATTGGAGTTGGTTACAAAAGCTGTAACATGATAGAAGTCACAATTGAAAGGGTGGCTGAAAATCCACTGAAATAGAAGTAGTTGGTTCGCTCACTGAGCTGCTGGGTTATTATGCAGACATTTCATCACCATGCTGAGTAACATCGTCAGTGTGACTTCCGTAAAGCACTGTTGTGTCCCATTTAGTTTTTACGTGGTCCAGTCTGTTGGCATGAGTGTCACTTCTGAGTCTTCTCTGTAACGATTGTACACCAGGTCTATCTCTGTGTTTGTTGATGGCCTTTTTGGTTGAAAACCAGGCTTCCAAGGACTCTCTTGCATGTCTCTGGTTGGCCTGTCCTGGAGTGGTTATTTTATCATAGTCAAATTGATGGCCCTCTTGGTCTGTGTGTATGGAGATGAGGGAGAGTGGATCATGTCGTTTAGTTGCCAGTTGGTGTTCATGAAGTTGGATGGCTAGTTTTCTACCTGTTCGTCCGATGTAGTGCTTGCTGCAGTTATTGCAAGGGATTTTATACCCAATGTTGGTCCTTCATGTTTTGGGTATGGGGTCATTAGTCCTGGTAAGTAACTGACGTACTTTGGCTGTTGGTGTGCTGCCATTATTCCTAGTGGTCATAACAGCTGAATATGTTCTTCATGTAGGGTGAGGTGGCCAGTGTCATGGTAGGTACAATGGGTTCTTGGCGTTGACTGTTGACAGGCATCAGCAGGCAAAGCTGATGGGCTATCCGAGTTTTGAGTTGAAAAATGTGGTGCTGGAAAAACACAGCAGGCCAGGCAGCATCCAAGGAGCAGGAGAATCGACGTTTCGGGCACAAGCCCTTCTTTCCTGAAGAAGGGCTTGTGCCCGAAACGTCGATTCGCCTGGTCCTCAGATGCTGCCTGGCCTGCTGTGTTTTTCCAGAACCACATTTTTCAACTCTGGTCTCCAGCATCTGCAGTTCTGAGTTTTGAGATGATTTGTAGCTGAGGTCGAGTTCTGGATATAAGTTTGCTCACTAAGCTGGAAGGTTTGTTTTCGGATGTTTCATCACCATAATAGATGACATCATCGGTGATCCTCCGGTGAAGCACTGGTGTTTTTTCCCACTTTCTATTTGTGTCTTGGTCTCAAGGTGAGTGATATCATTTCTGGCCCTTTGTCTCAGTGGTTTGTAAATGGGATCCAAATCAGTGTGTTTATTGATGGAGTTCCGGTTGGAATGCCATGCTTCAAGGAATTCTCGCCCGTGTCTCTGTGTGGCTTGTCCTGGGATGGATGTATTGTCCCAAAGTAGTGTTCTTCTTTGTCTGTATATAAGGATACTAGTGATAGCAGGTCATGTCTTTTTGTGGCTAGTTGATGTTCATATATCCTGGTGGCTAGTTTTCTGCCTGTTTGTCCAATGTAGTGTTTGTTCCAGTTCTTGCATGGTATTTTGTAAATGATATTAGTTTTGTCTGTATTGGGTCTTTTAGGTTCATCAGCTGCTGTTTAAGTGTTTTGGTAGATTTGTGGGCTACCACGATGCCAAGAGGTCTGAGTAGTCTGGAAGTCATTTCAGAGATGCCTTTGATATAGAGTTTCTGGCCGTGTTGTCTGCTTGTTTGGGTTTGTTGTTGAGAAATCGGCGAACTGTGTATATTGGGTATCCGTTCTTCTTGAATACATTGTATAGATATTTTTCTTCTGCTCTTCATAGTTATTGGGTGCTGCAGTGTGTTGTGGCTCATTGTCCTGATGCAGTTCCGTTTGTGAGTGAATTGAATTTATTGTCATATGTACTGAGGCACAGTGAGAAGATTTGTCTTGTGAGCAATACAGGCAGATCACCAAAGTTAAATAGCATAGATAAGTAAATAATAATAGGTAAACAGCAGCAAAAACAAAAACACACAGGGACAGGCAAATGTTAACGGTTTGTGAGTCCATTCAGTATTCTAACAACAGTAGGGTAGAAACTGTTGCAAAACCGACTGGTGCGTGTGTTCAGGCTTCTGTACCTTCTGCCCGATGGTAGAGGTTGTAGAAAACATTGCCAGGGTGGGATAGATCTTTGAGAATGCTGGTGGCCTTTCCTTGACAGCAGGCCTGGTAGATGGATTCTATAGATGGGAGGTTGGCCTTTGTGATTGTCCAGGCCGAGATCACCACTCTCTGTAACCGTCTCCGATCTTGAATGGTACAGTTGCTATACCAGGTAGTGATACATCCAGGCAGAATGCTCTCGATGGCGCATCTATTAAAAGTTGGCAAGGGTATTCGCCGTCATGCCAAATTTCCTCAGCTGTCTGAGGAAGAAGAGACATTGTTGGGCCTTTGTAACCAGT
This sequence comes from Hemiscyllium ocellatum, assembly GCF_020745735.1. Classification (NCBI taxonomy): domain Eukaryota; kingdom Metazoa; phylum Chordata; class Chondrichthyes; order Orectolobiformes; family Hemiscylliidae; genus Hemiscyllium; species Hemiscyllium ocellatum. The sequence continues at coordinate 13,862,881 of NC_083453.1, read as the reverse complement.
GTGTCCACATGAAGAGTCCAAGAAAGCTTGTTGTGGATGATCACTCCCAGGCGCTTGACACTCTCCACTCGTTCCACCTCTGAGCTGTTAATGTGGAGGGGGGACATGATGATTGCTTCTGTTGTTCAGTATTTGGTCCGTGTCTGTTGTTTTTCTGTAGATGCTGGTTTGAAGTTCCCCATTGACTGTTCGCTCTACTGTGACAACTAGGAATGGGAGTTTGTTGTCGTTCTCCTCCTCTTTAGTGAATTTTATGCCGGTAAGGATATTGTTGATGGTGTTGTAGGTTTCCTCTAATTTGTTCCACTTTGTTATGACGTCCATGTAGCAGACCCAAAGTTTCGGTTGGATAGTTGGGAGGGCCCTTGGTTTGAGTCTCTGCATTACTGCTTCTGCTAAGAGCCCTGACATTGGTGGGACCCCATGGGTGTTCCTTTAATTTGTTTGTAGGTTTTGTTATTAAATGTGAAGTGGGTGATGAGGCATAGGTCTGCTAGTTTGACAATGTTATCTTTGCTGATGAAGTTGGCACTGTCTGGTGTGTGTGTCTTTGGTTCTTCTAGTAGTGCAGTCAGTGTTTTCTTTGGCCAGGTTGATGTTAATTGATGTGAACAGGGCTGTTGCATCAAAGGAGACCATTATTTCAACCTCTTCTACTCTGGTGTCTTTGGTGTTCGGGAATTCTTGTGTGGAGTGAATGGAGTGGTGTGAGTCTTCTTCTAGGTGTTTTAGTTTTCAGTGTAGTTCCTTGGCCAGTCTATATGTCGGTGCTCCAGGTAGTGAGATTGTGGGTTTAAGGGGGCTCCTGGTTTGTATACTTTAGGTAGTCTGTAGAAACATGGTGTGTTGGATCCATCTGGCTTCATTTTTTGGAATTCTGTTTTGTTTATTTCTCCAGATTTCTGAAGACTTTTCAGTAAGGACATGATTCAGTTTTCTAGTTGTGGCATTGCGTCTATCGCCGCCTGTTGGTAAGTGTCAGTATCTGCAAGTAGTGAGTTTGCTTTTTCAAAGTAGTCCATTTTGTTTAGAATGACAGTCATGCGCCATTTGTCTGCAGGTAGGATTATAATATTTTTGTCTTTTTTTTTTAGTCTTTCTAGGGCCTTCCTTTCCTGTGTGTTGAGTGCGTTTCTTTCCTTTTTTCCTGCTTAACATTGGTGCAACTGTCTATCTGATGATCTGCTGGGTTTATTCTGTGAATCTGTTGTCCTTCACTGTTGATTCTAATGCTGCTAGGAAGTCCTTTTTGTCTGCGTATCTGTAGTTGTAGTTTAACCCTCTTACGAAGACTGCTTTTTCTATATCTATTAGTGGTCAGTCTGATAGGTTTTTGACCCAAGCCTCTGTGTTGATCTTTTGTGAGTTTGTCCAATTTTACCTGCAAGGCTAGTTTTTTATTCGTGTTGTGTTTGCTGCTGTTTGCTTATAGCTTGTTCTAGTGTGTCTGTCCACTCATGGTCTGTCACATTAGTGCATCAAGCTTTTTGGCGTGAAATTTCCCGATTTGTGTCTATGGTGTCAGTTGTGGGCAATTCATTGAACAGTGTTACACTCAGAACGTTACACTTTTGAATTAATTGCAAAGAATGAAATAAAATCAAGGCAGTTAATGGTGTGATTATATTCTGGGACAAAAACACAATAATGTTTTTGAGTAAAAGACTGAATGTCTCCCCGTGCAAAAACATTTATTTCCTCCTGTGAAAACGACTGTCTAATCAATGTCTTGTTTACCTAGTTCTTCTTTGTGGGAACTGCAGTTCAATGAAACTCATCTTTCTTTAATGTTGTTCATATCAAATGCAAAGATGCCACTACATTTTAATCACCTCTGGATAAAATATTATTACGTCACTCCAGTAATTGCTTTCAGGTTGTCACTGGTAATTTGAAAACCTGGTTCCAGTTTTGAAATTTTCCCTTTTCTCTTTTAATATTCTTTTTCCAGTATTCTTCCTTTCCCTCAATAAAGTCACATAAACCCCAAACTTTAAGAAAAATCACTTGGATGAGGAATTGTAATGTGTGATCCTAGACTTTATGTGGCTGCAGGTTATTTGGTCATGCTGTGAAACATACGATAAACCCAAGTCCACTCTTGTCCTTGCCTAACATTCACTCATGCATATTTTCCATTAGGAATCACTGGAACACAATCTTTTGAGCTGATTGTCTCCGAGTGCCCCAAACTGCTCACAGTACTCCAGTGTTTGTCTAACAAGGTTTTGCATAGCTGTATGTTAACATCTTCCACTTTATATTCTAGTCTTCTAGATATAAAGGTCAGCATTCCATTTGCCTTTTAGATTATATTTTCTACTTGTTCACAACATTTTAACAAACTATGCATATGGTTGTGGGCATGACCCCCACCCACCCCACCAGCCATGTTGCCACTAGATAGTGCTACAATGGAACACTGCAACAGGAAAAATACCTTTGTTTTGGAATGTTTATTTTGTGTCATCTTTTATTTTTGCATTGTGGAAAAACATATGTTTTGACCATCAGTCACACAAGGAAGGTAAAATATGTGCCTATTGCTGAATGGAATATTGACATAGCTTTGCTGGCATTGCTCGTCTGCAATCTGACCAGAAAGAAGCTATCTAGGCTGTTGCTTCTCTGTACTTTCCTCCTTCTCATCATGCTGTGCTCTTGAGGCATTTGCTCAGCTAGTGATAAGGGCTGTCACCTCATGAAAATGAGGATGTGTGGCATTCAGCAAACCATGACAATTCATGCCACTCACTCTCGAGTCCTAAGGGCTCCTCCTTAGCAGTGAGGATAAAATGAGGACTGCAGATGCTGGAGATCAGTGTCGAGAGTATAGTGCGGGAAAAACATCATCCGAGGAGCAGGAGAGTCATCATTTTGGGCCTAAGCCCTTCATCAGGAATGAGGCTTGTGGGCTGAAGGGGAAGATAGCTGAGAATGCGATAGGTAGATGAAGGTGTGGGAGAAGGTGATAGGTCAGAGGGTGGAGCAGATAGATGGGAAAGGTGATGGACAGGTCAGGAGGGCGGTACTGAGTTGGAAGCTTGGGACTGAGACAATGTAGGGGGAGGGGAAATGAGGAAATTGGTGAAATCCACATTGATCCTGTGTGGTTGCAGGGTCACAAGGTGGAATACGAGGCGTTCTTCCTCCAGGCATTTTATCAGCACACTTGTCTGCTCTACCATATTTCATGTGTTAGCATGGCTTTCTTTATACCTATGCTATGCACTTGTGCGGGTTGTGCACTGCAGTCATCCAGTGATGGACCTTGCCACTCAGTGACCAATTTTGGTTTGCTGAAATGCAGTTACCACAGTGGAATGCTGTGGAATGAAAGCATCTTGACTGCTGCCAAAGCACTGAGCATTAACATGCCTGATCCTCTCTATGCGCCAGTTGGATGTTGAAGTGGGATCTTTATCAGTTTCAGTAGAGGGTCAATTCAGGATAAGCCACCCACAAACCAACAAGTGTGCGATCAGTGGTGATATGGATCAAGATAGGGCTACATCCTAGGAAAGCCTGCAACTCCAGCTCAATTTGCCTGCTTCCCTTTGTGAAGAGAGATGTGATGTAGTCAGCTCTCAATGATTTGACTGTATCAATCACCTCCCAAAAGCAACAGTGGGGAGTAAACTACATGATGTCTCCACCTGCAACCCAACAGGAGTCAGGCACATAAAAGTTAATTGCTACAGTCACTTACACAACGACTGGCAATACACTGCCCTACCTGAAATTGTAGGTGGAGCTAAGTAGAGTGGCGGATATCAGTGAGAACAGACTTATGGAACTGCAGATATCTTGAACATTGTTGCTTGATGAGGTTCAGGTCAGAGAATTGGTCCCTGGGTGAATATGGTCTCCCACTAAGAGTCCTTTTTCCCCTTCCTCCTCTCCTTTCAAGTAGCTTTCTGTGCCCTCTGTTAATTCCCCAAGTTATGTTGTGTTGCCAATAGAACGTCTGCTAGCATGCCAATGTCTGGAAACCACTTCAAAAACAGAAGTTGCTGGAAAAGTTCAGCAGGTCTGGCAGCATCTGTGAAGAGAAATCGGTTTCAGGTCCGGGGACTCTTCCTCAGAACATGCTGAAACAGCTTGTTTGTACAGAGGCCATGGAGTCGGCAAAATAGCCCGTAGCTTCTATTACAATACTCCATATAGACCTTTTGTAATGTTAAACAACTCTTCTACAAGCAAAGGGTGCTACTGATCCCAGTTTTGCACCATTTAATTCCCTGGCCTCATTCAAATAAGTTAAACCAAACCTACTGTTAATGATGTGGCATTCTTGGACAAGGCCAATGGGGAAGGTAGCAGGGGAGCATCTACCCCAAGATTATTGAGATGAAAAATTTGTTATAGACCAGGCTAGACCCCCTCAAAACATTTCAAGAAGATAGTCCAAGCCTTAACTTTTCTAATTGTTTTGAGCAGGTGTGTAGTGGATATTTCAGGAGTGATACAGCTGGTCAAATCATGCAGTTTTAAATAAAACAGAATTTATTTACAGACTACCAGATGAAACTCTGACAAAAGAGAACAGAATATGGACTAACTTAACCTATTGGAAAACCCAACCGACTCTATTACAACTTAATGATGTTGTTTCAATTTCATGCAACATCTCAAAAACACTTCACTTGGCAAAAATAAAATGTAAAATCCAAAACAGATTCCTAAAGCAGAGGGAGAGAGAGAGGGGGAAGAGAGAATCAGATCAGCCAGTGACCATTTGCTCAAGCATGGGCCACCTTTCCATTGCTGCTCTGTCTCTAGCTAAAACCAGAAACATCCCTGACATGGAAGGACTGGCCATTCCCTTTTCATTGTACAAGTGTTTTAAAAAAAATCTAAAGGCCTTTTCCCTGATTGTTACCTTGGGCAGTATCTATTAGCCATTAGCAAAGACCCCTAATCCCAGACAATTTGGAACTTCTGCCTTTTGCAACCCCTCTCTTGAAAAAAACCAAGGACAACATAACCTTGTTACAGGAGCAGCATTGTCACATTGCATCAAATTAAAGAGAATGTATGACCCAGAAATAGGCCATACAGCCCACTTGGTCCATGCAGGTGTTCCACACATATCTCCTCCCACCCTACTTTGACCAGCCTCTCGATTTCTTTCTCATGTATTTATCTGGCTTCCCCTTAAATGTATCTCTGCAATTCATCTCAATGATGGGGAGTTTCGCCTTCAAACCACTCTCCAGATAAAGAAATTTCTCCTGACATCTCATCGACACATATTGCTAGATTGTCGTCTTTGTGGCAAATTTTAGTTTCAGTTGGGGGTTATTCTGTGAAGGATCACTCTAGTACAGGATCACAATTCGGACATGCAAGGCTTAAACAAAATCAAACTATGCAGGACACAAGAATAAATAATCTTCTTTGTAATGTTATTGTCCTTCAACGTTACATCTACATCTGTAAATCAGATAGGATGAAAATACATCAAGCTTCAGCATGTTGTATAATGAAGAACTGTAGCTAGTGTTTATGCCCAGAGAAGATTTATGCATTTAAATGGTTTGTCTAGTTTAAGAATTAGGGAAAAGAGTAGGAATCCATTTTATTTTATAGAAATTCTCTGCGTAGATTGGGTATGTGGTTATTTGAAGTTGACTGCATTATTATGAGACCCCTTGTGTATAGAATATTGCCTTTTAAATGCATCAGATAATAGTTTAAAACACTACATTCCTCTTCATTGAAGAATTATAACTGTCTTCCTTGGTTATTATAAGAATGCAAAACAAGCAGTAAATTCCCACAGGTGTTGCCTTGAAAGCAAAATAGGGATGGAATTGAACTGTGGAATAAACGAGGTTAAATTCTGCTGTAGCTTTCTGTCTCCTTGTTATCGGCCCTGGTGGTTACGAGGTTGTCGTTTATCAACCCGTGGAGGAATCTGGCTGTTTGCCACAATGCACAATGTGTGACCTGACTCCCTTTAAATTGGTTTGTGTGGAGCTGAGCCGGCGTCCAATTTAAACACCACCTTTGCAATTCAAAGAGTTTGGCTGACAGCTCAGGGACAGTCCAACTCCCCAGGATACCATAAAGTATGCAATTGGAAAAAATCCGTTATTTAATTAAAGGGGTTTGGTTGGGAGGGGGGGAATCTTTCTGCGTAATAAATATAGCAATTCAAATTTTCTGTTTCAAATGTTTCTAGAAGGGTTTTTTTTCAATTTGTATTTACCAATTTACAGGGGTGTGTGGGGGAGAAGTAATTTATTTCACTTTTGATCTTCGTGCAATGCAGCAAGAATAACGAGGAAGTGCATTTAGCATTCGTGAATCCTCTCTTTGATATGCTATCCTTCACAAGTGTCAATAGTGACCCTATGATACAAGAATAGCGCACTCCACCAATCAATTAAATGAAGGAAAATAAAATATTATTGTGGTGTCACTGGTTAGAAAAAAGTACTCTCTGGGGAAACAATGCAACATCATTTTGCAAGGACCATTTTGTTAAGCAGGTCACCTGATTTAAAAGGAACAGTTCTTCCCATGTTCATGATGCCATGATACACCCATGTTCTGAAAATGTAGATATGCACATGCTGCCCATGGCAATTACGATGTAGGAGCCATTGTCACATACTAGATTACAGGAATGAGCAAGTAACTTCCCATAGAACTATAACCACACTGACATTTTTAGTTTATTCATGGGATGTGGGCACAGACAAGCATTTGTTGCCCATCCTTAATTGCCCTTGAACTGAGTGGTTAGGCCATTTCAGACAACAGTCAAGACTCCACCACATTGCTGTGGAACTGAAGTCACACATGGGCCAGATTGGGTAAAGCTGGCAGATTTCTATCCCGCTCGCCTTTGACAAAGGGTTAATTAGATTCGAAATGTCAGCTCTTTTCTCTCCTTTCAGATGCTGCCAGACTTGCTGAGATTTTCCAGCATTTTCTCTTTTTTTTGGTGACATTCATACACAACTGTGAGTTTTGAAAGCTATTAATGATTGTCTTGTAGTAGTTAAATGTACAGTGGCCTGGAGGTTTCCATTTGCTGATAAATTATATCCAGTGCCTGCTATCAAGGTTGACGGACTCCGTTTAAATTGCTGTGGCTGAACCCACTCCTGTGTCAGTATGGATTTCTTAATATAGACAGCTTGTTGTGTAATGTCGTCCTGTGGAAAGGGGAGGCCTATCTGGCATTATGATGATACTAAATACCAAAAATAACAACTACGTTTGAGAGGAGGGAGGGTAATGGGAATTAGTCTAACAGTTATAGCTATATAAACAAAGGGAAAATCCAATCCCCACATCAGACTAAGCTCTGGTGATATATAGCCCTATCAGGAATGTCAATTCAAAAGATTATTATGACACTCAAACTAAGTGCATTAGTATTTGTTAGGAATAGGAATCTATTGAGACCTTGAGTCCCAAAGTTAACCTGGGCTGTCTGGCAGGAATAGTATGTGCTTTTTGGGAGATCCTGGATGTAGCATGAGAGAAGCCCCAGTTTTTGACCTTGTCCAACAGGTATAAGAGACTTACTCCTTGTATGGATGAGATAGTGTTTGCAGGAAAGATGGCCAAACTGTAGTCCAGGAAGCCATTCAATTGAAGGAAGCAGAAAGAAAAAGGTAGTGGTAGGAGGAGAGCTAGCATCCTTTGAGAGCAGACTTGAGCATTGCCAAAGTGAAGGACATCTTGAGTTGGCTTGAAAGGATACTGAAGAGGTAGGGGGATGATCCATTTGTTGTGTTCTTTGGTGACTTAAACAACATGAGCAATAGCAGGCAAAAGGAGACAAGAGTACCTGTTTTAGGGAATATCAGGAATTAGAAATAAAATTCTGAAAAGTTGTAATCTCTATATTTTCATCTGAACCGCTTTTCCATAATGCATCACCTCGCATTTGTCTAAATTAAATTCCATCTACCACTCCTCAGCCCATTGGTCCATCTGATCAAGATCCCGTTGTAATCTGAGGTAACCTTCTTCACTGTCCACTACATCACCAATTTAGATGTCATCTGCAAACTTACTAACTCTACCTCCCTATGTTCACATCCAAATCATTTATAAAAATAACGAAAAGTATTGGACCCTGCACCAATCCTTGTAGCACACCACTGCTCACAGGCCTACAATCTGAAAAACAACCCTCCACCACCACCCCCTTTGAGCTAGTTCTGTATCCAAATGGCTAGTTCTTCTTGTAATCCATGAGATCTAACCTCGCTAACCAGTCTCCCATGGGGAACCTTGTCGAATATCTTACTGAAGTCCATATAGATCACGTCCACTGCTCTGCCCTCATCAATCCTCTTTGTTACTTCATCAAAAAACTCAAACAAGTTTGTGAGACATGATTTCCCATGCACAAAGCCATGTTGATCATCCGTAATCAGTCCTTGCCTTTCCAAATACGTATAAATCCTGTCCCTCAGGATTCCCTTCAACAACTTGCCCACCACCAACATCAGGCTTAACGGTCTATAGTTCCCTGGTTTATCCTTACCACCCTTCGTAAACAGTGGCACCATGTTAGCCAACCTCCAGTCTTCCGGCACCTTATCTGTGACTGTTGATGATGCAAATATCACAGCAAGAAGCCCACTAATCACTTTTCTAGCTTCCCATAGAGTTCTAGGGTACACCTGAGCAGGTCCGGGGGATTTATCCACTTTTTGTGTTTCAAGACATCCAGCTCTGCTTCCTCTGTAACATTAACATTTTTCAAGATGTCACCATCTATTTCCCCACATTCTATATCTTCCATGTCCTTCTCCACAGTAAACACTGATGCAAAATACTCGTTTAGTATCTCCGCCATCTCCTGCGGCTCCACACAAAGGCCGCTTGCTGATCTTTGAGGGGCCCTATTCTCTCCCTAGTTACACTTTTGTCCTTAATGTATTTGTCAAAACCCTTTGGATTCTCCTTAATTCTATTTGCCAAAGCTATCTCAAGTTCCCTTTTTGCCCTCCTGATTTCCCTTTTAAGTATACTCCTACTGCCTTTATACTCTTCTCAGGATTCACTCAACCTCTCCTGTCTATACCTGATGTATACTTCCTTCTTTTTCTTAACCAAACCCTCAATTTCTCTAGTCATCCAGCCGTCCTTGCACCTACCAGCCTTTCCTTTCACCCTGACAGGAATATACTGTCTCTGGACTCTTATTATCTCATTTCTGAAGGCTTCCCATTTTCCAGCCGTCCCTTTACCTGCGAACAATCGGCTTTTGAAAGATCTTGCCTAATACCGTCAAAATTAGCCTTCCTCCAAGTTAGAACTTCAACTTTTAGATCAGGTGTATCCTTTTCCATCACTAGTAGTCATGATTTGGAGATGCTGGTGTTGGACTGGGGTGTACAAAGTTAAAAATCACACAACACCAGGTTATGGTCCAACAGGTTTATTTGGAAGCACTAGCCACCTGATGAAGGAGCGGCGCTCCAATTAAACCTGTTGGACTATAACCTGGTGTTTTGTGATTTTTAACTTTCCATCACTATTTTAAAACTAATAGAATTATGGTCGCTGGTCCCAAAGTGCTCCCCCACTGACTCCTCAGTCACCTGCCCTGCTTTATTTCCCAAGAGTAGGTCAAGTTTTGCACCTTCTCTAGTAGGTACACCTACATACTGAATCTTTTCTTGTACACACTGAACAAATTCCTCTCCATCTAAACCCTTAACACCTATGGCAGTCCCAGTCTATTTTTGCAAAGTTAAAACCCCTGAGCATAACCACCCTATTATTCATACAGATCACTGAAATCTCCTTACAAATTTGTTTCTCAATTTCCCACTGACGATTAGGGGCTCTGTAATACAATCCCAATAAGGTGATCATCCCTGTCTTCTTTCTCCGTTCCACCCAACTCACTTCCCTTAATGTATCCCCAGGAATACCCTCCCTAAGTACAGCTGTAACACTATACCTTATCAAAAACATCACCCCACCTCCTCTCTCTCCTCTTTCAATCCTTCCTGTAGCATTTGTATCCTGGAACATTAAGCTGCCAGTCCTGTCCGTCCCTGAACTTACTGTGATCAGCAACTCTGTATATAATATGGAAGTTTTGATAGTACACAAAGGTCGTAATATCATGAAAGACCAATTCCCACCATTCTGAAGGGTGCAAGAACAGAAAGGAGATCTGGACATGGGACACAGAGAGAAACTGTTCTCGTTGATGGTCGCGTCCAGAATCAAAGGTGATTGGAAAAAGAAGCAATGGTGACATGAGGAAAACATTTTATGTAATGAATGGTTGCATCTGAAATGCACTGCCTGAGTGTTGAGGCTGGCTCTTTTGAAGCTTTCAAAAGAGAATTGGAATCTGGTAAAAGCATTTGCATGGCTATGGAAAAGAAAGGTAGGGAAGTGGGACTAAGGGAGTTGCTCTTGTGGAGAGCTAGAACAGACAGCCAAATGGCCTCCTTCTGCACTGTAACTATTCTATAATTTCTGAACTAATGCTTTCCCATCTAATCACATTTCTCCATATAATTTTTTTATTCACCAGTGGCATGTGGGTATCACTGGCTAGGGCAGCATTTATTGCCTGTTTCTAATTGCCCCTTGAGAAGGAGGTGGTGAGCTGCCTTCTTGAATAGCTGCAGTCCACATTGCCCTTAAGGGGAAATTCAAGAACTTTGACCACAGCGACACTGAAGGAATGGCAATATATTTCCAAGTCAGGATGGTGAGTGGCTTGGAGGGGAACTTGAAGGCAGTGGCTTTCCTTTGTAACTGCTGCCCTTGTTCTTCTAGATTGAAGTGGTCATGGTGTTTGGAAGGTGCTGTCTAAGGATCATTGGTGAATGTCTGCAATGTATCTTGTGGATAGTACACACAGCTGCTACTGAACATTGGTGATGGACGGAGTGGATGTTTGTGGATGTGGTGATGTGGATGTTTGTGTAGATGGTGGATAGGCTTTGAGGAGTCAGGAGATCATAGTATCATAGAATGATAGAATCCCTATGTTATGAGTTAGAGTTATTTGCCACAGTATTCCTTGCCTCTGACCTGCTTTCGAAGCCACTGTGGTCAAGTGGTGAGTGGTCAATGGTAGTCCCTAAGATGTTGATAGTGGGGATTCAGTGATGGCAACACCATTGAATCTCAAGTGGTGATGGTTAGACTGTCTGTCTCCTATTGGAGATGGTCATTGTCACTTGTCAGCCCAAGCCTGAGTGTTGTCCAGATCTTGTTGCATTTGAACATGGACTGCCTCAGTATCTGAGGAGTCGTGAATGATGCTGAACATTGTGCAATTATCAGCAAGGATTGCCATTTCTGACCTTATGATGGAGGAAAGGTCATTGATGAAGCAGCTGAAGATGGTTGGGCCTCGGACACTACCCTGAGGAACTCCTACAGAGGTATCCTGGAACTGAGATGACTGACTTTCAACAATCACAAGTATCTTCCTATGTTTAAGGTTTGTGTAAATATTTGTAGCTGGATTGCCAGTTGTCGTGTTTGTGAGTATGTTCGCCGAGCTGGGGAGTTGATTTGCACTGAAGATGTCACCTAGACAGGGGACTAAACATCTGCAAATCAACTTCAACACAACCACAACATCTTCCTATGTACCAGGTATGACTCCAACCAGCAGGGAGTTTTTGCCCGATACCCATTGATTCCAGTTTTGCTCAGCTTCCTGACACTACACCCAGTCAAATGAAGCCTTGATCTCAAGATTACCTTTTATGGACTTATCCAATGCCCTTTTAAATTATGTTACAGTCTCTGCCTCAGTGCCCTCTTGTGGTAAAGCAATCCATATTTCAATGACCTTCCTAGGTGATGAAGAAATCTTTTAACTTTCCTTTGTTTTTCCCATGATAATCCCCAGTTTATTTCCCATCTTGCTACCAATTCATCTATCAAGAGAAATAATCTTTTAGTATTCTTTGAAGCCTTTATTCATTTTGAAATCTTTTATTAGATCTTTCTTAACTGTCTCTTGTTTTAATAACAAAAGCTCCAACATTTTGAACTATTTAATGTATGACCTATGCAATAGGTAAATGAATCTTTTCTGAGACTAAGAATGCAAAATTTAACATGATAGCAGTATTTTTTTCTCTCTGAGGCTTGAGGTAAGGTATATTTCCACAGAGTGGACTAAGACCCTGCACCTACATCTGTCCTACCTAAGTGAAAATGTTGAGATTTGGGACACTTATAATGTTCCACCCCATCAGATTTCATTAGAAATATTAAATTATTCATTTTGTGAAACCTACCAACAATCAAAACTAATTTGATTATGTTTCTGAAGTATAATCCATTTTGATCTAGACATTTTGATGTGAGCCTAATTTATTATGTTAATAGCTCATAGATAAAATGTGTGCAGAAACATTAGTGGGGTCATGCAGGCCTGAGCATTTGATGACATTTCATTCAGAATTAACATACTCGAAACAACCTCATGCAGTTGCGTTGCAGCTGACACTGTGAGGTATGTATTTTTACTTGTCTAATTTTGTTCTGTATTGCTTAATCGATTTCATCTGAACACAAACATCGCCTTATGAGCCAACAGATGCCAGTTCAGAGTTGATTCCTTTTTCTCTTCCCTTCCCCCACCCCAACCACCATAATCTCCAGAGATTCCTTTACTATCAGGTGAGCATTCGATCGTCTTAGCTGGAAGCTAGTTTGAAATCCTGACCACAGTCGTGTTCTATTCAAGGGCAATTTTCTCCCAATTTATTTAGACAAGTCATCGTTTACTGATAAACATGCCCAGGCAAGGAAAAAATGCTAGCTAGCCTGCTCCTTACCATCTATATTAATTTGCACAATTTTCTTTACAAATCACTTCTGCTGCCAGTGACACAGGCAATTTGTCTTTTATCTACAACATGATATGATAATTGGTGGGAAGATATTATGCAGGAATGAATGCTAGGTTCTGGGACCTCTGTGGAATTCTGGTTCTATCTTTCATATTGCATAGCAAGTTCATAGTATAGTCAATTCTGGCTTGGTACAAAATGTTATTTACTTATTAGGAACAGTCACATTGAAATATTGGATTGTAACACTTATTTTGTATCTTGTTAAGTGAAAAACACAAGTCAAAAATACTGGCAAGAAAACTCTGTTGATAATGTATAAGGTTTGAGAAGCTAATAAAAATAAAAGGACAAGGAACATTATGCATATGTGAAAATATGGCAATCAACAAAACTGTTGATGTAAAATTGACTCTCATGGATTTTCTCACAATTTAGACCAAAAAGAATAATGGCAGGTCTTAGCCAGAATCATAAAGAAATATATTGGCTTTACCCAATTTGCCATGATTAGAATATTGTGCAAATATTCACACCAACGGTGAGAGCAAAGAACTGCATGTGTGAAATTTAAAAGGTAAAGGGAGAATGTCAGAAGGAGGAGGGCAAAAGTGCTCAAAGCCATGGAATGTCTCAGAATGGATTGCAACTGATTTGTGAGTTTTGTTTGGGCTTGAGGTGAGTCAGCCAGTACAATTGGGGTAAAGTTTGCTGGCAGTGGTGAAATTGGCAAATAGAAGTAAGCCGAAGGAAAACACAAAGTGCAAGTACAACTCTGCATTTGAGTAACAAAGGAGTCTGGCCCTGAAGCCTCTGAACCTGAAGCTGATGGCTTCTGAAGTGGAGGTTGTGCTCTATGAGATGGTTATGAGTGCCACCACTGACCAATATTGTCGCTGGGTGTGCCAGTCCTAAGCTGGCATTGTAGCTGTTTGCAGATAATTCAAGATTAGCTAGATCCCTAACAATGATGAAGAAAGCTTTAGATTGCAGGCAGATATCAATGGACTGGTTAGGTAGGCAGAAAAGCAGCAAATGCATTTTAATCCAATGTATTTCAGAGACAGATGGTAGCCTAGTGATAGTTTTTGCTGTTCAAGTAACCCAACAGTGCAGGCTCACACTCTGTGGATATGGGTTCAAATCTTGCTGGAAAACTGAGCTCAGTAGTAAACCTGGAGTATAAAACTAGTCTCAGTTGTGGTGAGTATAACAGCTTTATTTTGTTATTTTAAAAATGATCTGGTTTACAAGTGCCATTTCTGGAAGGAAATCTGCTGTCCTTATCCAGTCTGGCCTATATGTGACACAGATCAACAGTAATATGATTGGCTTTTAACCTGCCTCTGAAACAGTGTAGAAAGCCACTCAGTTCAAGGGATAAGCAACATTGGCCTTGTCAGTGAGACCCACATCCCATAAAGGGTAATAAAAATTACAGAAAATTTAGGCAACATTTTCTCTAAGCTGCTCTGAGGATCTACACATGCCATCAATGTGCTGACATATTGACTTTTGGTTTTAGAAGTCGCTGCCAGCACAGAACAGGGAGGTCTGCACAGAATAAAAAAAGTTAGAGGGAATGCAGGTGTTAGGTAATGGATTTAGGAATGGCAAATGGAATACACAATAAATGACAGCATACTGAGAAATATAGCAGAACAGAGGAACCTTGGAATACACATCTTTGCAGATCCCAGAAAATAACAGAATAGCTAGTTATAAAAAGGCATTGGGCAAGGTTTTTAAATAATTGAACAAAATAATCTTGATTAAGACTGAAGTTTTTCTACTGGCTGTTTATAAATTGAATCACTCCGGCAAGGCAGGCTGACCCCCATTGGATTGTTGGCAGCAAACAGCACAGTGAGCCCTAAGTTCTCTTTTTTACTTTGAAAAACACCTCTCGTGACGGGTTTGAGTGGATCTAGGAAGTTTATGTCCTGACTCAGTACTCCTAAGCAAATCAAGAAAGTTGCAGGGCTGTGCAGGTGAGTGGAGGCTTCAAACTTCACTGTGTTTCTGCTCCCGTCTTCCTGTTGCTCCTTTCCTCCAGGATACCCCAGAAACTAGACCAAAAGTGGGGAAGGGAAGACAGACTGATGAGTGAGTGAATGAGTGGGAGTGAAGGGAGGTTTGGCAAGAGGAGCTGTGTGTGTGGTCGGGAGAGAGGAGCTGGTTACAATGGGTCCATTCACCTATTGTACTCTTTGCTACCTTCTCCCCAGCCTTGCCCAACCCCCACCCCCACCCCCAATTATCTCTCCACCCTGCAGGGTCCCTGCCTCCATTCCTGATGAAAGGCTTTTGCCTGAAACGTCGATTTTTCCTGCTCCTCAGATGCTGTCTGACCTGCTGTGCTTTTCCAGCACCACTGGGAGTCATGTAAATATTTAGGTGTTAAAATGAGTTACCATTAGAAGATAGTTTGTGAATTACTGGCATAGAGGATACTTCCCTTTAGTGGCTGAAGCATAGACTATTGGAGCCAGGGTGGTTATGCTAGAAGTGTATAAAATCCTCATTAGACTGCAGCTAGAGCACTGAATACTGTTCTGGCCACAGCATTACAGGTAGGATGTTATCACACTAGAGTGGGCACATTGGAGATTTATGAGAATGTTGTCAGGGCGAAAAAATATTTTGGATAGGTTGGTGTTGTTTTCTTTGGAACACATACTGAGGGGACATTTTAGTGAGGTGTATAAAATTGAGGGGCCAAGATCGAGTGAATAGGAAATATTTATTTCTGTTAGCAGAGAGGCTAATAACCAGGAGACAGGTAGGAGAGTTGAGTAGAAATCTTTTCTTCCAGATACTGATGGGGGTCTGATACTTGCTGTCTGAATGGATTGTAGAGGCAGAAACTCTCGTTACATTTAAATAAAATACTTGCAGTACTGTAACCCTCAGGGTTACTGATTCAGAGCTTCATTGTGGGATTAGACTGGCTAGCTCTTGTGTGAATTGTATGGATACTATGAGCTGAATGACATCCTCCTGTGTCAAAAGTTTTCTGTTTCTGAATTTCTACAAATAGCACAGGACAACATCCGGTTCTCTGCTGACTCAGGCCATGTGAAGATTTTTCCCTAAAATAATTGCTAAGCAAGCATGTTATGGCTTACAAACATGGTTGGTGCTATCTTGATGGATGCAGCCAACCAGCTGTTGATCAGTGTGGTATCATGCAATATCAGGGTAAATTTGATCTATATCTTTGGTGCTTTTGAGAGAGCATTCAGTATCATGGTTAGTCAAACACTCATAGATCTATCAGTGTGAGGATCCTGGCAAACTGAAATAGAGCACCTTTGAGGTGAAATTTTCCACTTGGAATGCAAGTGAGTAATTTTAAGCAAAGTTCTTTTCACTAGATCCTCACCCAATTCAATGTAATACATGAACCCTCTGTCAGCTAAAGTTCTCTGATATTTTGTCAGACTTCATTTAATTATTGAAGAGAATTTAAATCCACACAAGTATTGCTTCATGCAATTTCCTGTGTTAGTGTGCAAACTGACTGTGATTTGCTCACCCATTTGTTCTGCCCAATTAAGAACTGATCCCTTGATGGGTTATCCGATCCTCAGTAATTTGTGCTGCAGTCAAGCTTTGGGCAAGCTTTTCCTGTATCAAAAGGAGCATTGAAATTAAAAGGAGCAACTGGTGTTGGAAAATTAAGTCAGGTCTCCCTTTTTGTGATGCAGGTGAAGCAGTGCATTGGGTCTGTTCAAATGTATTGTCCCATGATCAGAAAATAAAGACTTTCTTTTTTCTGAAAGAAGTGAATAAAATACACCACAGTAAATTAGACCTTCCATTATTCACTGCTATCAGGCAACATTGGGCACGCTCTTCCTAGCCACTGAGCAACACGGGCAATGGGGTATCAGTTGGCAAGATATGACAAGATCTGAAAAATGAAATTCCCAATGCTGAGTTTAAAAAGTACATTTCTCCAACCAGATTTTGAACAGTGAGATGACAATCTTGCTAGTGAGCAGTGAGAGGCCTATTTGCATCCATTTACATGCATTAGCATGTCCTTAGTCCTAACTTCACTTCATTAATATGCAGTTTCTTATTCTCTCTCGCTCCAGATAGAAGCTCGTCAAGTGTGACAAGTGCTGACATGACTCCAGGGCACCATTTGGTCCTCCAGGCCTCCATCTTGGACAGCAGTCGCCAACATCTGAGGGCATGCCTCAAGGGCAGTGACTGCCCATGTTCCCTGTCCATGGATGTTGGCATCGGACACTTACCTGCCTCTCTGCACCTTCGTAGCTCATCTCCAACCCACTTACGATACAATTCTGAAGGAAGTGAGGCATGAAATTGTGGATGCACTGACCATAATCTTTCAGTTTTCCCTGGATTTGGGGGAGGTGCCAAAAGATTAGAGAATTGTAAATGTTATGGCCTTCTTCAAAAAAGATTGTGAGCGTAATCTCAGCAATTACAGACCAGCTACTTTCACTTTGCTGGCGGGGAAACATCTAGGAACAGTTATTTGGGATAGAATTAGTAATCATGTCAAAAAAGATGGGTTGATTAGGAAGAGTCAGCTTGGATTTCTAACAGGAAATCATGTTTAACTAACTTGCTGAAGATTTTTTGAAGTGGTAATAGAACAGTCAATCGTTGTTGATGTGTTACACTTGGATCTCCAGAAGGCATTGGATACAGGGCTACATGACAGACTTGTGAGCAAAGTTATAAAGGACAGTAGCAACATGGCTACAAAATTGGCTGAGAAACAGAATAAGGGTTAATGGATACTTTGGGGCTGGAGGAAGGTTTGTCATGCAGTTCCCCAGGGACTGGTATTGGCACCCTTTTCCTGACCTGCACTAGTGATATGGTCGACATTGGAGGAGAGGTGACTTCCAAGATACGGAAAGTGGTCCACGTTTTCCAGAGTTGTTTCACCAAGTTGAATCGATGGTTCTATCCGATTTGTCTTAGTTGGTGATGGTTGATAGATGGTCAGTCTAATGACAAGATCCAACATGGTCTTAAATGCGCCGGAACAGCTTCTGGATGTCTCCAAACAAGAGTCTTTCATGATTGTGACATCTACACAGACACCAAAATGTTAGTGTACAAAACAGTGGTGATCCCAACGCTCTTGTATGCATCAGAAACTTGGCCAACATACTGACAACCTCTGAAGGCACTTGAAAAGTTCCATCAACAATGCCTTCAAAACATCTTGAATATCAGCTGGGAAGATAGAAGAACCAATGTCAGCGTACTGAATGAAGCATAAACAACAAACATTGAAGCCTATATCATCAAAAACCAACTAAGATGGAGCGGTCATGTTGTTTGGATGAAAGACGAATGTCTGCCGAAACAAATCTTCTACTCCCAGCTTAAAGAAGGCAATCGTAATAGAGGTGGACAACAGAAGAGATTCAAAGACGTTTTAAAACAAAAATCCAACCCAAACTCTGGATCAGATACGTTGATGACACCTTTGTAATCATCAAAAACACAGAAATAGAAAAAACACACCGGATCATCAACGCCACACTCACAGGAATACGATTCACGAGAGAAGAGGAAAAGGATAACCAACTCCCATTCCTAGACGTGTTAGTAGAGAGAACACCGAACGGAGAATACACCACAAGGGTACACAGGAAACCAACACACACAGACCAAGTCCTAAACTATGAAAGTAACCACCCCAACACACACAAACGAAGCTGCATCAGGACACTATTCAAAAGAGCCACAACACACTGCAGTACACCAGAACTGCGAAAAGAGGAAGAGGAACACCTATACAAGGTATTCGCCAAAAACGGATACCCACGCAACTTTATCACCAGATGCCTAAGAGATAGACCACGGAACGAGGACATGCCACAACCAAAAGGACTAGCCACACTACCATACGTCAGGAGCGTCTCAGAACTGACAGCCAGACTACCGCGACCCTTAGGACTCATAACAGCACACAAGCCAACTTCCACACTCAGACAACAACTCACTAGAACAAAGGACCCAATAGCCAGCACGAGCCAAACTAACGTAGTTTACAAAATACCATGCAAGGACTGCACAAAACACTATATAGGACAAACAGGAAGACAGCTAACAATCCGCATCCATGAACATCAGCTAGCCACAAAACGACACGACCAGCTATCCCTAGTAGCCATACACTCAGACAACCAGGAACATGAATTTGACTGGGAAAACACTACCATCATAGGACAAGCCAGACAGAGAACAGCCAGGGAATTCCTAGAGGCATGGCATTCATCCACAAACTCCATTAACAGACACATAGACCTGGACCCCATATACAAACCACTACAGCTGAAACTGACACCCGGAAACGGCAAGAAGATCCATCAACAGACACATCAACCTGGACCCCACATACAAACTACTACAGCTGAAACTGACACCCGGAAGCGGCAAGAACAAACCACTATAAATACCGGAAGAAACATCAAAGCAGCGCTTCACAGGAGGCTCCAATAGCACTGATGATGTTCCCTAGCCAGGGAATGAAACGTTTGCAGCAAAAACTTCCAGCTTGGCGAACAGAACCACAACAACGGACACCCGAGCTACAAATCTTCAACCAGACTTTAAACGTTTTAAAAGCCAACATGAAGAAATGTAACATCAATATCAACAATTGGGAAACCAATGCCAAGGATAGAAAACCATCATCCGAGAAGGAACAACAACTTTCGAAGCCAACGGATGTGCAGAATTAGAAGAAAAGAGAAGAAAACTGAAAGTGAGGCAGCAGCAACCAAAGCCCGATCTGCCATCTGGAATTCCTTGTCCTAAATGCAGAAGAACTTTCAAAGCCAAGCCACCTGAGAGCCCATAAATAGATCATCCTTGACCTCGAGGGATAGCCGTGATGATGATTAATGATCTGGATCTTGTTGAGCAGGAGACAATTGTAAAGTTTGCAGATGACACTAAACTTGGAAGAATTGTGAACCGTGAGGAGGACAGTGTGAAATGTCAAAAGGACATTGACAAGCCCTAAAGAAGGGTTTCACCCAAAATGTGGACCTCCACTTCTTGATGCTGCCTGGCTTGCTGTGTTCTTTCAGCCTCCTGCCTGTCTACCTTGGATTCCAGTATCTGCAGTTTTTCTGTTTCTAAGTTGGTTGAGTGGGCAGACAGGAGGCAGATGAGATTCGATACAGAGAACTGAGGTAATGCACTTTGGTAGTCAGAGCATTGAAAGACAATATAAAATAGGGGGTACAATTCTATAGATGATTTAGGAACAGAGGGGAATACGTTTATGAGCACACATCATTGAAGGTGGAAGGACATGTGGAAAGAGATGTTAATAAAGCATTCCCAGCCTTATCAATAGGGGCGTAGAGTACAAGAATAAGGAGGTGATGTTGAACTTGTATAAGACACTTCTAAGACCTCAGCTGGAGTATTGTGTACAGCTGTGGGTGTCACATTATAGGAAAAATGTGAATGCATTGGAGTGAGTACAGAAGCGATTTACAAGAATGGTTCCAGGAATGAGAAACTTAATTTATGAGAATAAATTGAAGAAATTGGAACTGTTCTCTTGGGAGAGAGGCAGGCTGTGAGGAGATCTGATTGAGATTTTCAAAATCATGAGCAAGCTGGACAGAGTAGATAGAGAGAAGTTGTTCCCATTCAAAAAAGAAACAGGAACAAGAGGGATTAGATTTTCAGTGATGTGCACACAAAGCAAGGATGATGTGAGAAAAAGCTTTTTCACATAGCAGATAGTTAGGGTATGGAATGCACTGCCTAGAAATATGGTGGAGGAAGGTTTGTTTGATGCATTCGAGAGGGCATTAGGTGATTATTTGGATAAAAATGATGTGCAAGGGAATGGGGAAAAGGCAGGAGATTGGCCTCAGGCATTGGAATGCATACTCCTTTGAAGAGCCAATGCAAGCCCATTGGTCAAAATGGCCTCCTTCTGTGTCATAACAATTCTGTGATTCTGTTTCTTTGGAGCAGACTGACACTTTCATTTTAATTCTGTTGTCAAGACATTTTGTGTACAGAAACAGGTACCTATCTTATGGATTCTGGTGGGGTACACCTCAGATACGTCATTTCCTCTCAGTTCTTGCTCATTTGGTGTCTGCAAGTGCTTTCGGCCTTGTCTTTTTTTGCTTTGTCCCCTCAGCCACAGCTTAAAGGTTCCTAGTCTTCCTGCCTTCTAGTGCATGCACAAAGCTTTGTAGTTTGTCATGGTTGTAAATGGTGATCAAGCAAGAGGATTGCCATCTTATTGTGTGACACCATACCATGGTAAAAACAAGGACTGCAGCTGCTGGAAACCAGACTCTAGATTAGAGTGGTGCTGGAAAAGCGCAGCGGTTCAGGCAGCATTCGAGGAGCAGGAAAATCGACGTTTCAGGCCCAAAACGTCGATTTTCCTGCTCCTCACATGCTGCCTGAACTGCTGTGCTTTTCTAGTGCCACTCTAATCTGCAGCCTGCCACTATACTAGGTCAATGTTACACCTGCAGCATGAGCCAACAGTTTACATGGCAAACACATTGCATGAGCATCAACCAAATGGCCATGTCTCAAAGTCTAAAGGGAGTAGTCCTCAGTCAAGTCAAGGGAAACACCCTGTCATCTGGGGGCCTCAGCGCAGCAAGTCAAAGGCACCCTCCAAAATCAGTCTCAGGGCTTGGCCACGATCAGTCAGCCTTTTGGGATGATCAAGGATATGAAGAGGATTCATACATCTACAGTTTGAAGGAGTGGGCCACAGTCAGCTCTGTGGGTCCAGCGGATCCAGTCTGGGGAGTCAAGGGGAATCAAGCGAGTTGGGGAGCTGAATAGAGACCAGGCTAGAGTCTGGTTAATCATCAGCTGGGGCTGTGAGCCAAGTCAATCAAGGGGGTAGGCTATGGTCAGTTCTGAAGGTCTGTCCACTATAAGTCAAGAGGGGGTTATCAGGGCCCACTGCTGCAGGAGGGTAGCAAGGGAACTCAATTGTGGGGATTGCTGGGAAGCAGAGGGAATCATATTGTGAAGGGCAGCAACTCCGCATGTAACAGCAGTGGCATTCAAGCACGGTTGGGAAAAGTGTAATGCAGTGGCCAGGGCTCATCAACAGCCAGCAACCCCCATTTCCGTTCAGGGGACAGTGCATTGCTATGTCTGGCATTTCAGTTTGGTATGCCTGGAGCCCGGGGTAAAAACAGTTAGATAAGCAGATTGGATGGGAACATGGGGATTTCAAAGCTGATAATATCTCTGGAGCGGACTACCATGAAGGGAAAGTGTACATTTGGGGGTTCACAGAGAGTAAGAGGCTGAGATTGAGTCCCATTGTGTGACTGCAGTTTTCTTCCATCAAATAGCATGAAATTGCACGTGCTTATTGGAGATGAAAATGACTGCCATCACAGCCACAGAAGGCAGGGTAAGGGAATTGTTCTGTGTGAGCAGAGGCTTCGCTGTCACGTATTGTGAAGTCCTTCAAAGGGCAAAAGCATAAAACAGACACCCATACAGCACAGAGGAAAGAAACCTGCAAGCATTCCGTATTCCATGTTCCCGGGTCAGCAACCTACTTTATGGACTACAAATCATGGCTTCAAGTCTTCTTGACCACACCATGCAGCAGCAGGAATCAATCTCACTAATGTGTGATGCACAAGTAATGGCTTACAGCCTGGAAGGATCCATACTAGTTGCAAAAGTAGCAAGCGCCTGCTAAGTTCCCATACCCTGCTCACTTCACATGTTGGGCAATAATATTTTGTGTAGGGCTAAGAATGGCTAGGTTTTGTATCTTCAATGTTGCAGGTAAACAGACATTCACTCACACAGCTGATGAAGAAAAGTGAGCACATATTTACAAAAGTGAGAACATAGGTGGCACTTCATCGTCAATATGTGCTCTCAGAAGGTCTCATTCTGCCTTTCCATCCCACTATATCTTGGTGCAGTCCTGGGGTGGAGGAAACCTGACCTATAGTGGAGTACAGTTGGACTTTTGTTCAGGTGACGCTGGGGCATTTGTGGCTTGAGAGGACAGACATGCTGCGTGAATCATGCCTAAAGGTGGTTGCACCTTCCTTGGCTTGAACTTCGAAAGGAATGAGGATGGTCAGTGCACTGGTGTTGGAAGGCCAGGCCGCCTCTGGAATGTCTTGAGAAGAGACTTCTGAGGATTGCTGGCACTGAGCATCAATGGCTGGAGCAAAGGAGTGCAGGTCTGTGCATGGATTCAGCAGACACTCAGCATGCCAGAGTTGGCTCTTCATGGCAGCTATCGACCTGACAATGGAGGCAGCTAGACTCTCACATGCCAGAGGCAGCATGGTCCAAATGGCACCGATGCAGATAAAGGAAGGGGTTGAGAAGTATCTGGAAAAACTGAAAGTGCTAGTGCAGATGGGGGTAAGGGGATGAGGTGTCTCGAGTGAGTGAGTAGGCAACACAGACTCCATGCAGGGTTCAAAGTCTGTAGGGGAGAGGATGAGAGTGAGTGAGGGAAGTTGCTTGTAATGAGAGGATGGATCATGAGCCTTGGTAACAGAGAGAAGATCATGGCACTTACCCTGGCAGAGCAGAAGTCAGTTCTTGTCGCATTGTTGAGTATTTCTCGCAAGCTATAGAAACCACACTGGCATGGCTGGTAACCACTGTGGTCTGTAATTATCTTAAGCCTCCAAGGTCCATGCACAGCAGTGAGCTGCACATGTGGAGGTCGTTGTGTTGGCATGCTGATCAGTGCGCTCGGAAACTCCCAACAGTTTCAACATCCTGCAACTTCTAGTGAACATTGGTGGCAAGGTTGGACCAGGCTGGCAGAGTCTGTTGTTATGGGAAAGGGGAAGGCCCTCTTCTGCACAAACTCAACCACCAGGATCTCCAGATCCCTGTCCGCATGCAAGGCACTAATTTTCCCTTGTCTGCCACATCCAGGACAAATAAAGGCAAACTGGGCAGGGTAGCTCCAGACTGACATCACTTGGCCAGGTGCACAACTGCATGTGAATATGACATCTATATCCTGGGAATTTCGGGAGGGTTAGTAATGGTAAGGTGCTTCCACCTATGCTGAGGGGGAGAATATGACAAGTAGGAGCCAATAGGTGATCATGCAAATATTTTTAGCTCAGCTAAATTAATTGAGTTACAACCAAAAGATGAAAACGTATAGCAGTTGTATCAAAAGCATATAGGAATAGGAATCAGAATGTGTCCCTGAATGTTATTAACTGAAAAATGATGTCTTAATGAGGAAATGGAGACCATCGCATATTCAGACAGATGAGAAATGGACAGAAATTCATCAAATCATATTGCCAGTGGGGTATAGAAAGGAGGTGTTGCGAGTGGCACATGAGCTACCACTTGGAGGTCATTTAGGAGTGAGGAAAATACAGGCTAAAATACAAGGACATTTTTTTACTGGCCTGGAGTGCACAAGGCTGTAGGTGAACTTTGCCAAACATGTCACACGTGAGAGCGGGTTCTGTAGGAGCTGGATCAGTGTTAAGGACTGCCCATGTGTAAATAAATGGGGACTTGAGGATGGAGATAGTGAGGGCAGAACAACAGATCAAGTAGCATCAGAAGAGGCGGAGAGTCAATGTTTTGGGCAGGCTGTTAAGGGGGAAGGGGCTGAGAAATAAACAGAGGGAGGGGAGGGCTGGGGGAAAGGTAGGTGGGATGGTTAAAAAAAAACGAGTCTCAGGGAGAGGTGGGCATTGCAGGGAGTGGAGTGCATTGTTTCCCCCTCCAACTCTATTTTTGATTTAATCCCTGCCCTCCCCTTCACTTTGATCACACAGCATTGCCCTTTGATGTGGAGGGCACTGCTTATCACAGGTGTTTCCCTTTCTTCCTGCTGGTGGAAATTTGAATAAAGATTCATGCACCTTGTGTCTCTCACTGTGTCTCACAGCCGCAGACACACAACATGGGTGCTGGGGAAAAAATAAGCACTAATGCAGTAAACAGGAGTGGTTCTGTTTACTTTGAGAGCTGGCTCTGAGGGAGCTAGATCAGTGTCAAGGACTCTCTACTTGTAAATAAAGGGGGACTTGCTGATGGGCTACCAACCTCTGTGGAGTTATTTCAGTAGGACAAGAGTGGGATGTGACTTTGGCTAAAGCAGAGTGTAAATACATCCAGATAGAGAAGGAAGGTTTGAAGGTCATATTTGGTGTGACAAAGTTCTACCAATACCTTTTACAGATGTGAATTTGTAATAATAATGGACGACAAACCCTTGCTAGGTCTAATTAAAGAGGACAAGACCGTGCTGCCCATAGCTTCAGGCCAAGTTCAGTAGTGGGCTGTAATATTAAGTGCATATAAATACAACTTGGAACACCATCCAGGAGGCTAAGTAGTGCATGTGGATGCATTGAGCTGCCTCCCATTGGCACATACACCACTGGTGGTACTGTCACTGGAACAGTCCGTAACTTTTAAAATTTTCTGGGCACCCTTCCAGTCTCAGCTGACACTATCAGACTTTGGATGCAGAAAGATCCAGTCCTGACAAAACTGAAACCGCTGGTTGGGATGGAGGAAACCAAAGGGCCATCACAACCAGAATCAAAACCAGATCACCGTAGAGGATGTCATATTATTATGGGGAGCAAGGGTGAGTGTCCCGAGCAAAGGTCACCACCAGATATTGGCTAAACTCCACCAGGGTCCTCTGGGGTGTCCAAAGTGAAGGTGTTGTGAGGAGTTATGTCGGGTGGCCAGGATTGGACGCAAACATGGCTGTGTTGGTGGGGCAGTGTCCAGAGCGCTAACAAGGGCAAAAATTACTGCCAGCAGCTTCCCCATTTATGGGAATGGCTGGGTAAACCTGGATTTGCTTACATATGCAGGTCCTTTCATGGGCTTAATGTTCTTAGTCATCGTGGATGCCCACTCTAAGTGGTTGGATGTGCATTGAGTTTACTTGTCAAATATAGGGATGATGATAGAAAACCTGCAAGCATCTTCTCCAATACACAGGCTCCTAGAAGTGTTAGTCACAGATAACAGGCCATTATTTACCAGCAAGAAATTTGTATCTTTCCTAAAGTTGAATAGTATTCAACGTGGTAAGGACAGCTCTAAACCATCCATCATCCAATAGTCTGGCAGAAACAGCTGTCCAAACTTTGAAGGCAGGCTTAAATAAACAGCCTACAGTTTCACTAGATACCAAAGTGTCCCAGTTCCAATTTGATTATAAGACTACCCCATAGTTGCTAATGGGGAGAAGGCTCTGCACCAGGTTAGGTCTGATCTTCCAGGGCCTGGCAGGCAGGGGTGAAATGGCATCAGGAACTTCAATGCCAGAAACTAGACTCCGCTAAACGAGAGAGAGAGTTTACTTGAGGGGATGAAGTTTGGTGTAGGAATCTCAGGAATGGCTCTCCATGGGTAAGAGGCATGGCCGATGTGAGGCAGGGCCAGTAACATATGAAATTTGATGTATAAAGATGCGATGGTCCTGAACAAGCACATGGCTCATATGAAAGCTCCAACTCGCAGACAGTGCAGGAGCAAAAATGTGTCCTGTTCCTTAACAGCATTCCAACTATTCCAGAACCCGTGGAATAATTTGGCATTTTGACTTCAAATCTTGTGTTTGAATACTTTCCTCTTGCTTTCTCCTTAAAATGCTTTTCTTTAACTGCAGTGTCAATTTTAACCACTTTGGAGGGAACAAAGCAAGAGACATCTAAAGTTAATTGAAGATTTACCATTTCCTTTCTCCCCGACAAAGCAGATTACATAATTGAGACTCAGTCTGCCATTTTAAATTGGAATCTGAGTCGGGGAAGGAGGTGGTTTCCTCAGTAGGCCGAAACTCCCAAGAATAGAAGCCAAGGCCAGAAGAAGTCCAGAAGGATATGTTTGAAACACTTCAAAAAATATTTATGTATTCCTCCAAGACCCAAAACAAATCTTAAGCCTCCCATAGTGGTGTTTTCTCAAATTCACCTGGACCGTCTCAGATTTACCAACACTTTCCACCCCGACCTCAAATTCACCTGGACTGTCTCAGACTCCTCCCTCCCCTTCCTAGACCTTTCCATTTCTATCACGGGCGACCGAATCAACACAGACATCTACTATAAACCGACTGACTCCCACAGCTACCTAGACTACACCTCCTCCCACCCTGCCCCCCATCCCATCCCATCCCATATTCCCAATTCCTTCGTCTCTGCCGCATCTGCTCCCAGGAGGACCAGTTCCAATACCATACAGCCCAAATGGCCTCCTTCTTCAAAGACCACAGATTCCCCTCAGACATAATCGATGATGCCCTCCATCACATCTCCTCCACTTCCCGCTCCTCCGCCCTTGAGCCCCGCCCCTCCAACCACCACCAGGACAGAACCCCACTGGTTCTCACCTACCACCCCACCAACCTCCGTATACAGCGTATCATCCGCCGTCATTTCCGCCACCTCCAAACGGACCC
Source organism: Hemiscyllium ocellatum (assembly GCF_020745735.1). Classification (NCBI taxonomy): domain Eukaryota; kingdom Metazoa; phylum Chordata; class Chondrichthyes; order Orectolobiformes; family Hemiscylliidae; genus Hemiscyllium; species Hemiscyllium ocellatum. The sequence goes on along the minus strand of NC_083453.1, from coordinate 13,835,599 downwards.
CACCACCAGGGATATATTTCCCCCCCCTCCCCTATCAGCGTTCCGAAAAGACCACTCCCTCCATGACTCCCTCGTCAGGTCCACACCCCCACCAACCCAACCTCCACTCCCGGCACCTTCCCCTGCAACCGCAGGAAATGCAAAACTTGCGCCCACACCTCCTCCCTTACCTCTCTCCAAAGCCCCAAGGGATCCTTCCATATCCGCCACAAATTCACCTGCACCTCCACACACATCATCTATTGCATCCGCTGCACCCGATGTGGCCTCCTCTATATTGGGGAGACGGGCCGCCTACTTGCGGAACGCTTCAGGGAACACCTCTGGGACGCCCGGACCAACCAACCCAACCACCCCGTGGCTCAACACTTTAACTCCCCCTCCCACTCCACCAAGGACATGCAGGTCCTTGGACTCCTCCATCGCCAGAACATATCAACACGACGGTTGGAGGAAGAGCGCCTCATCTTCCGCCTGGGAACCCTCCAACCACAAGGGATGAACTCAGATTTCTCCAGTTTCCTCATTTCCCCTCCCCCCACCTTGTCTCAGTCGATTCCCTCGAACTCAGCACCGCCCTCCTAACCTGCAATCTTCTTCCTGACCTCTCCGCCCCCATCCCACTCCGGCCTATCACCCTCACCTTGACCTCCTTCCACCTATCACATCTCCATCGCCCCTCCCCCAAGTCCCTCCTCCCTACCTTTTATCTTAGCCTGCTGGACACACTTTCCTCATTCCTGATGAAGGGCTTATGCCCGAAATGTCAAATTTCCTGTTCCTTGGATGCTGCCTGACCTGCTGCACTTTAACCAGCAACACATTTTCACCTCCCATATCTTCCGCCAGCTACACATCCCACTTCTCCTTCACCACCAACTGGGGTTTCCCTCAGGGAGCATTTACTTGGTGGGACGGATAGTTGTCATTTGGCAGCTTTGCTGCCCAATTTTAACATCTGCTTCTTTCCGACCTCACAGCTGTTTTGGTAGGTAGTCCACAAGAAGCTTATTAAGGCTAGCTAGGAAAACTGGCTGAGCAGTCACACTACTGTTGTAAGATGAATTCTCACCGCTGCTTATCATGTTGTATGAGCTCTCTGGTAGATTTGCTGCCACTATTCTCTTTCCTTGTTGGGTCTACAGGATCTGTTTGGTCTAGCATGACAGAGGAAAATCCCTTGCTCGTCTAACAAGGAGAGGCTCTTGTCTTTAACATAATGTAGTTTATTGCATAATAGCAACTAAATACAAGCTACACTGATGCGATAGATATTGGACTGATTTCTAATTATGTTTTCTTGGCTGAGTGTGAGTAGCTTCAGGTGTTTGGGGATTTGTTCCCACAAGGCCGAGCAAGCTCTCTTGCCGTATCTGAACCAAACTGTTATATTGACTACCTATCTGGCACCTATGGCGTCAAACTCCACACCATTCCCAGTACGACTTGCCACTCAGCAGATCTTTGCTGAAACATTGGCATCCCTTGCACCCATGCCATCTTTGTGTGACCACTGTGCACTTGGACACATGTTGCCAATCTGGCATTGCTCCTTACCAGCAACATAATGACACAACAGCCACAAAGGCATACTGTTCACAGCATACAGCTGGCATTGGTGACACTCCCCCCACAATCGATCCATTCTCCTCCTCAATACTGTTTAACCACCAGGCCACACGGTTTACCTGTCCTTAGCTACATTCTGTTGAAACACCCCTTCTAAGTCACTGCTATTCTGTCCCCAGAGCCCACAGGAAACCTCTAACTTGTCATTGTCGAGTAGGGGGACATCACACACAGGCCAGCCATTGGACAATTCCAAACATGAGCTTTTATTTACAGCCAGCACAAGTGAAGAATGCAAACCAGATGTTGGCATCATAACCAACAATCCACGATGATCTGCTGCACCCAGCTCTTATCTATTGGAGCTGGGTGTCAATGAGGTTCTATCTGGCTTGGAGCACTTAATGTAGCTGAATTCTATCATGGACAATGACAGCTTCTTCCTCCTCAATGTTCTTATCCCTCTCCTCAGAAGACTGCTCCTGTTCCCTCAGTCCCTCAACATTTGTTACATCACCTCATTGCTTGCTCCAATTGTGCAAAGCACAGCACATCAGGATGATGTTGCAAGTTCCCCTCCAAACTATTCACCATCCTGACTTGGAAATATGTTGCTGTTCCTTCAGTATCACTGGATCATAATCCTTGAATTTCTTCCCGAGCAAAGTTGTGGGTTTACCTACAGCGTGTGGACTGTAGTGGTTCAAGAAGACAGCTTACCACACCTTCTCATGGGGCAACTCAGGATGGCCAATAAATGATGGCCCAGCCTGTGATGCTCACATCACATGAATGAATTTTTAAAAAGTCTGTCTGGAGCTCCCCCCAACCCAGACCAGTCCAAGCAGCAGAACTGCATCTTCAACAGCCCTATAGTGTGCTCTACCATGGCCTTGGTTGAGACATGGGCGGTACTAAACCTGTGCTCTGCATGAATCAGGGGTTTGCACAATGGTGTCATGAGCCATGGTTGCAGTGGGTATCCCTTGTACAATGTTCTGTCTGCTCTGAGGCTCTGCGCATGCTGATTGGCATGCCAGCATATTGACTTCTGGGTTTGGACCTTGGAAGTGTGCACAGTGAATAAACAATGAAAGGGAGTGCTGCCTTTGCAACTCAGTAACCAGCCTTGCAATGCTCCTGGATCCTCAAGCACATCAGATACCTGCGAGTTCTCAGGATGTAGGAGTTGGGGCAGCTGCCAGGGTAGTGGACAAACACTTCCAGGAAGTGGGAATGGTGATCACAGATCACCTGAACATGAACGGAGTGAAATGGAATCCCTTCCTGTTGATGAACTCCACAGCGTAGTGATACAGCCTTCTTAGTGCCACGTGCGTGCAGCTGATGGCACCCTGCAGATGGAGGAAGGCAACTATGTTCCCAAATCTACCCTGACTGTAACAACCACCTCATCATGGAGAAATAAAATGAACTGGTGTGATCTTGCAGAAATGGTATTAGTATTCACAACCACTAGAAAAGGATAGCCTGCAGGTCAGAAAAGAATTCCTGTAGGTTTCAGGTCCCCTTCCAGAATCCAGCAAAATACAGTCCCAGTGTCCTGGGACTTTCAGGGCGGCACGGTGGCACAGTGGTTAGCACTGCTGCCTCACAGCGCCAGGGACCTGGGTTCAATTCCCGCCTCAGGCGACTGACTGTGTGGAGTTTGCACGTTCTCCCCGTGTCTGCGTGGGTTTCCTCCAGGTGCTCTGGTTTCCTCCCACAGTCCAAAGATGTGCGGGTCAGGTGAATTGGCCATGCTAAATTGTCCATAGTGTTAGGTAAGGGGTAAATGTAGGGGTATGGGTGGGTTGCGCTTCGGCGGGTCGGTGTGGACTTGTTGGGCCGAAGGGCCTGTTTCCACATTGTAAGTAATCTAATCTTACAGAGCCTGCTCATCCTCAGGAAATGGAGTTGGGGTGGGAAAACACTGGGCCTCCTGCGCACCTCACACATCCTGAGGGACCCTGATCTCTCCCTGAGCTGGGTGCTCCTTATCCTCCATGGTAGGCTACAGCTGCTTCTATGCTTTTTTCCAAAGGTAGCCCAGCAACCAAGGTCCCATCAGTAACGAAACGTCAGACTCTTGGTGGAAATGACCTAAAATGGCAATAGAAGGAGCAGAAAGAGGTTCTTCGGTTTCAGAACAATCATCGGTGACATAAGTTGCTAGTCAAGGTTGAGCACATTTCACGACACAATGAGATATACTGCACCTAAATAACAACGGACATGTCCCTGCCAATATTCACCTACAGGCGTCATCCTTCAACCTTCCTGAAAGATGAACAGGCAGAATCCCAAAACTGTATTCACCCCAGAACTGTGACCAACTTTGATGAGCAGCCCCTGTATAACCAGATCCTGACTGCTGTGTTTGCAGCTCACTTGACTGACAATGAACAATTCCCCTGAGTGCTGGTCCTGGCCTTATAGGGCTGGGACCGATCCCCTAACTGTGCCAAGCAGGCAACCGACTGTAGTGAAGGCTTTGGACTGTGTGCAGACTGTTCCCCTGACTAGATCCTGGATTCCCTGACCTACTGGACTGAGGACTGGCTGCCGCCAGTTTCCAACACAGCCATTTGGTTGATTAAACATGCTGTATTTGCTGCACAGGCATCTTGCATATGGTTTAGGTGTTAGATTGACATCTTGGTGCTGTAAATCAAGATGGCCTCCACCCTGCCCACCTTGGACAGATCTCAACTGACAAACAGCCCACCTGTGTGTCTGTGCAAAAGAGCACATCAATACGGCAGTACTGATAGCCTCTGGTTCCAGCCGCGTTGTCAATGTGCTAATAGGTGGGGCACCCAGGGCAAGGGAAAACAACGCAGAGAAGCTGTGAGCATGTAGGTAGGCGCTAAGTAAGTGAGCACTAATTCAATGAACGAGTAGCCTTGAGATGCAACCTGGTCCAGAGAGTGAGCTGTGTGCCTGTCCCTCAGTGCAAGGTGTCCCTGCTGCAGCCTTTCAAAACCAGTTACAATGTGCCCTGCAGTGCAAGTCTGTACTTCCTAAGCAGTCTGCCAGTATATCGGAGGGGTGCTATGAAGATCTTAATGGGTTGGCAGATGCCAGGTGTCAATGTCTTTTTGTGAGGGGTGCGTGGGGCTGGTGCCCATGGATTGTGCACTGAGCTGTTGTTATATCAAATGCACATGGAGATCATCCAAAGTAATCGATGAGCTAAATGTGTCAGGTTCCCGCTCTGCTTTCCATGTGGAGTTTTCTTGACATCTAACTTGCTTGGTGAGTTTGGTAAGATAGAAAGGTGAATATTAATGAGGTGAGTTAAGCCATCAACAAGGTGAATAATCCTGCTAAATGAACAATTCCCCACTGCCTAGCGAGAATCTTGGCACACCACTTGTCAAATGCATAAAAGATGGAGCGAGCTCAAAACATATCAGCCTTGGTGGACTTCTTGTCTGGTTCTGTTACAAATGTTGGCTGAGCCCACATTACTCAGACCTCTATAAGATTCCACCCATTGTTTCAGAGATTATGAGTAAGGCTCAGTTAGTAGATCTTCCCCCTAAGCTGTTCTTTCACCAAGCCCACATGATATCATCATATTGGGCAGTACTTCAGGTACTCCTCAGCAATAACCCTTTCAAACCCTTGAACCGTACTACCGCACCTGGATGGGCTGGGGCCACTTGCTTAGCCAAGTTTCCCACATTGGAGTTAAAATCCAGTCCTATATTTTCATCTCCCCATGTTTGTTTGTCCCCTTTGTTTCTCTGTCCATCTTTTTCTTTCTTCTATTCTGCAAGATGCTCAGACATTTTTTTCTTCTGCAGGAAGACCAAATAGCAGTGGAAGTTATTATTTTGCCACTTCCCTGTACCTCTTCCCCACCTGTCTTCCCACTGCCTTCAGTTTTTGGAATATTATACTTTCTTCAGATAATGACTCAACATTAGTTCACATTTCCTGCTACCTAATCAATTGAATTGTCTGCTGCTTTCTATGTAATCAATTTCCAAGGGCTTTCTAACCTTCTTATTAGGCTCTCCAGTCAACACATCTGAACTGAATAAAGACACATGTAAATTTCTTCATCATGAATGAGATGAGTTAATGGAGCTAGAATTGTGCATCTTATAAAAATAACTTGAATTCATATAAAGCTATATATCATGTCCTTGTAACCGCTCAAAGATTTTTGCATTCATTTAAATGTTTTGAAATGTTATTCTATGAAGAAACATGCCAGCCAATTTCTGTATGGCAAGGTCCCTTAAACAGTAAACTTACCAGTGAATCTGTTTCTGACGATATTGATTGAAAGAGCGAGGTGGTCACTGGGGACCTTTGCTCTTCGGCAACAGCCTAGCACAAATGATTTGTAATTGAATATTAGTTTCCTTCAAAAGGAAGCATGATATAATTCTTGTCTGGGATACCCGTCTAGAGGCTGGATGTGATGCTGCTTAGGAACTTCACTGTATGTGGGGTGAGCTCGTTGAGTTGAGCCTGTGCATCTTAGGTTTTTATGAGTAAACTTTACAGCACATTAGTCAAATGATCTGGCACTAACTGTTCCATAAAACATCTGCTTCAATGCTTTTTGATCTTGTAAAGTCAGAAATCACACAACACCAAGTTATAGTCCTACAGGTTTATTTGAAATCACATGCTCCTTCATCCTATTGGACTATAACTTGGTATCGTGTGACTTCTGACCTTGTCCACCCCAGTCCAACACCAGCACCTCCACATCTTGCCCTTATAAGCATCATCAAAGTGACATAGATTGCTTGTGATGCATTAAAGCAGTGAGTTCAACCCACAAAAACCCCAAACCTCAGTTTCCAGCCTTTAGCTATTCCATCCAAGCTATCAAAAGTAATGGAGGAACGTAAAGTAATGTTATTGCAATGTCCAAAAATGATTTGGAGAATGTTGGCTAATCTAATAGTAGAGCTGAAAATGTGTTGCTGGAAAAGCGCAGCAGGCCAGGCAGCATCCAAGGAACAGGAAATTCGACGTTTCGGGCATGAGCCCTTCATCATTCCTGATGAAGGGCTCATGCCCGAAACGTCGAATTTCCTGTTCCATGGAAGCTGCCTGGCCTGCTGCGCTTTTCCGGCAACACATTTTCAGCTCTGATCTCCAGCATCTGCAGACCTCACTTTCTCCCCTAATCTAATAGTAGCCTGATTATGTTATCAAAAGGAAGAACAGATCCACAGATCATAGCAAACTGTTTGGGAAAGAGGAAGACATTGAACAGAGTAGTGAGCATTACTTTGGAATCTAGTCCCTATCCTATCACTGGAGATGGTCATACGATACATTGATGACAGTATGATAATAAAGATGAAGAATTGTTTTGTCAGGACATTCTGAGTGAATTCAAACTATGCATCCCATTTGAGTGGATAGTGGAGTGCTTTTAGACTGAATCATATTGGAATTCTTTTTCCTGGACACTGCTAATGACTGTGATTAAATGAACTTTGTTTCGCAAAGAAAAAAAGATTTATTTTCTTCATTCTAGAAGGCAAGAGGGTAATCAACTCCCTTCCAAAACACTTCCCCTCCTGAGATTCATGTAGATTTTGACTTTTGAGTAGTTGACTAACCAACTGGGAACCCTGAGACAGCCATTGTATTTGGTAGACAGTTGATGTGGGTAGATCCTGTGGGTTGGTGCAAAATCTGAACGGGCAACACCCTGCAGTATCTTTGTGGTGATCAGAAGTACACCCCGCTCCTTCAGGCTCCCCCAAAATAATTTAAAGCTTACAAGAACCATTTTAATTCTATCACCAATGACATTGTGTGATTTCTGCACAAACAAACCTGATTCAAAAGACCTTTCAAAGACTTTGCTCAGCTCTGATAATAATCAGTGTTAATGGAACTATAAATTTTGCAATCTAATTTTAAGGCTGTTACCACCCCATGACCAGGTGATTTTGTGAGGTTAGAATCAATCCGTTTGTATTTCACCTGGTCTGCTACATTCTTGTTTTTTTCTACCCTGAGCTATTCTTAACATAAAAGAGTTAATCTCTACATTGTTCCTCAGATTCTGCCTATGCTGATCTTTAGCTGCCTGCTGAGAGTTCCCAGGCTGATTTGTGCTCTGACCTTCTGCTCCTTGGTTACCTCAGTTGGCTGGATGGCTGGCTTGTGATGCAGAGTCTGCATAGCTAAGATCACCATGAAGATCCCATCTTCTCAACCTCTCCCCTTGCCTGAGGCTCCCTCAACTCAGCACCGCCCTCCTAACCTGCAATCGTCTTCCTGACCTCTCCGCCCCCACCCCACTCCAACCTATCACCCTCACCTTGACCTCCTTCCACCTATCACATCTCCATCGCCCCTCCCCCAAGTCCCTCCTCCCTACCTTTTATCTTAGCCTGCCTGGCACACTCTCCTCATTCCTGATGAAGGGCTCTGGCCCGAAATGTCGAATTTCCTGTTCCTTGGATGCTGCCTAACCTGCTGTGCTTTAACCAGCAACACATTTTCAGCTCTGATCTCCAGCATCTGCAGACCTCACTTTTTACTCGAAGACTTATGCTATATCCCCATAAGGAGGGGAACCAATCCATATTGTATCCCCTATCCCATCATCTAAAACTTGTGTCAGAATACGAAAATATTCCCATCTGGTTTAATCCACTTGGATGGAGATATGCAATTATTGGTCCTGTTCAATTGTAAGTTTTTGTCAATCAGGAAGACCACACTGAATACATATTGGATGCAGTCTTCCTGTTTTCCTATGTATTTTTGGCTGTAAGCAACATTTTCTCTGAAGTAACCAAGCTACGTAATAGACAGGTTTGATGTCCTAACCATTTAAGCCAGGAAATTACTGTTTGCATGGCATATTGGCCAGGCGTTCCTCTACCTACCATTTTTACACAGATGTCTGGTTGTCGGTTTGCTCGGCATATCTGGTTGTTGGTTTGCTCGCTGAGCTGGTGGATTTGTTCTCAGACATTTCATCGCCATGCTAGGTGACATCATCAGTGAGCCTCTAGTGACGCTTTGGTGTTCTATCATAGAGTCATAGAGATGTACAGCATGGAAACAGACCCTTTGGTCCAACCTGTCCATGCCAACCAGATATCCCAACCTAATGTAGTCCCACCTGCCAGCACCTGGCCCATATCCCTCCAAACCCTTCCTATTCATATACCCATCCAAATGTCTCTTAAATGTTGCAATTGTACCAGCCTCCACCACTTCCCGCTTGCTATTTTTGTGTTTTGACTTGTTCTAGTGGGTGGTATCATTTCCAGTTCTGTTTCTGAGTGGTTAGTGAATGGGGTCCAAATCTATATATTTCTTAATGGAGTTCTGGCTTGAATGCCAGGCTTCCAGGAATTCCCATATGTCCCTTTGTTGAGCCTGTGCCAGGGTGGATGCATTGTCCAAGCCAAACTAGTGTCCCTCTTCATCTGTGTGTTCGGAAACCAGTGATAGTTGGTCACGTCTTTTTGTGGCTAGTTGGATCTCCTGGTGGCTAGTTTCCTGCTCGTTTGTCCAATATAATGTTTGTTGCAGTCCCTTCAGGGTATTTTGTATTTAACGTTTGTTCTGCTAGCTGTGGGTACGGGGTCCTTTAAATTCATCATTAGTTGTTTCAGTGTGGTGGTAGGTTTGTGAGCTACCATGATGCCTAGGGGCCGGAGCAGTCTGGTTGTCATCTCTGAAATGTCTTGATGTACGGTAGGGCACCTAGAGTCTCTGAGCATGTTGTCCCTTCCTGTTTTGGTATGTTGTGCAGGAATCAGTGGACTGTGCATATCGGATACCTGTTGTTCCTGAATATGTTGTATAGGTGTTTCACCTCAGCTTCTCATACTTCCTGGTTGCTGCATTGTGTTGTGGTTGTCCAGATGCAGCTCTGTTTGTGGATGTTAGGGTGGTTGCTCCGGTGGTTGAGTATCTGGTTAGTGTATGTGGCTTTCTTGGAAATGCTGGTCTACAGTTCTCTATTGGCTTTGCATTCTACTATGACATCCAAGAAGAGGAGTCAGTTGTTGTTCTCTTCCTCTTTGGTGAACTTTATACCAGTCAGGATGTTGTTTGTGTTTTGGGTTTCTCCTAGTTTGTCGCATTTCATGGTGACAAAGGTGTCATCCACGTAGCGGACCCAAAGCTTTGGTTGGATTGCGGGAAGGGCTGTTTGTTCTAATCTCCACATAACTGCTTCTGCTGTAAGTCCTGACATTGGTGATTGGCTGCAGAATGCTATGAGAAATGATAAATGATGCCCACAACTGACTCCACAAATACAAATGAGAAATTTCACACCAAAAAACTCTACACTAACATGATCAACCATGAATGGACAAGGATGCTGGAACAAGCCATCAGCATTAAACAACAGCAGACCAGGACAAAGAAAGGACTGGCCCTACAAGAGAAACTAACCAGCAACAATACGGACAAATCAGAGACCTGGGATAAAGAACTTATCTGACCAACCACTTACAGAAACTGAAAAGCTGTTCTAGTACAAAAGCTGAACTACAACTGCAGGGATGCGGACAAAAAGGACTTCCTAGCAGCACTGGAATCCACACTACAAGACAACAGACTTACAGAAGAAATCCAGTAGGCCATCAGACAGATGGTAGCATCCACACTAAGCAGAAAGAAAGAAGGGAACACCCTCAACACACTGGAAAGGAAAGCTCTGGAAGGACTCAGAAAAGACAGAAATATTGGAATTCTACCTGCGAACAAAGGGCACATGACCGTCATCCTGAACAGAACACAGTATGATGAAAAAGCAAACACACTACTAACTGATACTGACACCTACCAACAGGTGGTGATGGACCGGACTCCACAGGAAGCCACACAAGACAGGTGAAATTAACAAGACAGATCCCCAAAGGATGAAACCAGAAGGACCCAACACACCCTGCTTCTACGGATTACCAAAGGTACATATACAAGGGGTCCCCCTCAGAGCCATAGTCTCAGTTCCCAGCATACCGACATACAGGCTAGCAAAGGAACTGCAGCGAAAACTGAACCACCTGGTAGAAGACTCAGTTCACTCCATCCGCTCCACCCAGGAATTCCTTCACATCATCAAAGACACCAAGGTAGAGGACGACAAGATCATAGTCTCCTTCGATGTGACGGCACATCAATAAGTGTCACCCAAGCTAAATAAGCACCAGCCTCACTGCTAGACAAACCAGGGAAACAAACACCTGACACTGCCAACTCCATCAGCAAGGACAACATCCTCAAACTACTAGACCTGTCCCTCACAACTCACTTCACATTCAACGACAAGATATATAAACAGATCACCAATGACCACAAACGGAGCTGCATCAGGACATTATTTAAATGAGCCACAACAAACTACAGCACCCAGGAACTACGAGAAGCCAAGGAGAAACACCTATACAACATGTTCAGGAACAACAGTTACCTGATAAGCACGGTCCATCGATTCCCGCACAACGGACCTAACCATGAAGACACAACATACCCAGAGACTCTAACCACCCTACCGTACATCAAAGACATTTCAGAAATGACAACCAGACTACCACCAGCCCCTAGGCATCATGGTAGCCCACAAACCTACCACCACACTGAAACAAATGCTGATGAATTTAAAGGACCCTGTACCCACAGCCGGCAGAACTAATGTTAAATACAAAATACCCTGCAGGCACTGCAACAAACATTATATTGGACAAACGGGCAGGAAACTAGCCACCAGGAGCACTAACTAGCCACCAAAAGACATGACCAACTATCATTAGTATCCATACACAGACGAAGAGAGACACCAGTTCACCCGGGGCAATGCATTTACCCAGGGCCAGGCTAAACAAAGACACGTGCAGGAATTTATGGACGCCTGGCATTCAAACTGGAACTCCATTAACAAACATATAGATCTGGAGCCCATTTACCAACCTTCAGAAACAGAACCGGAAATGATACCACCCGCCAGAACAAGCCAAGACACATAAATAGCAAGCGGGACAGAATGCAACGCTTCACCGGAGGCTCACTGATGTCACCTAGCATGGTTATGAAATGTCTGAGAACAAACCCACCAGCTCAGCGAGCAAACCGACAACCTGATCCATAACTTGAGCTACAAATCTTTTCCAAGATCTCATGTACATATCCATTTTAGATGCATAAGCTCCCACACTAGCTATTTAATTTCATGTAAAAGATGTAATATCATTCAGAACCTATGTTGCGCTTTCATCCATTAATACTGCCTGCAGTAAATTTGAGGCTTGAATGTTTTCAGAGAAAGGGGCTATTGCAAAGGTGTGATCCTCATTAGCTGTGAACAAGGGCAAGAAAAGGGTGCTTCTGTCTCTTTAACTGTGACCTTGGGGTCATAGGGAGACCACCTTTTCTTCTTCTTCCTTTCTCTCCTAAATCTCTCATCCATCCATCATCCCTGCGCCCAAGAGACTAGAACAGACATAACACATGCACACATGAATCTGAATGGAGCAAGCAGGCCCCAGCTGAAGATAAATTGTGAACAAGCTGTGAATAAAATTTATATTTACGAGGTGAATATCGCCTCCCCTGGCACTACCCATTACTCAGTGTCAGCTCTAGAATTCAGATTGAGATAATTGTCCAAACAACTTTCTGTTCCTGTACTTGCTGAAACTGGAAGATGTAGATTCGGAGCTAAGTGAGAAAAGTGCCAAAAGATACTCAGTACAAAGGGAATAAAGAAGATTCTAAGGTAAATTGTGCAAGTACATGAGAGGGAAAGAAATTAACAGTCACAGCAATTTGCAATGTCACAAAAAGCCAAGTATATGCTCTGGTGTTTCTGTCTTGCAGGCATATTTACATGCTACATTTATGGATTTGTTCCAACTAATGCACATGGGAAAATAATAGCAATAATCTGAAAATGAGAAAACTCAAAATCTGATAAACTGGTAGATGAAAATTACAGCTGACTAGATGGACAATGGGGATTGCAGGCAGACCTGTTGGTTGATTCATGTGAAAAATAAAAAACCTGAGAGATAGACAGATAACTAAATTAAATAGCTAGCTGGATAGATAGCTAAATCTCAATGGAAAGACCTAAAACAGCTTTGTTCATAGTTAAAGAGAGAAATAGTTTGATAAATAGTAAACGAGGCAGACAGATAAATAGTAAAACATTTTGCAACAGATGAATGGATAGATAGATAGCAAAATAGATAGAAAAAAAGATGGATGACAGATTAATAGCTGGTTGAATGTAGCTATTTGTATGCCACTGGGAGTCTGCGTTGAAAGCTGCACAACTGAAAAACAAAAGGCATACAATTAGATGAAACCTTGCAGTCTCTTGCACAATAAATCCCAAGTACAGGAGATTCAGTTTTCTTGTCTTCAGACAGCACTTTTTTTAATGGAAGCATTTCTCATTTGACAAATTGGCTTTTATTTCAGAATAAAAGCACACAATCCAAATGCTTGCTCTCTGCAGTTGTATTCGATGCTGTTGAGAAAAAGATACACCTGAAGTTAATACGATCCTGCATACTGTACACTAATGAGACATCACTATCAAATCAAATGTTTTTTAACCTTTTCGAGGACTGTAGTAATACTGTCATCCCTATATATATATATTTATATATATAGGGATGATAGTATTACTACAGCCCTCAAAAAGCTATTAAAATGATTTGGAGAAAGAGGGAGCATTTTATATATACTCCCTCTTTCTCAAAATTCAATATAAATTCATGGCAGGTGGAATTTAATGGAGTAAAATGTACACTATTACATAGAGGAAGGAAAAATGCAAGCAAATGTACTTGACGATACAGTTGAAAGAAACTGAGGAGTCTGATCCAGCATACAACAAAGCCAATCAAATATTGATTAGTATTACCCAAACTGTCAGATACCAGCCAAAGGATGTTACATATGATCAAACTGTGCAGTGATCTGGTCTATTTGCATATTGAGCACTGTGTTAAAGATTATAATTTTTAAACAAACCACTTATAAGCAGACTGATTTCATTTCTCCCCTTCTTTGCAAAAAAATTGTGGGGGCTCGACGTTACAGGCATAAGCCCTTCATCAGGATTCGAAACTCTCCTGCTCCTCGGATGCTGCCTGACCTGCTGTGCTTTTCCAGCACCACACTCTTTGACCCTGATCTCCAGCTCCTACAGTCCTCATTTTCTCCTAAAACAATTGTGGGTGCATTTTCTCCATTCTTTCTATTTGTGAACCCTAACTTCATAAGAACCTGAAAAACATTGTTGTAATGGTAAATCAGAAGTAGGGTAAATTTCACACATTCTTAGATGTAAGGAAATACTTTGCAACGTATGTAACTTTATCTTCTGGTTCACAGTTTTGAGAAAAGTTGATTACTTGCAGAGAGAACAAACTCAAGCTCTTGGATACTTTTTACAGGTCAGAGGCTTTTCCATTGCAGCCTAAGTTTGGAAGTTTTGATATTGTCGGTAGATGTCTTACAGAGCAGGTTGATTCCTTAACTGACTGCTGTTTCCAAAACGTGTGGACATTAGGCAATTGGATTCAAAACTGTGGGAGTCATGTGACCACGCCTTCTTGTGGAGATGAAACAGTTACCATCAAGACAAAGGTTTGCATTGAAGATAGCCAAATGTTTGTGGCCCATTTCAGAGCGTAAGCGGAAAGCCAGTAGTACATTTCTTACAGGGTAGGTTTTTTTCTTGGAGATCCCTCTGTTGCTGAAGCAGATTGGAACACAATACCTCGCATTCCAGTCCCATTAGGAGGTACATGAGATGTTCATCATCTGGCTGATTTTGGCTTCTGAGAGGCTTCTGGAAAATCACTGCTAAGTCCAGTCACATGATTATAGCAGCCGTCCTTGTTGGGATGTTTAATATACTTCTCAAATAGCTTGTAACTATATATATAGATATGTATTAGTGTTTTAAAAATCCATTTGTGACAATTGTGTCTAGTTTTGATCAAAACTAAACAATGGAGTTAATCAAATACTAGAGGCTGTGCAGAGAAGAGCCATGTGGCTTATAACTAGTCTTAGGGGGTCTGAATTATACCAAACAGTTCAGCAAACTCCAGATTTTTAAGGCTGAAATGTAGGCATCCAAAATGTGATGTGGAAAAGATTCATTTGGAGTATTAGTTTAGACAGTGGGAGGTACACAAAGGGACACACTCAGTGTGAGGTAAGTTTAGGATTGATACCTTAACACAAAGATTGATCAACCCTTGGAATGAACTCCTGTGCAGTGTGAATGGAAGTAAAAAATGGATGATTTAAGAACATCTAAACAATGGAATAACTCTACAGAGGCTGGTATCCCATCAACATGTCACTCTTTATTTACACATGGAAAATCCTTGAAACTGATCCAGCTCCCTCAGAGCCAGCTCTCAGAGTGAACAGAATCTCTGACATTCCTGTTTATATCTGTCAGCCAGGGCTCCCTGATTGGACCAGCTTAACAGCCCCAATCAGGGAACTCATATTCTATGCGGTGCACTTGGCTGACCTCGTCACAATCACTACATCCCTCTTCTTCTGTGTCTGAAAACATAGGCCATTTCTTCTCCCTCTAGCTCCTCCTGGGGCATTTTAGCACCGGGTCAGGTTCCTCTGACTCTGCCTCTGATATGGACGGCGTGTAACACACAGTAGTTCACCTCCTGTGCCCAAAGCAACTCGGAAGAAATTCACTCTCTTCTTCAGGCTGCAAAAGCATTGACGCGGCGATATCCACCGTGTCCATCTCAGATTCCGAGGTTTCTTCAACACTTGATGGAAAGGATGAGCCCACAGGTTCTACAACTGTCAGAAAGGCTTTTGAGGCACTGGGCATGTTTTGCTCCTGCACTGTTTGGGAGTTTGCAGCTTTCATATGGTCCATGTGCTTGTTCAGGACAGTCACACCTACCCAAACATTATGCATCACTGGACCTGACCTTGCGTTGATCATTCCTCTTACCCATGCAGGGCCATTCCTGTGATTCTGAAACCAAACTTAATCCCCTGAAGTAAACTGTCTCTCATGCTTGTGTCCAGCACTGGCATTCCTGGTTTCAATTTCGCCCTGCTCCCCCCAGGTGTGGGAAGATGAGATTTAACTCGGTGCAGAGTCTTCTCCGCATGAGCAACATTGCTGGAGCTATCCCTGTAGTTGTATAAGGGGTGGTCCTGCAATCAAGTAGAAACTAGGACAGTTTGGTATCTTGAGAAGCTGTAGGCTGTTTCTTCAAGCCAGCCTTCAAAGTTTGGACTGTTACTTCTGCCAGAGCATTGGATGATGAATGGTATGGAGCTGTCCTTATATGCGAATTCTATTTGACTTTAGGAAATACTCAAATTCCCTGGTGGTAAACAACAGCCCATTATCTGTGACTAACACCTCTGGGAGTCCATGCATTACTAAAGATGCACACGGTTTTTCTATCATCATCCCTGTATATGATGAATGAACTCTATGCACGTCCAGCCACTTTCAGTGGGCAACCACAATGATTAAGAACAATGACCCCATGAAAGGACCAGCACAGTTGATGTGTAACCAAATCCAGGGTTTACCTGGCCATTCTCACAATGTGGAGGAGCTGCTGGTGGTAAATTCTGTCCTTGTTAATGCTCTGGGTACTGCCTCACCAATGCGCCCATGTCTGCATCCAAGTCTGGCCACCAGACATAACTTCTCACCACCATCTTCATTTTGGACACCCCGGATGATCCTGGTGGCATCCAGCCAGTATCTGACAGCAAACTTTGCTCGGGACAATCACTCTTGCTCCGCATAATAATATGCTATTCCCTGACTGTGTTCTGGTCTCTCTGGGTCCAAAAACGTTTCAGTTCTATTTGTTTCTCCCTTCACCACCAGCTATTTCAGTTTTGCCAGGACTGGATCTTTCTGCATCCAAAGTCTAATATCGTCAGCCGTGACTGGAAGTGTATCCAGAAAATTTAAAACTATCGTGGACTCTTCTAGTGGTGGTACCACTGGTGGTGTATCTGCCAATGAGAGGGGGCTCAGTGCATTCACATTCACTACTCAGCCTGCCAGACTGTGTTCCAACTTGTAATTATATGCACTTAGTATTAGAGCCCACTGCTGAATTCAATCTGAAGCTAAGAGTGGCACTAGCTTGTTCTCTTTAATTAAACCAAGTAGGGGTGTGTGGTCCGGTATTATTAAAAATTTCTATCCATAAAGATATTGGTAGAATATCCTGACTCCAAATATGACCGCCATTTCTTTCTTCTCTATCTGAGGGGATTAATGCTGTGCATTAGCCAAAATCCTGCATGCAAAGCCATTGGGCAGCCCTCTCCAGTAGGCCACCTATGAGCTCATACCACCTTGATACTGTATGGGGAGGCATCATATGTCAATACCAGATCTTTCTTGGGATCATTGTGGGCCAGCACATTAAAGAATGAGAGCTGTTCCTTTCCTTTACTGTAAGATATGATTTGGCTACACGACCATTTCCAAGACTGACCCTTTTTTTAGGAATTGATACAATGGTGCCAGGATGGAGGCCAGGTTATTTATGAACTTTCTGTAATAATTCACCAAACCAAGGAAAGACCTAAGCCCTGGTACAGATTTGGGAGCCAGGACACCTTTGATCACTCTCATTTTATCTTCCAACAGGTATAACCCGGTCTTGTCGACTCTGTTGCTCACCTTGGGGTGCCTGGAATGTATGTTTTTACCTTCTAAGGTGTTTAAGCACTATGTCCAAAGTGAGAAATGTTTAAACACTATGTCCAAGTTCTCTAAGGGCTCCTTATTGGTCTTCCCTGTTATTAGCACATCATCTAGATAAATGGAGACCTGGGTTGACCTTGTAAAATGTTGTCCATCATTCACTGAAAAATGGCTCAGGCTGAAGATAACCCTAAAGGCAGTCTCATATATTGGAATAAATCCTTATGGTTATTAATTGTTGCATTCTACTGGGAATCCTCATCTAACCATAATTGTAAGTATGCATGGCAAGATTTGTGAAGGATGGCTGCCCTGCCAGCTTTGTGTATTCAAGGGATTGGGTATTTATCCAGCTGTGAAAAGCTGTTTACCATTTGTTTCAAATCCCCTCAAAGGCGAACCGACTCGTCAGGCTTCACAATCAGTACAACCAGTGTTGCCCATTCCACAAACAGGATTGGTTTGATAGTTCCTTCACTTTCCAGCCTCCTGATTTCTGCCTCTACTTTTGCCCGTGAGGCAAATGGAACGCCTTGCAGAATCATGGAATTGTTTCCTTGTCAACCTTCAAGATGGCCTTGGCTCCTTTGATAGTCCTTAGACCTTCCTGAAAAACCTTTGTTTATTTAATTAGGACTTCACTCAGGCAGCCATTTTCTAATCAAAACATGTTGAGCCAATCAAGGTGAATCTTTCTCAACCTATTCCACTCCATCAAGCTAGAGCCCAAGCCTTTTACTACAATCAGTGGGAACTGAAACCAGCTGCTTCTCAGAAGAGACCGGAACCGAAGTTGTACCCTTCATCTGTAAAGGTTCCCCAGTATAGGTTCTCAGTCTAGCCGAGGTCTTGCACAAAGGGCTGGAGTCCAGACTGAATTTTGTTAAAGACTGGTTCAGCGATCACTGATACAGCCGTGCCGGTATCAATCTCCATTTGAACCGGGTGACCATTTAACCAGATGTTTATTTTGATTGATTCTGTTTGGATGTTGCTAAGCAATTTAATTGTTCCAAACCAGATGTAGGTAGGCTTTCCAGGGTGTGCACTGTCCTGGATACTTGCCTATGAATTATCTTACTCACTTCAGGCCTAGTGGGACTCTTGCTGTCTCGAGTCCAAATACTGGCAGCAACTACAATGGCTTACCAGCCCAGATCCTGAAGAAAATGTTAACCGTTTGGCTGAGGCTTGGCCTTGTTCTGGGGTTTTGCTGTGTGCTGACCTAGAGTCCCTCTGTTCAGGATCTGTTCCTGAGTGATGCAATGTAATTGCCTTCACTCAATTGGTATTCCCTAAGTTCAGTCAGACTGGCGAGGGTGTCCACTTCCATACCCTGCAACTCATATGCTCCACTTGCTACATTTTCCAATGACAAAGCCAGTTGTAGGGCCAATTTGAAGTCCAGTTGAGTTTCAGCTAGGAGACACTTTTGCATGGTCACATCATTAATTCTACATACCAAATGGTCTCTCAGCATCTCATTTAGGGTTAAACTAAAGTCACGTGCCTCTGCCAATCATCTTAACCTAGTCAAAACTCTGAATAAAGATTCCCCTGGTTCTCAAATTTCTGAGTAAAACCAATAGCATCTCTGAATTAGAGGAGGCTTGGGGTCATAATATCCCTTAACTAAATATGTCAATTCAAGAAAAGGTTTAGTGTTTGGTGCCTCAGGAAACATTAGGCTCCTAATAACTGAAAAGGCTGTGGGTCCACAAGCTGTCAGGAGAATTACTTGTTGCTTTTCATTGCCCCAACATCATTTGCCCAGAACAGTAACGCATTCTTTCCATATACTGGGCCCAATCTTTGATGGCAGGATTGAATGAGTCAAGTTCCCAAATGATGGCATGATGCCAAAAATGCTTATCACAACTCAAAGGCAATTGTTGTGAGCGAATCTCTTGTTGCCACTGAAATAACTCCACAGAGGCCGGTATCTCATCACCAAGTCCCCCTTTATTTACACATGGAGAGTCTTTGACACTGATCCAGCTTCCTCAGAGCCAGCTCCCAGAGTGAACAGAACCTTTGGGGAGGCACGGTGGCACAGTGGTTAGCACTGCTGCCTCACAGCACCAGGCACCTGGGTTCAATTCCCGCCTCAGGCGACTGACTGTGTGGAGTTTGCACGTTCTCCCCGTGTCTGCGTGGGTTTCCTCCGGGTGCTCCGGTTTCCTCCCACAGTCACAAAGATGTGCGGGTCAGGTGAATTGGCCGTGCTAAATTGCCCGTAGTGTTAGGTAAGGGGTATATGTAGGGGTATGGGTGGGTTGCGCTTCGGCGGGTCGGTGTGGACTTGTTGGGCCAAAGGGCCTGTTTCCACACTGTAAGTAATCTAATCTCTGACCCTCCTGTTTCTATCTGTCAACCTGATTGGAACAGATTAACAAATTGGAACAGATTAACAGCCCCGATCATGGAACTCATATTCTATGAGATCTACCTGGCTGACCTCGTTACAATCATCACACGATACAGGAATGTAATATTGTTCTGAATAGATATATTAATTGGGTCAGATGGTCTTCCATTTTAAAAAGGCTAATATACTCTGTGAAAAGGTGTTTTTTAATACACCTTGATCAATGATATATCCTTTTGATAAAACTAGCTGAAAATGTGTTGCTGGTTAAAGCACAGCAGGTTAGGCAGCATCTCAGGAATAGGGAATTCGACGTTTCGAGCATAAGCCCTTCATCAGGGCTTATCCTTGAAACGTCGAATTCCCTATTCCTGAGATAGAACATAGAACATAGAACATAGAAGGATACAGCGCAGTACAGGCCCTTCGGCCCTCGATGTTGCGCCGACCGAATCCTACCTAACCTATACTAGCCCAATAACTTCCAAATGCCTATCCAATGCCCGCTTAAATGACCATAAAGAAGGAGAGTTCACCACTGATACGGGCAGGGCATTCCATGAACTCACAACCCGCTGTGTGAAGAATCTACCCCTAACATCGGTCCTATACCTACCACCCCTTAATTTAAAGCTATGTCCCCTAGTAACACCTGACTCCATTAGCGGTAAAAGGTTCTTAGTATCTACCCTATCTAAACCCCTAATCATCTTATACACTTCTATCAGATCTCCCCTAAACCTTCTCTTCTCCAATGAGAACAGCCCCAAGTGCCTCAGCCTTTCCTCATAAGATTTTCCTACCATTCCAGGCAACATCCTGGTAAACCTCCTCTGCACTCGTTCTATAGCTTCCACATCCTTCCTATAGTATGGCGACCAAAACTGCACACAATACTCCAGATGAGGCCGCACCAGAGTCTTATACAACTGCAACATGACCTCAGGACTCCGGAACTCAATTCCTCTGCCAATAAAGCCCAGTACACCATATGCCTTCCTCACAGCACTATTTACCTGGGTGGCAACTTTCAGAGATCTGTGTACATGGACACCAAGATCCCTCTGCTCATCCACACTACCAAGTAGCCTACCATTAGCCCAGTAATCCATCATCTTGTTATTCCTACCAAAGTGAACGACTTCGCACTTAGCTACATTGAATTCCATTTGCCACATTTCCGCCCAGCTCTGCAACTTATCTATATCCCGCTGTAACCTACCACTTCCTTCCTCACTATCCACAACTCCACCGACTTTTGTGTCATCCGCAAACTTGCTTACCCAGCTTTCAAGTCCTTCCTCTAGATCATTTATAAAGATAACAAAAAGCAATGGTCCCAAAACAGATCCTTGTGGTACACCGCTAGTAACTGCGCTCCAAGATGAACATAATCCATCAACTACTACCCTCTGTCTCCTTCCAGCCAGCCAATTCCTAATCCAAACCTCTAATGTATCCTCAATGCCATACCTCCGAAGTTTTAGCATTAGCCTACCATGGGGAACCTTATCGAACGCCTTACTAAAATCCATATACACAACATCTACTGCTTTACCCTCATCCACTTCCTTGGTCACCTTCTCAAAGAACTCAATAAGGTTTGTGAGGCACGACCTGCCCTTCACAAAACCATGCTGGCTATCCCTGATCACGTTATTCCTACCCAGATGTTCATAAATCTTATCCCTTACCATTCTCTCTAAGACTTTGCCCACCACTGAAGTCAGACTCACTGGCCTATAGTTGCTAGGGCTATCCCTACTCCCTTTCTTGAACAATGGGACCACATTCGCTATCCTCCAGTCCTCTGGTACTATTCCTGTTGACAACGACGACATAAAAATCCAGGCCAATGGCTCTGCTATCTCCTCCCTAGCTTCCCATAGGATCCTGGGGTAAATGCCATCAGGCCCAGGAGACTTATCTATATTCATCCTTTCCAATATTCCCAAAACCTCTTCCCTGCATATTTCCAGGGCATCCATTCTAATTATTTGTGATTCCATATTCACATCAGCAACAGTGTCCTGTTCCTGAGTGAATACTGATGAAAAGTACTGATTTAATGTCTCTCCAATCTCCTCCGCCTCCACACACAACTTCCCACTACTATCCTTGACTGGACCGATACCTACCCTAGTCATCCTTTTATTCTTGACATACCTATAGATGCTGCCTAACCAGCTGTGCTTTAACCAGCAACACATTTTCAGCTGTGATCTCCAGCATCTGCAGACCTCATTTTTTACTCTTTTGATAAAACTAGCCAGTCTGTTCTTTTAAGACAAGATATTATCGATGAGTAACATGAGACCTACTTCAGACCCAGAGCTCATTCCATCTGTCCCTGAACTAAAAGCCAACAGACAGAATTACAGTGTCATGTTGTTGGGGTTCATTCCTACAGTAGATATTTTCTTTTAAACAAATTAAATAATAGATAAGTAAACAGCCTTTACATTTTTATAGAACAGAATTTTTATAGGTCACTGCTGATTGCACAATGTTCAGCACCATTCGTGACTCCTCAGATAGTGAAACAGCCCATGTCCAAATGCAACAAGATATGGACAATATCCAGGTTTGGGCTGACAAGTGGCAAGAAGCATTCATGACACACAAATGCCAGGCTATGACCATCACCAATAAGAGACAATCTAACCACCACCCCTTGACATTCAATGGTGTTAACATCACTGAATCCTCCACCATCATTGATCAGAAACTCAACTGGACTCACCAGATAAACACAGTGGCTACAAGACCAGGTCAGAAGCTCTGAATACTGGGGTGAGTAACTCACCTCCTGACACCCCAAAACCTGCCCACCATCTACAAGGCACAAGTCAGGAGTGTGATGGACTATTCCCCATTCGCCTGGATGAGTGCAGCCCCAACAACACTCAAGAAGCTTGACACCATCCAGGACAAAGTAGCCCACTTGATTGGCATTACATCCACAAGCATCCACTCCCTCCACCACCGATGCTCAGCAGCAACAGTGTGTACCATCTACAAGATGCACTGCAGAAATTCACTAAAGATCCTCAAACAGCACATTCTAAGCCCATGACCACTTCCATCTAGAAGGGCAAGGGCAGCAGATATGTGGAAACACCATCACCTTCAAGATCCCCTTCAAGCCATTTACCATCCTGACTTGGAAATGTATTGCCATTCCTTCACTGTTGGGTCCAAATCCTGGAATTCTCTCCCTCCCAGCATTGTGGGTAACCCACAGCAGGTGCACTGCAGCGATTCAAGAAGGCAGCTCAGCACCACCTTTTCAAGGGCAAATAGGGATAGGCAATAAATGCTGACTAGCCAATGATCCCATAAAATGAATAATTTTTTGAAATGGCTAGGAATGTGCAGTTCCAGACTGCCTCTCCCCCAATACTCATCTTCTCCCTGATTATAACTGGAAATCACAACTCTGTCAATTTATTTACATTTTCTGTTCAAATAAGCTGTTCAATCAACCACTACTATTTGCCGCTTTCCTAAAGGCGGATTGTCTTCTGACTGCCATTTTGAATCTTGCTGAAGGATGATAATTTCTAGTTTAACCAGCTACTTAACAACAACAAGAAACTGTGCCTCTATGAGACTGATTCCACACAATGTAAATGTCAATTTTGTTTTGCCCTTGGAGGCACAGGCCTCATTCTGAATATTCAGCGTGGACCATAAGAGTGCTGTAAGGAAAGCCTGCTCTTTTAATAAGTGCACAAGAAAAAGGCAAGGACAAGGAAAAGGAAAGGCACTCATCTCATCATGCAGTGCTCAAGATTAGTGGGAAGCTTGTAAAAACCAGCAGAGGATGACTAAAAAACCTGTAAGGGGTGGGGGAGAAGAGGAAATATGAGGGTAAGCTAGCTAGTAATATAAAAGAAGATTGCAAGTTTTTTAAAAAATATGTAACAGGTAAATGAGAGAGGCAAGAGTGGACATTGGACCGCTGCAAAACGAGGCTGGGGAAGTAGTCATGGGGAACAAAGAAATGGCAGAGGAATTGAAGAAATACTTTGCATCAGTCCTCATGGTGGAAGACACCAGCAGCATACCAGAACTTAAAGAGAGTTGGGGGCAGAGGTGAGCGTGGTGGCCATCACTATGGAGGTGTGGGGAAGCTGAAAGGTTTAAAGATGGATAAATCACCTGGACCAGATAGACAAGACCCCAGTGTTTTGAAGGAGATTGCTGAGGAGATTGTGCAGGTATTGGTGGTGATCTTTCAGGAATCACAGGAATCAGGTAGGATCCCAGAGATCTGAAAAATAGCTAATGGAACACCCCTGTTTAAGAAGGGAGGAGGGCAAAACACAGGAAATTATATGCTGCTTAGCCTGACCTTAGTCACTGGTCCATTATTGAGGTTGGGATTGCAGAGGACTTGGAAGTGCATGGTAAAATAGGGCTGAGTCAGCACAGCTTCATCATGGGGATGTCATTTCTGCCAAATCTGTTTGAATTCTTTGAGGACGCAACAAGCAAGTTAGACAATGGAGGGCTAGTGGATTTCCAAAAGACCTATCCAGATTTAGATAGATTCTCAATCAGTAAGGAATTCAAGGGTCTCAGGAAGGAAGCAGGCGAAGGGTGTCGAGAAACATATCAGCCATGATTGAATTGTGGAGATGACTTGATGGGCGTAATTCTGCTCCTACATCTTATGCTCTCAGCATACCCCACTAGTACTCTAACTCAGGCAGTTGATTCTTGCTATATACTCTGAAAGCTTGACTTGTTCGTGATACATATTGGTAGAACGTATGTAGTTCCAGAGAAGGAGACAAATCACACTGATGTTTGTATCATTCTTGGTCTTGGTCAAAGTATCTCAAGTTTTTCACAGCAGTCTGTTCAGGTTGATTAGGATTGGTGAATTTGCCAGATATAACCGTGCCTTCCTGGACTTCTCCATGTGCCATTCGTTTATCTGCAACTCATTGGCATAATGTTTTTATAATGGCATGCTTCTCTCCCTCACTCTCTCAATCCATCTACCTAATGGTTTACTTTTCTCACTGTCTTGACCTAAGTGTTGCATATGACTCAAAATTCTTAAACATGTAAATTTTGAAGCTGGAAATGAGGTCAGTGGAACAAATGTCTGATCTAAAATATTCTATATGCACCTGTTCTTGGGAGCCTTACAGTGACCTGTCTTATGCATAAGACACTCGTCTAGCAGCCAACTAGTGCAGTGAAGGAAGCCACTTATTCAGCATGCTCACAGGGTTAGAAAGAGACATCATTGAGTGGTTTGAAGTCATTTTTCCAGATTTTTTTTGTTTTTTTCTTTCATCCTGGCCCTTCCGACACTCGGCTTCTCGTGAGACTTTATGCCGAGTGATTTACTGTGTGAACTTTTCTTTATTCATTCATGCAGTGATAGCAACTTGCCCAGCCCATTGCTTTTGAGAAGTTAGTGGTGAACTGCCTTCTTGAACCACTGAAGCTCATTAGATACAATGCCATTAGGAAAGCAGTCTCAGGATTTGACCCAGCGATAGTGAAGAAATGGTGATATATTTCCAAGTCAGGATGGTGAGTAGTTTAGAAGGGAACTTGAAGGTGGTGGTGTTCCCATGTATCTGCTGTCCTTGTCTTTCGAGATATTAGACGTTTGTGGGTTTGGAAGGTGCTGTCTAAGTTTCAGCTGTGCATCTTACAGATGGCACACACTGTTGCTGGGCATCAGTTGTGGAAGGGAGTGATTGTGGGTGTGGTGCCAATCAAGTGGGCTGCTTTGTCCTGAAAGCTTCAAGTGTTATTGGAGCAACATCCATCCAGGCAAGTGGGGAGTATTCCAGCACACTCCTGATTTGTGCCTTGTAGATGGTGGATAGGCTTTGGGGAGTCAGGAGATGAGTTATTCGCCGCAGGATTCCTAGCATCTGACCTGCTTTTGTAGCCAAGAACAGTTCTGAAGAAAGGTCACTCGACCCAAAACGTTGACTCTGCTTTCTCTCCATTGATGCTGAGTTTCTGCAGCAATTTCTGTTTTTGTTTCAGATTTCCAGCATCTGCAGTTCTTTTCTTTATTTTCCATGAAGATTGTCCAGGTCTTGCTCCAGTTGGCCATGGACAGCATATAATTCTTTACATGTCCTGCATGGAAATGCCAAGGTAAGCTTTTGCCAGCAAACCATAATTAGCTACAATCAAGGTGTCTATGACCAGATTAAAGGTATTGTCCTAACTATTGTTGTTTCCTGCTCATGCCCGAAACGTCGATTCTCCTGCTCCTTGAATGCTGCCTGACCTGCTGTGCTTTTCCAGCAACACATTTTCAGCTCTGATCTCCAGCATCTGCAGTCCTCACTTTCTCCTAGTGTCCTAACTAGCCAGCAATTTTTTAAAAGAATTATTTTCATGGTATCTCGGTCAGGAAAAAGCCAGATGCGAAATAATGAGACTTGCTGCTAACATGGATCATTGGGCTGGCACATCCAATTAGTCAACTGTGGCCACACTTGAGGTTTTCATTCCCTTAATTTCTGTCCATCACTTTTACATCCAAGCCACTTCAGAAGTGATCCAATTTTTCACTCCGTCCATTAATGTGCTCTCTTTACCAGTTACAGCCAATGCAAATAAGCAAACCAAGGATGCGTACTCTGAGCACATTATTAGTCAGTGGTGTTAGAGCCATTTTTAAAATTATGCCCAACTTGTTTATGCTAGTAGAGGAGAATCAGCTCCCCCCGTTTACTGAATAAATAAAATACAGACTGAAATAACTCCATAGAGGCTGGTATCGCATCACCATGTCATCCTTTATTTACAGATGAACAGTATCACTGACACTTCTATTTATTTTTTAAAATTTTATTAAACAATTACAAAAGGGTTTACAGAAAAACAGTTAACATTTACAGCTGTATACAACAGCAATTTTACAAGGGAGAGGAGCAGCAAAGCCAGGCCCCAAACCCTAACATTCAAACAGTTTACAGGGAAATGAGGACAAACCTCAAATCCCAGTTTCAAATGTACCAATGTCATTGTTGATGTCTTTGTACATTAGACAATCCTGTTACATAGGAAAATGCAGACAATACAGACCTAGCAAGCCTCCGTCCCTCCCACCTTCCGGCCACTCTCAGGCAGCCCGCCCCTACGCTCCTCCTGGCTCTCGGTCCAACCCATGCCTCTTCCAGTTCTCGGTCCACCCTGACACACCTTACGACCATCTCTAGGACAGCCCGCACCAGTACCCGCCCGGGGTGACAGCAGTCAGGACGGCCTACCCACCTTCCGGCTTCACTAACCACCCTCAGCACCTTCCGGCCACCTCTAGGACAGGCCGTCCCCTTCCCTGGGACGACAGCATGCAGGGTAGCCCACAAGCCTTCCGGATCTCAGCCTGCCCCTACGTGCCTTCTGGCTCTTGGCTGCTCTGATACACCTTCCGACCACTTCTAGGACAACCCGCCCTGATCACCCCTTCTCGGGACGACAGCACTCAGAACGGCCTACCAACCATCTGGCTCTCAGGGCAACTGGCATCAGGGTGGCCTACCCAACCTCCGGCTCTCAGGACAGCCTACCAACCTTCAGGTTCACAGGATGGCCTACCCACCCTCCGGTTCTCGGGGTGACAGCTTTCAGGACGACGCATGAGGCTCCCAGCTCACAGTAAGGCCTGTCAGACCCAGGGACACACAAGACAGTGCAGGTGGTAGATCCAGGAAACACCACAATACAGTTAGTTACCAAAAAACACAGAGTCCTTTCTGGTGCACACAGAGTCCAGATATCAAGTCTTCAAAATGTAGAGTCCATTCTCAGGAACAGAGTCCACTCCAGTTTTTAAGGTGCATTGTCCAAAATGGAGTCCATTCCAAACTGCAGAGTCCATGCCTGAAGGCAGCAAATGCACACCCCACAGCACACAGGTGTTCAGTCTCCATGGAGTCCTGGCCCAGCCTTGGAAACCCAGGCCCACACTCAGGAACAGTACATTGTACAATTAACTCATAGGGGTTTGGTCCACTCCCAAAGGAAAGGTCTTCTCCCAAACTCCAGGATACAGTAAGTGCTCACCTCCCAGCACACACACAGGTGTTCAATCTTCAGAGGCCCAGTCCCAGGGCTAGGCCTCCCCACAGGAACAGCTCCTCTGGTAAAACGTATGTCTTCCACAAGGCTCAATCAAAACACTAAAAATGGTGAAGACACATACAAAAAACAAAGGAAACTAGAGTCCTAGGGCTAAGCCCTACTACAAAATTAACATTGTCCTTTTCTCAAAAGTAAAAAGAGAAAAGAGAAACACACAGGCTGTAACCAGCCAGTGAAACAACACTCCCCTAATGAGAACTGAGTTACACCTGAAACACATTATGTGCATCAGGAGTTTAACAATCAGTCCTCACTAAAAGGAATGCCAGTTAACAAACTGGCTAAATAATTCAGCCAGCTCAGGAATCAGGTTTCCCCCTCCCAAAAAAAGGAAGCAGGAACTAACAGTAACATACTGACTGTAATACCAGCCAGCACAGAGTCAGTCCCCTAAACTGAGGAGACTCTGAATCTCCTGTTTATATCAGTCAGCCAGGTCTCCCTGATTAGACCAGATTAACAGCCCCAATCAGGGAACTCAGAATCTATGAGGTCCACCTGGCTGACCTCATCATCATCACTGGATCAGTGATGCTGGAAGTGCACAGCAGTTCAGGCAGCATCCAATGAGCAGCGAAATCGATGAAGGGCTTTTGCCCGAAACGTCGATTTCGCTGCTCGTTGGATGCTGCCTGAACTGCTGTGCACTTCCAGCACCACTGATCCAGAATCTGGTTTCCAGCATCTGCAGTCATTGTTTTTACCTCGTTACCATCACTGCAGGAACAATTTGGCCTGACCTAGCCATATAGAGGTGCTGAGAATGAAGCTACTGAATACAGAATGATCTCTGAAATTGCACTACTACTGTTGACTCACTTACCTATGTAGTCCACTATTTGGTTTTGGCAGAGGTTGTGTAGTAATATGAGTGGACTGAGAGCTATGAAAATAGCATAATTGAATTAAATATGATGAAAATGGAATTATTATATGGCCTTAAGGCATTTGGAATCACATTTTGTGTTCCTCATTTTTCGTGGCAGCAAATACTCAGGAAATAAGTCATTTTTTTGATTTAACTAGCAATTTCTCTTTTGTCTGTGGTGGCCAATCAAATTGTTGCTATACAAGCACACTTGTAGCAACATTGTAACTTTGTAATTTACGACTTCTGTGTGGTAGCTTTATATATTGGTTGCTACATCCTACCTAATTTTATGGTCAGTTATTCCATCTTTATGATACTGTGGCATTGTAATTTACAGCTTCTAATTAATTATTGAATTGAACTGGGTATTCCTTTAGTATACATTTAGAAACTGAGGTGCAAATAAAAGTTACAGTTAGCTGTATATCACCATTGCCCTGCAGTGAGTCGCCCTATTTTTACACATTGAGACAGAGGGACCTTGGCTGAGGTGTTAGATGAATAGTTTGCATCTGTTTTTACAAAAGAGGAGGATGCTGCCCAGGCCATGTTGACAGTGAAGAAAAGTATGTTACCAGAAGGGTTCAAAATTAATCATTCTCACCAGTCATATTTCACTTGACAGGATGAGTTAACTTCCCAAATTGGACAGCTATTGCAGATGACATTAAGAAATAATGATTTTTTTTGTTCCTGGTTATTGGACTGGATTTTAAGATTTTTGTCCTGCAGCTCTACTTATTTGATGCAAAGATAGAATAAGGAAGAAGTCTTGGATAGATTATTGGTACTTACAGTTGACAAGGAACCAGGAGAGATATAATCAAAGATTTTGAAGAATGTGAGGATAGAAATCGGATTCAGGGGAGGCGCCGAAAGACTGGGAGAAATGCAAATATTACAGCCTTGATCAAAAAAGCTTCTCAGGATAATCCTTGCAATCACAGACCAGCTAGTGGTGGTGGGGAAACTTCAACAAATAATTATTTGGAATAGAATTACTAGTTGCATAGAAAAAGGTAAGTCGATTAGGAAGAGTCAGCATGAATTTCTGAAGGGAAAATCATGTTTAACCAACTTTGTCGAGTTTTCATTTAAGTCGTAATAGAAAGGGTCAATGAAGGTAACGCTGTGGATGTGGTATGTGTAGATCGTGTAGTGCAGTTCCCCAAGATTCGGAATTGGACCCTTGCTTTTCCTGTTATATATTAATAATCTCAATCTTGGTGGGCAGGGTACAATTTCAAAGTTTGCAGATGATACAAAACCTGGAAGAATTGTAAACTTTGAGAAAAGCAGTGTGGATATTCAAAAGGACATTGACAAGTTGGTGGAGTGGGCACATAAGTGGCAGATAAGGTTCAATACATGGAGGTGCAAGATGATGTACTTTGTTTGAAAGGACATTGAAAGGCAATATAAAATAGGAGAAATAATTCTAAAAGGGGTGCAGCAGCAAAGGGACTGTGACAAAGACATGCACAGATCATAGAAAGTGGCAACACAGTTTGAGACGGCAATATTTTAGGGCAGCATAGTTGCACAGTGATTATGTCCTGACATGGTGGTGAACTCTTCTGCTAATGAAACCAAACAATCAGAAAAGCACGCCTCACCTCGTAATCTGTTAAAGTATGAGTGACAGAGAACTACCCAAATTCCACTATTTAAAGAAAATATCAATTTATTCTTTAAAAGTGAACATTAAACAACAACCATTTACAACTCTAAGCCTCCTTTCTTCTAACTGCTTGTTATCTGCCTCCAACTCTATATAATATACTGTTCCAATAAATACCCCAATTAAAATTACATTAACCTAATTTTTAAAACCCTATTGTGACTTTCATCTCTGGTGTCTGTCTTCCTCTGGCTGTAGATCTCCCTGAGTTGTCTTCGGTCTTTTGCTGCAAAGATATTTCATATGAAAAGGTACCTTTGATAGAGAGTGTTTTGCTAGCAGTTACACTGACGATGGCAGTTGGTCGCTCTCTCTGGCTAACTATCAAAATGCCAGCTTCTTTATACCCTAAACATTGGATCATCTTATTGGTTCGATGTTGTCAAAACATTGAATTCAAATTCAATTGGGTTTTAGTATCTTGGGAATTAATTTAAACTGATTGGTTCAATTTGAACTGTTGTGAAAACATAGCACCAAAAGTCAGGTATTTATTTCATAGCCAAATGTTACATATTTTTAATTTTCCAGTAAACCCTGAGACTGCTCGTCAGTCACATTACAGGCGCCTGCAAGCTTTAAGTGCAAAACAGCTTACATTCTCTCTTAAAGGTACAGTACACTCCTTCAACTTCATAACACCTTTCCCCTTAAGAAAAAAATGAACCATCATAATGAAAAGATGGCTTTGTTTATTTTCCAATTCTTAACCCCATTACTGTGAAATACATAGGACGTTGATCTAAGTTCATATTAATTTTTGCACACACACATATAAAACATTGATATCTGTTCAATCTTACCTATACTTCATCCTTTAAATCTGCAATAACGCATCTGCTATCACATTCTTATGACCCGCAGCATGTACGCTTTATAAATTGAAAGTCTGTAACATAAGACTCCAATGAAATAGTCTCATATTCTTGTCTTTAAATCATTCCAAGAATGTTAGAAGATTGCAATCCGCGTACACAACCACCTCTAACACATTGTTCATCACATAAACATTAAAATGTTGTAAGGCCAGTACCAAACTCAAGAATTCACTTTTGATAATAGAATATTTTCTCTGGTGTGTGTTGAGTTTCTTTGAAAAGTAACCAACTGGCCATTCAATTCCATCATCCTCTTCCTGTAGCAGTACAGCATGAACTCCTATGCCATTAGCATCAATTACAACTTTGAAGGCTTTCAAAACGTTTGGTGGAGCTAGAACTGGTGCAGTGGTTAATACGGCTTTTAAATTGTCAAATGCTTTCTGCCATTGTTCTGTCCACTGAAATTTTGTGTTCTTCTTCAGCGAATCTGTTAACAGTGCCATTACGTTGCTGAAGTTTGGAACAAATTTCCGGTAGAATCCGCTTAGTCCCAAAAATCAAAGCACCTCTTTCTTCGAGGTTGGTCATGGAAATTTCTTGAAGGCTTTCATCTTTACATTCCTTGGGGTCAACCTTCCATGACCGATGTTATATCCCAAGAACATCACTTCTGCTTTCGCGAATTCTGTTTTCTTTAAGTTTATTAACAGTTTTGCCTCTCTTAATTATTCAAAGAGCGCTACCAAATGTACCATGTGATCTTTCCATGACTCACAAAATATCACTGCATCATCCAGATAGGCTGCACAGTTTGTTAACCCAGCCATAACTCTGTTCATGAGTCTTTGGAATGTGACTGATGCGCTCTTCGTTCCAAAGGACATCACTTTGAATTGATATAGCCCATTTGGGATTACAAATGCAGAAATTTCTTTTGCTTTCTGTGATAAAGGTACCTGCTGGTAACCACACAGTAAGCCCAACTTGTGATGTAACTGGCTTGTCCAACTTTCTCTATACAGTCCTCCGATATGAGTCCGATTTTGTTATGGAGTTGACTTTCCAATAGTCGACACAAAATCATTGCATCCCTTCAAGTTTGGGAACTAACACAATTGGAGAACTCCACTCATTCTGACTCGGTTCGATGATATCTTTGTTGAGCATCACATTCACTTCCTTCTGGTCCTGTGTGGCTTTGAGAGGATTAAGCCTGTAGAGGTGTTGTTTTATCGGAACAGCAATCCCCACTTCACCTCATGCATAATAGCGTTAGTCCTCCCTGTTTTATTCCTGCATATGTCCTCATACTGCTGCAACAAACCTTTCAACTGGGTACTTTGCTCCTGAGACACATAGTTCACTAACCTATCACACTCCTCAAGGACTTGCTCATTTTGAGGCACATCAAACTCCATGACATCTGGATTCTTCACTCTGTGGGGCAGTAACTAACACTTGATTCTCCAGTTCCCTATCTCTGTTATAATAAGGTTTCAACATATTCACATGACATACCCAATACAGTTTTTTCCTATCAGGCATCTTTGCCAGATAGTTTACCTCACTCAACGTTTTCTCAATTTGATAGGGACCACTAAACCTGGCTTTGAAGGGATCTCCTACCATTCGTAACAATGCTAATATGTCATCCCCACAAAAAATGTCTGAATTTCAGAGTTTTTATCTGCCACATGCCTCATTTTATGCTCTGCCCTCTTCAGGTTCTGTTTAACTAACTCACCTACCTGTTTTAATCTCTCCCTCACCTCCGATACATAATCCAAGTGTGAGATCTCCGACTTCAGTTCTGTCAATTTCTCTTTAATTAATTTCAAAGGCCTTCTCACTTCATGTCCAAATATTAACTCAAAGGGAGTAAACTGAGTAGATTCATTTGGGGCATCTCTAATGGCAAACTATATGAATGAAATACTTTTATCCCAATCATTCAGGTAATCCTGACAGTATGCTCTTAACATGGTCTTCAGGGTCTGACACCACCTTTCCAAGACTCCCTGGGATGCAGGATGGTACACACTTGACTTAAAGTGCTGTATGCCTAAGCTATCCATGACTTCCTTAAACAGCCAGGCAGTAAAATTAGACCCTTGGTGTGACTGAATCTCTCTGGGTAGCCCATACTGCGTGAAGAAAGCTACTAATTCCTCAATCACCCTTTTTGCCTTAATACTCCATAATAGAATTGCCTCCGGAAATCTGGTAGACACATCCATTATGGTTAGCAAATACTGGTTCCCACTTTTAGTTCTTGGGAGGTGTTACGACATGGGGTAAACCCATCTGCTAATTTAAACCCGACACACAGAGAAGCTCACCTCACACCGTAATCTGTTAAATTTTAAGAGGCAAAGGGCTATGCTGGATTTCACTATTTAAAGTAAAAATTAACAATTTTATTCTTTAAGTTGAACAGAGAACATTAAAACCAGAAATATTTGCAACTCTTTTTCTCTTAAATCTATCTTTTACTTCCCACTCTACAATACTGGTCTGATAAATTCCCTCTTAAAGTTATGGCAAATCAACTTCAAACTCAGTTGTCGTCTTCGGATGTCAAACTTTCTCTGTAGGTTTCTCTAGGTCAGCTTTGGTCATCTGCTGCACAAATTCCTTATGGACAGGTACTTTTCAGAGAGCTATTCTGCTGATAGACTTGACTTGTAGGTGCTCTTTGCTGTTCTCCCCCTAACTGTTTATACCCCAAACCATTGGATTATTTCATTGGTTTGATGTCATCCCAAACAGTCAAATTCAAGTTTGATTGGAGTTTGGTATCTGGGGCATAATTTAAACTGATTGGCCAAATTTGAATTTGTTTTTGTACCATGGCAAACAGCACCAGCTATTTGTATCAACCAAGTGTT
Source organism: Hemiscyllium ocellatum (assembly GCF_020745735.1). Classification (NCBI taxonomy): domain Eukaryota; kingdom Metazoa; phylum Chordata; class Chondrichthyes; order Orectolobiformes; family Hemiscylliidae; genus Hemiscyllium; species Hemiscyllium ocellatum. The sequence goes on along the minus strand of NC_083453.1, from coordinate 13,801,553 downwards.
ACATTTTTAAATTGTTCAGCACATTGTGCTTTCAGTCCTTGCCAGCTTCCTCTCTCTTTCTCTTAAAGGTACAGTACATACACGTTCATAACAGGAGGGGACCTACACTATCAATCATAACCCGCATGAAAGGTTCTTCAAATGCGGGAATTGACAACAAATGTGCTTCTTTTATTACTGCCTGTAGCTTACCTACCATTTGGCATCTATGACATGTACGGCAAAAGTTAACCATGTCCTTGTGCATTCCAGGCCAACAGAAATACTTTTCTACCTTAGCTTGCATCTTCCGTGCACCTAGGTGACCTTCTAGTAGGAATTCATGTGCTACCATAACATTTCTTGTCTGTATGCTACTGGCAACACAGTCTGGTGCACTTCAGCCCATTTCTCCTCTGCACTAACCTGCTGTTGTCTTAGGATTCTATCTTTAAGATAATAACCTTGAGGAGTATTCTCTGCCTCCTTTTCTGAGTATGCATCAACGTATATATCTTTTATTGTCTTGTCTTTCTGTTGTAAGTCCATTAGCCTTTCAGGACTAAACATTTCTGCCTGACTCTCAGCCTGCTCAGGTTTTTCCTGCTCCATTACGTCAAACAGGGTGTCTGCTAACTGAATCTCAACACCTTCATCTTTCTCTTTAGTTTTTGCTTCATGCTGTGATTTACGATAGTGGGATCTGGTTACTTCACAGTCTGGGAAAATTCCAGGGTATTTTTCTTTTAACTCCTCAGTTCCCTGGTTTTCCTTTGGTTTCACCACAACGAGGGTTGTCACTCCCACCTTGGACCCTGCTAAATCATTCCTAAGAACAAACTGTATTCGTGGAACTGACACTGTCAATCACTCGCACTGTAACTTCCCCAGTCTTGAGTTAGCACTTCAACTTGATCTTACCTAGAGGAAAGCTAAATTTTTGTTCATCTATTCCACAAATTACCACTCTCTCGGGTAATGGATCAGAAAGAGTGCAAATGTATTAATCTCTCTTGCTATTAGAGACTGATTAGATCCTGTATCTCTCAAAATTATAACTCGTTTTCCTTCTCCCTCTATTCTTTCTGAATAAATTGTAACCAGAGAAGCAAAACCCTTTTATAGATCAGGCACAAACTCCAAACTCAGCCCCTGTCTCGGCTGTGCACTCCCCTGCAGCTCCTTGACTTTTCTTGGGGTTTCCTTTACTACTTTCACTAATGCCACTGGCTTAGCTTCTTTCACCACATCCTTTCCCACAGTGCCTTTCTTTAATGACCAGCACTGTGACGTCACGTATCCACATTACCACAGTGAAAACACCTGAGGCCTTTCACCTCCTTTCCACCCTCTTGGACTTGTTTGTTAACCTGTTGTAACCAATTACCAGTGTTCTCTACTTTTTATAGTGTAGGATTTCCCCTTCTCCCAATTTCTATCCTTCACAGGATGAAATTCCTGTTGGAAGCTAAACTTTGCCTTATGCACCAATCATAATCATCTGCCATCTCTGCTGCTCTTCTCACTTCTTGAACTTTCTGTTCATCCACATGAAGTCTTATCATCTCTGGAAGTGAGTTTTTGAACTCCTGCAGAATAATCTCTCTTAGAATCTCATAAGTCTTATCTATCCACACCCATCTATCAAAATTACCATGTTTAATTCTTTTGAACTCAACATAAGTCTGGCCTGGTTCCTTCTTTATGTTTCTGAACTGCTGTCTATATGCTTCTGGTACCAATTCATAAGCACTCAAAATAGCCTGTTTGACTTCTTCATCATCTCTTCACCCTTCATATGACAGCGCTGCAAATACCTCACTAGCTCTGCTGACCAGCTTAGTCTGAACTAGCATTACCCAAAAATCCTCTGACCACTCAATCTGTGTTGCCAGTTTTTCAAACGAAATAAAGAAGGCTTCGGCATCTTTCTCATCAAAAGGTGGCAGTGTTTTAACATATTTGTAAACATCACTACCTTCTCTGTTCATCTCCATCCTGTTAATTTGACTTTCCTGACTAAGTCGCTACTTCTGAAATTCAATTTCTCTCTCCTTTTCTCTCTTTTTCTCGCTCCCTTTATCCTGTCTCTCTTTCTCTTTCTTCTCTCTCACCTTGCTCAGCTATGAACCTTCTTTCTCTTTTTTCCTCTCTATTTCTTTTTCCTCTCTCTCTCCCTTTGTTTTTCCTTTCTCAGTCTTTCTTTTTCCTCTGTCATTCTTATTCCTCTCTCTCTCTTTGCTTATCTTCTAACTCCATTTTTCTCAATTATAGTTTAAGTTTTTTTTCTAATTCTACTGCACTTCTCTGTTTCTCTGATGCATCTAAGTGCTTGACTAACTCCCTTACGATTTCAGCTTTACTTTTGTCCTTGGTTAAACCCAAATCTAACCTCTTTGCTAATTCTAAAAGTATGGTCTTTTTCTATCCTTCTCAACTTTCTTGGCAAATTTGGGAATCATCTTCAAACCCCAGAACCTCTTTAGCAATCGTAAGAACTATTTCTCTCACTTTTAATTTAACCAACCACAAATAATCGAAATTAAACAAATTGTCTCACCTACATTTTATTTAAAGGTTTTGGACGCTACTTGGCAAGTGTTTAAATCTGCTAGGATTTTTTGTACTCCAAATCTGTTCAAATCTGTCCAAATCTCAGACTGGATCTGTCTAAACCTGTCCAAATCCCGGACAAGCCCCAAACCTGTTCTGACGGGCAGTGAACTCTTCTGCTAATTAAACCAAACACGTAGAAATGCTCACCTCGCCTTGTAATCTGTTAAAGTATGAGTGACAGAGAACTACCCAAATTCCACTATTTAAAGAAAAAAAGATCAATTTATTCTTTAACTCTAAAAGTGAACATTAAACAACAAACATTTACAACTCTGAGCCTCTTTTCTCGAACTGCTTGCTATCTGCCTCCAACTTTATAACAGTATACTGTTCCAATAAATGCCCCTATTAAAATTACATCAACTTAATTTTCAAAACCCGAGAGCAGCTGTCGTCTCCAGTGTCTGTCTTCCTCTGGCTGTAGATCTCCCTGGGTCATCTTTGGTCTTTTGCTGCAAAGATATTTCATATGAAAAGATGCCTTTGATAGAGAGTGTTTTGCTAGCAGTTACTCTGATGATGGTAGTTGGTGCTCGCTCTCTCTCTGGCTAACTCTCAAAATGTCTGCTTCTTTATACCCAAACATCAGATCATCTCATTGGTTCAATGTTGTCAAAACATTAAATACAAATTTGATTGAGCTTTAGTATCTTGGGGCATAATTTAAACTGTTTGGTTAATTTCAAACTGATGTGAAAACATAGCAACCAAAACTCAAGTATTTGTTTCACAGCCAAATGTTACATATTTTCAATTTTCCAGTACATTCTGAGACTGCTAGTCAGTCACATGACATGTGCCTGCAAGCTCAGTGCAAAATAGCTTTCACTCTCTCTTAAAGGTACAGTACACTCCCTCAACTTCATAACAGTTAGCACTACTACTTCACAGTGCATGGACTTAGGTTCAATTCAATCCTTCAGTGTCTATGTGGAGTTTGCACATTCTCCCTATGTCTGCATGGATTTCCTCCAGGTGCTCCCGTTTCCTCCCAGTCCAAAGATGTGCAGGTTATGTGGATTAGTTATGGTAAATGTGGGGTATATGGGGACAGGGTAGGGGGACTTGGTCTGGGTGGAATGCTGTTTGGAGGATCAGTGCAGATACAATGGTGAAGTGGCCTCTTTCCATACTGTAAGGATTCTGTTTTCTATTCATTCATGGGATGTGGGCACTGCGGCTGGCAGCAGTTATTGTTGTCTTAAACCACTGTTGGAGAGGGACTTCAAGGATTTTGACCTGATGGCACTGAAACTAGTGGCAATAGAAATTCCAAGTCAGAATGGTAAATGGCTTGGGGAAACTTGCAAGTCGGGATGTTTGCCAATGATTGCACAATGTTCAGCACCATTTGTGACTCCTCAGATACTGAAGCAGTCCATGTCCAAATGCAACAAGATCTGTGCAATATCCAGGCTTGGGCTAACAAGTGGCAATGACCATCTCCAAAAACAGATATTCTAATCATCACCACTTAATATTCAGTGGTGTTACCATCACTGAATCCCCACTATCAACATCCTTGGGGTTACCATTGATCAGAAACTCAACTAGACTTGCAACATAAACACAGTGGCTACAACAGCAATCAGAACCTAGTAATTCAAGTGCGGCAAGTAACTCACCTCCTGACTCCCCAAAGCCTGTCCACCATCTACAAAGTATAAGTCAGGAGTGTGATGAAATACTCTCCACTTGCCTGGATGGGTGCAGATCCAACATCACTCAAGAAGCTTGACACCATCCAGGACAAAACAGTCCATTTGATTGGCACCACATCCACAAGCATCCCCTCCCTTCACCACCGATGCTCAGGAGCAGCAGTGTGTACTATCTACAAGATGCACTGCAGGAATTCACCAAAGATCCTCACGACAGCACCTTCCAAACCTATGACCAGTTCCAACTGGAAGGACAAGGGCTGCAAATACATGGGAATGCCACCACTTGCAAGTTCCCTTCCAAGTCATTCACCATCCTGACTTGGAATTATATTGCCGTTCCTACACTGTTGATGGATCAAAATCCTGGAATTCTCCTCAGAATACTGTGAGTCAATCTACAGAATGTGGACTGCAACATTTCAAGAAGGCAGCTCATTACCACCTTCTTAAGGGCAACCAGAATGGGCAATAAGTGCCAGTTCTACTAGCGACACCCACATCCCACAAGTGCTGTTCCACCCACAAAACAAAAAAGAACAAGAGGGCATAGATTTAAAGCGATGGGTAAACAAAGCAAGGGTGATGTGAGAAAAAACATTTTCACACGTGGAATTGTTAGGATATGGAGTGTTCTGCCTGGAAACATGGTGGAAGCAGGTTCAAGTGAGGCATTCAAGGCGGCATTGGATGGTTTTTTTGATAGAAATGGTTTGCAAGGCTGGTGATTGGCACTACATACTAGAACTGATGCAGGCATCATGGGCTGAATGGCCTCTTTCTGTGCTTTAATAATTTTGTGATTCTGTAATTCTGTTGTCCTGTTGACAGTGCATTTGCTCTAAAAATCTATTTGCACATGCAAGTTCCCTTCAAGACCAAATCTTAGTGCTTGTTTAAAAGAACATCCTGTCCTGGCTCCATCACAGTATATCTTTTCTTTCTAAAATTGACAGCTGAAACATTTGAGTTGAGCATGAATGCTCATTAACTTTTAATCATGTACTTAATAGATTAAACATAATGATTGCATGGGTAATGTCACATCTAACATATCACCAAAACCTACAGTTAATGAAAAGGAAAATTATTAATCTAAAGTGAAATCAAATTTCTCAAGATGAAAAATGTTTGGCAATAATTACTCACTGTTATTTAAAGTTAAACTACCTCCCACTTTCTTTTTCCCCATTCAACAGTAATTTCCTTAATTCAAGCACTGTGCAGAGGTTCTCACTGGAGCTAAGACCCAGGTTTTCCTATTAGGGAGCTTATAACAGCAGGCAAATAGATTTTAGACAGTAACTCAGCTGGTGAGGGAATTCCCAACACTATGCAACTTCTCATCGGCATTAATAACCATCATAATTGATTACTGCTCCAGCTATTAAAACCCAATTAAAATCCTAATTAAACTGCAGAATTGTAGCCAAACCTTTCTGTCAACGGTGTTTTCAACTGCAAGTTGAGGGTTAAGTTCTAGTCATACATGGTACTACTTGTCATTGGGCTTGCTACTGTTAAACCAGTATAAAAACACTCCAATACACAGAAATTGTTTGTGCTGTGCAGCTGCGGAGACAAAGGTGATGAGGAATTACCAATGGTCACAGCCGAAAGGATTATCTTTACTTTAACTGAACAAACCTTCAAGTGCAGGTTGACAGCTCCTTGAAAGTGGAGTCACAGGTAGATAGGATAGTGAAGAAGGCATTTGGTATGCTTTCCTTTATTGGTCAGAGTATTGAGTACAGGAGTTGGGAGGTCATGTTGCGGCTGTACAGGACACTGTTGGAACATTGTGTGCAATTCTGGTCTTCCTGCTATAGGAATGATGTTGTGAAATTTGAAAGGGTGCAGAAAAGACTTACAAGGATGTTGCCAGGGTTGGACAATTTGAGTTATAGGGAGAAGCTGAATAGGCTGGAGCTTTTTTCTCTGGAGCATTGGAGGCTGAGGGGTGACCTTATAGAGGTTTATAAAGTCAGGAGGGGCATGGATAGGATAAATAGGCAAGATCTTTTTTTCTTGGAGTGGGGGAGTCCAAAATTAGAGGGCATAGGTTTCGGGCAAGAGGGAAAAAATTTAAAAGGGACCTGAGGGGTAACCTTTTCACCACAGAGGGGGTGCGTGTATGGATTGAGCTGCTAGAGGAAGTAGAGGAGGCTGGTACAATTATGGCATTTAAATGCATCTGAACAGATATATAAATAGTAATGGTTTAGAGGGATATGGGCCAAATGCTAGCAATTTCGGGCTAGATTTATCTCGGATATCTGATCGGTGTGGCCAAGTTGGACCGAAGGATCTGTTTCTGTGCTGCACAGCTCTACGACTCTCTGACTATAAGTGACAGGCAAGGCCCAAAAATATTTTTGAGCTCAGTCAGCAACCTTTGAATTAAATATGTTGATAAAAACAAAGCTTGTGAACATATTATTGTTATTTCTAACATGTTGTTTGATGCCTTTAAAGCAAGCAACATCTCTTTTATTGCATTTCTACTGCAAAGTAGAGCAATCAGTGGTAAGTACACTACACCCATGAGCATACTTTTACGGACCAGGCCAGACCCCTCAAAACATTTCAAGAAGGTAGCCCAAACCTGAACTTTGCTATTTGATTTAGGTAAGTGTATAGCAGATTTTCCCAGAGAGAATTAGCTGATCAGCCAACTTAGATGTTAAACAAAACAGAATTTATTTACAAGAATACGGAATGAAACACAAAGAACAGAAAATAGAATACCCAAATAACTTATCCTATCCGAATGCGACAGGCGATCCCAACTTAATGATGCTGTTCCAAAATACTCGTAACATTCCCAATAAACAGCTCTTGGCACAAAAGATAAAATCAAACAAGGGCTTACAGGCTTGAAGTTAGAGAGTAAGAGAGAGAGAGAGAGAAAAACAGGCTGGAAACTTGCTTCCAGCAACCTTTCTTCACACACACTGTTGCTGAACTGCCAGAGCTGCTGAACTGGCCACTCCCCTTTCGTTATACAAGGATTTTTTTTTACTTGAAAGCCTTCTGCCTGAGGCGGTGTCTGATTGTTGTAAACAACTGGGCCCTAAAATCTACCCAAACTCTCAGACCTTTCAGAGTCTGGGCCATTTACAACCTCTCTGAAAAAAATTGAGGATGACATAACTTTGCCAGAATAAGCAGTCCGTCGCAATATAGTAAATTAGGCACTGGCCGTCTCCATTGTAAATGTCAGATCTCAATTGAGTGAATATAATGCACCTCACAGCCTACTATCCATGTGCCCAGTAGGCATTTATTTTAATTTCAAGAAGGAACATTGTTACGCACTACAAAGGAAAAGTGCAGTGAGAAGAATATAATATTTAGTTTGCTCTAAATTTCTGTCGACAAGTTGAGTACTGTACTGTGAACATTTCTGGTCCCCATTTATAAAAAAAAATTCAACGGAGAAGCTCAACAAAGGAGTTATTCGTACTATATCCAGGTTGAGAGATTATACCTGTTATACACCAGGCCCGATCCCTCAAAACATTTTCAAGCACTAAGCTCAGACTGCAACATTCCTATTTGTTTTAGGTAAGTGTATAGTGGACATTCTTGGAGTGAATTAGCTGGTCTGACTGCTAAGTTTTAAACAAACAGAATTTATTTCCAAAATTAAGGAATGAAACACAAATAACAGAAAATAGAATATCGGATAACTTATCCTATCCAAACCCGACAGACTATCCCAACTTGATGATGCTGTTCCGAAAATACTTGCAACAGTCCCAATAAACATATCCCTTAGCACAAAGAGTAAAAATGAAACAAACAGGCTTGAAGTTAGAGAGAGAGAGAGAAAGTACTCGGCTGGACTTGCCCCACCAGCTTTTCGTCACACACACTGCTGCTGATCTGAATCAAAAACTCTAATCTAAATGAAGGCTAGCTACACAGTTAGCTGGCCACTCCCCTTTGATTATACCAGTTTTTTTTAAAGACATGAAAGCCTTAGGCCAGAGGCATTATCTGTTTGGGGTAAACAAAAAGGACCCCAATAAACCTTTTAAACCCAGCCTAGTTGGAGCCTGGTCAATTACCCCCTCTCTGGAAAAAAACGCAAGGGCACTATAACCTTGTAAAAAGACCAGCATTGTGACACCTCCCGCTTAAAAAAATGAACCAGGATTTATTTTCCAAAACCCCAAAAAATAGTGGTTAGTACCCTACAACACACATATACATTCACTGACTATAAGCATGCAAACATGCACAACCACATTTGGGTTCAGTCTGTGTTTCTCCACCACCAAACGCCTCCATCTCTCATTCGAGTCTTGATAATGCATCAGCAATCATGTTTTCTTGACCAGCCACATGCACAATTTTCAAATTGAATGGCTGTAACAACAGGCTTCATCTAAACAGTTTGGCATTTTTGTTCTTAAATTTCTCCACAAACTTCGATGGGTTATGATCAATGTATATGATTGTCTCAGATGCGTTGCTGGTAATATAAATACTGAAATATTGTTGTGTCAACACCAAGCTCAAAGTCTCCTTCTCAACTGTTTAATATTTCTGTTGATGAACGTTCAATTTCCTGGAAAACTACCCCATAGGTCTTTCTATCTTCTCGTTGTCTTTCTGCAGGAGCACAGCACCAACACCCATAACGCTCGCATCGATAACCACCTTGAATGGCTTTGTGTAATTAGGTGTGGCTAATACTGGGGCAGTGGTTAACACAGTCTTTAGACAGTCAATGCCCTCTGACAGTCTGCTGTCCACTGAAAGTTCTTGCCTTTTTTTAGCAATTTAGTGAGTGGAGTAGCCACACTGCTAAAATTTGGCACAAACATTTCACAAAATCCACTCAATCCTAGGAACTGTAATACTGCTCTTTTTGGGAAATCCCTGAATTACTTTTGTTTTCATATCCTGTGGGGCCATTTGTCTGTGTCCAGTAACATGGCCCAGAAAGGTGACTTGGGCTTGGGCTTTGGCAAATTCACTTTTAGCCAGGTTTACCACCAAGCCTGCCTTCCAAAGTCGATCAAACAAGTCCGATAACTGCAGTAAATGTTCCTTCCATGGTGACTAAAAAAAAATCACCAGGTCATCAATATACACCAAACAGTTGGGTAATCTGGCAATGACCTTATTAGTTAGTCTCTGAAATGTGGCTGGAGCATTTTTCATACCAAATGGGCTGACTTTAAACTGATGCAGTTCATTTGGTGTTACAAAAGCCAAAATTGCCTTTGCTCTCTCTGACAAAGGTTCCTGCCACTACTCTCTGAGCAAGTTCAACTTAGAAATATAAGTTACTTGTCCCACCTTTTCAACACAGTCTTCCAACCGCGGAATAGGATATGCATCAGTCTTTGTAACTGCATTGACTTTGTGATAGTCCACACCGTTGGGTACCATCTGGCTTTGGCACCATTATTATGGGTGAGCTCCAGACACTGTACCTCACTTCGATTATGCCATCTTGGAGCATGCATTCAATCTCCTTCTGAACCTGTGCCCACTTCAAAGGGTTATGCCTGTAAGGATGTTCATTAATCGGAACAGCATTTCCTACATCTACATCATGAACAATTAGTTTACTACTTCCCAGTTTATTTTCGCATATCTCCCCATGTGGTAGTAATAACTCCTTCAGGTCATTTCGATTTTTCTCAGGAAGGAAATTCAATAGTTTATCCCAATTTTTAACAACTTCATCATTGTCCAATTTAATTGGAGGAATCCTCTGAACTTGCTTCTTCCCTCTGTGTTGTAACCATTAACACCTTTTCCTCCTGCTTCGCTTCCCTGTTGGAGCCCGGCCAATTACCCCCTCCCTGCAAATACCTTCAAGGGCCCAGTAACCTTGTAAAAAGACCAGCATTGTGACATACCTAGCTGGAATGACTAAACAGGCTGCTTGAAGACCGATGGCTATAACTATAAGATAATTACTAAGCAATCCAATAATGAATTGAGGAAAAACTTATTTTTCCAAGTAGTTCAAAAGTGGAATCATAGTTGCGGTTCCACAGTGATTTTAGTGGTGGGTAGGCACTAAGTTGTGAGTAATAACACTTCTGGGTAAAAGAAGAAACAGAAAAAAAGTGGAATCTGCTACTCCAAGGAGTAGTTGATGTGAATAGCATAGATACATTTAAGGAGAAGCTGGATAAATTCAAGAGGGAGGAAGGAATAGAGGATATTTTGATGGAATTGGATGACGATGGGTAGGAGGTTGCTAGTGTGGAATACAGATATCAGCATAAATGAATTTGGCTGAATGAATTTGGCTGAATGACTTGTTTCTGTGCTGTATGCTGGGTATAATTCTGCACAACCTCTCTCATCAACAGTTCTAATTCCCTTAAAGTCAAGCTGCAGATGAGGACTTTGGTGCTAGAAACAAGCACAAAATCATTCTCAATGTCTAGTAGCACTGTAACAACAAAGACAGATAAGGATGTTCCATTAAACCTTATCGCATGGCTGTTAGGTGTGTTGTAAGATGGCTGAATTGTAGTCTCCCTTAGCTGGATGAAGAAAGATGATTGTAATGGCCAGTAACAAATGAACTCACTTGCTCAGATAATACCTCCATTTTTATTCTAAGCAATCCTGTTGAAAGAGATTTGAAAAGGATGAGTAATGCAAAGCAGGTTAATATAAATTATTTCTGTTACAATAAGATGAAAATGGTAAGGTTTCTGGTGTTATTGGTCTAGCAAGCCATGAAATATTCTTCTCGTTTTTTTTCTAGTTAGGTAAGGGAACTCCACTTTGAGTTTCAAGATTCCCATGTGGGCATTCCAGAACTGGTTTCTCCATACTTTGGATGTGTCCAATTCCATATTATTTAAGGGACTGTGCCATGCTGATGGAAAAAGGTTGCAAAGTTCTTCAAAATGAAAGGACCAGAATAGGTTTTTCTCAAACATCGTGGCAAACGGTCAATTTAAAATTGGTCACTGATTAACACATCATAAGTAACATTACTTGTGATGCATTGTTACATGATGTGACATACTTAGAAGTAAAATCATTATGTCTGTATACTTCCAAAAGGAGAGGCATATTGCCAAAACCTGCACCGAGCAGGACAAATGAAAAAGCGCCAAATTTCAAATAATCTCAACAGTTTACACTGCAGGAGAAAAGTGTTCTGATTATTGGCAAATTGATTGGCTGAGAAGTTGCCAAGGAGAATGGAACAGGAACTTATCGGCTGCCTGTGCTTTCAGGTAATTCAAAAAAGGACAATGCCTGAACATGTTCCATTCATTTGCCCAGAATGAGTTCCTGTTATGATGTCTGGATTTGAGTAATGGGGTTTGTGTACTAATGAAACTTTAATTTATTTTAGATGATTTGTGACATAGCAAGTAAATAAGGAAGCCTAAAAGGTTAAAGGGTTTTGGACTTTTATTTAATTTGGAGGAAGTGCCCTTGGATAAGAGAGAGAAACTTTTGGTTTCACTTTTAACTTTGGGTAGTGCTTTTAGTCCTGTGAAGATCTTGGAATAGGATGGCTGTATAGACCAGTGCTCCTAAGAAGAGAATGATAGATTTATTGAATTAGATTATCTTGGAGTGAAAAATCAATGTTAGTCCCAGACTGAAAGTGTGGGAATTAAAAACCTGAAAGTGGTCATTGAAGCTGAATGCAATGAAGATCAAGTGTATGATAGCGCTATTGCTGTTCTGGTTTAAAAAATTAAATCTTAAGTGACCTAAACCTACCAAAGTGTTAGATACAGGGATGCTGGTATGTGCATTAAAGAAGTGGTGCTTTGAGTACTGCAGCATAAGACCATAAGATAGGAAGCAGAAGTGGGCCATTCAGCCCACCAAATCTGCTCCCCCATTCAATGAGATCATGGCTGATCTGATAATCCTCAACTCCACTTTCCAGGACAAAGCAGTCCACTGGAGCAGCAGCCAAACCACTACTTCAAACATTCAATCCATCTACCACCAACATACAGAACTTCCAGTGTGCACTATCTACAAGATGCAATGCAGCAAAGTTCCTTCAACAGCATTTTCCAAACCCATTACCTATCACCTTGAATGACAAGGACATCAAATGCATGGGAGCACCACCATTGCAAATTCCTCACACATTTTCCCAACAGAATTATATCACTGTTCCTTCACTACCATTAGCTCAAAATCCTGGAACTCACTTCCTAATTGCATTGTGGGTCTCCCAAAACACATGGTCTACAGCAGTTCAAGAAAGCAGCTCATCACTACCATCTCAAGAATACTTAGGCATGGTCAAATAATATTGGCCTAGCCAGTGATGCTCATGTCTTGTGAATTAACTTTAAAAAGAGGACAGGTAAGTCAAGGTCAAATATACTGAGAATGAAATACAAGCAAAGGCAGGCTGCTCAAATTATACATCATTGTCTTCAATCAAGATATCTTAATCCTTTCTGTATTGCACATGATGAATTGTCAACCCTGTGAAACCCACCATGGCAAAAACACATAAAGGAAAAGCCTGATGGTGATCTGGGAGAACTGACTTTGAGAGCACAGTGAAGTTTAACACATGTCACTGTTAGTTATGCAGTGTTGTTTGATTAGTGAAGTATGTGATGGCGAGGAGGAGGAGGGATTTGATTTAGTTGTATATTTGTCTGATAGATAATATTGATAAATAATATTCCATACTGAAGGAAAGAGATGCTTTTTGCTTTCTTTTTCGGCTCATAATGTGTAAGGTTTATTTTAACAACATAAGTTGAAGCCCAGGATCTGGGCCCAGCATAAAAGTAGCCATCACAGGTAAACCGTAACTTCATTGGTTGGTAATAGCTGCTAGTCTGACTATCTATTATAAATTACTTTCAGACTGAAGGTAAAAGGGAGTAAAATTGACAGGTTAAAAACTAAAAGACCAGTAGGAAATTTTGAAGAAACAAATTAAGAACTAAGTAATTAGAATAGAGATGCAGGAGGCAGTGTTGTAAAAGTATGATGTGGTTGCTGGTGGACTCCATTGTGGTTCATAGTGACCACACCGATAGCAAGTGTTGGTTGCTAGCTACAATTGTTAGCTTGATTTATTACAGGATTAGTAGGGACCAGGTTCACATTTTCAACAAAGGTAGAATAATCAGCATAACTGTTTATTCTGACTGTTCCATAGACTCTTCTGTTAATTATGGAATGTCCTGTGGAATTCAGTAGGCCAGTTTTGTGCCAATTGTTCGAAATCAGAAAGCTGCTATTATAACTGACAATTTCAGTAACATCAATGCCATTTAAGGATACTGTTTCAAATAGTATTTACAAATCGTATTTATTTAATAGAAACAGTCTCAGAGGTGTCTGTTTTATTTACCAAAAAAAAGTATTAGCAAGCCTCTAGTGTATTATATGATGTCTGCAAAATTACTGTCTTCAGTTCTGTACATTCAGTAATACAATGTCAGCTTACAGCACTATCACACCCACTGGACTTTACAATCTCCTGCTATCACTCTGTATAATATGCCCAATGCTAAGAACTCGATTGGCTTATTGTTTTCAAGCAGTGTGTATCCAAAATAATCTATAGACCTCACAAAAAACATATTAATATAGCTTATAGCTTTTTCATTTGAATCTACAATCAGGGTGGTACAATTATGCAGCATGTTGGAATACAATGCATGGCAACACAGTGGTTGGACATTGCTTTGCACTTTTGATTCTTCATCCCAACTCTCTCTCACACACACTTGTTCAATGATACATAAAGTACAGCTTCAAAGTTTTCAGATAATACATAACAGTGAGGAGGATAGTAGCAAATTTCAGAAGGACATAGGCAGACTGATAAAATAGACTTGTACATGGTAAATTAAATTTAATGTAGAGAAATATGAACTGATGTATTTGGGAACTAAGAATAAAGAGAGGCAATATAAATTCAATGGTCCTGTTTTAAACAAAGTGCAGGAACAGAAACATTTGGGGTAGGCATTCGCAAATCTTTGGATGTGTTAGAACAAATCAATAAGAACACATGGGACAGAGGCAGAGAGTGAAAAATAAAAGTTATGCTAAAACTTTATGTAACACTGTTTTGGCTTCAGCTGGCATATTGGGTCCAATTCTGCTCACCACACTTTAGTAATGTTGTTCAGGCCTTGGAGAGGATGCAGAGTCAATTTACTACAATTTTATAAAGAATAGGGGACTTAGTTATGTGGAGAAATTAGAGAAACTGACATTGTTATCCTCAGCACATAGGAAGTTAAGGAGATATTTAATGGACCTGGAAGACTTGTTTCATCTAGAAATGCATGAGACAGACAAAGCATATGTTTACATTTGTTTTTCATAGCTCATTATTCCTAGTCAGGAGCCTGAATCCAGAGGCTGCAGTTTGAGGACTATCACACTGTATCAAGTGTGACTGACTGTGGAGCCTCTGCCCCTCTTACCACCTGTCATTAGTGTGTTGGAAGGATTTGTAGGTTGATAACAAACCTGTTTGGCTGTGTTAAAAATATGTCTTCTGTGGCCTTCAAGTTTTGCAGTGGGAGTCAACTCCAGAGCTTCTACTTCAGAGGCAGGGATGCTACCTACTGCACCGCAAGACTTCTCTCACGTCACAAATTTTCTCATGGATGAATCCATGATTAAGCTTTCTTCTGATACTATATTTTATTACACTTGTGCAGGAGCCACACTGCATAGTCATACCTCTACCACTTGTAGCAGTTACTTACTCCCTTTAACTCATGGAATAAATTCAGGATTCAGTGACCTGGCATTGATTTTTTTTAAATATACCCTATAGTTGAATACTGCAGTAATAACAAATATTTAATGTCAATGCAAAGCATCATGCTGGCTCAGCACAGACTGTACAATTTGTGGGGTGTAGGTTTGCTCGCTGAGTTGTAGGTTTGATATCCAGTCATTTCATTACCTGGCTAGGTAACATCATCAGTGGCGACCTCCAAGCGAAGCTGTTGTCTCCTGCTTTCTATTTATATCTTTCTCCTTTTTGTCCAATTTGTGTTTCTTTTTAACCGTGGAACCCACCTGCTAACAACAGTGGTGCAGTATCCAAGCAGTATATAAGTTGAAGTAACCTTTCACAAGGATGATGCTGGAAAGAACTCAGGCAATCCTTAAATTAACAATCAGAAGAAATACTGACAACAGTTACGCATCTTTTTACAACTTCAGAAATGTCACCAACTTGAGGTTAATGAATGGAGCAGGCTACATTTTCAATTAAATAGATAGAAAATAGACTGTTCCCTTTGGAGGAGAAGATTGAGAGCAGCTTTGATTGACAGGTTCAAAATCATTAGGGGTCTGGACAGAGTTCTTAAGGCAAAACTGTTCCCATTGACAGAAGAATTAAGAACTAGAGGAATGCTTTCAGATGATTGACAAATGGCCACGGTGACATGAGAAGCCTTTACACAGCAAATGGTTAGAATCTGGGATGTGCTGTCTGAGTATGGTGGAGGCTGGTTCAATCAAGGTATTGAAGTGAGCATTGGATCATTATCTGAAAAGAAAAAATGTCCAAGGTTACAGGAAGAATGGCTTCTTCCTGCACTGTAACAGTTCTGTGATTTTGTGGTACATCTAGTTCAGTACAGGTGCCTAAATCTGCATTTAGCAAGTTAAAGAGAAGTAAACAGGTGGGAGCCATTCAGCTCTTTGAGCCCACTCTATCATTCAATGCAATTATGATTGATTTTCTACTTCAACACCATTCTCCCGTACTATCCCCGTACTATCCCTGTACTATCCCTGTACTATCCCTGTAACCCTTGGTATTCTTTTTCAAATCTATCGATCTATGTCTTGAATATATTGAATGTTTGAGCTCTTTCCATGGCTGTCTGAGGTAAAGAATTCAATAACATCATTAGTCCAAAAATAATACCATCACCCTATTCCCAACAGAATAACTGGGGCACTTACTTGCCGCAGTAAGTGAGGAGAAAATAGGAGAAAATCTCAACTCCCCAGTTCAAAACTAACAGGTAGAGTTTAATCATTTTAACAGCTGTGGCTCTTTTAAGTAGCCTTATTATTTTATATAAACCTAAAACGTATCTTTACATAGTATCCTATCATGCTCACTTAGAAAGATTCCAAACTGTTTCCATGGAATCACTTACATCTATCTGAGCTAGTGGAAAAGCCAGGCAAGTTTAATATCTCTTCTGAAGGACAGTAGGACTCCTGATGACAGATTGCTGAGGTGCTGGGCAGGATGGCCTTTGAGCCCAGAATCTTTATTGACCAGAAGGTTACCAAACTGAGCTGAGGTGTAGTGAAGGAATTTCGCAACTACATTTGAATGGTTATGACCGTATGTGGTGTGCCTATGCTTTTACATATAAAACAGCCTCTCCTAAAGTAAATCTATCATCCAGGTCATGGCGTGTTGTAGATAAATATGGCTGAACGAGTGAGGCCAGGTCTGGAAGAAGTCTCGTTGCATTCTGACCTACCACGCTGAACAGAAGAAAACAAATGTATCGAAGTTAAACCTGTTACATTTCTGCTACCTCACTCATATTACAAAAAACAACGCTGTAGCACCAGTGCTACACCGGAAACCGAAATGAATGAGAAAACAGAGCAGACAACTCAATGATTTAAGACACTCTATGACTGTCACAGAAATAATCCAGCAACCGAAAATTCCCACCAAGTCCGAGTTGACTGACCGCAATAAAACATCACAATTCTTTTTGAATGACTTTCTAAACAAACAGCAATAGTTGCAGCCTTCCTTTTTCATTCCACGATTTGTACGACTTTTTTTTTCGTGGCAGCAGCAATTTAGTTCGTTGAAGGAAGGGAAGTTTGACTTCTTGCCCTGCCCACGTTCCATGTGGGGTCATGACCATCCGAGACTGAAGCTAGATCTGGCTGTGTATCACTGACCCTACTTTCAGCCGAATTTATACACAATTATACAGCCAGAGGAGAACTGAGGCGTGCGCCTATTCCTTTCACTGACTTTATAAAAATCAATGTGGAGAAATTCGACTCAACAATACATATTTTAAACCGCAAATTTTCCTTGGATTGAATTGAACGTGACTGGTGTTCGGGTGCAAGTAACGTTGTAACATTTTTGTTAATATGGACTCTTCTCGACCTTCTCAGCCTGGCAAAACCAAAACATTTTCCTTCTTTCATTGCTGAGGAGGTTCCGATCGGTTTTAACTGAGTTGGAGAACTGCGCCCAGAGGAAACTCGCATGCAGTTCCAGAATATCAATAATCTTCATACACCCTCTTCCTCCATTCTACGTTATGCCAGTTCTTGATTCCAGTTCATTCGCAACTTAGAATCTGCCTTTTTGAAACAGTCGTGTGACATGTGCTTAATTACTTGGCCCAGATTTCCCCAGACATAAACAATCGCCTCTTGTTTAACCTTAAAGGCAGCTGCACTTCATCTTTCATAAACAACCTGCTCAGGTCACTATTACATCGCTAGAATATATGTTCTGATTCTCGGTAATTTCCATAATGATATATTTAAGCCAGGTTCTTTTTTTTTCAACAATAGGGTTTCATTAAGAAACTAAAATGCTGCCTAACTGGCGGTCTATTAAAATTGAATTCTAACTAATGCAGTTAATTAAAAAGTATTCATTTCACAACAAAACTTTCTGCGGGAAGATAGTCATTTCAAATGGCAGAGCCCAGAGATGCAGTTTGGGCGGTGATGATTAATTATTGTTCGCAATGGTATTGATTGCGATGTGTAGGTCTCCTTTACGTGTTTATCAAGTTAAGAGGAGAATTGATAAACATGGGACATCGTCTGCAGAGCCAGCCAAAGCAGCCTGGGCTTAGGACTTGTTTTTGCTTTGGCAGAAACCTTGCACATAATTGTCTTATCATACTGCAACACAAGCGAAATTATATTTTACTATCTTAGAGGTGTGTCAGTTGGAGCACACCGTGGAAGGAACGTGATTTAATTGTTTGTTTTATGTAACATACGCCCCTCTAATATTTATTCACATAAACAAGTTGAGTGAAGTAATTCTGCATTTATTTAGAAAACAAACTGAAAGGCTTGTTCGTTCATACATGAGTTGAGAAGAAAACAGAGCTAATACTGGCGTTCAAGTATGATTCATTCAATTCATTTTAGTGAATATTGCATTTAGGTTCGACAGGCAAAACAGGCAGGAGTTACGTCGGGAAGAAGTGTGTATTCCCGAGGCTTGAGGTCGCAAGTTGTTTAATTCACCTTGTTGCTATGTTAGTTAGAATTGGCGCTGAAAATTGAATTTTCTGTGTAAATTGGCAATGCCTGCGAGTCTGAATGGAGATTGTGCTATTTCTAAATTGGGGGAACACAGGGAATTTGGAAAAAAGAATCAGCCACAAAATGAGAGATAACAAAGACCGCTTTGTTGCTAAGCTTTATTCCAAATGTGGGTTTTTTTTTGTCTCGTTACAATGCTTCTCGGAAACTTGGTCTCTAATGAATCCTTCCAGTTCTGTGTTTTCTCTCGATCAGCAGCAGCTCTCTGTTCAAATCCGGGGAAAGTCGGGTCGCAAGATTTCGCCAGAATGAATTCAGAGATCGCGCTGAAACCAGAAGTTGTACGATTTGTAAGAAACCTAATAACAAAGAGGGGCATTAAGCCAATTATTTGTATGATTATTGTCTTGCCATGGGTTTCAGTCAGTGTGATGAAATTTGCACTGAACGAGATTCTGCAGCTCCTACAGAATATGTTCTGTGCTTAAAGTGTGATCCGCCCGCTAGCCAGAATAAATGGTCCTTTAAAAATTACAAGTACGCTAAATATGAGTTATCGCAAGGTTTATTTCAATGCAAATTGCAAATGATTACATCACTTTGGAGTGCTGCAATATTGTCACCAACTTTAATGCTGCAACGGTTGCCCCACTGCTTGATTCGTTTTAATATCTGAAGACCTTTACATTGACTTAAAACGCAGACCTGCCCGCACTTGTGCAAAGCAATCCCAGCCGAGGGCGGTTGGCGTCAGGAAGATGTGATTTCACACGATCTGAAGGCAGGGGTCGCTCAGATTGTCCACAAAATCCCCTTTTCCCTCGTCAGAGCTTCTCCAGCAGCCTCTCGGAGCAGACACTTCGCTCTGCTTTCCTCACCGGCTGGACACTGGAGCTGGCAACAGAGAACGATCCTAGAGCAAAACTTTCTCTAGCAACCCTGTTCTCTTTTGGAGAAACTCTCTCTCGATAGATAAGATTTTTTTTCCCTGGTGCGGGTGGTCTCTGGTAAATCGTTCACCATTACTTCCAAAAGTGAAGACGATTTTTTGACGCTGGCTGCGTCCAGGATCAGCCGGAGGAAGCGAGTGATTGGAGCGGCCATTGGGGTGGCAATGGTCTTGGTTCTGCTCATCGCCATCCCTTTGCTGGTCCAAAGCTCCAAGGCGTCTGCCCACTACGAGATGCTGGGCAGCTGCAGGATGGTCTGTGACCCTTACAGCCCAAAACCTAGCTCCACGGCGGCAGAAGCCATCCAGGACCTCGCTGTGATGTCCCCGCCACCCTTCATCCATGGGGGCAAAGGCGACCAGGGTCGCCGAGGCAAGCCCGGACCCAGGGGGCCCCCGGGAGAACCTGGACCCCCAGGGCCGAGAGGTCCACCCGGCGAATGGGGGGATCTGGGGAAACCGGGTCCTCCTGGGCCACCGGGCTCAGGGCCAGGAACATTCAGCACTGCCTTCCACAGCCCCAAGATCGCCTTCTACGCCGGCCTTAAGAAACCGCACGAGGGCTACGAGATTCTTAAGTTTGACGATGTTGTGACTAACGTTGGGAACCACTACGAAGCTTCCACGGGCAAGTTCACCTGCACCGTGCCCGGGATCTACTTCTTCACTTACCATGTACTGATGAGAGGAGGGGACGGCACCAGTATGTGGGCTGACCTGTGCAAGAATGGCCAGGTAAGTGCTCATGCCCCCAAACAGTCATTTACTCGGAGAGGAAAAGTTCCGCCGATAGATTCAGTAAACTTCAGCAGACACGCTCCGGTACCTGAGTCCGCGGCTTGTAGAGCCGCCCATCATTGAACTTTCGATAGTGAGGAGGTTGAGTTTATTGTTGTACAAAGTGGGCTGATTTTTGGGAGAGGGGCAGTTGTTTTTGGTGGAGGGAGGGTCGATGGCGCTGGATGTACAACATTTTGTCTGTCTTCCTTCCCTATTCTTCACTTTATTACATTTCCTTCCATGGGATAGAATGATGTTCAAACAAAAGTGCACCATCGCCCAAAAACAAGGGCACGGTTCTAAACTGAGTTCAAAGAAACAAAAGGCTGTGCGGTTAAAAAGGCCGTGGATATATAATATGTACTTATTGTATCATCATAATTGGCACAGAGGGAGGCCATCCACTCATCTTGTTTTTGCGAATCACTGAAAGTTTCCAGTTAGACCCCCTCTTTATTTTTCCCCATAATGCTGCAATGCCCCTCTTTTAAAATATACACCCGATTTATTTTAGAAAGTTGCTGCTTTCCACTACTTTCAAGCAATACATTCGGGTTAACTTATGGCATCAAAAAATCTATTTGTTTTTCCCTCTGCCTTTTTAATTTGCTAATTACTTTAAGTCCAGGTCCCTTGGTTACAGATTCCTGAGAGTGGAAATAGTTTATATCTCCCAAAACCCTCGGCTTTTTGTACACATTAAATCCTTGAACCTCCGCTGCTGTGAAGAGACCAATCCCAGCTTCTCTTGGCTCCCCACATAACTGAATTTCCTCAATTTTGAAACGGTTCTACATCTCATCTTCTGAAAGTGAGGTTTTCTGAAATTGAACACCATATTTTAACTGAAGTCTAACCAGTGATTTATGCAGGTTTAAAACTTTATCCCCTTGCTTTGTACTCTGTCTGTTTATAACACCCAAGATCATGTATGCGTATATATTACGTCTATGGGTCCCTATTCTAAATAATTATTGTGAAATTACAAACTAAAAAATATGCTCAATGTAATTTTGTGTTAAAAGTGTAAAGTGTGCATCACATCTGTAAAGGGAAAGATAGGTTTGCTGTTCTTTGAAGTTGTTCCTCAACTATATTTAGGTTGCATTTTACTTGGGAAATCTTGCATGAACCCATGGCCAACATCTATCAATGCAAGGTGCACTCCTACCTGGGCTTCACTCCTGGGAAACCTCAGTGCTGTTTGCTTATCACTGAGTTTTAACAAAAAGCCATGAAGAAATGTCTTGACTGTTAGTTTAATATTTCATCACCACAGTATACTATTTCATAAAGCATTTACGGATCCACCATTATGAAAGTCTTGCTACCCAACATAAACCTGATGTTGTTCAGTTGCCATGGGACCATAGTGAGTTTGTAAGCTGGCAGATGTCATAAGCTGTTGATGTGATCCCAAGCTGCCGACTTGGGCAGCTGCACTCCAGTTGGCAGTCACCTTATGGTGACATGATTTTGTGCTTTTTTTTAAGGTTTCATTTGCTTTAGACGATGACTGGTAAGTTGTAGTTGATTGGCAGGGCCCAGGTGTGTTCATAGCTGTGTGTCACATTCAACTCCTGAGCTCTAGCAGTCTAGTCCTCAAAACCCAGGCAACTCAGCACTACTGCTTTTACATATGTTACTTGTTGCTTTGTCCTGCATGCAATTTATGGGTATGTAATGCCGTTTCTTACATTTAAACCCGAAGTGCACCTAAGACCTGTTGGTATTTATAACTTGAAGTATCTGCAAATGAACGGATGCATAGCTTTTAATTTCATACGTTCTGTACCTTCTGTAGTAATGCATATCACAAAGTTTTGAATTTCCCTTGACACTTTCAAGCAAACTGATGAGATTCAGGCCCACATCAAAATATGTCACCCCGTATAGTGGGATTTCTCCAGTGCTGCAAAGAGAGAGACAGCACAAGTGCATAGCTGCAGCTGATCAGTCTTGTAACATTTTTTTTTAACCACCTTTCTGCATCCTTTTCCCTTATGTACTGTCAAAAACTAGTCACAGCCCAAAAGCATGTGGAAATATTGCTAAATAATAAATAGATGCTTCCTCTTTTGTAAATAGTTGTTATTTTCTGTTGATTGGTACTGGAAAAATGTCACCTGCAACCTTCTGAATAGCTATTGCTTCTGAACTAGATTGTTGGCATCTAACAAATGAGAGTTGAATGGGATCAGTGGGGGCTAGGGTTGGGGTACCTCAGAACATTGTTAGGCAGAGCATTGTGAGGCATATTTTCTTAACTGCAGTTGGAAACAGTCAGTGTGCTTTGGATAGTGTCATATTCATTCAAGTGGAAAAGGAACTGTATGTTATTTTTGCCAGTGATACAGCACAAAAAATATGTATTGGTTTAGAAAATTAAAACAGGTGTTTGACAAGAAAATGAAAAAAAAGCATCACTAAACATTTTTTTGATTATGAAGACACTCCTTTAATAGCTCCCTGTGATTTGATTATCTTGGCATAAGTCATATCCACTTTAGGGATTCACTTAGCTCACTCAGAGTATCCTAAATGCGACGAAATATGACACTCTTGAAGCTCAAACTGCAAGTAGAAGTATAGGGTCACTCATTTAAATGAACAACACATGTACATACATTAGAGTTAAAGATTCTGAATCTTATTCCCATTGTTTTCTACATGAAACACAGCCATATGAATTACATATTACATGCATTAATTAGCTGTTTACAAATTTGTCCCATTCACTTGTTTAAAGATTTTAACAGTTTGCTGCCCTTGTTCAATAAAACAAAAAAGTAAAAATGCATGAGTAGAGACGCATGTAGAATTAAAAACAACAATTGAACAGCTTTATTGTTACTTTTCCTGATGTCCTTTTTGAAGCAATAGATTTAATGTAGAAAGCCAAAGAGATTAATTATGTTTAATGACATACCTATTTATGTGGATAAAATATTTTCATTTTTTCTATCGCTTGTACTTTCTCTTTTTCTAACAATGTTACTGTACTTTTATCATTTTACTATGGTGTATTATCTTAGTAAAATTATTGTTGTTAAAAACTAACAGATGTGTCTCTGATAAACACATAGCCCTCTTTGCTTGTATCTTCCTATAGCCTTCAACCTGTCCTGGACATGCAATGTATTATCTGGGTCAACAATTGAACTTTGTTCTTCCAAACATCCCTTTGCCTTTGTTTGCTTGATTCATGAATTCACAGTGCTTAATGGTTTCTCTGCCCTTATCTACTCTGTAGTCCTGTTTTACTTTGTTCCACCTGATTGGTTTTGCGCTCTCCTATAAAACTGACATTACTTTAAATTTAAAATATAAATCAAGGCAATGTGGTTCTTCCTTTCTCCCATCCTTTTGTGGTAATGTTTGCAATTCATCAGGGTGAAGATTGTCAGTGATTGAAAATGGAACAATTTTCCACTTTAGGCAACAGTTTCCAGCATCAAGGATTTTTAGGTATAATGTGACCTGATGCAGAGTAAAGATTTCTATAACATAAAGCTTCCTCAGCTACATGCATCAACTTCAGTCTGAGTCAGGCACATTCTAGTACACCAATGTAATGTTTCAACTTCCTACCACAACTACCTTTATGACCTCTCCAAGGAAGATTGCCAATTTGATGGCAATTAGTACTCCGTTTACACTGTGTAGTCATGAGTACAGGAACAGGGTCATGACCATCCAACTTCGTTTCGTCTATGCCTCCTATTGAGAGGAGCATTTTAATCCATCTGTCTTAGCTGGAGTTGAACCCACCATTTAGGTGAAAGGATGATGTGTCAATGACATGTGCATCCAATCTTTGATATTGCTGTTTTTGAGACCAAACACTGCAGCCTTGGATTGGTTTAAAACCTGTCTGTACTGTGTATTCAACAACTTCTCAAGGGCAGTTAGGAGAGGCAACAAATGCTAGCCTCATTAGCAAAGCCCAATAATGGAAGAATAGGACACAATGGCTGTTGCTAGTAGGGAATAGAATTGATGTGGTTCAATTATTACAAGACTTTTAACTGCTAAAACATTCATATTACACAAAGGGGATGCCAAACTAGTACATGTAATATTTTTTCCAATTAAAAAATAAGATTCTCAAAAGTATATTAAATAATTTTTGAAAGAAATACTTAGTGCATTTTAAAATGTTCAAGGTATCAAATGACAGTACCATCACTAGTTACCAAATTTAAAAGTAACACACCTTGGATATAAAATCTGACTTGTTTCAGCAATTGGCAAAAAAAAATCCTTCAAATAAGCTGGGCCTGCAGAATCCTAAACCCACGGAAGAATCGCCAAATCAGTTAACACCCCTGGCTAATAAATACCTTTTGAGTAGAGTTGAATGCATATGCACATGAGAACGGGATTGAAAATAATGTTGATTCTACTATAATGCATGTTTCTTCAACATGAATTGGCTTTAACATGATTGAAGAAATTAAACCGTTATTCATAGAATGCAAACTTTCCTTACCTCTTTTGCTCGTCAGGTAGTTCTTCTACAACACGATGGTTGCGTTCTTGAGCAACCCTGCATTATAGAAAAATTGCGTTTTAGAAACATTAATCACGTTACAGCCAACACATGTTTTAAAAGTTCGCGCTTTAGAAACAGTGTCCCAATTCATCAATCGCATTACAGTGAATTTGCGTTAATGAAACCCATGTTATAGCAGAACAAACTAACACAATTCCGGTCCAATTAGTTTAAATGGAGCAGCTATCGAGTGGTTTTCTTATAACGCAAGATCGCACAATAATGGAACTAGCTTGTTATATCAGAACTGCAAATGGCGACAATCAAACATTTTGAGAGATATGATGATTGGACCAATTAAATGTCATATAAAGAAAGGCACTGGATGTGAAATGTATAATATAGTATCACTTAAAATGGTTATTCTTTAATTTGAATTATTTTACTTTCAAGGGGGAGGAAGAAGGT
Source organism: Hemiscyllium ocellatum (assembly GCF_020745735.1). Taxonomy (NCBI): domain Eukaryota; kingdom Metazoa; phylum Chordata; class Chondrichthyes; order Orectolobiformes; family Hemiscylliidae; genus Hemiscyllium; species Hemiscyllium ocellatum. The sequence goes on along the minus strand of NC_083453.1, from coordinate 13,776,349 downwards.
TTATAGAATTAAAAACAGAAATTGTTGGAAAATCTCAGCAGGTCTGGCAGCATCTGTAGAGAGAATCAGAGTTAATGGTTTGGCTCCAGTGATCCTTCTTCAGAACTTCCTTCAGAAAGTTTGTACAATGTTTCGTCAGTCCAGGATAGATTGAATGTGGCCTGCAGAAGGAATCATCTTGATTTGGTCGCTATCATGTTTGGTCGCTATCATGTTACTTGAAGAAAATATGATTTCTACATTATGACAGGTCTTTGGTAGGTTGCCAGTTGTGGTGATTGTAATGTAGTCAGCTGGGTAGACCTCATAGAATATGAGTTTCCTGATTGAGGCTGTTAATCTGGTCCAATCAGAAAGCCCTGGCTGAGATAAACAGGAGTGTCAGACGTTCTGTTCACTCTGAATGCTGGCTGTGAGGGAGCTGGATCAGTGTCAAGGTCTCTCCACGTGTAAATAAAGGGTGACGGATCCTGCCTTCAAAGAGTGGACCCAGTGTGTGGAAAGAATACGTTATTTTTTACGGGCAAATGACATTGGAGCAGATGAAAAGCAATGAGTAATCTTTCTGACAGCTTGTGAACCCGTAGCTTTTTCGGTTATTAGGAGCCTAGCGTTTGCTGAGGTAACAGATACTAAAACATTTCAAGAGATTATGAATTTCTTTAAGGAATGTTAAGACCCCAAGCCTCCTCTAATTCTGAGATGCTATCAGTTTTACTTGGCAGTTCAAGGACTAGGGTAATGCTTGTTGGAATTTTTGACAAGGCTAAGATGACTGGCAGAGGCATGTGACTTTGATTTAACCCTTAATGAGATGCTGAGAGACTGTTTGCTATGTGGAATTAATTATGTAACCATACAAAAGTGCCTACTGACTAAAGCCTAACTGGACTTAACAAACAGGCACTACGACTGGTTTTATCATTAGAAAGTACAGCAAGTGGAGCATATGAGTTACAGGGTATTCCGATGGACGTGGACTCCCTTGCCACCCAAGCTTGGGGAACACCACTTGAGTGAAGACAATTGCGTGGCCTCACTCAGGACATATCCTGAACAGAGAAATTCTAGACCAGCCCACAGCAAAACCCCAAAACAAAATCAAGCCTCAGCCAAATGGTTAACATTTTTCTTCATGATCCAGGCCAGCAAGCCATTGTAGTTGCTGCCATTATGTGGAACTGAGACAGCAAAAGAGTCCCAACTAGGCCAGAATTGGGTAAGAGAACTGGGCAGTATCCCAGAGAGTGCACACCCTGCAAAGTTCTCCTACATCTGGTTTGGAACAGTTAATTGCTTAGCAACATCCAAATCAAAACCAATCAAAATAAACATCTGGTTAAATGGTCACCTGGTTAAAACAGAGGGTGATAACGGTGTGGCTGTATCAGTGATTGCAGAACCAGTCTGGACTCGAACCCTTAAGTTTGTGCAAGATCTCGGCTAGACTGAGAATCTATACCGGGAAATGTTTACAGATTAAGGGTATAATTGAGATTCCAGTCTGTTATGAGAAGCAACTGGTTCAGTTCCCACTGATTGCAGTAGAAGGCTTGGGTCCAAGCTTGATGGGGCAGAATTGGTTGAGAAAGATTCATCTTGATTGACTCAACATTTTTCTATTCGAAAATAGCTACCTGAGTAAAGTCCTAATTAAATAAGTGGAGGTTTTTCAGGAAGGTCTAGGGACTATCAAAAGAGCCAAGGCCACCTTGCATATTGACCAGGAAGCAGTTCCATGATTCTGCAAGGCCCGTCCAGTGCCATTTGCCTCACGGGCAAAAGTAGAGGCAGAAATCAGGAGGCTGGAAATGGAAGGAATCATCAAACCAATCCAGTTTGTGGAACGGGTCGCTCCACTCGTACCGACTTTGAAGCCCGATGACTCAGTTCGCCTTTGTGGGGATTATAAACAAACAGTAAACTGCTTCTACCAGCTGGATAAATACCCAATCCCTCGCTCAGAAGATTTATGCACAAAGCTGGCAAGGGGCTGTCCTTCGTGAGCTACGTGTACTTGTAATTGTGATTAGATAAGGATTTGCAGACATATGCTACAATTAACATCAATGAGGTCTTGTATCAATATATGTGACTGCCATTTGGGGTATCTTCAGCCTGTGCCATTTTCCAGTGGATGATGGAGAACATTTTACAAGGTCTAGCCAAGGTCCCCATTCATCTGGATGACCTGCTAATAACTAGAAAGACCAATAAAGAGCATTTATAGCACTTGGGCATGAGACCATAAGACCTAGGAGCAGAAATTAGGCCATTTAGCCCATCAAGTCTGCTCCACCATTCAATCATGGCTGATAAGTTTCTCAATCCCATTATCCTGCTCCCTCTCCGTAACCCTTGATCCTCTTGATACTCAAAAACTATTTATCTCTGTCTTAAATATACTCAATGACCTGGCCTCCACAGCCTTCTGTGCTTAAACATTTCTCCAAGGTGTGTGTATGCCTTCAGAGGGAAAAATGAATGCTCCAGGCACACCAAGTGATCTACTTGGGCTGCAGGGTTGACAAGACCAGGTTATACCCTTAGGAAGATAAAGTGAAGGCGGTTGAAAGTGCCCTGGCTCCCATGTCTGTACCGAAGATTCGGTCTTTCCTTAGGTTAGTGAATTATTACGGAAAGTTCATCATAATTTAGCCTCCATCCTGGCACCCTTACATCTGCTATTGAAAAGGGGTCAGCCTTGGAAATGGTCACGTAGCCAAAACGTAGCCTTTAGGGAAGTGAAGAAGCAGCTGTCATTGTCTAAGGTGTTGTAGCCCAACATGATCCCAAACGAGATCTGTTGCTGATATGTGATGCCTCCCGGTACGGTATCAGGGTTGTGTTGACTCACAGATGGTTCAATGGAGAAGAACGCTTCCTGAGTTTTGGCTGATGCAGAGTGCAAATGCAACGAGGTAGAGAAGGAAGGTTTGATGGTCATTTTTGGTGTGAGAAGGTTCCACCAATACCTTTTATGGATGTAAATTTGTAACAGTAACAGACCACAAACCCCTGCTAGGGCTACTGAAAGAGGACAGTGCTGTGCCAACCATAGCTTCAGGTTGAATTCAGCAGTAAGCTCTCACTCTGAGTGTATACGAGTACAAGATAGAACACTGTCTGGGAGGCCAAGTAGCAAATGCAATGAGCCACCTCCCATTGGCAGATAGATCACTGGTGGTGCTACCACTGGAAGTCCATTCTGGTTTTAAATTTTCTGGGCACCCTTCTGGTCACCACTGACAATAGATGAGAATGTGGGTGCGAAAAGATCTAGTCCTGGCAAAACTAAAACAGCTGGTGGTAACTGGGAAACCAAAGGGCCGTCACAACCAGAAATGAAACTTTTCTGGATACAGCGAGACAGTATCAGCATAGAGGACGGCAGATTGTTATGGGGAGCCGGAGTGATTGTCTTGAGCAAAGGTTGCTGCCAGATACTGCTAAACTCCACCAGGGTCATCCAGGAATTTCCAAAATGAAGACTTTGGTGAGAAGCTATGTCTGGTGGCCAGGATTGGATGCAGACGTAGTTGCATTGGTGGGGTAGTGCCCAGAATGGCACCAAGGCCAAGAATTACTATCACCAGCACCCTCACATTCGTGGGAATGGCTGGGTAAAACCTGAACTCAGTTACATATTGATAATGTGGGTCTTTTCATGGGGTCAATGTTCTTAGTCATTGTAGACGCCCACTCAAAGTGGTTGGATATGTAGAGTTCATTTGTCAAACATGGGGATGATAATTGAAAAGTTGTGTGCATCTTTTGCAATGCACAGACTCCTGGAAGTGTTGGTCACAGACAATGGGCCATCGTTAACCAGCAGGGAATTTAAGTATTTCCAGAAGTCGAATGGCACTCAGCATGTCAGGACAGCTCCATACCATCTACTGTCCAATGGTCTGGCAGAAAGAGCAGTCCAAACTTATAAAAATGGTTTAAAGAAACAGCCTACAGCTTCACTCAATACCAAACTGTCCCGATTTCTATTTGATTATAGGACCACCCCTCATGCAGCAATAGGGATAGCTCCAGCAGAGTTGCTAACAGGGAGAATACTCTGCACCAGGTTAAATCTGATCTTCCAGGGCCTGGTGAGGAGGGGTGGAACAGCATCAGGAACACCAAGGCTGGATATGAGACTCCTGTAAGCAAGAGAGGAGTTTACGTCAGGGGACAAAGTTTGGTGCCAGAACCACAGAAATAGCCCTGCATGGGTAAGAGGCATGGTTGTCGCAAGTTCAGTCCTGAAAGGATGTTAGAACCCATGGGTTCTCCACCTCTGTCTAGTGTCGAAGAAACCTCAGATTCTGAGGTGGACTCGGTGGATGTTGTAGCCTTGAATCTGAAAAAGAGGATGAATTTCCTCTGAAATGTTCTGGGCACAAGAGGCTGGCTACTGTCTAATACACGTTGCCCCTATCCAAGGCTGAGTCGGGGGGGGGAGACTGGACCCGGTGTGAAAACTCCTTGGGGAGGCTACAAGAAGAAGGAACCAATCTATGTTCTCAGACTCAGAGAGGGATAGGTGTAGTGATTGTAACGAGGTCAGTCAGGTAGACCTCACAGAATATGTGTTCCCTGATTGGGGCTGATAATCTGGTCAAATCAGGGAGCCCTGGCTGACAGATAGAAACAGGAGTGTTGGAGATTTTGTTCACTCTGAGAGCTGGCTCTGAGGAAGCTGGATCAATGTCAAGGACGCACCACGTGTAAATAAGGGGTGACTTGGTGACGTGTTACCAGTCTCTGTAGAGTTATTTCACCAGTTGTGAGGCATAAAAATTGATAACATAGTGATAACTTCACTTCATTTTCACTTTCTTGCCCCTGCAGAAAATCCCAAATGAGAATTAATTTTGATTACATTGCTTGTTTTTTACAAACATACATGAAAGTAAATGGTAACAATACAGAAAGAATGTTACTCAATTACAGAAGTTTAAATTTAGCTGTAATGTGTATTAAACTATTCTAAGGTAATTAACCTGTCAGTGAGTCCAATTGAGTATATATTCTCATCTATACATTAACTTCTGATAACCATTCTTACAGAGAAATGAGTTCAGGAACATCCGAAGGATTGTAACCTTTTCCCTGAATACATGCAACAGTAACGCTGACACTCAGGAGTTAGCCTCATGAGAGTCACCATTATATCTTCCTGTTTAACTTTCAGGATTATATGACATTTCATTCTTAGCTTTTGCTGTAATTTCACAGATGGATATGCTTATTGATACTTTTCGCTGCAATTTGCATATGTTGAAACTTTTTGCATATTTTGTTTTTAATTGAATTAGAAACACTTATAAAATTAAACAGTTAATTATGAGAGTGGGACTAATTGGAAATGTCTTTCAAACAGCTGACAAAGGTACGATGGATTGAATGGTCTACTTCTGGTCTGAATAATTTTATGATTCTACTTTAATAAATTACTGCAACGTTTTGCAATAGAAGCTAACGTAAAGTTGCAAGAATTGCCATCACAATGTTGGGAGTTTCTAAGTTGATTATTCTAGCTCTTCCAAGATCTGAGCTCCTCCCTATCCATTTAACACAATTACTACAAAGATGGTCACAAATTTCTACTGCCAGACATCAAACTCTATAACTGTCTTAGTATGAAAAATATCTTTAGAAATTATACTTCAAGCATGCAGAACAATTAAAACAAATCAAAACCAGCAGGAATGGGATGATGAATATCATCTCTGGAAACAACTATAACTCATTTGTGACTTTGCACTTGTAAGTTATTCCATCAGCTTTACTTGTGTGGGTATTTATCATACCTCACTGCTGTCTGTGACACATTCTCTTTGAAGTAAAATGCAATTGTCTTTTATTTGTGAATTGATTGATATGCTTGTCCTGGGTGAATACAAGAGATGCTAACTTTACATTGAGTATGTGGACAAGATTTGATTGAGGGGAAAAATTTGCCGGTGCATTGAAGGGTGACCTTTCTATGCATAACCATGTTGCCTTCTCAATTAGCTCCTGATATATAGGTTCTGTTTTACATTTAGGCTTTCTAGTGTTCCGTTAGAACAGGTATGATCAATTGACCTATAGCCAGAAGACAGTAAAGTATATTTTTTTCTTCAAAGCTTGTTATTTTAGCACGTATTCCTTTGATCAGAAATAAAGTATATGGGATCAAAACATGCCAACTGATGCCCAGCAGATGCATAGCTAGCACTGTTCAATCATGTGGGCATTGAAAGGGAAGTTGGGGATTCATTCCTGTTATTCATTCATTACGAATTATCAGCATCAGATGTGCCTTCATGGTGAAAGGCACAAAATTGGAGGTGGGAATTGAAATCAAAAATTGAGTCAAATTCAGACTGACGAATCCAGTTCAGCTGTGGTGCAACTGGTCTAGTACTAGAACTGTCCTGAATTTCATGCACTCATATCAGTATCAACAAATATTACTGAAAATGCCCAAATTCATGGCTATTTAATATGTGCTATGGGATCCTCCTGAGGATTTGATTTTGCTGTACAATTTGTAAGTTGAAGGCACGAGCCAAACTCCTCTCATTGAACAACCTTATAGCCAGCAGAGAGTTCTAATGGGATTGATTCAAAATCATTTTCCCGAGGTGGAACAACAATTTACCAGCCCCACGTACTGACAATGAAACACAATATCATTCTCTCTTGAAGGCTGTATTTAAGCTCAGGTAACAGTTGTAAAAGGAATCATTTTTTGGTGATTAATTGGTAGTGATCAAAACCTATGATTTCAGCAGGACCCTCTATGCAGAGAGAACTTTGTTACCGAGGGTGGATTGAAACCTTTGTTTGGTCAATGACATATTGCCCCATTAGATAAAATGGGATCCAAGGAGAAACAAAGGACTGAATCTTAAATTTTTTGGCAAAGTTTGAATTGCATTGATTTGCTTTGAAAGGCCTAATAGGTTTTCTTGATGTATCTTACCTACCTTGCCTCATTAACAAACTGCCCTCCTGCCGTGGTATTTCTCATGTCTGATTCTGGCTCCATCTCATCACACATCATTCCCAGAACAGCTCACTGCTTAGCAGATATCCCAAAATTCATTGGCATCCCTTACACAGGTGCCATCTTTCAAAGGCCATCAGGCATCTGGACAAGCACTATGAAACCAGAGAAGTCCTACATGGTTCTTGAGATTTGCCTAAGACATGACAGACAGAGGAAAACCAGTTCCTCACTGTATGGGCAGGAATCCGGCAGATCCTGTTGGATGCATGGTGCACATGTGGGACTTCCTCTTCTCCCAGGACCAGCAGTAGATGACAATGACAACCAGCCTGGTCCACATAGAGACTGTCACCCAGCTCAGTAAAGTCTCAGCATCTGGAGGAATGCCCAGCACTGCAGTAGAAAGGTCAGTGACCTTCCCCACTCCACCAGTGTAAGTGCCACCATCTTCTCTCCAATACCTTACACTCATTGTCTCTCTACTCCTGTACCCACCTCCCACCCAGGCTCATGCTCTACCATTCTCACTATTGCTGCAATATCTTCCCTTACCTACCCCAATCCCAGACCACTTACCTGCATGCCCTCTGCGCTGCCTCCTCACTCACTCAGGACAACACCCCACCTGCGCCAAAGGTAACAGCCGTTCCACCCACTTTCATCTTCCTTTATACCTGCCTCTCATTCAGTCCATCAGACCATATGATGTCAGAGCAGAATGAGGTCATTTGGCCCATCGGTTCTGCTCCACCATCCGATCATGGCTGATATGTTTCTCAACACCTTTTCTTCTGCTTTCTCCCCGGAATCCTCGATCCTTTTACTAATCAAGATATTATGAATCTCTGAGTAAAGACACTCAATGACTTGGCATCCACAGCCTTCTGCAGCAATGAATTCCATCCTCCGGCTGAAGAAATTCCTCCTCATCTCAGTTCGAAAGGGCTGTCCGTTCACTCTGAGGCAATGCCCTCAGGTCCTAGTCTCTCCCACTAGTGGAAACATCTTCTTCATATCCAATCTATCCAGGCCTCTCAGTATTCTGTACATTTCAATCAGATCCCCCCGTATCCTTCTAAACTCCATCACATACTAACCCAGAGTCCTCAAATGCATCTCATATGAAAAGACCTTAAAACCTGGGATCATACTTGTGAACCTCTTCTGAAACCCTCCAAGACCAGCATATCCCTCCTTACATACAGGTCACAATATTCCAAATGCAACCTCACTAGAGCCTGATTCAGCCACATCTATACATCCCTTTTGAAATGAATGCTAACATTGCATTTGCCTTCCTCACTGCCAACTGAACCTGCATGTTAACCTTAAGAGAATCCTGAACTAGGACTCCCAAGTCCCTTTGTGCTCCAGATTTCCAAAGCTTTACCCCATTCGGGTTCAGAAGGAAACTTGGTTCAGACTACGGTGTTCCACCCTACCTCGGCTGATGAACCAGTTCATCGTCATGTTGAACAACACTTGAAAGAAACACTGAGGGTGGAAAAGATGCATACTCTGGGTGGGGGATGTGAACGCTCACCATCATGAGTGGCTTGGTAGCAATATTACTGATTGAGCTGGTCAGGTCCTAAAGAACTTAGCTGCCAGACTGGGTCTGTAGCAAGTGGTGAGGGAACTAACAAGAGGGAGAAACATATTTGACCTCATCCTCACCAGTCTGCTGGTTGTTGAAGCATCTGTCCATGACAGTATCATTAAGAGTAATTTTAAAAAGGACCGAATGTTGTAGAATATTAATTAAAAACAGCCCTATTACATAGCCCACAAAACACATTGAATTGAGATCCTAATTCAAATAAAGCAAAACAGTTACTTAAAAGGATTTTGGGTTTCACCCCCACACTCCCTGTGAGATAAAACCAGTTCCCTGTAATTACAAATACTCTGCCAATTGACTTCTTATTCCCTGACTAAAGACAACGCTGTTGTATAAGGTCATCGTTCTTCTTGGGTTTTAAAAAATGCTAGAAATCTTTAGCATGGCTTTCCCTGACAATTTTCAACAGTTTCAACCCTTGCAAGGTTGACTGATGTTATAAGCATCCTCAAATTTTGACCATACACAGTGAACACAGACAACTAAAACTTAAACCAGCAAATAGGTATTGCTTAATATTTCAGTAACAGATCTGGGTCTTGATTGGTCCATTATGTCATAATCATCAACCTTTTCCATGTGAATTTCCTATCGTCAGGAATGCTTGTCCCATTTTTAAAGTCACAACTTCCTAACTTGTCTCTATATACTACTTCCATGCCCGCAATCTCCACACCCACTTCAGGGTCCTGACCTTTGTGTGGGGAATTTCTCCTCTTAACAACCAGTCTAAGGCACAGTGGTTGAGATAGACACAGTATTTGTATTTATTTTATGTACTATGCTCTGGAGCCTAAAACCTCACTATTAGAGAACTCTGACCTCCAAATTCCAGGGGGACTTTAACCTCCATTTCCAGGTGACTCAAACCTCCCTTCCCAGTGAACTTATCGGTGTACAAGTGCATAAGTTATCTCAGAGATTCCGTCACTACAGATTCCCAGGGGATGAGGGGTCTAGTAAGTAAGACCAAGGTAAATCTTACCAAGTGGGCCCATCTGTCTCATGTTACCGTCACAGGCAATCACTTACTCAGTCCATCTAGAAGCTTTGTATATATTGGAATCCCATCACTGCCACAAAACGTTAGGTTCTTTTTTTCTTGAGATTCTTACATACTTGATCCAATTTCAATTCACCAACTTTTGTGAACAGTCAAAATTTATTAGGCAAGTACAAGCTTTGGAGGATCACTTAACACTCTTCACAATGCTTATGAAGTGTGTCAAGAGAAGCTGTCTGAACAAAGGAACAGTCCTTCGTTTATACAAGATCTTTACATCACAATCAGTAATGCCCACAAGACAACCCCCAGCCAATCCCCATAGTTACATGTCATTCAAGACACAATGTATCGACCTGATAATCTCTAGAAACAATGTAATGTAAATCATCCTTTAACGGCAAGATCTATTGTAAGTCGTTTTTTTTAAACTACAGGATGTGGTCAGAATTTTAATTGCAATGTTTTTATTGATTCTGAATAGGAGATGATAATGTAAATTTGCTTCTGAATGATAGGAGATGGCAATACCTGCAAGACAGAGAAACATACTACCCTATTCTGAGGGCATCCAATTTCTTGGAGGTCAACAGAACAAATTAACCCCTTCACATTGAGAATACCCTCCATCATGTTGTGTGGCACTATCACCGTGCTAAATAGGTCAGATTTCAAACAGATCTAGCAACTCAAGACGAGGCATCCATGAGACACTGTATTCATCAACAGCAGAACTGTACCCCAGCACAATCTGTAACCTCACGGCCTGGCATATCTTCCACTCAATCATTACCATCAAATCAGGGGGGTCACCCCTAGTTCAATGGAGAGTGCAGGAGGTCATGCCAGGAACAGCACCAGGCATACCTGAAAGTGAGATGTCAGTCTGGTGAAGGTACCAAACAGGACTACTCGTATGCCAGACAGGATAAGCAGCAAGTGATTCACTGAGCTAAGTGATCCCACAACCAACGGATCAGTTCTATACCCTACAGTCCTTCCACATCCAGTTGTGAATAGTGGTGAACAGTTAAACAACTCACTGGAGGAGGCAGCTCCACAAATATCCCCATCCTCAATGATGGAAGACCCTAACACATGCTTGCAAAAGACAAGGATGAAGTATTTGCAGCAGTCTTCAGCCAGAACTGCCGAGTGGATGATCCATCTCGGCCTCCTCCAGTGATTCCCCAGCATCACGGACACCAGTCTTCAACCAATTTGACTCACACTACATGATATCAAAAAATTGTTGGAGGCACTAGATACTGCAATGGCTATGGGCCCTGTTACTATCCTGGCAATAATACTGAGACTTGTCATCCAGAACTTGTTGCTCCCCTAGCCAAGCTGTTCCAGTACAGTTACAACATTGGCATCTACCCGACAATGTGGAAAATTGCCCAGATATGTTCTGTACACAAAATGCAAGACAAATCCAACCGGCCAATTAGAGCCCAATCAGTCTACTCTTCATCATTAGTAAAGTGTTGGAAAATGTCATCAACAGCAGCACCTGCTCAGCAATAATCTGCTCAGTGATGCCCAGTTTGGGTTCTGCCAGGGTCACTCAGCTCCTGACCTCATTCCAGAGGTGAGGTGAGACTGACAGCTCTACAGTCGCTACAAGAACAGGTCAGAGGCTAGGAATCCTGTACCAAGTAATTCACTTCCTGACTCCCCAAAGCCTGTCCACCATCTACAAGGTACAATTCAGGAGTGTGATGGAATACTGCCCACTTGCCTGGATGGGTGTAGCTCCAACAACACTCAAGAAGCTCAACACCATCCAGTATAAAGTAGCCCATTGGCACCATATCCATAAGTATCCACTTCCTCCACCAGTGATGCTCAGTAGCAGCACCATGTACTATCTACATGATGGACAGGAGAAATTCACCAAGGTTCCTTCCAAACTCACAATCATTTCCATCTCGAAATACCACTAACTGCAAATTTGCCTCCAAGACACTCACTACCCTGACTTGAAAAAATATATTGCCATTCCTTTACTGTCACTAGGTCAAATATCCCCCCCCCAGGATCTTTGTGGGACTACCTACAGCAGGTGGACCACAGCGGTTCAAGAAAGCAGCTCATCACCACCTTCTTAAGGTCAACTAGGGATAGACAATAAATGCTGCCCTGCCAGCAATACCCATGTCCTATGAGCAAATGAAAAAAAAAAGAAAACAGCCTATGCCTCTATATTTCTTACTAAAGTCACACTTTCCCACGTTGTAATCCACCCTTCTGGCCTGACTAGGTCCTTCTGCAGCCTGCCACTTCCTCAGCACGACCTGTTCCTCCACCTAGCTTTGTGTCACCTGCAAACTTAGCAACAATACCCTCAGGCCCTTTGTCCAGATTGTTAATGTATGGTGTGAGTAGTTGTGGTTCCAACACTGATGCCTGTGGAACTCTGCTAGTCCCTGGCTGTCATCCTGAAAAACACTCCTTTATCCTTACTCTCTGCTTTCTGCCAGTCATCCGATTCTTTATCCATACCAGTACCTTGCCCCTCACACCATGGGCTCTTATCATATTTAGCAGCCTCCTGTGCAGTACTTTGTCAAAGGCCTCTGGGGACATCTAACTAGACCATATCCACTGACTCTTCTTTGTCCAAACTGCTCATGACCTGCTCAAAGAATGCTAACAAATTCCTTGGGCATGACCTCCCCTTGTTGAAAACTCAGCCCTCTTCTACCATGCACTTAGTACTCTGCAATCTCATCCTTAATAATGGGGCTTTAAAATCTTACCAACGACTGAGGTCAGGCTAATCAGCCTATAATTTCCTGTCTTCTGCCTCCCTCTAATGTGTTACATTAGCCATTTTCCAGTCCTCTGGGACCTTCCCTGACTCCAGTGATTCCTGAAAGATCACCATCAATGCCTCCACAATCTCCTCAGTGATCTCTTTCAGAAGTGTGGTCTGGATAATTTATCTACTTTCAAACCTTTCAGCTTCGCCACCACCTTCTCCTTAGTGATGGCCACTACACTCACTTTTGCCCCGACTCTTTTGAAGTTCTGGTATAATACTGGTGCCTTCTACTGATGCAAAGAATCTATTTAGTGCCTCTGCCATTTCTTTGTCCTCCATTCTACTATTACTTCTCCAGCCTCATTTTCCAGCAATCCAATCTCCATTCTTGCCTCTCTCTTACTTCTTATATATTTTACAAAATTCCTGCAATTTTTTTTTATATTACTACTCTCATATTTCATCTTCTTCCCCTCACATTTCTTTTAGTTATCCTCTGGCTTTCTACTAATCTTCACCACATTGTATGCTTTTTCTTTTGTTTTTATGCTGTTCCTAACTTCCCTTGTCAGCCATGGTTGCCTCGTCCTCCCCTTGGTATGTTTCTTCTTCCTTGGGATGAATTTCTGCTGTACCTCCCAAATTACTCTCAGAAACCCCTACCATTGGTGCTTCACCATCTTGCCTCCTTGGCTCCACTTCCAATCAACTCTGACCAGCTCCTCCCTCATATCTTTTTAGTTACTTTTACTCAATTGCAATGCTTTTACATCTGATTCGAGCTTCTCCCTCTCAATTTGCAGGGTGAATTCTATCATATTACAGTAATGCCCTCTAGGGGTCCCTTTACTTTGAGAAAGTGAGGACTGCAGATGCTGGAGATCAGAGCTTAAAATGTGTTGCTGGAAATTCGCAGCAGGTCAGGCAGCATCCAAGGAGCAGGAGAATCGACGTTTCTGGCTTGAGCCCTTCTTCAGGAATGAGGAAAGTGTGCCAAGCATGCTAAGATAAAAGGTAAGAAGGAGGGACTTGGGGGAAAGGCATTGGAAATGCAAAAGGTGGAAGGAGGTAAAGGCACCTCAGGGGATCGCCCATCCACCACCTCCAACCTCATAGTCCCACAACCCCGCACCGCCCGTTTCTACCTCCTGCCCAAAATCCACAAACCTGACTGCCCCGGCCGACCCATTGTCTCAGCCTGCTCCTGCCCCACCGAACTCATCTCTGCATATCTCGACACGGTCCTGTCCCCCTTAGTCCAAGAACTCCCCACCTACGTTCGGGACACCACCCACGCCCTCCACCTCCTCCATGATTTTCGCTTCCCCGGTCCCCAACGCCTTATCTTCACCATGGACATCCAGTTCCTGTACACCTCCATCCCCCATCACGAAGGACTCAAAGCCCTCCGCTTCTTCCTTTCCCGCCATACCAACCAGTACCCTTCCACTGACACCCTCCTTCGACTGACTGAACTGGTCCTCACTCTGAACAACTTCTCTTTCCAATCCTCCCACTTCCTCCAAACCAAAGGAGTAGCCATGGGCACCCGCATGGGCCCCAACTATGCTTGCCTCTTCATAGGATATGTGGAACAGTCCATCTTCCGCAGCTACATTGGCACCACCCCCCACCTTTTCCTCCGCTACATCAATGACTGTATCAGCGCTGCCTCGTGCTCCCATGAGGAGGTTGAACAGTTCATCCACTTTACCAACACCTTCCACCCTGACCTCAAATTTACCTGGACCGTCTCAGACTCCTCCCTCCCCTTCCTAGACCTCTCCATTTCTATCACGGGCGACCGAATCAACACAGACATTTACTGTAAACCGACTGACTCCCACAGCTACCTAGACTACACCTCCTCCCACCCCGCCCCCTGTAAAAATGCCATCCCATATTCCCAATTCCTTCGTCTCCGCCGCATCTGCTCCCAGGAGGACCAGTTCCAATACCGTACAGCCCAGATGGCCTCCTTCTTCAAAGACCGCAGATTCCCCCCAGATGTGATCGACGATGCTCTCCACCGCATCTCCTCCACTTCCCGCTCCTCCGCCCTTGAGCCCCGCCCCTCCAATCGCCACCAAGACAGAACCCCACTGGTTCTCACCTACCACCCCACCAAACTCCATATACATCGTATCATCTGTCGTCATTTCCGCCACCTCCAAACGGACCCACCACCAGGGATATATTTCCCTCCCCTCCCCTATCAGCGTTCCGAAAAGACCACTCCCTCCGTGACTCCCTCGTCAGGTCCACACCCCCCACCAACCCAACCTCCACTCCCGGCACCTTCCCCTGCAACCGCAAGAAATGCAAAACTTGCACCCACACCTCCCCCTTACTTCCCTCCAAGGCCCCAAGGGATCCTTCCATATCCGCCTCAAATTCACCTGCACCTCCACACACATCATTTACTGCATCCGCTGCACCCGATATGGCCTCCTCTATATTGGGGAGACAGGCTGAACGTTTCAGAGAACACCTCTGGGACACCCGGACCAACCAACCCAACCACCCCATGGCTCAACACTTCAACTCCCCCATCCACTCCACAAAGGAGATGTAGATCCTTGGACTCCTCCATCACCAGACCATAGCAACACGACAGCGCCTCATCTTCCGCCTAGGAACCCTCCAACCACAAGGGATGAACTCAGATTTCTCCAGTTTCCTCATTTCCCCTCCCCACACCTTGTCTCAGTCCCAACTCTCGAACCTGCAATCTTCTTCCTGACCTCTCTGCCCCCACCCTCACCTTTACCTCCTTCCACCTATCGCATTTCCAACGCTCCTCCCCCAAGTCCCTCCTCCCTACCTTTTATCTTAGCCTGCTTGGCACACCCTCCTCATTCCTGAAGAAGGGCTCATACCCGAAACATCGACTCTCCTGCTCCTTGGATGCTGCCTGACCTGCTGCGCTTTTCCAGCAACACATTTTCAGTCCCTTTACTTTGATCAAGTCTGCCTCATTACACATCACCAAATCCAGTATTGCCTGTTCCCTAGTGGGCTGTACCACAAACTGCTCTGAAAAACTATATCGTAGACATTCCAAGAAATCCTTTTCTTGGGACTCAGTACCAACCTGATCTTTCTAGATCACCTGTTTATCAAAGTCCCTCCTGATTATCGTCATCATACCCTTCTTCCATGCCTTTTTTATTTCCTGATTTATTTTCCGTCCCACATCCTGATTACTGCTAGGAGGCATGCCATTAAGGTCTTTTTTCCTTTGCAGTTCCTCGATTGTATCCATGCAGTATTATGCTTTCCAACTCTATATCATTCCTTGCTATTGATTTAGCTTCACTTCTTTCTAATAAGGCAACCCCTGTGCCTCTGCCCATCTGCCTGTCTTTTCAATAGGAAATGTATCCTTTGATATTTAGCTCCCAGCCCTGATCCCCCATCAGCCACATCTCTGTGATACCAACAACATCATACCTGCCAATATCAATTTGTGTTACAAGCTCATTTATCTTGTTTCATTTTGTATATGTGATGTGGAGGTGTCGGTGTTGGACTGGGGTATATTGTGTGCATTTCAATACGACAGCCTCATACTTGCACTGGCTGTCCCCCTTTCTCATAGTTGTCTGTTTATCTGCTGTGCCAGGAGGCAAACAGCCCAAAGTTGGGTAGAAAGACTCGACATGGGCGGGCGATCTGAAATTCAGCTCTTCACCCCTTATGTGGAGAGTAGCCTAACTCTTGACTGTTCATATGGCCGACTAACCATATCTGAGTTGTCTCCACGTTGTTTTTGAAGAAAACGGTATGATGATTGGTATCGGAGAGTGCCTTTGACTTTGTCTGTGAGGACTCTCTGAGCAAAGGCTATTGACCTTTTGCATGACTGAGGCCTGCTGACAACTATGACAAGCTTGTTTCCTTTGTGTCTGCGCTAAATGACAAGGCAAGACAGAAGTAATATGAGTCTTGTATTTTCGGCTGAGGGGGAAAAGTACACAAAGGTAGTAAAGGGAAGGGATCCTGTGAGTATCTAGGTTGACTCAGAGTAAGTGAGTGCTATGACAGCTAGTGAACAGGCTGGAGATGTAGCCTGGTGTGTCCCTGAGCACACAGTGTCCTTACTGCAGCATTACTGTGAGAGTTACCAGTACAGCCTGAGGTGGGACATTGATGAGCAGAAGTGTCCTGTAAGTGAATCGGAGTTGTGCCATGAGAGTTCTCACAGGCTGGCACATATTGGATGCCAATGTCTGTGGTTGTGGGGTGTGTGTAGCTGGTGACCATGGAGCGTGTCCTGAGATGTTGGTACCTCGTGTCCAACATGGAGGTTGTTTGGAGCAAGCAGTGAGCTGAATTCACCAGGTATCTGCTCTGATTTCTATGGTGAGAATTCTTGACATCTAATTTGTTTAGTGAGTTTGGGAAGGCAGGAAGCTGAATATTAATGAGGTGAGTTGGGCCAACACCAAGGTGTTTAACAAGCTCTAATCATTGTCGGTTGGCAGTCCACCACTGCCCAGTGTGAGCTCACCACACTGCCTTGAAAGGAGTAAAAGATGGAGCAGGATACTCCTGACATCGAGATAGGCCTTGCTGAGCTTCTTGTTCGATTCTGCCACACGTCTTGCCATAGTCAACGTTATAGCTCTGACCCCTATAAGATTTTGACAAAGACAATGTTCTGATCTGTTAGACAATTCAGATCAAAATTCCGAACAGTTCTGATCAAAGTGAGAGTGCTATTGGTTCCTTATTGCTCGGATTGAACCCAGATCTCTAAATTGAAGGGAAAGCATTCTAAATTCTTGTTTTTAAAGATACTAAGAAAACCAAAACATGGTTACTTTTACTATAAATATACAATTCTGATTTAATATCACATTAAGTGGCATGGATGTGAATTTCATGGGACACATGGAAGTTATTGTGAATTGAAAACTAAATATTTCAAACCACTTGACATTGGATAAAGTGGTTGGTGTATGTACCATACACAGTCAAAGAATTGAGGATAGAACAAAGAACAGTATAGCACAGGAACAGGTCCTTTGGCCCTCTAAGCCTGCAACAACACAGTTTGCCCTTCCATACTAAACTGTCTTCACTTACAGGATCCTTATTTCTTTGTTCCCTTCCTATTCATGTGTTCATCCAGGTGCTTCTCGAATACTGCTATTGTGTTTGCTTCCATCACCTCCTCCGGCAGCGTTTTCCAGGCATTCACCACTCTTTGTGTAACAAACCTGCCTCGCAAACCTGTCTTAAACTCCTCTCACCCCCCACACCTTGAACCTGTGTCCCCTCATAATTGCTCCCCAACACCCTGGGGAAAAGCCTCATCCTTTCCACTCTATCCATGCCATTCACAATCTTATACATTTCTATTAGGTCACCCCACAACCTCCTGTGTTCCAGTGAAAATAAACCCAGTCTATCCAAACTTTCTTCATAGCTAAAATTTCCCATACCAGGCAATATCCTGGTAAACCTTTTTTGCACCCTCTCCAAAGCATCCATATTCTTCAGGTAGTGTGGTGACCAGAACTGTACACAATACAAAGTACACAATGTTCAAATAAGAAAAGAGCTAGTAAAATAAATTACTGCTTAGATCTTTAATTATGCACATTATTTGTTCATTGCTCCACTTGATCCTTTCCTTTGTTTCCAGTCTATCCCCGTTATTTCTATGCACTATTTTATTTCATCTGCTCACTCTGAACATTCCAGATGTATCCTTTCTTGTGTCTCCTGGATAATTTCTCCATCTGGTCGCTCATTCTGCAGCATATCTGCTTTGTCCTTTTTTTACTTCCTGACTTTAACCCTGTAAGCCAAGGGTTTTACAGCACACATTCACCAATGTTTTGCTTTAAATAAAGGTATATCAGTGCATTAATACTTGAAAAATTCCTTATGTATTCAGGGACTACAACTAAAGAGTATGTTGATTTACATACTGATGATTGCTGATCTCTGCTTCATCCGTGGATAAATCCCCAGGATCTGATCAGGTGTACCCTAGAACTCTGTGGGAAGCTAGGAAGGTAATTGCAAAGCCCCTTGCTGAGATACCTATATCGACAATAGTCACAGGTGAGGTGCCAGAAGACTAGAGGTTGGCTAACGTGATGCCACCAATTAAGAAAGGTGGTAAGGACAAGCCAGAGAACTATAGACCAGTGAGCCTGATGTCGGTGGTGGGCAAGTTGTTGGAGGGAATCCTGAGGGACAGGACATACATGTATTTGGAAAAGCAAGGACTGATTAGGGATAGTGAGCATGGCTTTGTGCATGGGAAATCATGTCTCACAAACTTGATTGAGTTTTTTGAAGAAGTAACAAAGAGGATTGAGGAGGGCAGAGTGGTGGATGTGATCGATCTGGACTTCAGTAAGGCTATTGACAGAGTTCCCCATGGGAGACTGGTTAGCAAGGTTAGGTCTCATGGAATACAGGAAGAACTAGCCATTTGGATGCAGAGCTGGCTCAAAGGTAGAAGACAGAGGGTGGTGGTGGAGAGTTGTTTTTCAGACTGGAGGCCTGTGACCAGTGGAGTGCCACAAGGATCGGTGCTGGGTCCACTACTTTTCATCATTTATATAAATGATTTGGATGTGAGCATAAGAAGTATAGTTAGTAAGTTTGCTGATGACACCAAAATTGGAGGTATAGTAGACAGCGAAGAAGGTTACCTCCGATTCCAATGGGATCTTGATTAGATGGGCCAATGGGCTGAGAAGTGGCAGATGGAGTTTAATTTAGATAAATGCAAGGTACTGCATTTTTGAAAAGCAAATCAGAGCAGGACTTACACACTAAATGGTAAGGTCCTGCAGAACAAAGAGATCTTAGAGTGCAGGTTCATAGCTCCTTGAAAATAGAGTTGCAGGTAGATAGGATAGTGAAGAAGGTGTTTAGTGTGCTTTCCTTTATTGAGTATTGAGTACATGCGTTGGGAGGTCATGTTGCGGCTGTACAGGATATTGGTTAGGCAATGTTTGGAATATTGCGTGCAATTCTGGTCTCCCGCCATAGGAAGGATGTTGTGAAACTTGAAAGGGTGCAGAAAAGATTTATAAGGATGTTGCCAGGGTTGGAGCTATAGAGACAGGCTGAATAGGCTGGGGCTATTTTACATGGAGCGTCGGAGGTGACCTTATAGAGGTTTATAAAATCATGAGGGGCATGGATAGGATAAATAGACAAGGTCTTTTCCCTGGAGTGGGGGAGCCCAGAACTAGAGGGCATAGGCTTAGGGTGAGAGAGGAAAGATTTAAAAGAGACCTAAGGGGCAACTTTTTAAAGCAGAGGGTGTATGGAATGAGCTGCCAGAGGAAGAGTGGAGGCTGGAAGGCATCTGGATGGGTATTTGAATGGGAAGGGTTTTGAGGAATATGGGCCAAGTACTAGCAAATAGGACTAGGTTAGGTTAGGGTATCTGGTCGGCACGGACAAATTGGACTGAAGGGTCTGTTTCCATGCTGTACATCTCTATGACTCTATGACCTGTTAAGGAATGTTATTACACACCCTGTAGAGCAGATAGGACTTGAACCTGGACTTCCTACCTCAGAGATACTGACCCCACAACTGCATCACAAGAACCCCCTTCTGCTTCATTCTAATGTAGCCTCATTTTTGTTAGATGTGTCTTTGTGCACACATGATCTGCATTCATCCATCACTAATAAATGTGCAAGGACAGTTGGCAATGATTGGTTCTCCAATATTCTTAGGAAGTTGTCTGACGAGTAAAGATTGAGCAGGTTAGTCCTGTACCTATGGAAGCTAAGAAGAAAAAGAAGTAATCTTATCGAAATGTATAAGGTCCTGAGGAGACTAGACAGGGTAGATGCTGAGACGATATTTCCCTTTGTAGGATATATGTGAAGTATAGGGTACAATTTAAAGTTTACAGTTAATGATGGAGATGAAGAGTTTTTCTTTCTCCCGGAATGTCATTGATTTGTGGAATTCTTTCCCCCAGAGGTTAATGGAGGCTGGATTATTGAATATTGTTAAGTCTGAGTTAGATGGATTTTTGATTGACACACTGCTGCTATTGAGCATTGGTGGTGATGGGAATGAAATATTTATGGATGTGGTACCAATCAAGCAGGCTACTTTGTCCTGGGTGGTGTCAAGCTTCTTGAGTATTGTTGGAGCTGGCAAATGGGAAGTATTCCATCACACTCCTTACTTGTGGACAGGCTTTGGGAAGTCTGGGATGAGTTACTCACTGCAGTATTCCCAGCCTCTGTCCTGCTCATGTAGCTACTGTATTTATATGGCTGGTGAAGGAAATTGCTAATCTGAGCCCATATTCCAACACCCAATGTGTACACTGCCCGGTGGCACTCTATAATGATTTCAGCTGCAATTCCATACTTATTTATGTCATAGATATTTAATATGATTAAATAGTCCTGAAAAAAGATGCACACTTTCAAAGGTACAAGAACATTCCCAAAGCCTTCTAATTCAGCAGAAGACTAGCAGAACCTTCTGGCAAAGATTGCAGTCCATCTCTTACAGGAGACAGACAGTGACTGTGATGCTGTATACCAGGAGTTCCTGCTCCTCAGGTTCTGCTGAAATCTGACATATCAATAGCAGCCAATATGCTGAATGAGTGGAAGTTTGCCAGCTTCAATGAAGGAGAATGTCAATCTGACCATTAGAATCCAGACCAGGGGATCTTTGCAAGCTAGCAGGAGCAGTGTGTCTGGACACTGCTGGATCAATTCAGGCATCACTGTGACTTTTAGTCACACAGTAAGGAGATAATAAGGTATACCAGGAAACTGAAGATGAATCTTCTATTTTGGATAAGCACGGGTTTGGACTTAACTGTATGCCCACTATGGCTGAAAAGTCTATTGATGTTCACTATCTACAGTTGCACAGGAAGAACCCCTACTGAGTAAAATACTGGAAAAGGGAAGGTGGATGGGAAACTGTAACCCAGTAAGGCATTACACCTTCAGGAGAAGGTGAGAACAAAGAAGTCCTTGTTGATTGGCAATAGTTTCCAGCTTTGTAAATGTAAGTGGCAAGTGCACATCAGCTGCGTCTCAACATGCTTCACCAAAGACTGGCATCAGACCAGCTATTACTGGCACAAAACGTGCCTGCAATTCTCCAAGTACTTAGCAAAGTATCTCATTGTAAATTAAAACTTCATACAGCCATTTAAATGGAAATAAGACAGGATAATTGGACAATTTACTCTGACTTATACATAAAGTTTATGGATAAATATTTAACATTTCCTTGGAAATTACTTGTGATCTTTAAACAGTGACTTAAATCAGTTTAACAGCAGTAAGCCAGCATGTGTCATATGGTTTTAATAAAAATTACATCAAGATGAGTGTTAATGTTTATGAAGTAGGTGAATTTATGGATCTCTGCTGTTTCACTCCAACTAAATGGGATGAATTCCAAAGTGGTTTCCAGATCCTAATTAAATCAATTGAAGTCCAATCCCTGTTGAATTGATTAAGAATGTTTAAAAATATGAATTAATTTGAATTTGGATTCAATTTACCATTCCCAAAAGAAAAATATGCATTAAAACAATTTTTCAAGAGGTGACTTGTACTAATACACATTATAGTTCTGATAAATGGAGGCTACTAGAGACAAAAAAAAAACTGAAGAAGGGTTATACCCGAAATGTTGACTTCTCCACCTCCTGATGCTGCCTGACTTGCTGTGTTCTTTCAGCCTCTTGCTTGTCTATCTCGGTGGAAGCTACTGACAGCTTAGTACTAACTTTGACCTTTGGCAAATGATTATAAAGCTTTAGAGGTTTGAATGTTTGTTTGATGTGGCTACATTAATGAGTGGATACTATTATGCATTTTCAATGCCTATCAATTAATTAGAACCCAGTCTTCAAACATGACATTCTATTGCCCATGCATGCTGCGAGACAGCATCATATTACAATGTTTGGACTTCACGATTTAATATTGGGGAAAATAGCATTCAGTGGGACTGGTTTTCATGTTTCTTCCACAACTTTGATTTTTGAAAATTCTTTTGTGCATTTGATGTTGCTAGCTGGACCAGCACCTACTGTCCACCTGTAATTGCTCTTGGTGACAGTGAGGTGCCACCTTGAACTCTTACAGTCCATGTGTTGTAAGGTAATGAGGGAGTTCCAGGATTTCAATCCAGCAACGATGCAGTGGCAATATATTCTCAAATTAAGATTTGGAGGAGAATTGAGAGGTCTTGGTGTTCCCATGTACCTGCTACCCTTGTCCTTATAGATAGTAGAGATTGTGTTCTTTGGATAAACCTTGGGGAAATGTTGATGTGTATCTTGCAGATGGTACACCCTATACCACTGTGCACAAGTGCTGGAGGAGGTAATATTTAAAGTGGTGGACGGGGTGCTAATCACATGGATTGCTTTGCTGTATGTGGTTCTGAGTGTCTTGAGTGTTGTTAGAGCTGCATTCACCCAGACAAGTGGGGAGTATTCCATCACTCTCCTGACTTTGTACCTTATAAATCGTGGAAATTATTTGGGAAGTCAGGAGCTGAGTCACTCACTGTGGGAATCCAAGCCATGACTTGTGACCACAACAGCTGATAGTTTCTGCTCATTGGTAACTTCCAGCATGTTGGTAATAAGGAATTTAACAATAGCAATGCCATTCATTGTCATAATTGTTGGGTACAGTATGGTATTTATGCAGCGTGAATGATACTTGCCACTTATCAGCCCAAGCCTGAGCGTAGCCCATATCTTAACTGCTTCAGTATCTGAGGAACTGCAAGGAAAGGGGAAAGCTATGCAGTTATCTTCCCTCAGGCATTCAATCTTTTCGCCCTCTCTCCATTCCTTGGGCACCAACTCATAAATCTGAGGTCTCCATCTGCTTCACGTCATGTGAATCCAGAGAAAAAAATAGGAAACTGGAGCGATCCATGTCATCCCTTTGCCCTGAAATAAGTCTCTATAATGAGATATCTTGCCTCTTGGTACATTCCCTGAATCAGTCCCTTGCTACAGGCAGGAAGTCATGGCATCTTACGGATATGCATCACACGGATTGAAAGGCATGAATTCACAGACATTTAGGACTGGTCAGAGTGGGAACCTTGGAGGCATTATCAGGAAACTGCCTTGTGCACTCCAACTACCTGTAATGCTTTTTGGGTGGCTGAAGTCTGTGACAAACCTGCAGCTTGTGCCAAGCTCTGTAACTTGGAAATAGAAAGATTGGAGGAAATTTTCAATTGCAGTGAAGGTAGATATAGAGCAGCGATACCAAAACCATTTCCCATTGTCATTCCCATTTTTGTGCTTGAAAATTGATGTCACCCCAGACCTCTGAGGGGGACACGGGTGGACATTTGCATGGAAGCCTGTGTGGAGATAAGGAGTTGGTAACAAGGCCTGTGACAACAACGATATGTGAGAGGGGTAAGAGATGTGTGTGTGTGTGGGGGGGGGGGGGGGGGGAGGTGCTATTCACTTGACGGAGATTTTACTTTTAAAAGTACCTACTTTTCCATGAGGTTTTGCTAAGTCACCAATCAGAGCTCAAGAATCAGCCAATGAGGCCATGCCCACTGTTTCAAAAGGATTTAAAGGGGTCATGCAGCTGTTCGCACTCAGTTGAAGCCCCATGTTGGTCATTGCTGCCTTGGAGCTCACAATCCACTGTTTAGGAAGCCCTGGTGTAGGAGCAAAACAGAAAAAAAAATGTTGGCAGGTTCAAAACCCAATATTATCCTGTTCACCTCTGTACTTATCCAGTGCTAGTTTGGAGGTGTATTTGTAGACCCCGTGAGACAGGCAAGTCAGCAATTATAAGACGTGAAATACTGACTGCATAACAATTTAACACTGCATCTTGACTTTAACTGCTAACACAAGGGTTTCCCAAAATCTCTGAAACTTGCCAAAATCAATAAGAGCACAGTGGGGATTGACTGGCTTGTGAAATTGTCAGGTTGCGAAGTATTTTATACACTTAACGGTAAGGTCCTAGGAACTGTTGCTGCACAAAGAGACCTTTGAGTGCAGGTTCATAGTTCCTTGAAAGTGGAGTCGCAGGTAGATAAGATAATGAAGAAGGCATTTGGTATGCTTTCCTTTATTGGTCAGAGTATTGAGTACAGGAGTTGGGAGGTCATGTTGCGGCTGTATAGGACATTGGTTAGGCCACTGTTGGAATATTGCACGCAATTCTGGTCTCCTTCCTATCGGAAAGATGTGAAACTTGAAAGGGTGTAGAAAAGGTTTACAAGGATGTTGCCAGGGTTGGAGGATTTGAGCTATAGGGAGAGGCTGAATAGGTTAAAAACAAGGACTGCCTTTGCTGGAAACCAGAGTCTAGATTAGAGTGGTGTTGGAAAAGCACAGCAGGTCAGGCAGCATCGAGGAGCAGAAAAATTGACGCTTCAGGCAAAAGCCCTTTATCAGGAATAGAAGCAGGGTGCCTGCAGAGTGGAGAGATAAATGAGAGGGGGGTGGGGGTGGGGAGAAAGTAGCATAGAGGGCGGTGCTGAGCTGGAAGGTTGAAGCTGGGGGAAGGGGAAATGAGGAAACTGGTGAAATCCATATTGATGCCAGTCATCAATGTGGATTTCACCAGTTTCCTCACTTCCCTCATGACCTGTCCTACCTGCTTATCTTCCTTTCCACCTATCCACTCCACCCTCCTCTCTGACCTATCACCTCCATCCCCACCCCCATTCATCCATTGTACTCTTTGCTACCTTCCCCCACCCTCTTCTCTGACCTATCACCTCCATCCCCACCCCCATTCACCTATTGTACTCTATGCTACTTTCTCCCCGTGCCCACCCCCTTCTCATTTATCTCGCCACTCTGCAGGCAATCTACCTCTATTCCTGATTAAGGACTTTTGCCCGAAACGTCAATTTTCCTGCTCCGCGGATGCTGCCTGCTTTTTCAGCACCACTCTAATCAGGAGAGGTTGAACAGGCTAGGGCTGTTTTCTCTGGAGCGTCCGAGGCTAAGGGGTGACCTTATAGAAGTTTATAAAATCATGAGGGACACAGTCTTTTCCCTGGGGTGGGGGAGTCCAGAACTAGAGGGCATAGGTTTAAGGTGAGAGGGGAAAGATATAAAAGAGACCTAAGAGGCAACTTTTTCACTCAGAGGGTGGTACGTGTATGGAATGAGCTGCCAGAGGAAGTGGCGGAGGCTAGTACAATTGCAACATTTAAAAGACATCTGGATGGGTATGTGAATAGGAAGGGTTTTGAGGGCTATGGGCCAGGTGCTGGCAGGTGGGACTAGATTGGATTGGGATATCTGCTCGGCATGGAAGAGTTGGACCAAAGTGTCTGTTTCCGTGCTGTACATCTCTATGACTCTATAACTGAATGAGGATAGCTCCTTCTTTATCTAAGTCAAAAAAATTTACACACAAAACTTGCCAAGGATGAAGTCCATCAGGACCCAAGTACTCATCAGCTCACAACTCCAACAATTTACTCAGTACCAGTTCTCTGGTCATTGTGATGTTCATGAGCTCCTCCCTCCTTTCCATTTCCTGATTTATCACTGCCTCTGGGATGTTACTCTGTCATGAAGACGGATACAAAATACTTGTTCAATTCATTTGCCATTTCCTTATTTTCTACTATTAATTCTCCAGTTTCACTTTCTATAGGACCATCACTTACTTTGTTATGTCTTTTTAAACTATTTATAGAAACTCTTACTATCTGTTAACTTTCTGATAAGCTTCCTCTTGTGCTCTAATTTTTCTCTGTTTATTAGGTTTTTGGTTTTTCTTGCTGTCTTTTATATTCTGTCCCGTCTTCTGACCTGCCATGTGTCTTTGTTCAATCATATACTTTTTCCTTAAGGTTGATGCTATTTTTAAAATTTCTAGTCAGCCAAAGATGCTGGTTCTATCTCTTGGAAGTTTTCTTATTTGTAGGAATGTATTTATTGTGAATATTCTGAAATATTCTCTTAAATATCTGCCACTGTATCTCTATTTGCCAATCCTTTAACCTAATTTGCTGATTCACTTTAACCAGGTCTGCTTACATACCCTCATTGGGGAATTGGATTTGCTGTGATTTAAGACACGGGTAGCAGAGTGGAGAATGTAGACTTTAAGTAAAGATTATGGTTCTTTAACATTTACAACAATATTGACAGTGATACATTTGTAAACTCCCAACTGATTTCTCCTTGTAAAGCTCCTGAGTCTTTCTCTCTCTTTTCCTACGACTTTGACACAATACTATCCCTGTGGCCTCTGTAGAGCTAGAGACTGCTCGTTCCCCTGCTCTGATAGCTGAGAAACTTGTTACATATGACAAATACCAAAGACTATCTTACCTGCAGCTATGCAGGGGCAGGCAGATCTGGCAGCACTATGGCTCTGTTGAAATGGACTGAAGGCAAAGGGGAGGAATGAGACTTCCTTGTGACTTTTCTTCATATTTCTTCTCATGGTCCTCACTGCTACCCAAGAGCTGGAGAGATGGACTCCAATCTCTTTCCAATGGCTCACAGTAGCTCTGGAAATTTTGATTAAAACCTCTCACATTTCTGCTGCTGCTCGAGAATGCCCTCTTCATGGATGAATCCCAATGATCAACATCTGTGTTCAGCTGAACAGATCATAGAGTGTCATACACCCTCCGACAGGGACTCTTTACTGCTGGTTGTGTTTTCAACACTCGCCCTTGCTCACTCGTGATACATTATGTGGTAACATAACTACTTGTTTTGGTGGCCCCAACAAGATGGGAGCATCTGAGCTGGTGGAGATTGCACTAGTCATGTGACACTGCCTCTCTGAGGACTCCTTGGCCTGCTTCTACTCCATTTCCTGCATCACGCTTGAAGGGCTTGTGGGTGGGAGGAAGTGCCTATGAATGCAAATTGGCAAAGATTCAAAGGTATCATTGTACAGATGATAGTTTAGGTAGTAGTGACATTAATTTAATATGAAAGGGTGTTATGTGCCAAGTAGTAGTGTGATATCTAATTCTGTCACAGATATCTGGGAAATTCCCAACTTTACATCTCTTTCTGTGGAGTTCTGTACTGTCTTCTGCAAGAATGAGATAGTTATTAGTGTCAAAATGAAATGTTTTTGTGGAGGATAACTGTGAGGGGTGGGTATGAGATAGCAACAGGATAAGGCTGACTGATAATGGGTGGCTATCCAGTTGGAAACGTGAGGAAGTGCCTTGAACAAGAGAGAAGAATAGGTGGAGCTGCAAAGTGTGTTCCTCTGAGAAATGCTATGTAGGGGGCAAAAGAATGCTCGGAAAGTCAGCGTGTAAGGGTTGCCGCTTGAATGTGAGGTGCTATTAACCTTTCCTAGTCTATTGAAGTAACTGAGTTACTTTTGGCACTAAATCCACATGTGAGGTACAACATTCCTGCTCTTCCCTGTTCCTTACCTACTATTTACAAATTCTGTCCATTAATTTCACTAAGCTCAAGACTTCAGCATTACAGCTGGGATGTTGTCAGTTGCCACAGCCTTTACTATGTACCACTGCTGAATGTCACATGGAGTAACCAACCTGGCTGGACACTAGTAGCAATAATACTGGGGACCTTGAGGAAAGAGACAAAATAGTATACAGAGGAACCTCAATTATCCGGTATTTGACGAATTGAATCTCAGATGATCCGAACAAGATCGCAAAGTCCCAGTGCGTGGCTAACTATGTTATCTGGCATCGATTATTTGACATTCGATTAACCGAACGAAATACTCCCTGCCCGTATCCTTCAGATAATTGAGGTTCCTCTGTCATTCTCTCAACACATTTGGTCTATACACTTGTAAACACTTCACTCTTAGATCTTGCACTTATGCTCTACAATAATTGAGGAAGGGGTATTCATGGAGTATCCTTGCCCTGTTAGTTGTCTGGTTCTCCATCTACTCTCTAATCTTAACTAGATGTGCTAGAACTGTAGAGTTTTGATTGAGCAGGTGGTTGTGGCACCATTTATCCCTGACTGTAGCTGGTGTTTTTGAACTTCTGCGTGCAAATAGCCCTGTTTGATAGACATGCACCTCATTCTAAGGTAATCCTGATGCTTTTTCTGACACACAATTTGCATTCTACGTTCTGGTTTGGTATTGCAGATTACAGTACAACCTCGATTATCCAAGTATCAATTATCTGAATTTTGGATTATCCGAACAAAATCTCAAGGTTCCATAAAAACGGCATTAGGTAACTCAGCATTCAGTTATCGGTTAAACAGCATTATGGCGTGTATTGTCAGATAATTGAGAAATGCTCAATATCCGGCGCTCTTAAATTACTGCCAAAATACCACCAAAATGGAAGTGTGGTGGACAGCGAAGAAGGTTATCTCAGAGTACAATGGGATCTTGATCAGATGGGCCAATTGGCTGAGGAGTGGCAGATGGAGATTAATTTAGATAAATGTGAGGTGCTGCATTTTGGAAAAGCGAATCTTAGCAGGACTTATACACTTAATAGTAAAGTCCGAGAGAGTGTTACTGAACAGAGCGCGGGTTCATAGCTCCTTGGAAGTAGAGTTGCAGGTAGATAGGATAGTGAAGAAGGCGTTTGGTATGCTTTCCTTTATTGGTCAGAGCATAGAGTATAGGAGCTGAGAGGTCATGTTGCAGCTGTATAGTACATTGGTTAGGGCCACATTTTGAATATTGCGTGCAATTCTGGTCTCCTTCCCAACTGAA
This sequence comes from Hemiscyllium ocellatum, assembly GCF_020745735.1. Taxonomy (NCBI): domain Eukaryota; kingdom Metazoa; phylum Chordata; class Chondrichthyes; order Orectolobiformes; family Hemiscylliidae; genus Hemiscyllium; species Hemiscyllium ocellatum. Next base: position 13,747,264 of record NC_083453.1, on the reverse strand, counting down.
GAATGTTGTGAAACTTGAAAGGGTTCAGAAAAGATTTACAAGAAGGTTGCCAGGGTTGGAGGATTTGAGTTACAGGGAGAAGTTGAATAAGCTGGGTCGGTTTTCCCTGGAGCATCAGAGGCTGAGGGATAACCTTATAGAGGTTTATAAAATCATGAGGGGCACGAATAGGATAAATAGCCAAGGTCTTTTCCCTGGGATGGGTTTAGGGTGAGAGGGGAAAGATATAAAAGAGACCTAAGGGGCAACTTGTCCACGTAGAGGGTGGTGTTTGTATGGAATGAGTTGCCAGGGGAAGTGGTGGAGGTTGGTACAGTTACAGCATTTAAAAGGCATCTGGATGGGTACATGAATAGAAAGGGTTTTGAGGGATATGGACCAAGTGCTGCCAAATTAGGTTAGGTTAGGATATCTGGTCGGCATGGATGAGTTGGACTGAAGGGTCTATTTCCGTGCTGTACATCTCTATGACTCTATAACCTGCTTAGCTGATTGGGATGCCCCGTTTACGCCAACCTGGGGAGCAATTGGAGCAGGATTTGGAGGGTCAGAAATGTGGCCACTGACAATCACCCCACTGTCCTTGCCTCAGCCATTCCTTTGCAATCCCCAACACAAAAAGACTTTGCTCACTGTTGCAGCTCTTCATAGCTACATTGCTTGGGCCCACAGGGTTGGACTGGGACTTCAGTGGTGATTTGGAAGTCAGAAGCTTGCTGGGTCAGGATTTAAGTACCTAACTGGTGCTTGATATGGCGAGCTTTCTTTTTGGTGATGGTAAAGTATCTGTCAGTCTTAGCCCCCAAACTTACTGCCTGCAGCATTAAATTCCAGTCTTTGTCTTCAGAAGGACTATGCAGTGGTCACTTCCAATAGTGCTATTGTGGGGAGACATATCTGTGATAGTTGATGCCAACAGTGGGTTCCCTCTAACAACAAAGTTTCCACTTCCAAGTATTGACGCTATTTATAACTATGGGCTCATCCATTTGCAACAGAAGATGCAAAATCTCTTCTCTCAGAGTCATCAATATTTGGAAATCTCTTCCTGAAAAGGTTGTGGAAGCAGAAACTTTGAATATCTTTAAGGCCGAAGTGAATGAATTCTCAATAAGCAAGGAGGTGAAACGTTATTGAGGTAGACAGGAATGTGGATCTGAGATTACAAGTTAGATTGGCCATGATCTTATTGAAAGGTATAGCATACTCAAGGAGCCAAATGGCTCCTGCTCATTGTTCATTTGTCCATACAATACTGCTCATCTTAATAACCATATCAATCGATCAAACATGTTTTGCTTTAAACACCACAGATACTCAACAAATCACATAAAATATCCCTGTGCAACATACTGAAATAATAGGCATTGATTTCATATCCAGCTGACTTACTAATGGAGATATAATATATAGACACACTCCCTAGAACACAGTCCTCTGTATACGATTATCTGCTTTACAGTAATCTTTGAAATAATACATAATATTCATCTCTATGACTCTATGACTATGAGCAGAAAAATATATTTAATGCAATTTCTGTAGTGAGCAGTTCCAACAAGGGAAAAATGAAGAGGAACAGGTGAATTGAGGATAAAAATAAATCAAAAAGAATCAATGACTCTAATTGTTAAGGGTTCAAAAAGTGTGAACTGGGTGATGCACTTGAGTAAAAGTGCTCTCTGTTTTGCATCAGGGATATAGTCGTATTCCAGACTGATAAAGTGAAAGTTTTATCTTGCTGATGGTTGTTAAAGGATTTTAAGTGAAAGGAACTTGGACAGGCTCAGAAGTTCCCAGCAGATGTAAATCTGTAACAGAAAACTGCTCATCATTCAGCTCTAATTAGCACAAATTGGACAATCTTGCTCAGAGACACTATGAAAATGGCTGGCGTGGAAAATTAAAATGTCTTCTTGATTCAGTGAGGGGCACTCTTGAGCTTGTGGGTTATAGCAATTAGGACAGCTTGGAGGGTGCTCTGAACTGCATCTCACACTTGCCAATCCTGACCTAGAGCAAGTGGCATGGCGATTGTAGTTTTGAAGTGCTGTGAAAATGTATTATTAACATCTTTGACTGATTCAGCTCAAAATTCACAAGGAACTTATTAATTTATTCGGTACATTTGGGTGTAGTGCAACTCCAGTTAGATATTTGTGCTTGGTACTATTTTTGCTAGTTTGGCACTGTTACTTTTTAATTCTTTGTACTTTAAATTGATGTAACCTCACACTATAAATGTTATGCTTATTTGTTGCAAATCCATTTTAGAGTTTTATATCAGTTGTGGTTCATGTCATTCCAATAACTGTAAACAGGAAACTGTTAGAAGGAGAGTTTATATTCCATTTGTAACACTTACATTTGAAAGTTTTGTAGAATGCCTTTCCCCCTTAACTTATAAATATCAATCTGCAGTTCGATGTGTTCCTTTACTCACAGTACATATAATTCAAAGCACCCACGTGCACCATTTGCAGCTGTGGGGAAGGCATGTTTCTGTAGGTATATGCTCTGCTTCAGAGATTGAACTCAGGCTAAAACTTGAACCAGAACATCAGAAAAGATGAACTGTTAGGAAGAAAGGGGTGCTTGCCCTCACATTGTGAATGTCATTTGTTCCTGCCTGATCTTTTTTCAAAGCAATACTTAATTATACTTTGGAGTAATAATATGCTTACTAAAATGTCAGTGTTGCTGTGCAGAATATGCTGTTATCCTATTTTTCTACACTTACCTGTGCTTTCAAAGAACGAATACATTTCAATAAAATGGTGTACAAGATCTACTGCTTTTGGAGATTGAATTAATTTTACCAAATTAGTGCCATAATAGAATCACAATTAAGCATCAGGTAACTGCAGAAACATATGGGTAAATGCATGAGATGGTGCAAGATTTTGCAAGCTTTGAAATTCCTGGTCTGAGATGAATTAGTTGATCTCAGATGAGGTTTTTTGCATTGACCTTAGTATCCCAGGACTACAGAGTAAGTAAACCAGTTAAAGTTCCTCCTGTTTGCCATCTAATGGATGTTGGTGAAGGCTACATTTGGATTTGGTTGTGATGCTGTCTGTAGTTGAATAGCCTGCAAGACATCATTTTTAAATCTTGCACATAATAAATAGCTACTTGGAAAAGTATTGAGTATTGTTGTTGTCATGGAACCATATCCAAAATGAAGGAAGAATTTTGAACAACAAAAGTCTCTATCATAGTTTATTTTCTGATCAAAGTGTCTTAGAAATAGCTAAGAGTTGTCAGGTAATGACAGAGCATGAACCTTTAAAATTTAAGTACCTAGTCTTCTTATCTCCCCATATAACCAGACTCAGAACCTGGTAATAATTGGGTGGCTCATTTTGACTTCAGGAAATTGACCTGAAACTGACTAATAAATCAATGATACTGTCACTTTAACTGACTTACAGTGGAAGCTGAGATCCTTGCTGATTATTGATTTTTGCTGTCTTAGATGTTGGCCTTCATATAAACAGACAACATTAAAGTTTACATTTTTTTTACCTTTTGAGTAAATGATAATATTGAATATCAACATGTCATTTACCTAGCAAGTACTGAAATGGAGCCAGACTGATTGGCTGCAACAGATGCAAGGAATAGGTTGCATCTATTTCCAGTTGACATATCTGTCCACTTTTACTGGTATATTAATGAAGTCAGTTTCTTTCTTATGAGGTGAATATCACACTCTTGCAATTAATACTCACAATGATATTTGGAAATGCTCATATTAACAGTGTCATTAAGGGGAAAGAATTTACAAAAATATATATGAATGTACATATAAATAAGAACAGGAATATGCATCTCGAACCCATTCAAAAAGTTCATGGCTGATGTGATTACTCCATCTTCCCGCTATGTCTGATAACTTGTCAGACCTTGTTTATCAAGATTCTATCTACCCCGTCTTAAAAGTATTCAAAGTCTTTTGAAGAATAGAGTTCCAAAGATCCTCTGTGAGTAAAAATGTCACCTCATCTCTGTCTTAAATAGACAATATCTTATTTTGAAATAATGACCCTCGGTTCTGGATTCTCCAATTAGAAAAAAAATCCCCTCTACATCCAATATGTCCAGACCCATCAGAATCTTTTATGTTTCAATCAAGTGGCCTCTTAATGTTCTAAACTCCAATAGATACAAGTCTAGCTTGTCCAACCTTTTCTCATATGACAATCAGTCCATTCCAGGTCTGGTAAACCTTCTCTGAACTGCTTCCAAAACATTTAACCCTTCCTTAAGTAAGGTGACCAATACTATACACTTTCAATGTGGTCTCACCAGTGCCCTGTATACCTGAAGCATAACCTCCTACTTTTGTATTCAATTCCCCTCACAATATCTAGGGAACATTCTGATAGCATTCCAAATTATCTGCTGTAACTGTATACAGACCTTTTGTGATTCATGCATAGGACATCAGATTCCTCAGGGCTCTGTCAACTCTCGGTGTTTCACTGCTCACAATGTGTATCACTATTGTTAAATATTGTTAAATCACTATGTTATTTATGAAATATGTTAAAAATGAGATTGTGTACAAAATTACTACCCATGTTAATTCTTAACTCTATTTCTTGTTGGTTTAAGTGGGAAACAAGGAAGTGAGTGCTGTAGTCAGGGTTCAGTCTACTGTAATGTAAAATTACATTGGGATTCAATTCTGAACCATAGCCGGTCCACAGCCATATATGAAATTTAATTGCATGTTCATTGAATAATTTGGGTGTCATTTGAAAAGAGTTATTCTACATGATTTGTAGTGTCAATACATCTCTATTTTAACCCTTCATGGGTAACCTCTGCAGCAGTAGAAATCTCCATGAATGAAATGGAAATAATCTGTTCCAGGATCTGCAAACATTGAGAATAAAGGCCCAGTGGATTATGAAATCATCTGAAAGTCTAGATTGGATTAGTGTCTTAAAAATATCTGGTGGTGAATAAGGTTATAATTAATATTCTTTGTCAAATCTGTGTTGACATTGATATACATCATTTTATTAACATTTAGGTTGTTTGACATTATTTGCTCTCCCGGGACAATAAATAATAATTGAACTTGTATTTATACATTCACATTTAAATTAATAACATTGTGTTCTTATTATTGTTATGTGCGTATTATGCATTTTGTACTGCTCCTGAAGGTACAGTTGAATTTCTGACAAATAGGAATCAAGTTATTGGATCACATTGGCAGAATGAGTTAGCTAGTTAATTTTAACTGGAAAATATAATTACTATGTTGTACAATATTAGCATTCAAGCACTCGATTTTTATTCAGTGACCTCAAAAGTGAGGCATGCCTTGTGTTTTTTGTCAGATTCTAATTTATAAAATCAGCAAGTAGGAATGTAAGCAAAGTCAGTGTATTGATTGCTTAGGAAAAGATGTAAATGCTCTTCAGCACTCATGGGGTTAATGTGATCATACATTACCAGTGTCACATAATCTATTTTAAAGGCTAAGAGCCATTGAAAGGAACACAATATCTGTTTAAACCTTTCAAAATAAAATGAAAACGAATGGCCTATACTGAATCTGATTTATACTCAAGACAAACTTCATTAACACAGAATGCCTCCAATTAGTTAAGCAGTTAATTTTGTCCAAGGGAATTGCAAGTCGGACACTTTTTTCTCACCCAAAATTTTCAATGTAATCTAAATATAACTGTATCAGCCTGATAACAAAAGATTGTTCATCTGGAATCTTTCCCTTGAGTTGTGTTCTTAATCATGATTCTAAGGACATAATTCTTAAAAAAAATAGTATTTTCATAGTACTGTGTAACCACAAGTTTAGATTAAATTAAATTAATGGTGACATTCAGCCCTATTTATCTGTTTATATGTAAATGGCAGCATCAAAATCCCATTTATCTGCAATGACATCTTTGCAGCATACTCCTCAAGTCTGTGAAATACTGAACCTTCCTTCATTGAATTTCTGCAGCTCACACAATTACCCAGCCACATACTTAAAAGTAGAATTCTGAAAAATATTTACACAAAATTCTTAAGTCACTATATTTTCCTAGCTGATTGTTTGCCATCAGAATACATGTATTCAGAGCAGCTGAGAAGACGACTTCAGTTTTGTTTGGATGAAAGATGCTCTAACATCCATGCTGCAGCCCCTCTACCCCCAAAGGAAATCAGGAATTTAAACTGCAGTAAAACCGGTGGATTCCTTTTTAAGTGTGTGCTGTAACATAACCAATTTCCTAATGTTCACTGCACTCAGTTAATACAACTGATAATCAACTTCTTTTTTTTCTGATTTTGATACCAGAGCAAACAAGTAATGTTATCCATATTGTTGTCATTACGTGGCAGATTATGTGAATTGTGATCATTGAGGTCCAAGATGAAGGAACTTAACATTTCAATGAAACCAGTTTCAGAAACAAGTAAATTAAACATAAGATAAGTTTAGTTATATTTATCTACTGGCTCAGTTGAAAGACATGACATAAATATTATGGAGTGGCTGAATTATACTGATTGCTGCATAAATAAATACATTCTAACCTGTTCTTTTGGAATGTATTTGTCATGCTCCTAATTACAGTGATCTTAGCAATTCTTCAAAAACAAAAAATACTGGAAGTACTCCACAGATCTGGAAGCATCTGTGAAGAGTGAAACAGAGTTAAAGTTTTAGGTTGATGACCTTTTATCAGAAAAGTTAAAGGTGTAACAGATTTTAAGCAAATCCAGAAGTAAGAAAAATCGGACGTGGTAAAGAAAAAACACAGCATTCTCCAGATGTTGTCTTACTCTGTGGAAATGCATGAAGAAGGCAGTCATTCTCATGACTTAGGTAATTGCTTGAAGAAAGAATGTGTATGCAGTGTTTGGTTCCTACTGAAAATAATGCAACAAAATTTGAAAAAAATACAAAGCTGATGGAACATGCATAATTGTCCAGGTTAAAAACTCTGGAACATCTCCATAGGATGACCGAACTACTTTTAACTTGTAAGACTCAGAATCTTTCTCAAACCCTTTCATTCTGAACTCATCTTCCTCCCTGTAGCAATTTTCACCTTGAACCAATTGTTTTATTTAGGTATGAAACGATGTTCTATTGATCATCATTGCCCTAACATGTTCCCTCAATACGTGAAGAAGTAAATCCAGTAACTTATCTCTAGTAACCTGTTTGCACTGGATAAAAAAGTATATACTGTCCAAGAAAAGTAATGTTCTTTGTGTAGTTTTAGCTACACGACACATTTAGTTTAAAAAGAGTCATAAAGTGTGCCTTGATTTGCTTAAGTTTATTTATTTCCCATTACTTTGTAATTTAACACAAGTATTTAATCAACAATTAGACAACAGTCATATTTTTGTCTCTCAAACTATATTTGGCAATTCTCATTTTTAAAATCAAAAATTGCATATTTATAAAATTACATATCTATTATAAATCTTATAATAGATATTTAATAAATTGGAAATACAAAGAGAATACACCAAATTAAAAAATATCTGACTTATTGGGCTTTAAATAAAGAACTGACAATTTATAAATATTTATAAACAAGATTTTTTTGAATTCAGATGTGGTTAGTTATTTCAACATATGTATCTTAAAATAATTTAATAACCCTTAAAATGCAAGCCAACTTTACTCAAATCCAGAGGAGCTACATACCAGGTTTACTGATCCAGTTATGTGCAGAAACAAAGGAATTGCTTTGTGTATTTATTCAATAAACCTGTTACATTCCATGTATCTTTTGCTTTCTATTGGCAGTGTGTTTGGAGATCTCTGAGCTAATTAGACCCTAGATGTTTCCCCACTTTAGAAGTGATCAGGACTTCTGGGAGTGAAGGGAACAAGTCACTGCAGAAAACAGTTGCTGTTAAAGGAGACTACACGTAGCAAAACACTTGGTACAGCCTTAGAAACATAAGATTCACAATCTGAAAGATGAAAAGAACACAATAATGACACCAAAATTCGGAAATGGATGGATTTCAAGAGGGATCCTCTGGAGTTAATCATAGAATCCCTACAGTGTGGAAACAGGCCATTTGGTCCAACAAGTCCACACCAACCCTCTGAGGAGTAATCCACCCAGACCCATTCCTCTACTCTATTACTCTACATTTGCCCATGATTAACGCACATAACCCACACATCCCTGAACACTACAGGCAGTTTAGCATGACCAATTCACCTAACCTGCACATGCTTGGATTGTGGGAGGAAACTCGCACAGACACGGGGAGAATGTACAACCTCCACACAGCGAGTTGCCCAAGGCTGGAATTGAACCCGGGTCCCTGGCACTGTGAGGCAGCAGTGCTAACCACTGAGCCACCATGCCACCCAAAATTTAATCTGTGCCCCATGTGTTGAAATATGTCCAAGTGCAGTTTTATTGCACAAATTAACATCTAAGTTACCTTCTCTTAGTAGCCTTTGAGCTAAATTGTTTTTGATAGATGCTGTCATATCAGGAGTTGCACCAAGAACAAATAAATAGGGTGAGTAAACTTGCCCCTGAAGCTTCCTGCACCTTTTTAGCAGAGAACAAAACCACCTAAAAGCAATAGCTGGAAGTAAAAAAGAAAAGCCGCTTAGTAAATTCAGCATTTACATTCTGCATTGTCCCAGGAGTTTCTGCAAAAATAAGTGACACAAAATATTTTAGAAGCCTATTTAAATAGATTAGCCTTCTCACCAGAGGTCTGACTATGATCCGTTATAAACAGTAATGACGTGAAAGCCGCATAAATGTGTGTCTCTTTCTGAGTATTATGTAATGGCGCACCTCCCAACTTAGTCAGAAACCTAATTCTGTTAATGATCATCACAAAAGGCCTTTGTGTTATTCGCATCTGAAACCAATGAGCCCCATTATACCTTCCTTTAGCATGACTGTGTGGAATTAGAAGGGGAATCTTCATTTCAAGTCCAAGGCATTCGGAATCTTTCCCCTCAATAGCTATTGCCATAGGTCTGATCTGTTTTAAAACTTACTTAGATTGAGGAAGAGGAGAGAATCCAGTTCTGATAGAATCCTGACCAATGAACATATGATGACGCGACTGATAGGTTGCTCTTTGAGAGAATCAGTACAGGCACTGTATGTGGAATATTTGATAGTACATGATATCAGTATGTCCATAGGGTATCCAAATACAAAAAAGTGGTCTCATCTTTAGAAGGGTCCAACTTTGTCATGTGCATTAAGGTAATGATATCCAACAAAAAGAGTCTAAAAGTCTTGTTGAATTTGCTGTTGGTTCTGTTTAATAGAGAGGAAGATAATACATTGATCAAAACCGAGAAAACTGTGGATGCTGTAAACCAGACACAAAAACAAAAGTTGCTGGAAAAGCTCAGCAGGTCTGGCAACATCTGTGAAGAGAAATCAAAGTCAACGTTTCAGGTCCAGTAACCCTTCCTCAGTTCTGCCAGACCTGTTGAGCTTTTCCAGCAACTTCTGTCTTTGTTTCTAATACAATGATCAATTTTGTTGGCCAGTGAATCAGTAACCAAGCAAGAACAGCATAGATTGGCTAATATGTAGAATCTAGAGAAAAAAAGAATTGGGTGTGCTGGTATTGATACAGAGAATTCTGACTAATTATTGACTAATTCTACTTCTAGATAAGTTGACACAGAGATCAATTATCAATTGTTTTTTTCCTAAACTTAAAGCTAATTTGTCTTTGACTTATTCTTCATAAGAGATTTCTAGGGTTTTGGAGATAGAAGCATGAACTTGCTGCAAAAGATACAGTGTTATTCTGCTCATTCTTTTGATGGCAGATGTTGCTTTGTGCATTAGATGGGTTCTCCCTTTGTAAGGATAACATATTTCTCATCTGTTTTTGACATTGTTTAGACCAACTGCAAGTTGAAGCAAAATACTGTTGCTGTTGCCAGCATTAAATAAATAAAATTTGACCTCATGACAAAAGTATGGCAAATGCAGTTCAGGTCTCCGAAGATATGGTGAAATATTGCTTTGTGCCTGATAGGGTGAGTTTACAGAGAAACCTCAGCTGTTCCTTTTATGACTATGTAGTGTGATGCAAGCTTGTCTATTTGTCTCACAACCAATTCAAAAACAGGTTTTCTGGTCATTATGACATTACTGTTTGTGGGACTTTGCTTGGTGCAATGTGGTTGTTACATCTTCTCCTACATTACAACAATAAGTAGATTTCAAAAGTAGTTCATTAGCCGTAAAGCACTTTGGGATATCCTGAGATTATGAAAGACACTACAGAAATGCAGCTTTTTTTTAACCTATCTATAAATGTAGAAAATGTTATGGTATTTTGATACTTTGAACACACTGCCTGTTTGTTTGTTGTCTTTCCCTGAGTTTTCGTTGTTAGTACGATAAAGGAATTCCTTCACCCTGACTGTGTGGTTATGATGAGGAATTCCACACAAAACATTAATCTTTCATGCTATGGCAGCCCTGGATCTGCAGCACTTTTTGTTTGTTTTTTTTCCCACTTGATGTTTTATGGACCATGGATTTGAATGAATTCATGTTTGAATTCTTAGAAATAGAATAGATCATTGTTAACAGTGTTCATTCCCATGGCCTGGCCGATTGCCTCATTTTAAACTGGATATTAAAATATTATGCCAACAGAACAGACTAAAATTATAGTATTTTGTTTCTATTTTAGACCAGAGATTATAAGCAATATGTCCAAATAGTTGCTCTACATGTCAACTCTTTAATTCTTGGCATTAAATGACTATTCAAGCCCTGGGGATTGTAAACAACTATTGATTGTTCCACCAGCTTTCTGAGCAATCTTTCACTAGTGCTACCTCAGCATCAGTCAATATTCGGACAATATGAGACAGTTCTATTTGATTTAAGCCAGATTGGAATTTTCCTGTTTAGTAGTCCAAGTGAATCCAAGCAGTTTTCTTTAAATATTCCCATTTTAACCATTCTGTGAAAATACACTGCAGAGTAAGTAGGGTTTCACATACTGGAATATTTAGTTTTGTTATGAGAGGTTTCAAGAACAGAGAAATTGGATTAAACAACTGCAATGTGGAATTAGCTCTGGCTAAGAGGATAGAAATCAGAAGAAAGAACTCTGGCTAATCTTTCCTAATAAAAGCACATCCTAGGTTAGATCAGCAAAAGCCTCATAAACTTGGAATTGTACCTGAGACTTCCTGCTTTGTTGCTTGTTGCTTTAGCAATCTACTCTATTAGAGGAATTGCTTTGATGTGTTCACATTGATACAGTGGGAAAAGAGCTTTAACATGTAACTGAGAATATTTCTTGGCAAAATCTGATTTCATTCATTTAATAATCTCAGCTATTGTTTATCATACTTGGATTACTTCTCATTAGTATATAGGGGAACTGTTTAAATGACAGTTACTAGAAATGTCACAGAAATAGTGAAGGAGTTGAGGTAGAGTTGCCCAACCCTATCGCAGGAGTTTATTTTTCTCTATAACCAATAAGAACAGCTTGCATGTATATAACACGTTTAACATAGTAAGAGATCAGAAAACACTTTGTAACAGCATAATCAGACAAAATTGACACTCAGTTAATATAGGACACAAAAGCTTTGTCTAAAAGTTAGGTTTAAAGGAGGAGGGAAACACAGAGATTTAGGGAGGGGACTGCATTTGGTTTTCTTTTATATTAGTGACATCTTCTAGCCTTGACACCAAACAGGATCTAATATGCATACAAAAACAAAATACAGTGGATGAGAAATACTCAGCAGATTTGTCAGAATTTGTGGAGAGAGAAACATAGTTAATGTTTCAGGTTTATGACCTTTCATTGAGTGTGCATACCTTTTCACTCTATCTTTTGGCAGGAACATTTACTATATGTATGAGAGAAAAATATTCACATTCACAGTCTACTCCACTGAGCTTTCCCACTGATTCATGCTCTTGATGGTGACTTTTTTACAAAAGGTCATACAAGTACCAAGAAGCTTAAAATTAGAATGACATTGAATTTACAGCACAGCAACTAGTGATTTGGCTCAGCTGCTCTATATGTTGGTGTTTATGATGTACATAAGCTTCCTCACACTCTCCTTTATCTAACCATATCAATAGAATCAATACTGAATTATAAAGAGGAAGGTTTTCAGCAATTTCTTTTCCCTGAAGAGTTTAGACTATGGCATACCGTACTGCAAGTAGCTATAATATTAACTCCTTCACAATTGGATAAATATCTAAAGAAAGCATAAGAGGTTGCAAGAACAGAGAAATTAGAGTAAACAACTGCAATGTGGAATTAGCACTGACATGGTCACAACAGGTCAAATGGCCTTTTCCTGTGTTGAAATTCTAATAATTCTATGGTAAATCCTGTCGATAAATAATATTAATGACAAGACTCTGTCAGTGTTGTAATAGGCAGGACACACAAAATGTTTGTTCATTAAAATCAAGGTGGTGTGCAAATTCTGTGCACTTTGTGTAATATTCACATGATGCTTCAGTACTGAATGGTAATATCCATGTTAAACTTGTGGTATATGACAACAGAGGTTTTCATATGTTTGTGTTCCTAATGTGCAAATATATCAAAATGTTCACAGATTGCAATGTTAATTAGAGATCAGATTGTCTTAGACAATCAATATGATTCGTTTCTCTGTAACACAAGACATACCGTCATTCTGCAGTAGTGAGAGTTTGTCAGTTACAAATCTTCTTAATTATCAGCATAATTTGTGCTGCTATCTAATATCAATACCCTTCTATGACAAGAACTCAGTTTAACCAGTCTGCAGTAAATAATAATAATTCTGAATGAAATCATTTGCCTCAGAAATTAATGGGACAGATTTGACTGCCTACCCGTGCCATAGATTGTGTATCTGTCCTGGTGCCATCTCCTCTGCCACGTATATTGTTAGCCAGTCTAGGTTACCTTAGACATCATTTTCCATCGAGATAAAGTATGAGAGCAGAGGAAGTTGTGCCAGTGTTATTTATGTATCTTTCATCTGTGGATATGTTTTGTAAATATTGTATACCCTGGCAAAAACAGTGAGCCCCGGTTTGGGGGCAGAGTTCGCATGTGAGGCATATTCCATTGTCGCTTTTTACATTGAATACTGTTCAGTGAAGTCTCACCACAGTAATAGAATACAATGAGCCAGCTTACAGCTTTATATAACTCAAAAAATTAATTAAGAGGGCTTTGAGTAGCAATGCAATGATAATGACCAAGAAATTAGAGCATAACATGAATCCATATTCAAGTTTCAATGCCATTTTTATGCTGGTTATGATTTTTAAATCTACATTAAATTGAATGTGAATAAAGATCCTATTAGAAATGTGTCCCATGAGAGTTGCGTAAAACAATTATGACAGCAATTTTTAAATGTTGCAAAATGAAGAGATGAAAGTGAAAGGTCTTTAATACAGAACATCATCAAGGTTTGAAGACAAAAATGAGAGGTATGGATTTTGTAATGCCAGACTCATGTTATAAAAGCCTGAAAATTGAAGGAAGAAGAAATGAGGGAAATGTTTTGAGGATCTAAGAAGAAAGTGGCCTGACATCCGCACATTGAGCATAAAATGAAAATAAGGAGCACGTGAGACAGTTTATTTGTAGTTCAGAAGAAACAATACAGGAAGGTTTAGAGTCTCTTAGGCCATTTGAAATAGAATAAAGAAAAGTATATAATGGTGAGAGCTGTAAGCTTGAGGTTTTTGTTTTGTCTGTTAGTGCAGTGTAGCAAGAAAGGTGCCTAAAGACCTTCATCCTGATATGCTATCATTATTTAATATCCTAGTTCGAAACAATTCAGTTAGGCAATGTAGTCTGATGCTGCCTGACATGTCCTTAGGTACTCTGGATAAATTCTTGGATGCAGGTAAAGAAAATTGCTGCATCTTCTAGTCATCTTTCACCTTAACAAGCGCAAACAAGGCAATGTGTGGGATAGTTTTCTTTATGTATAGCTCTGAAGAACAGCATAATGCCTCTTTTAAGCTGCACGATTGATCATGTGTTGAGAAAGTGAAGAAGGGGTAAATCAACAATTGGTGTTGACAGTTGATGTCTTGGGACCTGTCAAGGGTAGACTCAGGGACACATCATATTAGAAAGGGAGGCCCCAGACAGTGCTGAATGTTCTTGCCAAGCACGGAGCAGCAGCATTGTATTGCAGAAATCATATCTTAAAATTAGTCTTTTGCACTATGTATTTGTTTAGAAAACAAATACTATGCAGCTTGACAAACCCTTATGTAATTTACTTGTCCATTCAGGTATATTTAAATTCATGGCAATTTAGTTCAAGTCGAGTATAAAAAGCCTTGTACGAAAAGGTGTAAAGGAATTTAGGTATAAGCTGAATTCCTGAATACTACACCTGTTATTGTACTGAGCCAAACTAATCGGGGTGGCATGGTGGCTGCACGGAGTTTGCACATTCTCTGTGTGTCTGCGTGGGCTTCCTCCCACAATCCAAAGATGTGCAGGTCAGGTGAATTGGCTATACTAAATTGCCCATAGTGATAGGTGCATTAGTCAGGGATAAATGTCGGTGAATGGGTCTGGGTGGGTTACTCTTCAGAGGGTTGGTGTGGCCATGTTGGGCTGAAGGGCCTGTTTCCACACTGTAGGGAATCTAATCAGAAAGATCCAGTAGTTCTGTTCCTGATCTGTGATGTATTAGATGATCTGCACCAAGTTGAGGTGAAAGGGCATCTAACTCTTCTGAGGTGATTACATCAAGTGTCAGTGCTGGTGTGGATGTCAGAAACAGGGTTGACTGTGGTGTCCTGTAAGTGGAATAATAACAATAGTAATAATGATCAAGGTGCATGGAATAATGTGCCAACATGGATTAACACCTTCAGGAGAGCAGAGGAGAAAACGAGCTATAAAGCTTAAATACTATTTACTATAGAGCTGAAATTATTTTAAAAAGGATGATATTGGGAGAGTATTTAGTATATTGAACAGATGTTTTTTGAACCTTGAATTTATTTTTTTCTGTGCTTATGTAACTTGGATCACATTCAAGGGCTTTGACATGTAAACCACCCAATAGGTAATGTTACAAAGAGTCGATTTTATTTTTATGAATTTACTTTGCACAAAAAATATTATTTCGCACCAAAATTATCATCTAACCTTCAAAGATTTATTTGCTATTATACATTGGCATCTATTACTTAAATTCTCTCAGGTTCATTGTACACAGATTTTCTGTTCCAGCATATAAACGTCTGTGGCAGCCTGAGGATTTGCAGTATTGCTGTTGTGATTTTGTAGATGTCTCATAGGATTGTGAAAACTGTTTTAAGAAGCCTTCTTGTATCATCTGTAAATTCCAGAGGGTTTGTACTAAAACACTAGAACAATTTCAAAGCTCTGTGGCTGTTTTGGTATGAGCAATAACTCATTTAAGGATTTAATGGAAGATGGAATTTTATTACAGCTAAATTTGGAGCAATCCACTTTTAATTATGAACCTGGTTGGAACATTCACAGGTGGTGTGATAATGGTAATATCACTGGACAAGTAACCCAGAGGCCTAGGTAAATGCTCGAAGGATGTTGGCTCATATTCCACCATGGTAGGTGGTGAAATTTGAATTCAGTGAATGAAATCTGTAACTAAAAGCTAACTTAATATGACTATGAAAACATCTGATTCACAAATGCCCTTTAGGGAAGGGCATCCTTACCTGGTCTGGATTACATATGACTCCAGACCAATGTGGTTGATTCGGAACTTCCCTGTAAGTAGCTTGGCCAGCTGTTCAGTTCAAGGGCAATTGGGAATGGGCAAAAACAATTGGTGAGCCAATGTTGTCCACATTGCTGATCTGTAACTTCATTTCACACAGCAGCTTATGCTGTGTTTGGGTTGATGATACTCTGATCACACACCACCAAAAGAGAGTTCAGATTAGATGTGCATGTACAACTTTCTTCTAATAATTCGGTTTAAAATTGAACTTCTGAAACTCTGAAGAAGTTATATTCAATTTGAAACATTAACTCTCTTTCTGTCTCTCTCTCTCTCCACAGATGCTGCAAGACCTGCTGAGTTTCTCTACCACTTTCTGTTTTGGTTCCAGATCTCAGGTGGCATGGCAGCACTTGGGCATATTTCAGCACATGGGGCGCAGATTTAATTTTGGACGGCATGTTGACTCAGTGGTTAGCACTGCTGCCTCGCTGTGCCAGGGACATGGGTTTGATTCCAACCTCAGGCAACTGTCTGTGTGGAATTTGCACATTCTCCCCGTGTCTTGCGTGGGTTTCCTCCGGGTGCTCTGGTTTCACCCCACAGTCCAAAGATGTGCAGGTTAGGTGGATTGGCCATGCAAAATTACCCATAGTGTTTAGGGATGTATAGGTTAGGTGCATTAGTCAGGAGAACGGGTCTGGTGGGTTACTGTTTGGAGGGTCGGTGTGGACTGGCTGGGCCAAACGGCCTGTTTCCAAACTGTAGGGATTCTATGATCTCCAGCACTGCAGGATTTTGCTTTTATTACAATAGCCTGAATGATTGTTTGATCTCACTGATAACTGTTGTATTCTATCTTGGTTCAGGTACGAGCCAGTGCCATTGCTCAAGATGCTGATCAGAACTATGACTACGCCAGCAACAGTGTCATCTTACACCTGGATGTTGGGGATGAAGTTTACGTGAAACTTGATGGAGGGAAAGTTCATGGCGGCAATAACAACAAGTATAGCACCTTTTCTGGTTTCATCATCTACCCAGACTGAGTAGAGGCACCCTTGTGTTATTTTGCAGACCAACCAGGGAAGAATGTGTTTAGTGTCGATCAGAAGGTCAAATGGAACAGAGAATTAGCAAACCCCCAAGATCCTAACTGTTCAGTTGTTCAGTAGATAAATCAAAGATTCTTTTGCAATTTTATTTCTTGCTTCAAAATAACTTTTTCTTCATTTTAGTGTATCAAGCTATTAACAATGTGAGAGCAGTATGTAAAATACTGTGATAAGCAAAAGCACTGGCGCTAAACAACTGTATATAAAAATCCAGAGGGTTAAATAATGATGAACACCAATTAACTAACATGGCACAATCTGACTTTATGGCAGGTATGTGTGCCAGAGGCATATCTGACATTAACTTTAATTAAATTTCAACCCAACAGTATGCTTTATATAATTTGACAGGTAAAGCTCCATTATTTAACCTAAAAAACAGAAGTTCCAAATCCTGATACTGCATCTTAATTTTTTTTCCCTGCTTTATTTAAGTAACCTATTCCACTGGATGATGTCATCAGCAGTGGAAAGAGCCTGGCTGTCAATTAACCCATGATATCATCAGTGGTGATATTGTCCACTGAGATTATGGGCAGCAATATAAACTTGGTAAAAAATTGCCAGGCTCAATCTGCCTGTTCTAATAGTTCAGGTGGATGTTAAAGAACCTATGGCACTACTTTCTCCCTCAGCTAGCAACACTATTGATGGGCCAATCATCTCATTTCTATTTTTGGGATCTTGCTTGCGCAAAATGGCTGCTGCATTCGCCTATGTAACAACAATCACTGCACTTCAAAGAAGCTCATTGTGATAAGGCGCTATGTTCATGCAAGTCTCTTTTCTCTTGCCTAATTTGAATGGTGCTGTTTTTCTACGTATTAACCATCTATGTTCCCAGCGATTACCAAGATGAAATTTATGAAATATTTGTTCTTTTTGCTGGCTACACCCTGTTGCTAATATCACTTTAATTTGCAAAATAAATAAAGGGTCCAAGAGTTAGCATAAAAGTATAAGCGTGAAAATGTTTACTTTCAACATTATTTAGGTTGGAGTTTCACCTCCTGCAGTTTACCAGTCCTAGTCTTACCTTTATCATAAACTGGCACAGTCCTGTCAGCAAACCATCACTTCCACTCTTCTAGGTGTTGTGAAATCTTATCATGGAAGTCAGCTTCCGTTTATCAGTAAGATGACTTGCCTTTATCCTTGACAACATTGAATGCCTTGTCAGTGAACCAATAAACAAAGGAAGGTTCCAATAGAAAGAAGAAATATAAGAGTATATATTCTTGATCAGCATTGCTCTCATGCAATTAAAATGTTTGTCTGAAATTACTGTGTGCTTTTTTAAAACTCAATTGCACACACAAATTTCAGGATTAACATAATAAGTATGTGTATCAAAATATTTATAGGACATTTGTAACTCTGCATGAGAATCTTAATCTTATTAAACCTGGCTGAAGTTAGAATTTGGCAGAATCTGGTGATACCAAAACTCTGCAACAAACACAGGAGGTCTTTTAAGTATTTTTTTCTGCTTGGAATTTCTGTACAATTGGTCACTGACAGAATGAACATTGTTAATTACTCACCAGAAAGATGAGCAGTTCTGTAATTCTGAGTGACTTACAGATGTTTTGCCTGTACAAATTACCCAGAAAACCACACAGATTTGCAACATCATTGAATGGGACTCCATAAATGAAAATGCTCAAAATGCTTAACTTGTTGACTAGTTCATTCAAGTTCTCAAAATTGATTTTGACCTTGTTTCCCATGTTTGCACACATTTATGAATATTGCAGGTGAAATTCCTTATGATTGAATTATTAGTTTCTTCTAATCTTGAGTATGCACCCCATGGAGCGCAAGGTTAATAGTGATTAATTCTATGAAAAATACAGTAGACTAGAATATCACCAGCCTGAGGCTGTGAGTGATATCTTATGGTCCTTACATGAATTCAAAACCTTCTCTGAACAAGTGTGTCACCTAGTTTTAGCACTGTGTCAAATTAAGTTAGAGTTTTAGGGGCCCCCTTGCAAATTCTGCACAGATAGACATTCAAAACGGCTAAAAATGCTAATTATTTAACACAAGAATTAATAATAAGATGATACCTTCATGTAAATAGGGCTAATGTAATTGAACTGAAAGGAAATGAAGAAGGATGACAGATGAGTTGATAGAGGTGTACAAGATGATGAGAGGCGTAGATAGAGTGGATAGCCTGAGACTTTTTCCCAGGCCGGAAATGGCTATCACGAGGGGACACAATTTTAAGTAATTGGAGGAAAGTTTAAGGGAGATGTCAAAGGTAGGTTCTTTACACAGTGAGTGGTGGGTGTGTGGAATGCACTACTAGGAGTGGTAGTAGAGTCAGATACATTAGGGACATTTAAGCGAATCTTGGATAGACACATGGATGATAATAAAATGAAGGGATTGTAGGTTAGTTTGACCTTACAGTAGGATAAAAGGTCGGCATAACATCGAGGGTTGAAGGGCCTGTATTGTGCTGTACTGTTCTATGTTCTATGAAACAAATTTGCCATGCATGTTACGTAGACTGGTTTGTACTATGCGCATATCACACATAATAGCATATGCATTGTTCGGTATTTATTACAGAAGTAGTGCTTTGCACAGGATTCAAATGAATCTACAATTGAATCCAGTTTTTTCTGCCAATAAATTCCCAGTTCTTGAATAACATCTCACCTGCTTTTTCATGTTTTAGAAGCTGGTGATGTACCAAATTCATCCCAAAATGAATAAACTTTCAACTCTTATTTAGTCTTGTGTAAATGGGCTGATGTTGTCAGTCACTTCAAATCTGCATGAGTACTCGCTGCAAGTACGCTTAAATAAACTTAGTTTGGAAAGTCTGAACCCAGGTAAATTTTTCTAATGAAAACTTTTCTTTGCCTAAGTGAAATTGAATTTGTCTGGGAAAATGATCTAAGGAGAAATAACTTTATTGTCACAGAAAGTGGCAGAACAATATAAGGGATTCTATGGAGTAGGTACATGACAGTCATTTCTGCTTTAGTCGTTTTTAACGCCTCCAAGCTCCCCTGCTCCAATGCAGCATGCAAGTTGATATTTATTCCTCAGGTCAACCCCATCACATTGACTTCTGAAGAAATCAACAATAATATGATACTAAGTAACTTCGCATCAATAATAGCCTGCATACTTTCACTGGAAGGAGAGTAATGTGGGTGGACTTCGGCTGATGTCAGGATTGCCTTATTTATTACGGATCTCACGGCCAAACAGCTTACTAGCGCATACTGTTTAGAAGAATGACCATGTAGGATGCAGGACTGGAGGTGATTGCCTCCAGTATACCTTTGATATGCACATAAAAATAAGTTAGGGACAGAATTATATACCAACTTTACACAAATACTAATCATTGTACACAGCATAAAAAAGGTCTGCAGTCACACATACAGCACAAGTGTAGACGGAAGGTGGACACCACTTATGCAGGAAATGTGTATGACTTATGTAGTTTACTATCCCTTTGAGATACCGGATAAATGTATATCAGCACCCTCACTGTCAAATCAGCTGGCTCCTCTCAGAAAATATTGGCTTCTCTATTAGCAATGTTTTCCTGCTATCAAGAATCACCTCAGTTCAGGTTTTAGCTTGAGTCAGAAGTTTGTAGGTTCAAGTTCCAATCCAGTAGTTGAGTACCTGATAGGCTGTCATTCTGGTGCAGTGTTGAGGGAGCGATGCAATGTCAGAGATTTCATTTTCAAACCAAGTTGGTCAGCCAGTTCTGTTCAAATGAATGCTAAAGTTTCAATGGCCATCATTCTCCCAGTCAACTAGGCGAAAGTGAGTACTGCAGATGTTCGAGAGTCTAGATTAGAGTGGTGCTGGAAAAGCATAGCAAGTCAGGCAGCATTTGAGGAGCAGGAAAAATCGATGTTTTGGGCAGGATCCCTTCATCAGGAAGGGCTTTGTCACCCTGATGAAGGGCTTCTGCCCAAAATGTCGATTTTCCAGCTCCTTGGATGCTGCCTGACCTGCTGTGCTTTACCAGTACCACTCTAACCTTGTCATCATTCTCCCAGTGCCTTAGCTGATTCTCTTTCCTCAAACAACACACCAAAAGCAGATTAGCTTGTGAATCATTTCATTGAATTTTGTGGGATCTAGTGTGTGAAATGGTTGCCATAACTGTCTACATAACAGTCACTTTACTTCAAAATAATGTATATGAAGCACTTTTTTCTTTAATGGGATGTGAGTGTCACTAGTATACCTGCCATTTATTGCCCATCCCTAATTGCCCTTGAGAAGATGGTGGTGAGTTTCTATTTTGATCACTGCAGTCCATCTAGTGCAGGTAGACCCACATGCTGTTAGGAAAACATCTCCAAGATTTTGACTCATTGACAGTGAAGGAACAGCAACATAGTTCTAAGTCATGTTGATGTATGGCTTGGAGGAGAACTTGCAGGTGGCAGTGTTCCCATGTATCTGCTGCCTTTGCCCTTCTAGGTGGAGGGGAGAGGGTTCAAGGTTTGGAAGATAGTATTGAAATGGCATGAGAAATATAATAAGACACTTTGATATTACAAGTTCTCTTATGCATTAAACAAAATTTTCATTTCTCATCTAAATAGTGCATCTATTTGTATTGCCAGCAGCCACAAAGATCAATTTAAAAGGTCTTTGTGCTTTAGAATAAAACCAGTAACAAGTATTCTATGGGTATCAGAGCAAACATGATTGTCAGAAGCCAAGCAGGCAAATTTGCTCTTGTAGGTTCCTCCAGTCATTTCTGGTCTTTATCTTACGTGTTTTGACAATGGGTTGAAGTTTCCCTTGACACAGCTGGAAGAAGTGCAGATTTCCTCGAGATTCTTGGCCAAAATACCTCCTTCCATCATCATGAGATGATTGGGTCATGCGTCTAGTATTTTGGCTGTGAAATCATTCTGTGCGCAAAGTGGCTGCTGCTGCATATACCTTTTCCATGAAATTTTTTTTGAAACATTTCTGAGATAAGACAACACATAAATGAAAGAACTTTTATTTATTTTCTCTAAAACAGTAGCTTCTTCACATATGCTATACAGTTTATAGTATGTATATGTTTCAGTCAAATGTAAACATGCACTCACCATACAGAATGAAGTTATATTTTACTTAATGTGCACTCTCCGGTGAATTCCTGATATGACCCAAGAGTCAATTATCAGCCACCTGTCCTGCGGCCCCAGGCAGACTTGCTTTTCAATGTTCTTCAACAATTGCCATTCTCAGGTTGTTCCACTGTGGAATATTGACACCGTTAATTTTAGTGACATTCCCACTCCTTTTCTTTGCTCTCTAGCAAGAGGAAGCAAACGTAAGCTAGTAGGGTATGACAGCAAACACGCAGAATAACAAAAGAGCTGCATTCGAAATACCTCCCATCCTCTCTAAAAGAGTGCATTGGAAAGTGGGCCATGAATAAGGCAATACTTAACATTGAGTAATATCAATAACTGTAAATTGTGATAGTGGCTCACATTTGCTTTTAACTTTATTTAACTGACTAAATCAAAGATATCAGTGATGAAGCTGTGTAGGGTGTTGATTAGGCCACAGATGTAATGTGTCAGTTCTGATTCTGGGACATGACTATGTAGGGTGCTTGATGACTGGTATGGACATGATGGGCTGAAGGGCCTCTTTCTGTTCTGTAATACTCTGATTATGACTCAATGACACCAGACATTACAAGATTTTACAAAGGATATCATTAAATGTTAAAATGAAGCAAAGATTAAATTACTACATTGTAATTCACCTTGGACTGTCTAAGAACTAGAGTTTCTTTTATGTTAGTGATTTAGATTTCAGAAATATTTTTTAATGATCATTTTATCATTATATTGGTGACACACCACTGATGTAGGATCACGATTCTGGCATTTTTTTTGTATGGTGAACCATATAAAATGCATACTGGTCACCAGGTGATACAAAGCTCTTGCCATTGGTCTTGGCGCCTTCTTCACATTGTGTATTGCTAACCTTCCAGCTTCATTATTCCACTGCGAAGCAGCAAATTAATCACACACGTTGATTAAAGTCCACAGTTTCTGCAAGTGATTGATTTGTGGGATTTTGTTGTTCTGCTTGGATCACCAGAACTAGCTCCCCTGTGAACAGAGATGGTCATTAGTAAGCAGAGCAGCTTGAGGAGGAATGTATCTCACATAGCACAACGTGAACAAAGTATTGTAAATTGTCACTGTAGCAAATGTACTCTAACCACAGGAGGGGTGCTGGCCAATGTACTCTAGACTGATGACATGATAACTGAACCATTTTATACTTGTTGAACAAACAAGTGGAATTAACACGAAGAAATTAGAAAGGCATCTGTTTCTGAGAGTTATAAAATCATGCAATACAGAAGGAGATTATTTGGTCCATCATATCTGTGCAACCTTTTTGAAAAAGCTATAGACTAACTCTTTTGCTTTTTTCCCACAACCCTGCAAATTATTTCCCCTTCATGTATAGCCAGCTCCGTTTTCAGAGTTAAGAATGAATCGGCTCGCACTGTTTCATAACAACTCACTGCCTAAAACATATTCCCTTCATTGCCCATCTGGTTCTTTTGCCAACAGCATAAATCAGTGCTGTTTGACTTCCTGTCAATGAGAACAATTTCTGCCTGTCTCGTTATCAAAACTTAAGGAGGCAGAATTCTATCAGCATTCCCAGTTTGCTCTTTGGAGTGGGCTATTATTTATGTTTTAAATATATGATTTATAATCCACTGTACAATTTAAAGAAGAAAAGTATGTATGAAAAAGAAACATTTGGCAAAATGTCTCTTTGCTTGGGGAGCTAGCAGATCTGGCAGAGCTGTGTTTTTAACCCAATAAGATCAAGTGCATATGAAATATTTCAACAGAATGAATACCATTGGATATCTTTCAAATCTTCAGTAAAAAACTGATTTAGGCAATGATGTTTCAGCTCATTCCCCACTGCAAGGCATAGACATAGGCACTGCATGACATAAATATAAGTGATAATACACTGATACTCTATGTTCTTTTCCATTCAAAATTACAAATGATGTCAGAAAGCTATTTCTACTAGAAAATGTTCAGGCGAGGGCAATGTTTTGGTTTTTATAAATAGTCTAAGTTTCCAAAGCCACATGACAAGTTTTCAAAATAATCAATGTGAAGTACACTGTGATATAGAGTCATAGAGATGTACAGCATGGAAACAGACCCTTCGGTCCAACCTGTCCATGCCGACCAGATATCCCAACCCAATCTAGTCCCACCTGCCAGCACCCGGCCCATATCCCTCCAAACCCTTCCTATTCATATACCCATCCAAATGCCTCTTAAATGTTGCAATTGTACCAGCCTCCACCACTTCCTCTGGCAGCTCATTCCATACACGTACCACCCTCTGTGTGAAAAAGTTGCCCCTTAGGTCTCTTTTATTTTTTCTTTCCATACTTATTCCTTTAAAGAGCAGGAACTTCCAAGCAATGGATTTTTCCTTAGATAGTACCCATCTAGCTCAGAGCTATATTTACAACAGAAAACTTCCTCCTTGTTTTTCAGCATTCTACAGACAGTAGCATATGAATTAAACTTAGAACCTTCAAAACATTTTTATGCCAACTTTAAATTGTGAATCACCGGTTTTGGTGATTGCATTTTGAAATGTGAAGAAAGTAATGAGTAACTCAAATTAAATCATTGAGTTTTGTTGAATTGATTAATTCTGTAAGGAAAGCTTGAACCACAATCAAAACATTTTACAAATAATCAAGTGCATTGACTTTGGCATCAATTGCAAAGAGTTCATTGAATTCATTGAGTCACTTTGGCGATGGCAATTTTGGTTTCATAATCATTTCTCCACAACAAATCATCCACTGATTGAAAAATCAATCTGCATCCACTGAATTGGAAATTTCACATTTTAAAAAATTCTCTGCTAATACTTCATACATGAATAGCAAACCCATGATTTGATGACAAAACCGCATGAAACATCAAGCAGAGCAGCATATATATATTTTCTTTTGGTGAAGATTTTTTTCTTCATCAATCATCCTCCTATTCCATTTGGCACAAAGATGATCCTTGAATGGTGAGTTGGGTACACATCCAAAGATTGTACAATTGATGTCAGAACACCTGCTATAACTGCAATTTGTATTTTATTTCTTTGTAGGTACCTCTTGATTTCTTTGCTTATGTAGGATCAGCACACTTACTATACTGATCAGCCACTGAGATGCTTATTCAACACATTATTGATCCACTCATCTTCTCTGGGGTGGCATGGTGTCTCAGTGATTAGCACTGCTGCCTCACAGCACCAGAGACCCAGGTTTGATTCCGGCCTCGGATGACTGTCTGTTGGAGTTTACACATCCATGTCTGCGCAGGGTGCTCTGGTTTCCTTCCAGTCCAAAGATGAGTAGATTATAAGTGGATTGGCTGTGCTAAATTGCTCACAGTGTCCAGGGATGTGCAGGTTAGGTGAATTAGCCATGAGAAATGCAGGGTTACAGGAATGGAGTGGGTCTGGGTGGGGTGCTGTTCAGAGCATTGGTGTGGACTTGATGGACCAAATCACCTGCTTCCATATTTTTTTCACTTGTAGTGTGGCTGTTGAGCCATGTAAAAATTTACGGGCATTTTATCTATGTTGCCGATGTAACATAATGGGCAGTTGTGGTTTTGCTCCTAAGAGAAAAATTGCAGGAAACTGGTCAACTATCTTCTGCTGCATTATCTTCTGGTGCAACTTCAGACATTTTTGTTCTGTTGCTCTGACATCTTCACTGGACTCAGGGTTTGATTTAGCCCACTTAAGTATGTTTGTATGCATTACATTTCTGGTGATGATGTAACCATTCTGACTATTTTTGAGGATCCGTTCCAACACTTGCTTCTCAAGACCAGGCAGATTGTCCCTGTTCTCATGGTTCATTTGATCTTGGGCATCTTCTTCAGGGTGGATTCCTCCTTCTTCTATTCTTACACCAGCTTTTCTCTAACAGTGAGTTCCCTTGCTTTAGCACAGTGATTCAATGAGTTAACAAATTTTATGATTTTCAGATTAAAACAAGCTTCATGTGTTATTCTTTTTGCAAGACAGCCAATTTGTTTCATGTGGGCATCTTAAATTCCCATGCATTTTCTTGGCAATATAGCCCATATCATCTATTTGATTGCATGCATTGTTTTAAAAAGTAAGTATAACCCTAAACACATTGCTGAGCTGAGAAAAATGAATTTGACTGTCCTAAATGTGCACTGGTAAAATAGGGTCATCTTATATGTTGCAGTCACTTATATACCATGTTCTACAGTAGTTGTGTGTCCACATAATTTTTCTGGTTCCCTGACGTTTCTGTTATTGAATAGTTGGTCACAGATAAACTATCCATTTGGTGGCTCAACTGAGATATAATGTATTTTTTAAAGTAGATATGTTTGGAATTCAGAAAAAGCATTGCTGCAGCAGAAGATGTTTGATCACTTGGATATTGTAAGGACTGAAGAGCTTGAACCTATATCAGGACAGCATACAAAATAAAATTGGTTGATAGGTGATTTGGAGAACATGTGGAGTCAAGGATACAAGCAAAAGAATGAATAGTAAATAACAAGTAGAGATTAAGAAGCTACCCAGATTGGCAAATTATGGAAAGTGATGTTCCACAAGGATCAGTGCTGGACCCACTGTTCACAATTTTCATTGAACGATTTGGACACAGGCACCAGAAGTACAATTTCACAATTTGCAAATGACACCAAACAGGGGACTACAATAGAGAGTTGTGACAAAATACAAGAATATATCAATAAAATTGCAGAGTAAGCAAGTGATTGGCAAATTAATTCAATATATATCAGTACAAGGTACTAAATTTTGATAGAGGCCACACACTCCTTGGAAAATAAGTGTCTAAATGGGAGAGAGAAACAGTGATCTAGGGGTATAAACATGGAAATCATTAAAAACATGACACCGGTTGCTAAAGTCATTACTAAAACAAAAATTGCTGGCATTCATCTCCACAGGGATAGAATTGAAATGCAGAGAAGTATGTTAATTTTGTATTGAACTTTGGTTGGAACATCCTTGGAGTACTGTGAACAGTTCTGGTTTCCATATTATTATAAAAAAACACAGTGCAACAGAGGTTTACCAGCATCATCCCAGAGCTGAGACTATACCTATCAGGAAAAATTGAACTGGCTAGGAAAAAAAAAGACTGACAGGTTATTCTGATGTAGGACTTTAAGATTATAGCCTGGATTTTCAGGGAGTCAGGATGACTTGGGATCCCTTTAAAAACGGCAAGCAAGTACTGATTCTGGGATTTTCAACCCCGTTCCTATGGTTTTCCAATTTTCACCAGGCACTTTTCAGGAGGTGGGCTGGATCAGGTTACAAGCCCACACCCAAGGAGACATGGAGGGGAAACAAGGAGTGTGTGGGAATGGAGGGAGCATGAGGGGGTGAGGGCTGGAGGGACTTTCTGCTTTGACTATCACTGAAGCACAGCACTGAGTTGGGTCATTTAAAACAAACTGTCTCACCACCTGACAGCACAAGCAAGTTTTTCCAAGGTTGGCTAGCCCAACTGCAGCCAGCACCTGCCAAATCCTACGTCTACCCAACATCTCCAACATGGCAGGAAGATCCCATCTTTGTGGGCACTTTTACCTGAGGTAGGTGTGTCAGCCACGAAAGTTTCTGACTCCTGCTGCCCGACTCAAGGATGGAACTCCAGCCCTATGAAAGACTTTGATAGGATAGACAAAAGAAAATTATTCCGCTTCCATTTGAGCTATAAATGAACTAGAGGCCATCAATACAAAATAGTCACTGATAAATCCAGGAGGGAATTCAGGATAAACCTCGTCTTGTGAGTTGCTTGGATGGGGAACTTGCAACCGTAGGGAGCAGTTAAGATGTATAGTGGAGACGCAGTTAAAGGGAAGAGAGATAAGAATCTGAAAAAGAAAGGGTAAAACAATGACATGATTAGATTGGATGAAGGGAGAGGGAGGTAGTTCATGTAGAGCAGAAACACCATAAACACCAAAAAGCCTTCTTCTATTAATGCTACTATGAATTCCTTCTCAGCTCTAAGTACATCATTCTCTCCCCCTTATGCTGAAAACAGGAATTATCTTGGCCCTTTATGCAAACCTATTCTTTCCTAGGATCTCAGAGCTGTAGATTTTTTTTTTAATCCTTTCCTTCCTCCAGGCTTTAAACACAAACTTGGTCCTAAAAATCTGGATATCTCAGTTTTAATTATGTTGAACAACAGAGCATCCACAACCCTCTCAGGTGAACCACTCTTATGAATCACTACCCCCTGAGTGGAGAAATTTCATCTGATCTCAGTCCGAAGTGATCAGCCTCTTATCATGAGACTGTGCTCCATCTCCCCCCATGTTTTAGATTCTCTGGCCAGGGGGTAATAATCTTAGTATCAACCCTGACAAAACCCTTCAGAATCTTATGTATCAATGAGATTACCTTTCATTCTTCTAAACTCCAGTAATATAGACCCAATGTACTCAGTGATCTATCATAGGAGAATCCACTCATCCCAGGAGGCGTTTGACAATACAACACCTCTGTTGAAAAAATGGCACTAAGACAAGAATAATAAAAGAAACTGCTATTAGATTGAAATGATAAGAGATGCTAGTGAGAAGACAGTTGGCTGCACTTGTATTTAATTAAATGAAAAAGGAAATGTTAGTTCCAGCACATCCAAGAATGTTTTTAGATCAAAAATATTGCTTTTATTGATTCTTAGTCTCTGATTTTTCTTACTTTGTAGCATGTAAAGTGAGGTTGTGTGTCACTATTGCTAGCCTGTATTTTCCCTGAGATGTGCTGAATGCATCTATTACTCGGCCATGATCCCAATTAAGCGCAAAATTGCCTATTTAGTTTGATTACTGCAGCAACATGTTTTTTTTCCATACATGACAGAATACATACAACTTCATGTATGTAAGTCAATAAGCCAACAAATAAGAGTTGCTGAAATCCAATAGAGGGCTTTTGTCACTTGATCACCTCAGTACATTTACAGTCCCATCAGAAGCCAATTTTAAGGAAAAAGGAAAGCAAAGATTTATATTGATAATGGCAAGATTACAGTAACCGTAAAGATTGTTTGTTGAAATAAACCTTAAAATGCTGAGAATCTGAAATAAAGACAAAATGTTTTAAAAAGCAATAGCAGGTCTGACAGCATCCAAATAAAATATGTTAATGTTTTGTATAGAAAAACATCAAAAAAAGAGATTTTAGGGAATCAATTGAATTCTGATACTCAGAATGCTGCACACTGTGACGAATAGAAACTGCCTGTTGAAATTGAAACTTTCTACCTATGAATGGTCAAGGATAAAATATATTGAGATTGATCCTTGAACAAGTGGATTTTTTTCTGTGCTACTGTCAGTGTCATGCTTTAAGATTTATTGCGCTATTAACATGCTTTCTTCTTTCGCTGCACATTTGGTTGACGACTATGATCATACTTAAAGGGAAAGCAGCTACTAGCCTTCCCACAGCTCTTGCATACTCTGCAGTTCCCTACGTCATTTGATTTGAGAATTTCAGTACAGCTCCCATAATACGCTCAAATATAAAGTCCCCATTATAGTTCAATTTTCATAATTTCTCCCACACAAGGTAAATATTGTTCAGTGGATATTTTGCACTTGCTGAGAGCAACTACTGGATACAGTGGAGATGTTATTAGCAGATTTGGGCACCACACTATGATTTTGTCTTGTTTGTCACTAAAATTGCATTGAAACCTGTGATGTTCTATATATTTTAATTATTATTTCAACTGGGTGAAGACTAACCAAATAGTTTTGAATGAAGCATTCCAATCACCAAAGCTCTCCAATGGTAAAGGTTGGGTGATACAAATTGGCTAGATATATCCTTTCACCCCTGAAATGTGGACTCAACCTCACCACAGACTGATGGGTTTAAATGTCATCACTATCTGTTGTACACCAGAGTTTAATGTACTAGGTCCATCTTCAAATACTTCCCAGTGGGATGTGTTATCAGTATTTTAATATTATAATATTATCAATATTTTGGCCATCTTACCAAATTGGCCATTGGGGTGGCTGGTGAATAAAATGGAAAACTTTACATTAGCACAGGGTGATCTTCTCAGGTTAGTACATTGTTGGAACTTCACACAATAGCTAGCTGTGATAAAGCTGACCCAAGAGTGCTCTGTGCTGAGAATGGGTGCCAAGAATAGTTTCCTATTGCGAAAATTTATTGGACAAAGGAAAAGCTCTCAGATTGCGATGTTAAGAGCAGTTATGAATAATAATGAAGGGTCATCTGCTGACCAAAGGATTGATAAAAATCTCTTCAGCAAAATAATACTGGCACCATTAATTGAAGTGATGTTGCCATTCGATTGCTAATCATTTGGAAGGTGTGTTATTTTCTTTGTGAGAAGGAAACAGGCTAGAACTGCAATCCTGTGATGCTCATGTAATCTAATAATCCATTTTGGTGAAAATTATGCAACTGCAGGGATGGACAAGGAGCAGGGGGTAAAAATTTTCCTGAACGAATAAATGCTGTGAGCTTTCCTCTATAATTAATTTTGCAAATGTCACATTTTGAAGTTCTGTGTTCTTGAGGTTTTCTTTGTGGGTCATTAATTACAAAGGAAAACAAATATTTCCCCATTTTGAGAGGAAATTTACTGAAGTGTCTCTCTTCTAATATATAAATGGACACTGGTGTCAATATCTGTCTTCAAACAGTGTTGAGAGATTGTATTGCCCCAGTGTATGTCATAAAGCTCTGGCATTGTACCTTGGTGGCTATTTCGTAGGGAGGTGATGGCCTATTGGCATTATCACTAAACTATTACTCCAGAGTCCCAAGTAACCTTCTGGGAACTCAAGTTTGAATCCTGCTATGGCAGACTTGAATTCAATAAAAATCTGGAGTTGTGAGCCTAATGATGACCATGAAACTATTGTCAATTGTTAGGAAAAACCTAATGTCCCTTGGGGAAGTAGTCCAGACCCACAGCAATGTGGTTGACTCTTAACTACCCTCTGGGCACTACTCTCTGGACAATAAATGCTGGTCCAACCACCAATGCCCACATCCTGTGAATGAATAATTACTTAGCAATTTATTGAAATAGCAAGATCACATAAGTGCATCTTTTACTTTAGGACAATTAAATGTGGAATTGTTAACATTCAGGAAATAAATATTCACCATGTTGTAATTGTCTATCCCACATCCAGTACCAAACAATTTTTCTATACATTGATGTAAAATACTGAATAGTTTTAATTTAAATGTCATTAAAATAATTCTTTCACTGACTAGATCCTGAACAATTGCTTCCCCAAACAATTTGATTCTGAAGTCAGTACATCTTCCCTCATTATAGCACCAATCGCACTTGCTAACCATTTTCCTTTCCCTTTTAAAAAGAAACACAATTTGTTTCCTTTACTATATTCCACATGCTAACAGAGAATTAACTGCTATTTCTGTACTGGTTTTTCCCTCAGCTCATGATACTAAATGCCACTGGGTCACTTGTACTGCGATATTAAATAATTATGCTAAACTGTATTCTAGTTTTCCTCCTACTGCTGCTAGAAACTATTAAAATTAGGAAGCACTTCAAAAGATATGGGCTAATCGAGGACAGTCAGCACAGTAAAAACCAGGTCATGTTTGATTAAGTTAAG
Organism: Hemiscyllium ocellatum; assembly: GCF_020745735.1. Classification (NCBI taxonomy): domain Eukaryota; kingdom Metazoa; phylum Chordata; class Chondrichthyes; order Orectolobiformes; family Hemiscylliidae; genus Hemiscyllium; species Hemiscyllium ocellatum. The sequence continues at coordinate 13,715,645 of NC_083453.1, read as the reverse complement.
TCTTTTGAGGAAATTATCAAATTTATAGATGGGTAAATAATGAGCTGACATATTTGAACTTTGAAAACATTTTATAAAGTAACACATGTAAAACTTGTGAAAATAAGGCCTATGCTATTAATGGCAAGTGTGGCATGGATAGAGAAATGGTTTATGGATAGAAAACAGAGCATAGAAGTAATTGGATTTTATGTTGTTAATGGGATGCTCAAGGGATCTTTGGTGGTACTATCTTGTTCTGCATACAGATAAAGGATTTGAAAGTGGCCATACAAGAGAGACCAAAATCTGATGAACCAAATTATTCATTCACAGGATGTGGACATAGCAAATTGTGAGGAATAACATATATGTTATTGGTCATTCTCCCTAGATTGTATTTTTAGAGCAATTTAGCTCAAAATATGTCCCTTTGTTCTAGGTTCCCCAACTCAAGGAATAACTCATTCCTTATATGTTTCATGCTAATTCTCTCAGTTGTTTTAAACACTGTAAAATCCTTATATTCCAGGGAAGATAACTCAAGTTTACTTAGTTGCTCATTATAATTATTTTTTCATCCCATTTAGTACCTTGATGAATCATTACTGGACTTTCCTCAGTGGCAGTACATCCATCTTAAGGTGTACTCTGAGAACAGAACACAGTATTCAAATAAGGTCTAACCGGCACTTGATAACTGCAATGGTACCTCCTTGCTTTTATATTCTGAATCACTTGAGATGACGCCCAGCAATCTATTGGCTTTTTGATCTCCTTCACAGCTCTAAGCAAGCTTTTTAATGACCACTAGGATACCACTTTGCTTTATCATTTAGATTTTACTCCATTCTTTGCATCAGTAAAGTACTATCTTGCACTTTATTACACCTGCCATTGAACTACTCAAGCACACAATTTGTGGTCCTTTTGCAATTTCCTTTTCTTCACAATTCACTATGTCATCCAGCCCAGTGTCATCTGAACATTTAGATATGCCCTCCTTTATTCCAAAACTAAAGGCAAATTTGAAAACCTAGGCCCTCAGTACTGATTTACCTCCCAGTCACTTTCCTTTCCATATAATAAGGCTATCTCCAATTCCATGCTCGTCAGTTTTAGTTAGCAATACCTTGTGCAGAGTCTTTAAAAAATTCAATTTAGAACATCTATTTATACTCTTCGGAGTCACTCTGTCAAATTACTCCAGTGTTGATTCGATGTGAGCCATCTGTCACAGAACTATGTTAATTTGCTTTCATCAGCTTATTTTCTTCCAAGTACTCATTTACTCTATGTTTGATGTTGAATTTTAGTATTACTGCCAGTACTGATCTAATTGAATGTTGAGATTCTAGGTTTTCTCCAAAGGCACACAGAATACAAAAAAACTGTACAAGATATTGAGGAGGCTGCAAGTGCAGTTTTATGGAGTGGTGAACACCCCATTGTAGGAATGGTATTGAAGCAATGGAAACATTACAACATGAATTCATTCTGTTGATGCCATGGCTAAAAAGTTATGGTTGACTTGAAGATCTAGGCCTGAATTCACTGAATACAGAAGTGAAGGTGAGAGTTTATAAAATAGAAGTGTCCAAAATTATGAAAGAATTTTCAAGAAAAATTTCATTGCTTGCCTTGTGATAATAAATACAAAAAGGGAGATTAAGGGGTGCAAGGGATTATTAGAATATGGGTTGCAATGCCGCAAGTATTGATTGAAGCTGCAGTATGATACTTGAAAAAATTATAATTTGAAGAAAATTGTTAAAACGGGTAAAGGGCAAGAGCAAGAAAATGTAGAGCTAGCACATACCTGATGGACCAAGTGGCTCCCTCCTGTGCTGAAATTTCTAAGATTCCATGAACTCTGCAAAGAACAGAAATTGTAATTTGTCATTAATCTGTGCGTGAATTTGTCTGATCACCAACTACAACTTCCGCAGTGCAATTTACATCATTTTTTCAAGATTGACATGGATTCTCCTTTAAAGTTCCAGCGGACAATTGGTGAAATTTACCTTGTGGACAGAAAGTCATTTTTGTTTTGCTTTCAAATAATTGTATAAAGGCTCAACTTATTGACCTTACATCCAAGACCAGGGAGATTATTGTTTAACCAAAAAGAGGTGAAGTTTATCCCTTATTTGCATTTTATTTTCATGGTGTCAAAAACACTGATCCAATGACTGAAGTATAATGTGTGAGAGTATTCATATCTATACATGTAATCAGCTTGTATATCTTGTGATGATCTCATGCATAGAATGTTACTGTGTACAGTACTAGATATTGTGTTGCCATGGCTGTAAGGTCAAATTGCAGTACAGAATGACAAGTGGCCCTATTCACATGCCTGTAATAGTTACATTTAGCTGATTGTCTTGAATTGGTTTAGTCTCATTTTTGAATTAGTTTATTTATATTATCTAGTTTACTTGAAATGTATTGCAACTTGTTGGCTTTTTCTGAATTATCAGGTGACAATTCAGGAAACAATTGTAATATCTGATTTGCATAAAACAAACAGTCAAATGAATTTTCAGAGACCTTGTACAAATAATCAAAGCCCAAATTTTTGTGGTCCCAGAATCAAGACTGATGTCTGCAAATACTAGTCACCTAATTGTAACCTAACATGGAATTCACAGATGTGCAAGTTAACACATTATTTTGGCTAAATGCTATCTGAAGTTCCAATTCTGTTACTGAATTGTAGAGTAATCCTTTTGGAATTCACAAACTTGGGATTATAATTAGAAAACAAATAGACCAATAAATTGCAAGAGGAACAAAAAGTCAATTGCCAACGACTCCATATAAGGTGTTGCATTTTTGGTAAGACAAACCAGGATAGGACTTAACACAGTTAATGGTAGGCCCTGGGGAGTGTTGTCAAACAGAGAGACCTAGGTGTGCAAGTACATAGTTCCTTCAAAGTGGTGCCACAGGTAGACAGGGTAGTGATCAGAACATCGAGTACAGGAGTTGGGATGTCATGTTACAGCTGTACAAGACATTGGTAAGGCCATGTTTGGAGGACTGCATACAATTCTGGTCACCCTGCTATAGGAAGGATGCTATTAAACTGGAAAGGGTGCAAAGAAAGATTCACAATGATGTAACTGAGACTGGAAGGTTTGAGTTATAAGGATAGGCTGGAACTTTTTCCCTGAAGCATAGGAGACTGAGGGGTGATCTTAAAGAGGTTTATAGAATCATGAGGAACATAGATAAGGTGAATAGCCAAGGTCTTTTCCCTAGGGTTAGGGGAGTCCAAAGCTAGAGGGCCTAGGTGTAAGGTGAGAGGAGAAAGATTCAAAAGAGATCCGAAGTGGAACTTTTTCACACAGAGAGTGGTGCTTGTATGGAACGAGCTGACAGAAGAAACAGTAGAGGCAGGTACAATTACAATATTTAAATAGGTACATGGATAAGAAAGGTTTAGAGGGATATGGGCCAAATGCAGGCAAATGGGACTAGTTTGGTTTGGGAAATCTGGTCGGCATAGACGATTTAGGCAAAAGGGCCCGTTTCCATGTTGTATGACTCTGACTCTATAAATGTCCCACTGTAGACTGTGAGCGTTGAATGTATCAGATGAAGTTCAGTCACACTGATTTCTCATTGTTAGTGCATATGGTATGTAACCTACATGTTGTCATTCCGAGAGTTGAAACAATGTTACAATTCTGGTACGCCAATGTTAGATTATAACAAACAGAAGAATCTATTGAAAATTCAAGGTGTGGCACTTCCAGGAGCTGACATTTAAAGGGGAGTGTTACTTGGGGATAAATAACTACAAAATGCAGCAATCTTTCTTTTGTCCCCATCCACTGTGTGGGGAGAGATTTTGAAATACATAGTATTTTACGAGGAAAGATTCTCTGTTATTTTCACCAATAATCAGGGTCCAAGAGATCTACTGTGTCAGATACCACTAAAATAAAAGGCTTGCTTAAATCATGTATCTGATGTGTCAATCTTCAATTGTGCTCTTACAGTGAGCAAGATATGGACTCAATTCCAGATACAGATCCTACAAAACTGATTCTGAGAAGTTCTGTGGCATCTTTTAGCCAGCACTTGAACTTTCAGTACTGTAGGAAATGTTGAAATTTTTTTCACATTATTTTTCACATACTCAATAATGTTACCTGATAATTTTCAGAGAAGTGTTTTGAGTATAAAGTAATTAAATATCATAAAATGGTGCCAAGCTGGGTCAGGATATATTGCAAAGATCTTACATGCAGGCTTAAGAAGATCGCAAAAGCATATTCTGAAAATTATTTGAACTGTTGAGTGCATTAAAGGTGTAACACACTAAGCTTAATTCCCCTTTTTTCAACTATTCTGTTTACACTTTATTACAGCACGCTGCCCCCATTAACATGAAACATTTCCATATGGTTGCTAAGTACTGCTCTGCAAGTTCACCCTTAAAAACAAGACGGGAAAAGTACCAGACCAAGATTGTAAATTGTGGCAACTGACAGGATGAGTACTTTCCTGAACACTTGTATACACATTTACTCTGTTATAGTCATGTAGATATACACACACAACATTGTACGTGGTACTTCTTTCAGTTGAGAATATGGATATGATTATTGTTACAGAAAATTTCAAGTGCAGAAATTGGCACTTTGGTGAGAGTTTTGGGGCAAGGCAGGAACACCCTGTTTTTAAACTCTGCTCATTTGTTGCCAATGTTTGTTTATGCTACAGAAAAAAACTGCTGCAATACAAACTTCAGCAATCCAAAGTTTTGTTTCCCTGTTAGTACTTTAAATACTTATTGGAGACTGTGCTGGTATTTTGGGGGTGAAAGGGAGAAATATATGGTTGCATTGCCAAGTTCTCTCTCCATCTCTATCTCATTCTCTGTTGCTATTTATTGTGTGAGTGCCTTTTTCTCTTTTACACTTTCCCATTTTGCTCTTTGATACACTGTCTCTGTGGTGCCTGTATTGCATTAACTCCAGGATGAACTTTGCAATGTAGTGAGTTGTGGTTCTATTCATCCTGCTTTCCTGGCTGAAGGTGGGTTGAGGTGAAAACATGAGGTTTTGAAGAAGGCAAAGTGTTTTTAAAAGTTTGGGGGGGGGGGGGGAAGAGGCGGGAATATAAGAAAAGAAAGCCTTGCGTGTTAACTATTACTAGTAGGCTTATCTTGGCAACTAATTGAAGTTGGTCTGGCTGAAATCTCCACAACTTCCCAGATTTATTTATGTAAGTGTTTACAATTAAATGTTAGTGTGATATACATCATTACCTGCATGATTGTCTGTGGTATTTTTCAATCATTTAAAAATTAAAATAATTTTGATATTAAAATGATTTTATTAAGTCTTTGTTCATTATAAATTTGCTTTCTTACGGAAAATATTTCTATGTCATTCAAGATATTATACTTCAACATGGATTCCTGTTGCGTGTATATGAGTGATCTGTCTAATAAAGCACCATTACTTATCTTACTTTCTGCATTCTTATTTAAATGTCCTTTTGGTTGGATTATTTCTACTCTGTCTGAGAACCAAAACATGTGATGCTGGAAAAGCACAGCTGGTCAGGCAGCATCCGAGGAGCAGGAAAGTTGACATTTTAAGCATAAGCTCTTCATCATTCCTATGATTTTAAAAAGTTCCAAGTGCTGGAAGCCTACAATAAAAAACAGGTGCTGGAAGTGCACAACATTTATATTAATATCTAATAGGTTAGCATTTCATGTGTAAATCATGATTATATCAAGTATATTCCATGGATATATAGTATCTAAAGTTAAAGTCACCATCATCCGAGATGACTGTTCTCTCACACAGAGACCGACAACTAGAAGTGAGCTTTAACCAGAGGCTCACCACACCTCAGGTAAAGGTTGATCATGCAGGACCATCATGGTAACCTCAGCCGGTGCAGGAACCGAGCCTGTACTGTTGGCACCACTCTATGCCATTGACCAGCTGTCCAGTCAACTGAGCTAATTAACCCTCACTGCAAGTATGCATCAAAGTATAACACATATAAAACAATATACAAAAGCACCAAAGGTGTAAATCAGAATGTATAATAGACACATTTATAGTGCACATATATTTAAGAATATATAATAGAGATCAATACGTACAAAATATAAATAACTACTAACATTCAGATATCAAAATACATTTAGTGAGCCAATTGGTAACTTCAGAAGTAGTTAGGTGTAAGTCTAAGATACTTCCTAGCAACAAGTGAAGTGGACATTGATTTAGATAACTTCTAATCAATCTGTTCAGGGATGCTATTAAACACTGCTGGAACAGTGGCTCAAAGGTAGGGAGCTGAAAATGTGTTGCTGGTTAAAGCGCAGCAGGTCAGGCAGCATCCAAGGAACAGGAAATTTGACGTTTCGGGCATAAGCCCTTCATCAGGAATGAGGAAAGTGTGTCCAGCAGGCTAAGATAAAAGGTAGGGAGGAAGGACTTGGGGGAGGGGCGATGGAGATGTGATAGGTGGAAGGAGGTCAAGGTGAAGGTGATAGGCTGGAGTGGGGTGAGGGCAGAGAGGTAAAGAAGAAGATTGCAGGTTAGGAGGGCGGTGCTGAGTTCGAGGGAATCGACTGAGACAAGGTGGGGGGAGGGGAAATGAGGAAACTGGAGAAATCTGAGTTCATCCCTTGTGGTTGGAGGGTTCCCAGGCGGAAGATGAGGCGCTCTTCCTCCAATCGTCGTGTTGTTATGTTCTGGCGATGGAGGAGTCCAAGGACCTGCATGTCCTTGGTGAAGTGGGAGGGGGAGTTAAAGTGTTGAGCCACGGGGTGGTTGGGTTGGTTGGTCCGGGCATCCCAGAGGTGTTCCCTGAAGCGTTCCGCAAGTAGGCGGCCCATCTCCCCAATATAGAGGAGGCCACTCGGGTGCAGCGGATGCAATAGATGATGTGTGTGGAGGTGCAGGTGAATTTGTGGCGGATATGGAAGGATCCCTTGGGGCCTTGGAGAGAGGTAAGGGAGGAGGTGTGGGCGCAAGTTTTGCATTTCCTGTGGTTGCAGGGGAAGGTGCCGGGAGTGGAGGTTGGGTTGGTGGGGGGTGTGGATCTGACGAGGGAGTCACGGAGGGAGTGGTCTTTTCGGAACGCTGATAGGGGAGGGGAAGGAAATAAATCCCTGGTGGTGGGGTCCGTTTGGAGGTGGCTGAAATGACGGTGGATGATACGCTGTATACGGAGGTTGGTGGGGTGGTAGGTGAGAACCAGTGGGGTTCTGTCTTGGTGGCGGTTGGAGGGGCGGGACTCAAGGGCGGAGGAGCGGGAAGTGGAGGAGATGCGGTGGAGGACATCGTCGATCACGTCTGGGGGGAATCTGCGGTCTTTGAAGAAGGAGGTCATCTGGTCTGTACGGTGTTGGAACTGGTCCTCCTGGGAGCAGATGCGGCGGAGACGAAGGAATTGAGAATATGGGATGGCGTTTTTACAGGGGGCAGGGTGGGAGGAGGTGTAGTCTAGGTAGCTGTGGGAGTCAGTCGGTTTATAGTAGATGTCTGTGTTGATTCGGTCGCCCAAGATAGAAATGGAAAGGTTTAGGAAGGGGAGGGAGGAGTCTGAGACGGTCCAGGTGAATTTGAGGTCGGGGTGGAAGGTGTTGGTAAAGTGGATGAACTGTTCAACCTCCTCGTGGGAGCACGAGGCAGCACCGATACAGTCATTGATGTAGCAGAGGAAAAGGTGGGGGGTGGTGCCAGTGTAGTTGTGGAAGATGGACTGTTCCACAGATCCTACGAAGAGACAGGCATAGCTGGGGCCCATGCGGGTGCCCATGGCAACTCCTTTAGTTTGGAGGAAGTGGAAAGAGAAGTTGTTCAGGGTGAGGACCAGTTCAGTCAGTCGAAGGAGGGTGTCGGTGGAAGGGTACTGGTTGGTACGGCGGAAAAGGAAGAAGCGGAGGGCTTTGAGTCCTTCATGATGGGGGATGGAGGTGTACAGGGACTGGATGTCCATTGTGAAGATAAGGTGTTGGGGACCGGGGAAGCGAAAATCATGGAGGAGGTGGAGGGCGTGGGTGGTGTCCTGAATGTAGGTGGGGAGTTCTTGGACTAAGGGGGACAGAACCGTGTCGAGGTATGCGGAGATGAGTTCGGTGGGGCAGAAGCAGGCTGAGACAATGGGTCAGCCGGGGCAGTCAGGTTTGTGGATTTTGGGCAGGAGGTAGAAACGGGCGGTGCGGGGTTGTGGGACTATGAGGTTGGAGGCAGTGGATGGGAGATCCCCTAAGGTGATGAGGTTATGGATGGTCTGGGAGATGATGGTTTGGTGGTGGGAGGTGGGGTCATGGTCAAGGGGGCAATAGGAGAAGGCGTCCGCGAGCTGGCGTTTGGCCTCAGCGGTATAAAGGTCGGTGCGCCAAACTACTACCGCGCCTCCCTTATCTGCCAGTTTGATGGTGAGATTGGGGTTGGAGCGGAGGGAGTGGAGGGCTGCACGTTCCAAGGGTGAGAGGTTGGAGTGGGTAACAGGTTGAGTCGGTTAATGTCACGGCGGCAGTTGGCTATAAAGAGATCGAGGGCGGGCAAGAGGCTACCGCTGCACCAGAAAAGCCCAAGGCACCCAGTTACAATGAAATCCATAGTTTGCACAAGGTGCTCACAGTTATATTGTGTGTTGTCTCTCATCTTTCAAAGGTTCAAGAAATCAACTGCATTTGCTGTGCAATGTTCTGAAATGGTTCACTGTATGCCATTGTTTCTGGGGTAGGCTAAAAGCTGAGAAGGGCTTTGTGGCCAAGAGAGCACATCTCTTGAACATTATCAGCAGTTTTTTTTTATTCATAGGCTGGGTCAGCATTTGCTGCCTGTCCCTAGTTACCCTTAAGGAGATGGTGGTGAGCTGTCTTCTTGGTCTGCTGCAGTCCATTTATGTAGGTATAGCAACAATGCTGGGATTTTGACCCAATGATACTGAAAGAATGATGATATATTTCCACATTAGGATGGTGTGTAGCTCAGAGGGGAACTTGCAGGTGATGGTGTTCTCATGCATCTGCTGCCCTTGTCCTTCTAGATGGGAGGTTTCTGGGTTTAGAAGATGCTACCAAAGAAGCCTTGATGAGTTTCTGCAGTGTATATTGTAGATAGTACACATTGATGGTAACATTACTTGTGGAGGGATTCAATGTTTTTGGATGGAGTTCTAATCAAGTGGACTGCTTTGTCCTGAATGGTGTTAAGCTTCTTGATTGTTTCTGGAGCTGACCCATCTAGGTAAGTGGGAGTATTCCATCACACTCCCGATTTGTGTCTTGTAGATAGTGGATAGGGAGTGTGTTAGTTGTGGCAGAGTTCTTAGCCTCTAACCTGCTCTTGTAGCCACTGTACTTAAAACTGGTTAGTCCAGTAGCTAGTCATTAATGGTAAGATTACAGTTTTACCTTCCTTTAAAAAAAATTATTATTGTTCAATAAAGTATATTTGCCTTATGTCCATTGTAACTCTGGACAACTAGAAAGGGAGTGATGCTTAGAAACATAACTCAATCTCAACTTAACATCTCTGGCCCATACTGTATGTGCACAGCTTGTTGTCTCCTGAACAGCAGGCAATCTGCAAGTGGCATGTCTTTTCACCAGCACCAATATTACCCTCTCATACATGCATATTGTGTACCTCAGTGTCACCTTGTGTTTAACATTGAAAATAATTTGCCAAAATCTAACCCATGTAATACTTCAAAGTCTTATTAAAAGAGCCTAGTGATATTCACCCCTCAATTAGACACAGAACCCTGAGGCCTTTTCATGTTTGTCCAAAAGAATCAATAAAATCTTCAGATGGATAGATCAGCCCTCAGGCTTTGCTGAGCAATATTCAGCTGTTGCAGCAAATTAACACTTGCATAGCCAAGTGATTACTCATATACACTCTCTCCAGTTCTGTTCATGAATTATGTTGATGAAGCTAGTTTGTAGCTCACACATTAACTGGAGAAAATAGTTCACTGTTCTCCCGTTGAAAATGTACAAATTCTGAAAGGTAACATTAATACAGGTATAAGGCATACAGTGCAAATGGGAGAAGTGCAGCATCAATAAAAAAGGGGTGAATAGAGATCATGTGACCAACGACTGCCTCTATTATTATTATTATTGAACCTATGACCTCCCAGCTCGGAGGCAGATCAGTACCATTTGCCACAAGTCTCAATTATGACTTACTAATCAAACTGCAATTACCTACATCTGGATTTCCAATTAGCCATATATGGCTTTTAGCTAAAGTTCTGGACAACACGATTTTAAGTTACTTTATCATTGACCCAGACAGATTTCTATTCACTGATGAAGTAAGTTCAATGAAAAACCTTCCACATGCTACAAAAGACTACTTGTATAAGTCTAGTCTGCAGTTACACATCAAGACAACATTGGTACAAAAACAGTTTTGCTTTCCACAAACACTAGCACGGTCAGTACCAGATTTAATTTTGGAGCAAAGCAGTCAGCGATTCCCTGGAGGATACAGCCCCCACTGTGTCATTCCAAATTAAGTCTAGCCCTGACATACAAAATTGTTGTACCTATGCAAAGTGAACTACTTGCACCAACAGTATTGTTATAGTTTCAAATGCAAATTTGATGCTGCATACAGTCTCCATAATGAGTGTAAGCTAGTCCCATCTCAATATATTTTAAAACCACATTTGAATTTGCTGTTTTACAGGGAGTTTCAATACCTGCAGTAATGGTTTAATAGTGTTGAATCACATTGGTCCTTTCAAGATGAAATCTATTCCAATCCCCAAGCTTTGGTTCTTAATAACAACAGAGGTGAAGACACCACATATCTCACAATATCTTCAATTTTGATGTTCACTATTGAGATTATTTCTTCACATGGTTTCCTGTTAATCTTAGAAGTGCCCTTCCTCAATATTGCAAACTAACAACTCAGTTTACATGATTTGTTCCTTCACTGAAGCTGACCAACATTGCTCAGTTTGGATTAAGGTTGACTGGAAGGATGCTAGAGACATTCCTAATTGTTTACCATTAATAGCTATACAGGTCGTATCCATTTGCCAAAATATTATCACACTACAGTTGGAGATTATTTTCTGACCTGTTCTCCATACTATTAAAGATAATTGAGGTTGCTTGTAATGTAAATAAATCCAATTATGTTAAAAATATATCAAAGTGCAGGGGTCAACATTGTGATCCATTACCTGACACATTATTCTGTGACGCACACATATTGATTTTAGACATTGTTCGGTATATTTTGGTGTAAGTTGTGCTCCTTCTGTGAAACTGCCTATAAAAAAAGATAAACATTGTGTTTCCAGTCAAGTAGGTCCATCTGAATTTACTGCTTAGGCTAGACAGGAAGAGCAGATCCTCTTTTTTAAGCTGGGGTAGATTTATCTTTTCCTCAGAATATTGACAGACGATTCTGAAAAACATATTTTGATTTACACCATTCAGGCTACCAGTGGCCTGTTGAATGCACTCAATACTTTTATGGATAACTGGAATCCCGGGTAAAATTGAAAAAGGAATCATTAGATGATACAGATGGATATCTCTCGAGAATACTTTGTATTCAAGTGTCTCTTGCATTAATGATTGACTTCTTACAGGGCAGTATGGTTCAGAGCTACAGTCCAGTTTACTGCTGTTTAGTAACTTTCTGCACACCATTTAAGTGTTCCACAGATTGCACCTATCCTGCTATACCCATGATATTAGTTCATTGAACTGATAGTGCAGGTAAGTGCATGGACGTCAACTACCTCTGGATTATGATGCCGCAGTGATGCCCAGATAGTACTATTCTAAGAAGCAAGAGAATAATAGAAAGAGGATGTCTCCAAAAATGAGTGGAGCATAATGAGTTCTGAGTGATGTGGCCTATGGCAAGATGCATGCCAGAATCGGACAATAAGTATAGTGAGGCCCATCTCGATGTCAAGATCATCTCACTCTATCTTTTAGGCTTTCACAAGTGGCATGGCAAGATTCTTGCTAGGCAGCAGCAAGCTGTCAATCGACACCCTTTATTGATTGTTAAACATCTTGTAAATGCCACACCTTGTCTCAGCAATATTCAGAATCCCATCTTAACAAACTCACTAAACAAGCTTGATGTTGGGAAAACTTGACATGCAAATCAGAGCAGATACCTGGTGACTTCAGTTCGCCACTTGCTCCAAATGACCTCCTCATTGGAAACCAAGCACAAACACATTCCATGAGCACCAGTCACGTTCACCCGACGTTCACAGACATTGGCACCTGACATTTGCCAACTGCTAAGAACCCTCATGGCATATCTCTGAACCACTGAAAGGACTTTTCTGCACTTCGGGTTACACCGCTAACGCTGTATGCTCCAGGTCACACATCTAGCTCATGGACTGCATCATGATGCATCTCCAGGCTCTTAACTCACTGTCATAGCGTTCATTCACTCTGAACCCACCCGGATGCTCATAGCATCCCTGCCTTTCATTGCCTTGCCTTTTGGCACTTTGCTCCTCAGCCAGAGATACCAAGCTCATATTACTGCTCTCTTGCTGTTTAGTGCTGATACAAAGCCAGGAAGGTTGTCATGTTTGTCAGCAGGCCTCTATCAAATCAAGGGAAATAGTCTTTGTTCAGTAGATCCTGGCCCAGTAGGACAGGAACTGCCTCCAAGGGCCAGTTCAAGATCTGCTTAGGGCAGTCAGAGTTGGCATATTCTCCTTATAAGGCATGAGGAACTAAATGACAAGCAGCACACCACCCAGCTTGACTCTTTCTGCCCTATTGTGGGCTGTTATCCTCATGGAATGAGAGGGGGAGAGAGAGAATCAGACAGACAGACAGACAAACAGACAGATATTAAGGAGCTGAATGTAAGTGGCACAGCTGTCATTTTATTGCAGGTGTGGAGGTGTCCCAAATGAATGAATAAGCAGGGCTTTAGGGCGTACTGGGTTAGTGGTCTTGGGGTTTGGGTAGATGACAACAAATGAGGGCAGTTGTTGCAGGCAATAGTGAAAGTGGTAGGTTTTGACCTATGGTGGGAATTGGGTAATGAGTGTGAGGTATTGAAGAGAAGATGATGGCACTTACACTGGCAGAGTGGAGAATGCAGTTCATTCCACCAGATGGCTTAGACTGTTTTAATCTGGGTGGCAGCCCCAGAGTGGGCTGGCATGGTCTGGTGTCAATGGCATTCACTGCCGGTCTGGGGGAAGAGGGCATCTCCTCTCTGCACTAACCCCTACAGCAGGAACTCCAGGTCTCTGCCCACATCATAGGGCACTGATTTCCCCCTCATTTGCCATATCCAGGACAAATGTTGGGAACTGTGCAGGACAACTCCATACTTGTCTGGGCACAAAGGAGGCTGGTGAATTTTGGGATTTTTGGTAAGCAATAAGTTGTTCCAGGAATAATACATGGTAAGATGAGTCCAGAATCAGATGTGAGGGATGCCAGAGGGACATGGTCGGTAGTTCATGAGGCAAGTTTGATCAAAGATTTGGTGAGAAAACCTGCTTGGCCTGGCTGCAAAAAAATGCTCCAAAACCTTCACACAATTCAGACTTGGCCAAAAGAAAATGCAAGATTCAGCCCGCTGACTCTGATTAGATGTCATAGAAGCCAATCAGGAACTGGAGTATGATGCCAAAGATGAAATAACTCCACAGAGGCCAGTATGCCGTCACCAAGTCACCTTTCATTGATACATGGAGAGTCCTTGACACTGAGCCCACTCTCAGAGTGAACAGAACCTCTGACATTCCAGATTAACAGCCCCAATCAAGAAACTCACACTCTAAGTCCACCTGGCCGACCTCATGACAATCATTACATCTGTCCCCCGGGTCTGAGGACATAGACCAGTTCATTTTTTTGTGGCTCCTCCTGGGGTATTTTAGCACCAGGTCAGGTTCTTCCAACTCTGCCTCTGACATGAGCGGTCTGTAATGCACGTTAGCTCGCCTCTTGTGTCCGGAGCCTCTCAGAAGAAATTTATTCTCCTCTTCAGGCAGCAAAGATGTCAGAATGGTAACATCTGCCACGTCCGTCTCAGATTGAGGGAGTAGGAGAACCCATTGGTTCTGGAACAGTCAGAAAGGCAGTTGAGAAGTCGGGTTTGCTCCCATGCTGCAAGTTTGCAGATTTCATGTGGGCCACATGCTTGTTGACAGTCACACCCACCTGAATTTATACATCACTGGACCTGATCTCACATTGACCATGTCTCATACTCATGCAGGACCATTCCCAGATTCATAGAGTGATAGAATCATTTGGCATGGAAAAAGACCCTTCAGTCCAACCAGACAATGCCAAATATCTTCCCAAACTAAACTAGTCACACCTGCCTGCTCCTAACCCATATTCCTCCAAACCTTTCCTATTCATGTACTTATCTCAGTGTCTTTTAAATGTAACTGTGCCTACATCCACTATTTCCTCAGGAAGTTCATTCTGCATGTGAACCATCATCTGTGTAAAAACTTTTCCCCATGTCTTTTTTAAATCTCTTGCCACTCACCTTAAAAATATGCCACCTCATCTTGAAATTCCCCATCCGAGGGAAAAGACACCTACCATTAACACTACCTATACTCTTTATAATTTATAAACCTCTATAAGATCTCCTCTCAACTTCCTACACTCCAGTGAAAAGTGTCCCAAATTATCCAGGTTTATTTACTTTTGCCCATAAGACAGATGGCACTGGATGGGCCTTGCAGAATTGTGGAATTGCTTCCTGGTCAACATTGTTATGACATGGAGGCGAACCTCTCTGTTAATTGAACCAAAAACCAAGAAAAGCTTGCCTCACCTCATAATCTGTTAAATATGAATGATAGAGAACTCCCAAATTTCACTATTTGAAGAAAATGGCATCAATTTATTTTCTAATCCCAAAAGTGAACATTAAACAAAAACTATTCACAAATCTAAGCTCCTCCCCCTTTCTCTTAACTATCTTCCTCCAACTCTATAACAATATGCTGTTCCAATAAAACATTTATTAAAAATCACATCAACTTAATTTCAAAACTACACAGTCTATGTCTTCTGTGTCTTCACTCTTCTAGCTACTGATGTGCCTGGGTTGTTTTCTTTCTTTTTACTGCAAGTATGTTTCACATGAAAAGGTACCTTTGATAGAGAGTGTTTCCTACTTTCTTGGAGAGCAAGATGGTATATTGGCACTTAGCTCTTCTGGCTCTATAGCAGTTGTTCTCTGACCAATTTTCAAAATGTCCTCATTCTTATACCCCCAATAACAGATTGTCTCATTGATTCAATGTTGGCAAAACAATAAATTCAAACTCGATTGGGTTTTCGTATCCTGTGGCATAAACTGGTTCAATTTGAATTGTTGTCAAAACAGCAACCAAAACTCAGGTATCCATTTCACAGCCAAATGTTACATATTTTCAATTTTCCAGTAAACTTTGGGACTGCCATCCAGTCATATACACAGGTGCCTGTAATCTCTCAGGTCAGAACAGCAATCCCTCTCGCTTAAAAATACAGTACACACCTTCAACTTCATAACAACACACAAGGTTGCCTTGGCTCATTTGACAGTTTCTCCAGGTATTTAATCAGGCAGCTATTTTCTAATCAAGAAATGTACAGCTAATGCAAGTGAATCTTTCTCAACCAATTTCTCCCCATCAAGCTTGGGCCTGAGCCTTTCACTACAAGCAGTGGGAACTGTACCAGCTGCTTCTCATAAGAAACATGAATTGAAGTTGTTCCCTTAATCTGTAAAGGTTCCCCAGTATAGTTTTTCAGTTGAGCTGAGGTCTTGCGCAAACTTAAGGATAGGAGTCCAGAGTGAATTTTGTTAATGACTGGTTGTGCAATCACTGAAACTGCTGTGCTGGCATTGTCCTCCATTAGAACTGGTGACCATTTAACCAGACATTTATTTTGATTTGTTCCAATTTGAATGTTGCTCAGTAATTTAACTCAAGCCAGATGTAGATGAACTTTCCAGGGTGTGCACTCTCCTATGATGCCTGTCTGAAGTCCAGTTGGGCTTCAGCTAGTATGGGCTTTTGCATGGTTACATATACCAAATGGTCTCTCAGTATCTCATTAAGGGTTACACCAAAGTCACATGCCTCTGCCAGTCATCTTAACCAAGTCAAAACTCCCGATACGGATTTTTCTGGTTCTCAAATTGCTGAGTAAAACTGATAGTGTCTCAGAATTAGAGGAGGTTTAAGGTCATAATATTCCTTAACTAAATCTGTCAACTCTTGAAATAACTTTGCATCGGATGCATCAGGAAAAGTTAGGCTCCTCATAACTGAAGAAGCTATGGGTTCACAGGCTGTCAGGAGAATTACTCTTTGCTTTTCATCTGCCGAAATGTCATTTGCCCAGGAGAAAAATAACACATTCTTTCCACATACTGGGCCCAGTCTTCAGCAAGATCAAATGAATCAAATAATGGCTTGATGTCAGAAATGCTTACTCCAACTCAAACCCGACTGTGGAGTGTGAATTTCTACAGAACCGTACTTTTCTCTGGTCACTGCTGAACTAACTCTACAGAGGCCAAAATCCCATCACCAAGTCACCCTTTATTTACATGTGGAGAGTCCTTGAAACCGATCCAGGTCTTTCAGAGCCAGCTCTCAGAGTGAACAGAATCTCTGACACTCCTGTTTATGTCTGTCAGCTAGGGCTCCATGATTGTGCCAAATTTACAGCCCCAATCAGGGAACGCATACTCTATGAGGTCCACCAGGCTGACCTTGTCACAATAACCACAAGAGGGTAAGTGTGAATGAATTATTTTCAGCTGCCTTGGGGATAGGAGTCCTCCCTAGGCCCTAAACGTTGTGAAAGTCTCCTCTGGTCCTCAACTACCAATCACAGCCAGTGCCTAACAGATGTCTGTGCTCAAGAAAAATACACCTGAAGCCACACTACTGGCATCTACCTGACAATGTGGAACATTCCTTAGCATATCCTGTACACAAAGAACAGGTCAAATACAACCAGGCCAATCACCACCCCATCAGTCTACACTCAATCATGGAAGGAGTCATCAACAGTGCTATCAAGTAGCACCTGCTCAGCAATAACCTGCTCAGTGACACCCAGTTTGGGTTTCACCGGGGTCACTCAGCTCCTGACCTCATTACAACCTTGGTTCAAACATGGACAAAAGAGCTGAATTCCAGAGGGGAGAGTGACAGCCCTTGACATCAAGGAGCCCTAACAAAACTGGACTCAATGGGTATTACGGGGAAAACTGTCTGCTGACTGGAGTAATACCTGGCACAAAGGAAGATGACTGTGCTTGTAGGAGGTCAGTCATCTCAGCTCCAGGACATCTCTGCAGGAGTTTCTTCAGATAGTGTCCTTAGTCCAACTATCTGCTTCATCAATGATCTTCTTCCCCTCATGAAATCAGAAGTGGGGATGTTCGCCGATAATTGCACAATGTTCAGCACCATTCGCGACTCCTCAGATAGTGAAGCAGTCCATGTACAAATGCAACAAGATCGGGACAATATCCTTGTTTGCGCTGAGATGTGTCAAGTAACATTCACACCACATAAATGCCTGGCAGTGACCATCTCCAACAAGACAAGACCATTGCCCCATGGCATTCCAAGACATTGCCATTAATGAACCCCCCATCATCCACATCCTAGGGCTTACCATGGACCAGAAACTGAACTGGATGAGCCATATAAATATTGTGGCTATAACAGCAGGTCAGAGGCTCAAAATACTGTAGCAGGTACCTCATCTCCTGACCCCCCAAAGCCTGTCCATTGGGAGTGTGATGGAATACTCCCCACTTGCCTGAATGGGTGCAGCTCCAACAGCACTCAAGAAGCTTGACACAGAACAAAGCAGCCCGTTTGATTGGCGCTGCATCCAAAAGCATCCATTCCCTCCACCACTAATGCTTAGTAGCAGCGGTGTGTACCATCTACAAGATGTGCTGTAGAAATTCACCAAAGATCCTCACACAGCACCTTCCAAACACCCTAACACTTTCATCTAGAAGGACAAAGGCAACAGATACATGGGAATACCATTACCTATAAGGTCCCCTCCAAACCAATCACTGTCCAGATTTGAAAATATATCACCATCCCTTCAATGTCATTGGGTTAAAATCCTGGAACTCCTTTTCCGAGAACATTGCGTGTGCGTCTACAGTACATTGGCTGCAGTAGTTTAAGATGGCAGTTCACAACAACCTTCTCAAGGGTAACCAGAACTGGCCAATAAATGTGAGCGCAGCCACCAATGTCCACATCCCCTGAATGAATTAAAAAATGTATTGGGTGGAATCTCATAGGCATCTGAGCAAAGTAGGCTATGGTGAAATATTTGGCAGAATCGGACAAGAAGTCCAACCAGGCTGATCTCAACATAGTTAAAAATCACACAACACCAGGTTATCGTCCATCAGGTTTAATTGGAAGCACACTAGCTTTCGGAGCGTCGCTCTTTCATCAGGTGGTTGTGGAGGGTTCAATCCTAACACACAGAATTTATAGCAAAAATTTACAGTGTGATGTAACTGAAATTATACATTGAAAAATTGATTGTGAAGCCTTTCATCTGTTAGAATACAGTGATAGTTTCACTTCTTTCATGTGTAAATCACAAAACCTTTTTTTAAAAAGTTGCATTCTCAGGTTAGCTGTTAACAATGGTGATAGTTAGACAATATGTGAAGGTGTTGGCCCCCTGTGTTCTCTGTCTATGCTATGATGTTTAGATTGATTCTAATCTAAAAAGTGAGATAACGGAGTTTTACATAAATTCATGCAATTTTTGAGCTCAGAGTTCTACATGAATGCATGCAGTTTTTGAGCAAAGTACAATGTAACACTGCAAGTACAAATTCACCCCACAAAATATATGTGTGCATGTGTGTGTATGTGTGTGTGTGTGTGTGTGTGTGTGTCTGTCTTGGTTGGGGGTTGTGAGTGAGAGAAAGTGTATGTGTGTGTGTAGTGAGTGCAGAGTGTCTTAAGTCTGTGAGGGGGTGCATGTGAGAGTGTGGGAGTGTGGGTGTGTGTGAGTGTCTGGGTGCGTGTCTGTGTGTCTGTGTGTATGCGTGTATAGGAGTGCTTGTGTGTGTGTGAGAGTGTGTGTGTGTGTGTGTGTGTGTGTATATAGTGCAATGGTGATCACCTGTAATGTGACATGAACCCAAGGTCCCAGTTGAGGCCCTCCCTATGGGTACCAAACTTAGCTATCAGCCTCTGCTTGGCCACTTTTCTCCGCTGCCTGTCCCGAAGTCTGCCTTGGAGGATGGTCACCCGAAGGTCTGAGGCTGAATGTCCTGGACCACTGAAGTGTTCCCCAACTGGGAGGGAACCCTCTGTCTGTTGATTGTTGTGCGGTGCACACCCCTGTCACGGTAGGCGCTGCAAGACGCGTCAGAGTGTGGACATAGATACAACCATTACACACGTGGAGACACCTCCCACCTTGTATGTGGCAGGTACTCATGTGACTCAGCCAACGTTGTCTATCTTATACGTTGCAGGCAAGGATGCCAGGAGGCATGGTACATTGGTGAAACCGAGCAAAGGCTACGACAACGGATGAATGGGCATCACACAACAAACAACAGACAGAGGGTTCCCTCCCAGTTGGGGAACACTTCAGTGGTCCAGGACATTCAGCCTCGGACCAACCCCCAACCCAGACAGACAGACAGACACACACAGACAAAGACCCACATGCACACATATATTTTGTGGGGTGAATTTATACTTGCAGGGTTACATTGTACTTTGCTCAAAAACTGCATGCATTCATGTAGAACTCCATTATCTCACTTTTTAGATTAGAATCACTCTAAACATCATGGTATAGACAGAGAACACAGGGGGCCAACACCTTCAACATATTGTCTAGCTATCACCATTGTTAACAGCTAACCCGAGAATGCAACGTTTTTTAAAAAAAAGGTTTTGTGATTTACACATGAAAGAAGTGAAACTATCACTGTATTCTAACAGATGAAAGGCTTCACAATCAATTTTTCAATGTATAATTTCAGTTACATCACACTGTAAATTTTTGCTGTAAATTCTGTGTATTCAGATTGAGCCCTCCACAATCCCCTGATGAAGGAGTGTCGCTCCGAAAGCTAGTGTGCTTCCAATTAAACCTGTTGGACTATAACCTGGTGTTGTGTGATTTTTAACTTTGTACACCCCAGTCCAACACCGGCATCTCCAAATCACGATCTCAACATAGAGAGCATATTTTCCCATCATTTATGCTTTTCACAAGCAGTGTGGTGAGTTTCTTGCTAGGCAGCAATGACTTACCAATTAAGGGGGATTATAGCTTGTTAAATGCCTTATGATGATCCAACTCACTTCATTAGTATTTAATTTTCTCTCTTACCAAACTTGTCAAACAAGCTCAACATTGTAAATTCTAGACATAGAAATCAGAGCGGGGGTACCTCGTGAATTCAGCTCACTGCTTGCTCCAAACAACCTCCATGTTGGAGGCAAGGGGTCGGGCTCGGACTGCGAAAGTGGGCGGCACGGTGGCACAGTGGTTAGCACTGCTGTCTCACAGCGCCAGAGACCCGGGTTCAATTCCCGACTCAGGCGACAGACTGTGTGGAGTTTGCACGTTCTCCCCGTGTCTGCGTGGGTTTCCTCCGGGTGCTCCGGTTTCCTCCCACAGTCACAAAGATGTGCAGGTCAGGTGAATTGACCATGCTAAATTGTCCGTAGTGTTAGATAAGGGGTAAATGTAGGGGTATGGGTGGGTTGCGCTTCGGCGGGTCAGTGTGGACTTGTTGGGCCGAAGGGCCTGTTTCCACACTGTAAGTAATCTAATCTAATGTTGGACACGAGGTACCAACATCTCAGGACACGCTCCATGGTCACCAGCTACACACACCCCACATCCACAGACATTGGCATCCAATATGTGCCAGCCTGTGAGAACCCTCATGGCACATCTCCGATTCACTTACAGGATACTTCTGCTCATCAATGTCCCACCTCAGGCTGTACTGGTAACTCTCACAGTAATGCTGCAGTAAGGACACTGTGTGCTCAGGGACACACCAGGCTATATCTCCAGCCTGTTCACTAGCTGTCATAGCAACCTGGGATACTCACAGGATCCCTTTCTTTCAGTACTTTTGTGTACTTACCCCCCCCCCCTCACCTAGAGATATGAGGCTTCTGTCTTGATGTGTTGTTTAGGGCAGACACAAAGGAAGGAAGCCTATCATGGTTGTCAGCTGTCTTCAGTCAAGTACAGAGAGATAGCCCTGGCTCAGAGGGTCCTAGCATAGTAAGTCAAGGGCAGCCTCTGATACTAGTCCAGGGCCTTGGACATGGTCAGTCAGCAACTTGGGATATTCAGAGCCAGGATGCTCTCCACATAAAGTGTGAGAAGCCGAATGCAGGCAGTCCAACACCTGTCTTAACTCTTTCAGTCCTATTGTGGGCTATTTTCCTCCTGGAGTGAGAGAGGGGCAGTACAGGATGATGAAAGTGGATGGCACAGCAATTACTGCTGGTACAGGTGCCCTCAGTGAGTGAATGAGCAGCGCAGAGGACATGCAGGGTTAGCAATGTTAGGGGGTTGGGGTGGGTGACAGTGAATGAGGGAAGATATTGTAGCAATAGTGAGAGTGGGAGAGCATGAGCCTGAGTGAAAAGTGAGTACAGGAGCAGAGAGAGACAGTGAGAGTGTGAGGTATCAGAGAGAAGATGGCAGCACTTACACTGGCGGGTGGGGAAAGTCACTGAACTCCTTCCTACTGCCCTGGGCATTCCTCCAGATGCTAAGATTGTTTTAACCGGGACCAGGCTGGTCTGGTCTCATCTTGGTGGTATTCACTGCTGGTTCTTGGGAAAGAGGAAGTCCTGTCTGTGCACTACCCCATCCAACAGGTACTCCAGGTCCCTGCTCACACAGCAAGGCACTGATTTCCTCCTCTGTCTGCCATGTCCAGGACAAATGTTGGGAATTGTGCAGACTGCAGTCAGCAGATTGGACTGTACTTCTCTGAGTATATACGAACTTTTAAAGATGATGTGGGCACAATGGGTGCAGTAAATTCTCAGATATTCAGTAGGTAGTGATTTGTTCCGGGCACGGTCCATGGGAAATTGGATCCAGAATCGGACATGATGGACTCCATTAGGGTAAGTAGCTCGTGACGTGAGTTTAGTAAGACACTGTGAGAAAGCTTGCTCAGTCTTGTGGCAAGAATCCCTCCAAAAAAACTCGACTCAACTTGAATGTAGCCAAAGAAATCGTAGGATTCAGCACAAAAGCTTTGATAAGAATAGGGTTCTGTAGATTCTGAATATAAATTCTTCTGACTTTGCAAAAAATACTTCTTGATATTGGATTTTGGGCATTCATCTTCCCACTGTTAATTATTAGTGTAGCTGGTGGATTGTTGTGGATTATTCCCCAGTGAACTACGTCAGATCTGCTTCTTCTCATGGCTTAATGGGACAAACCGCAAGATTGAAAGGTTAACTCAGATCTCTGGAGCTTCAAAATAATGAAACAAATGAAGCCTGCTCTTAAAATCAGAAGAATCCTCTCAATTCCAGGTGCCATTTTTTTTCCCAGGGTCATTCCCCACTTGTGATCTTTGTTAAAGCCTTTCAGTGCTTGTGTTCTCCCCCCCCCCCCCCCCCCCCCGCCCCCCTACCCCCTTCACCACTGACTGCAGCTAGTCTTATTCAATGACCTGAATATACATCAGCTGAGGACCATTCTCACATTGCCCCTTTCCAAATTCCCATTCATTGAAAGGTTTATTCAAACAAGACCCATGCCTGCAATATTGACAGTGCCTCCAAGTCCCCAACTTTGTTGCATTTACGGCTTGCGACTTCATCCTGAGCCACCTCTGTAAAACTCAAGGCTACTGCGTCAGAGAAGGAGAGAGATAAAAGGGAGAACCCGAGATCAGAAAGTAAGGGATAGAATCAAGAATAACAGAAAGAGAAGAGAAACACATACAAAGTGGGAAATAACTCAGCCAAATTTTTGATTGAGAATCACAGTTCAATTTGAGTTTATTAAACACCCTGCTGTTCGTGTCTATATGCACACAAAATCCTATTCAACCCACTGTGCTCACTAACCTGTATTGCTTCCCAGTCTGTCAACCCCTCTATTTTAAAATTGTCACCCTTGCTTTCAAATTCCGATAACCTCACCCTTGACATCTTTTCATTCTTCTTCAGTCCCATAACCCTCCAAGGTCTTTATGCTCCAATTCTGGCTTCTTGCACATTGCTAATTCTAATTGCTGCACTATTGGCAGCTGTGCCTTCAGTTGTCTAGGCCCAACTTGATGGAGTCCTCTCCCTAAAATGCTCCATCGCTCTGTCTTTCCTCCTTTAAGATACTCCATAAAACCTATCTCTACGACTTGTCCTAATAGCTCCGAATGTGATTCAGTGTCAATTCTTGCTTGATCTCACATGTCTGAATCAGCTTAGAAGATATTACTACTTTAACAAGTACTAGTTATTGTTAAAAATTGTGATTGAGCACTTTCAGTACATACAACAGTAAGTTGGTCTATTTGTTTGAATAATATTTTATTCATTTAATCAAAATTCAGCAAATTTTAAATCCAGATCATCAAATATTTCAGAGCAGTTTGACTGAAATGTATAATAATTTTACCACATATTAAACTATATTTGGCTGAGTTTAATCCCGTTATAAACTTTGGGGTTTATAGTGTACTGTCGGCAAAACTGGTTGTGATTTGAATAATTTCCAGGATGTACAGCAATATGCCAAATAAAACGTTACAAAGAACAAAAGAAAATAAAAGCAAAATTGAGGAAGTGCTTTTAACTGGTCAGGGCCCAGAACTACAAGGAAAAAGATCAATTGATATCAGTGGAAAATGGGTTCCTTTCAATTGCACTACAAAAAAATGATGTCTGATGTGAAAAAGAGTTAAGTGTGGTGACATGGCTCTGAATATTAAACTGGACAGAGAAAACTGAATAGAATTTAAATATTAAACATATGAGAGTGACAGACAGGAAAAAGATGCAATGTATTCAGCCTGTCCCACATTGTTAAGATATCTTCTGCATCATGGTATAGATGCTCACCAGCCACTTAGAGCCATGTAATCTGCTGGAACAGGCCAATTAGGGAAAAGACAAAACTGCAAAATGTCTTCAAAGCCTCTAGGGTGATTGAAACTAGTCTGGGAAATCAAAATGTCAGTTTACATACAAGGGACAAAGGAACAGAACAAAATATTAAATATAACCAGTTAGTCATTGACTCAGAATGCGTCTCTGTTTCAATTCTCTCCTCAGAGCAGTAATGTAAGGTAAGATACAAGTCCTATGGTGCTGACTGACGTGCATAGACTTATAGACTCAGAGATATTTACAGCACAGAAGAAGGCCATTCACATGGTCAACAAAAATCTGACCACACTTATCCTATTTCCAACTCTTGGCCCATAGCCCTGGAGACTACAGCAATACCAGTGAGTACTATTAAAATGTTTCAAGAGTTTTTATCTCAACCATCCTTTCAGACTGAGTTCTGGGACCACCGTTTGAGTGAAAAAATGTTTCCTCAACTCTTGGTTTAACCACCTATTTCCCAACTTAAATCTATGCCCCCTGATCATTGACCTACTACTAATGGAAAAAGAGCCTTCCGATTCCCAGTATCCATGCCTCTCATAATCTTAGACTTCCATCAGGCCCCTTCTCAACCTTAAACTAAAACAAAGAACTGTGGATGCTTGAAATATGAAACAAAATCAGAAAATGCTGGAGAAACTCAATGCTTTCTGTTTTTGCCCCTCTCATAGAGTTATAGAGATGTATAGTATGGAAACAGACCCTTTGGTCCAACTCATCCGCACCAATCAGATATCATAACCTAATTTAGACTCACTTGGTCCAATCCGTCCAAACTCTTCCTATTCATGTACCCATCCAGATGCCTTTTAAATGCTGTAATTGTACCAGCCTCTGCCACTTCCTCTAGCACCTCATTCCATATACTCACCATCCTCTTTGTGAAAAAAATTGCCCCTCAGGTCCTTTTTAAATCTTTCCCCTGTCACCTTCAACCTATGCCCTCTAGTTCTGAACTCCCCCACCCCAGGGAAAAAGACTTTGTCTCTTCACCCTATCCATGCCCCTCATAATTTTATAAATCTTTATAAGGTCACCTCTCAGCCTCTGACACTCCAGGGAAAACAGCGCCAGCCTATTCAGCCTCTCCCTATAGCTCAAACCTTCCAGTCCCAGCAACATCCTTGTAAATCTTTTCTGAACCCTTCAAGTGTAACAACATCTTTCCTATAGTAGGGAAACTAGAATTGAATGCAGTATTCTAAAACTGGCTGAACTAATGTCCAGTACAGCCACGACATGACCTCCCAACTCCTATTCTGAATGTTCTGGCCAATAAAGGCAAGCATGCCAAACACCTTCTTCACTATCCTGTCTACCTGAGACTCCACTTTGAAGGAACTAGGTACCTGCAGCCCTAGGTCTCTAGTTATGTTGTTTGGCAACATTTGCCAGGGCCCTAGCAGTATAAGTCCTTGTCTGATTTGCCTCACCAAAATGCAACATCTCACATTTATCTAAATTAAACTCCATTTGTCACTCCTCGGCCCATTAGCCCATTTGATCAAGGTCACGTTGTACTCTGAGATAACCTTCTTCAATATCCACTACACTACCAATTTTGATGTCATCAGTAAACGTACTAACTATAACTCCTATATTCACATCCAAATCATTTATATAAATGGCAAAAAGCAGTGGACCCAGCACCGATCCTTGTGGCACACCACTCGTCACAGGCCTCCAGTCTGAAAAACAACCCTCCAACACCACCCTCCGTCTCCTACCTTCGAGCCAGTTCTGTATCCAAATGGCTAGTTATCCCTGTATTCCATACATTGCGAGCCAGTCTCCCATGGGGGACCTTGTCGAAAGCCTTGCTGAAGTCCATATAGGCAATGTCTACCGCTCTGCTTTCAACAAAGCCTGTTGACTCTCCTTAATCAGTCCTTGCCATTCTAAATGCATGTAAATCCTGTCCCTCAGAATCCCTTCCAACCACCATTGATGTCAGGTTCACCCATGTAGAGTTCCCTGGCATTTCCTTATCACCTTTCTTAAATAATGGCACCACATTTGCCACTCTCCAGTCGTCTGGTATCTGTCCCATGGTTGTCGATGATACAAATATCTCAGTAAGGGGCTCAGCAATTTCTTCCCTAGCTTCCCTCAAAGCTCTGGGATATACCGGATAAGGTCCCAGGAATTTATTTACCTTTATGTGTTTTAAGAACTCCAGCACCCGCTCTTCTGTAATATGAACTCTTTGCAAGACATGTCTTTTTATTTCCCTAAGTTCCCTAACTTCCATATCCTACTCTACAGTACATACTGATACAATATATGTGTTGGATGAGGCAAATATCTTCTGTAGTTCCACACATAGGTGGCCTTGATGATCTTTAAGGGGTCCTATTCTCTCCTGTTCTCAAGAGCAATGTTCTCAACCATTGCTGTTACAAGAAAAAAATAGCATCAGTGTTAAAAAAAACCAAGGGAGCTGTCCTCTGAAGTGATCTTCGCTTGCTTCTTTCCTTTGAAATACCTAAATATCTTGCTCTGGAGAGAATATTCCAGGTTAGGCAGATATCTAGTGTGCTGCCTGAAAGAGAGATGTGCCATCCCACTGACTCTCAGGAAGAAGGTATTAAAAATAGTCTAACTCCTGAGCAACTATTAAACTGACTCCACACTTACCTTACATAGATCAAATTCCACCTTCCCCAAACCACTTACACCCTCGAGAGAGATATGACACGCACCTTGCCCCCATAGGAGCAAAAGCCCCATCCTGTACTCTGAACCCAAACACTTTTCCTCTTCTACTGGAAATCCAAATGCCCTCCCTCCTACTCCAGACCCAAACCCTCTTTCCCACAGAGACCCAAACCACATTTTCCTATCCTCCAGACCTGACCCCCCCTTTTCCCTCGCTCCAGACCTGAACCCCCTTTTCCCTCGTTCCAGACCTGAACCCCTTCCCCTGCTCCAGACCTGAACCTCTTTTCCCTCATTCCAGACCAGAACCACCTTTCCTCCTGCTCCAGACCTGAACCCCCTTTTCCCTTGTTCCAGACCTGAACCCCCTTTCCCCCTGCTCCAGACCTGAACCCCCTTTTCTCTCATTCCAGACCTGAACCCCCTTTCCCCCTGCTCCAGACCTGAACCCACTTACCCCCAGCTCCAGACCTAAACCCCCTTTTCCCTCGTTCCAGATCTGGACCCACTTTCCCTCTGCTCCAGACCGGAATCCCCTTTTCCTTCGTTCCAGATCTGGACCCACTTTCCCCTGCTCCAGACCTGAACCCCCTTTCCCCCTGCTCCAGACCTGAACCCCCTTTTCCTCCCTGCTCCAGACCCAAACCCCCTTTCTGTCCCCTTCTCCAGACCTGAACCCCCTCTCTCCCTGCTCCAGATCTGAACCCCTTCTCCCCATTCCAGACCCGATCCCACTTTTCCCTGTTCCAGATCTGAACCCCCTTTCCCCCACTCCAGACCCAAAGCCCCCTTTCCGTCCCCTGCTCCAGACCTGAATCTCCTTTCCTCCCAGAACCAAACCTCCTCCCCTTTGCTCTGGACCCAAACCCATTTCCCTGCCTGATCCAGACTCGAACACCTCCCCCCTCCCCCCCCCCAGCTACAGACCTGAATCCCATTCATACCCAAGGGACAATTCCTTCTTCACCCCCTGGACCCTACCCTCTCATCACCCATTCATACCCGATCCCCCTTTCACCCATCTGGAGCTGGTACTCCTTCTCCCGCTCCAGACCTAAATCTCAGTTTACCCCTGCAAACTGAACCCCTACATCCCCCACCCTCCACTGCCACTCACCTCCACCCCTGTCTCTGCAACAGGACCCAGATATTCCCATCTAGCTGATCTTTCCCAACTCTGCTAGACCCAATTCCTTCCCTCTCCCACCCACCTAATTGAAACACAGCATCACTTACTTTACCCCCTTGATATTTTGCACCCTAGCACCCTGCTTCACTCTTACACTTGATACAACACCTTCTACCCAGCTGGCACCCTATCTCCCTGGCAACCTATCCCTAGCGCTCTACTCCCATCCAGCTGTCACTCAATGCACCTGGCACCCTTGCATCTATCCAGCCAGCATCCCAATTGCCTGGCACCCTCTCAAACCCCTACCTTCTGAGCTCCCAGCCTTACACTTACCTTTGAGGGGAAAGCCCCAATGGAGATCCTATGGGTGAAACTGAGGAACCTGGTAGCAACTCAGAAGTGTTCGATCAAATAAATGCTCAAATTAAGCAACTGCATAGCACAGAGAGATTGTATTAATGGGGGGTTTTAATCTTAACATAGACTGGGAAAAACAAACCCGCACTGGCCAGAAAGGTTGTGAATTGCTAAAGTATATCCAGGGCAGTTTCCAATGGCAATATGTCTTGGATGTGACGAGGCAGAAGCAATATTGGATCCAGTAATGAGCAATGAGTTATGGACAACAGTGGGTTATAGGGGGCATGGTGGCTCAGTGGTTAGCACTGCTGCTTCAAGGCACCGGGGAGCCAGGTCCAATTCCAGCCTCAGGTGACTGTCTGTGTGGAGTTTGCACATTCTCCCCATGTCTGCGTGGGTTTCCTCTGGGTGCTCTAGTTTCCTTCCATAGTCCAAAGGTATGAGGGTTAGGTTTATTGGCTATGGCAAAGTGCCCTGTCATGTCCAGGGATATGGAGGCTAGGTAGATTAGCTGTGGAGTTATGGGGATATGGTAGGGATCTAGATGGGATCCTCTTTGGAGGGTTGGTGCTGAATGGTCTCCTTCTGCACTGTAAGGATTCTAACGAGCCTGATGTCATTCGTGACCTAGATGCTTATGAGCACTTGTCAAATAGCAATCCTAACATGATTGAGTTTGGTAAGAGGTAAGCAAAGACCGGATCCTAGAATTTTGGATTTAATTAAGGCAGACTTTAACAGGATGAGACAGAGACTGTCCGCAGTAAACTCAAGCTCTACTGAGAGAGTAAACAACCGAAGAACAGTGGAGGGTGTTCAAAGAATCTACAATGCTATTCAGAAGTAGTTTGCACTCATGAAGGAAGTGCTCCACCTCACAAAACATATTTGCCATGGACATGTGAGGTGGTAAGGGACAGCATAAAATTAAAAGAAATGGCTTATAAAAACACAAAGAACGGTACAGATCCCACAATGGGACAGGTACCAAGACCAACAAAGGGCTACAACGCAACTTATACAAGTGGCTAAACTGGATTATTAAAGGAAACTTGTAAAGCTTACAAAAGACAATAAGAAGAAATTTAATAGTTACATAAAGTGAAAGTATCTGGTTAAGTGTATTATTGGTCCACTGAAGGCTGAGAGTGGGAATATTGTCAATGACGATGGGGAAATGGCAGATATACCGAATGATTATTTTCCTTCAGTATTCACAGCAGAAAAGGATAGCTTACCAGAAGTCCCAAAGAAATTAACAGAGGATCAGGTACAGGGTCTAAGTAAAATTGGCTCAAGTAAATCATCAATAATGGGGAAATTAATCTGAAGAGAGACAAATCCCCCGGACCTGATGGTTTCCGTCCGGGGCCATTAAAGGAGGTAGGAAAGCACATTGCGAATGTCCTAACCATAATCTCTCTGAATTTAGGAGTTGTGCCTCTGGATTGGAAATTTTCCCATGTCACTCATCTCTTTAAGAAGAGTGCCAGCGGAAAACCAAGAAATTAAACACCAGTTAGCCTAACATCTGTGGTCGGGAAATTGTTGGAATCTGTAATCAAAGATAGGATAACTGATCACTTTAAAAAATTTTGTTAGTCAACCTGGATTCATGAAGGGTAGGTGATGCCTGACAAAACTGCATAGAGTTTTTGAAGAGGTAACAAAGGTGGTGGACAGAGGTAAGTCAATGCATGTTGTTTATATGGACTTCCAGAAGGCTTTTGATAATGTGCCACAAGAAACTGTTAGCTAAGATGGACGCCCACAGAACTGAGTCCAAATTCTTGACATGGATAGGAAGTTGGTTAAGTGGCAGGAAGCAGAATTGGATTGATGGGTAGGCACTCAAATTGGCAGGATATGGATAGTGGTGCCCTGCAGGGATCTGTGTCAGAGCCTCATTTATTCACAATATTCATTAAAGACTTGGATAGTGGCATTAAAAAGTCAAACATCCAAATTTGCTGACAACATAAAAAAAGGCATCATTGTAGACAGTGTTGACGACAGCATAAAATTACAACAGGATATTGATAGATTAGGTGAATGGACAAAGCTGTGGCAGATGGATTTTGATATAATCAAGTGGGAAGTTATCCATTTCATACTGAGAAAGGATAAATCAGTGTATTTTTTTTAGAAGGCACAAAGTTAAATACAGTGGATGACCAATGCGATTTGGGGGTTCAGATGCACAACTCTTTAAAATGCCCTGAGCAGGTGCAGAAAATAGTCAAGGAGGCTAATTGGGGAGATTCAAGATGGCAGCAGTCTGAACAGTCTGCTGTGTTGGGCTGTGTGCCATATCCCAGGCAAGGTGGGCTCCTATGCCACTCCC
This sequence comes from Hemiscyllium ocellatum, assembly GCF_020745735.1. Classification (NCBI taxonomy): domain Eukaryota; kingdom Metazoa; phylum Chordata; class Chondrichthyes; order Orectolobiformes; family Hemiscylliidae; genus Hemiscyllium; species Hemiscyllium ocellatum. The sequence goes on along the minus strand of NC_083453.1, from coordinate 13,684,989 downwards.
CCAACCATTAGTCACCCCTGAGGAAAGTCTGTAGTTTAAAATAAGTCGAATACCTATAGCCCCTTTAAATCATAGTTTAGAAGGTCTGGAGCTGATATGAAGACATCAAAGGGAAAGGCCTAGGGGAATGTAACAAGCAGGGCACTCCCTTACTGCATCAGATACACCCATTACCTTTACTCCCGTGGCGGCACCCTTGAGTTCAATGGAGCAGCAGCAGTTACAACGGAGTTTACAAAACTCAGTGAAAAGATCAAGGGAGCGCTGGGACCAATCACTGCCATGCTGGCAAAGCACGAGCAGGAGATCTGGACGTTGGCTCAGCACATGGAGGCTGTGGAACAGAGGACTGCGGCCATGAAGGCCGCAACTGAGAGCTCTGAGGGGCAGGTTCAAACCTTGGAAGGCCAGGTTCGGGCCATGCAGGAACAAGTAGACGACCTTGAAAACCAAGGTCGAAGAAAAACATCTGCGGAACTTGGGCTTATCTGAACGTGAAGAAGGTGAAAACCTTGCTGACTTCCTCAAGGGATGGCTTCAGGATGTTGCTGGACCTGGAGATCGAGTCAGGCTGGGTGAGTGTGGAGTGGGCCTAGATCACAATGAGCAGGTCTGGGCCGGCCCAGCACCCCCACCCTCGCGTGACTCCAGCATTATAAGGAAAAGCACTTAATAATAGAAACAGCCAAATGACTGGGAAAAGATCCTTAGGCTTTGGCTTATAAAGGCTCAAAAGTAATGCTTTTTCATGACTGTTCTGGGGTTTAATTAAGAAAAGGAAGACCTTTGATGGTGCAAAGAAAAAACTGAGAGATTTAAACATTCAATGCTCTCTGAGATACCCGGCAGTGCTATGTTTCAGTTGTGGGGCAACTGTCTACAACTTTGATTCAGCGGAAAAAGTAAAAGAATTTTTGGACTTGCTGAAATGATAGATTTTGATGGAGAAGGCAGGAAGAAAAGAGGCAATGGCATTATAACTTTTTTTGTATCTTCTTTCTCTTTGTTCTTTTCCCTTTTGGGGTTTCGGGATTTATAAGCATGCTATTACTCAGGTGTAAAATCCAGTGTGTTTTATATTATATCTGTTTTAAGGTTATTAGTTATTCTATTGTTCTGTTTTGAGGGGTGGTTACTCTTTTGATGTAAAGATGTGTGGGGTTGAGATATGGAGGGAGAGTGATGGGTGTCCATTGTTAACTAAGTGGTGGGAGTGTAAATAATAATATGTGCTTTTTTCTTGCTTGGGTTTGGGGCACGGCCTCAACTGGAAGATGTGAGGATGACAATGAGATTGGGAGTGAATGCCCCCTATGGGCAAGGGGGGGCAGGGTGGGGGCGCAAATCTCTGGAAATTTGTGCTTTTTGTTTAAGTTAGGGGTAGAGGTTCCTTTTTTTTAAATTTTGGTAGTTCTGTAGTGTTTGTAACTACAGAAAACTACAAATAGTTTTCAGATTTGATAAAGTCTGTTTTTTCTCCACTCATCGCACACTGAATGGGCTTCTTCCTCTTGGTGGACTCTGGGCTGTAGTGTGCAGTCATAGCTCGTGATCTGTTCAGGTGGTGCACCTGGAATATAAAGGGGAGCCCCTCCCCCATTAAAAGGAAAAAGGTGCTCTCAAATCTTAAAGAGGAAAGGGCTGACATCGCGCTGTTGCAAGAGACTCATAGGGAATACCTGAAGTTACAGCGGCGGGGGGGGGGGGGGGGGAGTATGATAGGATATTCTTTTCCTCCTTTAACTCTAAAAGTAGAGGCATGGCCATACTGGTATGAAAGGACCTCCCATTTCGGGTGACAGATCAGATCAGGATGAATATGGATGGCTCATCATTCTCAAGGCGTTGATACATGGAGAAGAGTAAAAAATGAGGTCTGCAGATGCTGGAGATCACAGCTGCAAATGTGTTGCTGGTCAAAGCACAGCAAACTAGGCAGCATCTCAGGAATAGAGAATTCGACGTTTCGAGCATAAGCCCTTCATCAGGAATACATGGAGAAGAGTATGGCATCCTGAATGTTTAGAATGCGAGAGATTGCCACTCCTTGGAAAATTCACCCTGCCTCCCCCCTCCCCCACCATGTAAATCAGGCATCGAGTGCCTTTGATCAAGCTCCCTATCCTCAAAAAGCCAAAAAAAAGTCCTCACACTTCTTCCCTCCAGGAGGACCACTATTCACAGGTCCCCTTGCAGCTGGGTTCATTTGGGTAGTGGTGGTGTGAGACCCTTGTAATTGTTATTTGGCCACTTATGTGCCTCAATTAACAGCAGAGACAAAAAAAAACTGCAGATGCTGGAATCCAAGGTACACAAGCAGGAGGCTGGAAAAACACAGCAAGTTAGGCAGCATCAGGAGGTAGAGAAGTCAATGTTTCAGGTGTAACTCTTCTTCAGAACTGGAGGTGGTATAAGGGGAGCTGCAGATAAGGATGGGCTGGGGAAGGGTTTTGGATAGGGAGAGGGGCGGAGTGATGAGGTAAGGATAAGTGAACCTATGTATGGGGTATGACCTGGTTGCTTGATGGGAGGAATGAATCTGGTTGGTAGCTGAAAGGAAGGGTCAGTCAGAGGAATGGAAGGGAGGGAGAGGGGTTAGAAAGGGAGCCGGGGGACGGAGAGGGAGGTTATTTGAAAGTGGAGAACGCAATGTCCCAGAGTGTAGGCTGCCCAGGTGGAAGATGAGGTGTTGTTCCTCCAATTTGTGGTCTGATTCGCCATGGCAATGGAGGAGGCTGAGGATGGTCATGTTGGAAAGGGAGTGGAAAGGGGAATTAAATTGGGCGGTGACTGGGAGGTCCAGTTGGCCCCTGTAGACCCAACTGAGATGCTCAGCAAAACGTGTCCTGAGTTTACGTTTGGTCTCCTCGATGTAGAGAAGACCACATTGGGAGCACTTGATACAATAAACTGGGTTGGAGAGAGGCAGGTGAACCTCTATCTCACCTGGAAGGAATGTTTGGGGCCCTGGATGGAGGTGAAGGAGATGGTGTGCTGGCAGGTTGCAGGGGAAGGTACCTGGGGGTTTCAGGGAGTTGGGGTGGAGTTGTTGGAAGAACGCTGCGAACCAAGGATTGGTGAATGGAATGGTCCTTGTGCAAGGCAGAGAGAGGTGGGGAAGGGGAGATGTTCTTGGTGGTGGGGTCTAGCTGGGGTGGGCAGAACTGTTTCAGGATGACACACTGGGTACAGAGAATGGTGGGGTGATAGGTGAGAACAAGGGGGACCCTGGCGTTATTGCATTTGAAGGGGGGGTGTTTAGAGCAGTGGAGGGCTGTCTCAATGACAGAGGGAGGAAAAGCATGTTGTTCAAAATAGGTGGACATTAGATTATTACAGTGTGGAAACAGGCCCTTTGGCCCAACAAGTCCACACCAACCCGCCGAAGCGCAACCCACCCAGACACATTCCCTACATTTACCCCTTAACCTAACACTCCGGGTAATTTAGCATGGCCAATTCACCTCCCCCGCACATTTTTGGACTGTGGGAGGAAACCGGAGCACCCAGAGGAAACCCACACAGACACGGGGAGAATGTGCAAACTCCACACAGAGAGTCGCCTGAGGTGGGAATTGAACCTGGGTCTCTGGCGCTGTGAGGCAGCAGTGCTAACCAATGTGCCGCCCATATTAATTACAGAGTGGGATGCTTGGGAGTGGAATGTCTCCTCGTCCGAGCAGATGCAACGGAAATGGAGGAATTGTGAAAACGATATGGCAGTCTTGCGGGAAACTGGGTGGGAGGGGGTAAGTCCAGGTAGCAATGGAAGTCTGTGGGTTTATAGTAAACGCCCGTTTGGAGACCACCGCCAGAGATGGAAACAAAGGGATCAGGAAAGGGGAGGGAGGTGCCTGAGACAGACCATGTAAATTTAAGGGTGGAGTGGAAGTTGTGGGCAAAGTTGATGAACTGCTCTGGTTTAGCCTGGGTGCAGGTCACTGCACCGATGCAGTCATCAATGTAACGGCGTTACAGTTGAGACACAGTGCCTGTGTAGGTACTAAAGAGGGACTGTTTGACGTAGCCAAAGAGGCAGGCATAGCTAGAGCTCATCCGAGTGCCCTTGGCCACCCACTGGATTTGGAGGAAATGGGAGGAGTTAAAGGAGAAGTTATTAAGGGTGAGGACTAGTACGGCAAGGCAAAGGAAGGTATTGATAGAGGGGGGACTGATGGGTCTACTAGAAGGGAAGCTGAGGGAGTGTAGGCCATCCTTGTGGGGTATGGACATGTATAAGGACTGCACATCCATAGTGAAGAAAAAGTGCTGGGGGCCAGGGAACTGGAAATTACTGAAGATGTAGTGGGGGGGAAGTGACTGAACCAAGGGGAAGGGGATGGAGTCAAAATAGGAAGAAATAAGTTTGGTGGGGCAGAGGTATGCAGACACAATGGATTGGCTGACGTTGTTGGAATTGTGGATCTTGGGGACCAGGTAGACTGAGATGATGAAATCACAGACAATGTGGGTGATAGGGCCCAGATGGGCCATGGTGGGCTTGAGGATCTAAAATTGGAATTTAGGCAACAAAATACATAGATTTTTATTTCAACAAAATGGTTTCTTGATTTAAAAGAATACTACAAAATGGCCTGTAAACCATACTGCTGAACATACTGCTGATTTACAGAATTAACTTGCAGTTCAAAGATAAGAGGACAATAGAGTTTTCATAAGATGAATACTGACGCATTAATTGACCATTTGAACTAACCTTGAACTAATACATGGCATGAAAATTTACATAAATTAGATATCCTTCTTAAAGAAAATATCATTGGATTAACTTGCTGTAAATTATGTCACCTTATTATATGTGATTGGTCTTTCTTGTAATTAAGGCTGTACTAGTTCTTAAAAACATATAAATAATGTGTAATTTTCAAATGTAATTGCACAACTTCACCTCAAAACATGGAAGCTTCAATCTCTGTGTTGCTGGATAGAATTGCATCAAGGTACCTTAATTCAATAAACTTGCTTTTTGAATAGACTGCATTTGTCGATTCCTTTGACCGATCTCGAACCAAGAGGCCCCTCTTGAGGGTGCGCAGATCTTCAGGCTCATGGTCAAGGGGATGTGGTGTCATAGAGCTGGCTTGGTGGTGAACCGGGGATTGGTGTGGAGAGAGTGGAGTGCTGCATATTCAGAGGGTGTGAGGCTGGAGTGGGTGAGGGGGAGGAGAAATCGAGGTGGTTGATGACACATCAGCAGTCAGTAATAAAGAGGTCTAGGATGGGTACAAGGCTGGAAGGGAGTATCCAAGTGGAAGAGGAAGGTTGGAGGTGGGAGAAGGGATCATCGAAGGGTGGTTGGAAGTCTTTGTCAAAGAAGGAAACATGGAGGCAGAGGCAGCAGAAGAAGAGCTCCATTGTCATAGCGGATACGGAATTCATTGAGATGGGGACGGAGGGACACGAGCGTGAGCCCTTTACTTAGGAACAGACCATTCAGCCTCACAGCTCGAGGTCGGGGAGATGGTGAATATGTGGCAATGCTCAGGGGTGGGGTTTTGGGAGAGTGGTCTCAAGAAGGCTAAAGGAGGGGAGGGGAAAGGGCAAAAGCATGTGATGGGTAAGAGTTGGATGTGGGATGTCGGCTACGTTGAACAGTCCCTCTTCAGTACCTACACAGGCACTGTGCCCCAAATCTTTTAGTACATTGTTACATTGATGCTGTCTAGCTTGCTGTGCTCAATTAACAGCAGGGCAGGAAGGTGGACCGTGGGCTTTCGCACCAAGAACTTAATTCCGGTGGAGGAAGGAATGTGTCAAGGATTGGGTATGCTTTCTCCCCGGCTAATTAAGCACCCTTCCTGGCTCATCTGCAACTAGAGGATTTTGCCACCTATAGCCTGGTTGTGATCCTGTTACAGACCAGGCCAGACCCCCTCAAAACATTTCAAGAAAGTAGCCCAGATCCTAACTTTGCTAGTTGTTTTAAGCAGGTGTAAATGCGGATGTTCCAGTTGGGATGCAGCTGGTCAAACCACTTAGTTTGAAACAAAACAGAATTTATTTCCAAGATTACTGAATGCATCAGTGCTGTATCCTGTATCCAGGCTGAACTGAAGCAGTTGATCAACTTCGCCTATAATTTCCACCTCACCTTTAAATTCACTTGGTCCATCTCAGACACCTCCCTCCCCCTTCTTGACCTCTCCATTTCCATCTCCGGCGACAATCTATAGACGGATGTTTACTATAAACCCACAGACTCCCATAACTACCTGGATTACACTCCTCCCAACCAGTATCCCTCAAGAACTCCATCCCGTTCTCCCAATTCCTCCGCCTCTGTTGCATCTGCTCGGACGAGGAGACATTCCATTCCCAAGCATCCCAGATGTCCACCTATTTTAAACAACGTGCTTTTCCTCCCTCTGTCATCCAGACAGCCCTCCACCGCACCCCTGCCATTCCCCGCTCCATTGCCCTAAACCTCCCCAAATGCAGTAAAGACAGAATCCCCTTTGTCCTCACCTACCATCCCACCAGTCTCTGCATCTAACGCATCATCCTTAAACACTTCCGCCAACTCCAACTGGATCCCACCACCAAGAACATCTCCCCCTCCCCATCCCTCTCTGCCTTCCGCAAGGACTGTTCCCTTTGACAGTCCTTGGTTTGTGCCACTCTCCCCACCAACCCCACTCAACCCCCAGGTACTTTCCCCTGCAACCGGAAAAGATGCAAAACCTGCTGGTATGTCACTCCCCTCACCTCCATCCAGGGCCCCAAACAGTCCTTCCAGGTGAGACAGAGATTCACCTGCCTCTCCTCCATTCTAGTTTACTGCTCCCAATGTGGTCTTCTCTAAATCAAGGAGACCAAACGTAAACTAAGGGCACATTTCACAAGCAGTCACCACCTGTTTTAATTCCCCACCCCCTTTCCAACATAACCATCCTCAGCCTCTTTCAGTGCCATGGTGAATCAGACCACAAATTGGAGGAACACCACCTCATCTTCCACCTGGGCAGCCTACAGCCTGGAGAACTCAACATTGAGTTCTCCAATTTGAAAAAACTGTCTTCCCATCCCCCGAATCCCTTTCCAGGCCATCCCCCTTCTCTTCCAATCTTCTGACTGACCCTTCCTTCCAGCTACCAAGTGGATTCATTCCTCCAGTTGACCAACCAGGTCATACCCTCTACCTGTCTTCACCTGTCCCTACTTCACCACCCTGCCCCCACTATCCCCTTTATCTGCAGCTCCCCTTACACCGAACCCAGTCCTGAAGAAGCTTTACACCCAAAACGTTGCCTGGCTTGCTGTGCTCAATTAACAGCAGGGCAGGAAGTGGGCCTTCCCACCAAGAACTTAATTCCGGTGGAGGAAGGAATGTGTCAGGGATTGGGTATGCTTTCTCCTGCCTAATTAAGTGCCCTTCCTGGCTCGTCTGCAACTGCAGGATTTTGCCACCTATAGCCTGGTTGTGATCCTGTTACAGACCAGGCCAGACCCCCTCAAAACGTTTCAAGAAAGTAGCCCAGACCCAGCTTTACTTGTTGTTTTAAGCAGGTGTAAATGTGGATGTTCCAGAAGGAATGCAGCTGGTCAAACCACTTAGTTATAAATAAAACAGAATTTATTTACAAGGTTACCGAATGAAACACAAACAAAAGAGAACAGAATACCAAATAACTTAATCTATCCAAAAATCCAACAGACTATACCAACTTAATGATGCTGTTCCCAATACTTGCAACAATCCCCATAAATACCCCTTGGCACAAAAGGTAACATCAAACACAGGGTCTGACAGGAGAAAGGTCAGAGAGAGGGAGGGTCAGCCTGGGCCTGCTTTTCATAGGTCCAGCAGCTTCACATCTGCCTGACTGCTTTCAGTGAATAGCCAGACCAGACCAGACCAAACCAGAGAAAAGCTGAGTGGGAGAGCTGGCCACTCCCCTTTCATTGTACAAGTGTTTTCTTTTAACTTAAAAGCCTTTTGTCTGAGGCAGTATCTATTAGATATAATCTAATTGGCCCTAACACCCTTCAAACTTAGACTTTTTGAAGTGTGTCTTTTATGACCTGTCTGAAAAAATAAGCCAAGGACAACATAACCTTGTTAAAGAAGCAGCAGCATCACAGCCCCCGTTCTACTTGCTACCACTGACCTTGTTGTGGTTCTGTTCTCTTTACATCTTTTTCTGTAACAAAATTACCAAATGACCAAGAATACTTCATTTCCTCTCGAGATTTTAACTCCTGTTTTGTTTTCAAGCTGGTTTGTTTTAATTGTCAGACCAGCCCAACTGTGTTATTTAAAATGTTGTCAACATACTAATCATACTTCATAAAATATAATTGAATATTGAAGTTGCATTAATATGCTGTTGCAGCAATATTGAAAATTATTTTCTGTGTTATGAGTTATGCAGAGATTTTCAGGTGCACTGAATAATAAAATACTGGAGTGCCAGCCAGTACCTTGCAATATTATTCACCATCACCTTTTATGCTGCTAACATTAGGAGATGTGGAAATATTTCATGATCTGACCTTTGTATATAGATGTTTCCAGGCACTTATGAAATCCTCCTATAATCAGACTGTCAGACCATTAGAAGATTTACAAATATTGGCAAGCAAAGGCCAAATCCAACGAATTGGCAGTAATAAAGGTTATAAGAATAATAACAAAGGCCTTGAAATGAGTATCCCTTCTTAATTAATTCCACTATAACATCTGTTCCCATACAACCTACCCCACATACACTTCCCCAGGATTGGTAGCATTCTCTGAAGTCTAGCACAACAAAGACTCCCATAACCACACCAGCTGTGTCAATAGACAGCAGAAACCTTAGCAGAGCCTGGAATCAGAATATGAGAAAATGGAAAAATATTTGAAATGTGCAATGCAACATGGCCAATGCAAACTCATACACCAAACATACTGCACCCCACACAGACTCCAAGCGTTCTAACCCTCCCTGTCTGTTGAGTGTTGAACAGGATTAATTGAAATGGTACAATCCAACACTTCATGTGGTTTTACCTCCAAATATATTTGGATAACTAGAAGGATGCTGCAATGGCTATAGCCAGTGTCTGAATCCTACCCAATCCTATGTATGATAAATCAGCCAGCACAATTATTATAATTTGAGGTAAGAAGATCAATTCTGCTGCTATGGTGAAGTCCCACCGCCACATATAATTTTGAGAGAATCAATGCCAACAATATGCAGAGAGCTATTACAGAGCTTGGACCTTCTTCCTGAGTCCTGTACAATAAGACATGGTCCCTCCTTCCTAATATTAACTCTACAATGCTAGACAGAGGAATAGGCTGACTGGAGATAAACATGAAACTACCATATTGATACACATGTTACAGATAGCAAAAGAACAGCGCTGCAATCAAATAATACACCCAGGAAAAGGTATCCCAGGCCACCCATCTATTTCTAGAAGGCTTGCATTTGAACAATATGTTCCACAACCAAGAGAATCCAAAACACTTCACATCCAATAAAATAGTTTTGAAGAGTAGTCATAGTTGTAGTATAGGAAAATACAGCAAGCTTCCACAAATATCAGTGAAATAAATTACCAGATAATCTGTTTAATTTATAGAGTCATAGAGTTATCAAGACGTACAGCATGGAAATAGACCCTTCAGTCCAACCCATCCACGCCGACTAGATATCCTAGATTAATCTTGTCCCATTTGCCAGCACTTGGCCTATATCCCTCTAAACCCTTCCTATTCATATACCCATCCAGATGCCTTTTAAATGTTGTAATTGTACCAGCCTCCACCACTTCCTCTGGCAGCTCATTCCATACACGTACCATCCTCCGCATGAAAACGTTGCCCCCATGGTCCCTTTTAAATCTTTCCCCTCTCACCCTAAACCTATGCCCAGAAGCGCTGGAATCCCCCATCCCAGGGAAAAGACCTTTTCTATTTACCCTATCCATGCGAGTTGGATGAAGAATAAATTTTGGGCTAAACATCAGAGGAAACTTTCCTGCTTCTCTTTGAATAATATCATAGGAGCTTTTACACTGATTTAATATTTTAATCAAAAGGCAGCAACTCCAAAAATTTGTGGCTGACACAAAGGCTCAAAGGGAAAGGCCGCAGTCTTACAATTAAAGCTGCGTTTGACCAAGTATGACATCAAGGACCCCTAGCAAAAATGAAGTCAATAGAAATCATTTGTTGGTGGGGGCGGGGGGGGGGGGAGCACGGGAAGTACTCTCCCTTGGTTGGAGTCATACGTGGCACATTGGAAGATATTTGTGCTTGTTGGAGGTCAGTCATCCCAGTTCCAGGACACCTCTATAGAAGAAGTTCCTCAGAATAGTGTTCTAGGCCCAACTATCTTCAACTGCTTAATCAATGATCTTCCCTCCATCACAACATCAGGAGTAGGGATGTTCACTGATGATTGCACAATGTTCAGCATCATTTGTGCTTGCTCAGATACTGAAGCAGAGCATGTCTAAATGCAGCAAGACATGGGCTTGAGCCACTAAATGTCAAGCATTATGCACACTACACAAGTGCCAGGCAATGACTATCTTCAACCAAAGAGAATCTAATCATTATTCCTAGATACTCAGTAGCATTATCATCACCAAATTCCTCAAAAATCTTTCTTTTGGAATTACCATTGACCAAAAACTGAACTGGACCAGCCATAAAAATGCTTTGGCTATAACAGCAGGTCAAAAGGATGGGAATTTTGCAGCAAGTAACTCACTAGATGTCTCCCCAATGCATGCCTATCATATAAAAGGTACAAGTCCAGAGTGCAATAGATTATTCTTCACTTGCCTGAATGAGTACAGCTCCAACAGCACTCAACACACTTGACACCATTCAGTACAAAGCAGCTTGTTTAATTGGCATTTGATCCATTACCTTCAATATTCACTCCATCCACCACCAAAACACACTAGCAATAGTGTGCATTATGTACAAGATGCACTGCAAAATCTCACCAAGGCTCCTTAGACAGCACCTTTCAAACCAATGATTCATCTAGAGGGACAAGAGCAGCAGATGCGTGTGAAAGCCACCACAGTAACCTTCTGAGCCACACACCATCCAGACATGAAACTATATTGCTGTTGCTTCAACATACATGAGTCAAAAGCTTAGAACTCTCTTCCTAACAGCTTTGTTGGTGTACATAAACCTATGGGCATTAGTTAGCCTAATGATGATCATGTAGTGATTAGTGTTAAAAAAGCATGTATTTCCAAGTCAGTATGGTGAATGGCTTAGAGGGGAACTTGAAGGTAGTGGTGTTTTCATGTATCTGCTGCACTTCTCCTTCCAGATGGAAGTGGTTGGGGGTTTGGAAGGTGCTGTCTAGGGATCTTTAGTGAATTTCTGCATGGCATCTTGTAGATAGTAGCAGTAGTGTGTACTGAGTGTCGGTGGTGGAGGGAAATTTGTTTATGGATGCAATACCAGTTAAGTAGGCTGCTTTGCCCTGGGTGATGTCAAGCTTCTTCAGTGTTGTTGGAGTTGCACCCATCCAAACAAGGAGGGAATATTCCATCACATTCCTGACTTGTGCCTTGCAAATGATAAGCAGGTTTTAGGGAGTCAGGATGTGAGTTACTCACTGCAATACTCCTCACCTCTGACCTGATCTTGTCGTTATTGTGTTTATGTGGCGAGTCTAGTTGATTTTCTGGTCAATGGTAATCCCCAGAATGTTGATAGCAGGGGATTCATTGATGGTAATACCACTGGATGTCAAGAAGCAGTGGCTAGAATGTCTTTTATTTGAGATAGTGATTGCCTGGCATTTATATGATGCGAATGTTACTTGCCATTTGTCAGCCCAAGCCTGGATATTGTTCAGATCTTGTTGCATTTAAACACAGAGTGCTTCAGTATCTGTGGAGTCGAGAATGGTGGTGAATATTGTGCAATCATTGGTGAACATCCCCACTTCTAACCTTATGATGGAGGGAAGGTGATGGATAAAACAGCTGAAGGTGGTCAAGACTAGGATTCTACCCTGAGGGCACCACAGAGGACACAGTATTAATTTCCCCCTCCAATTCACTTTCAGTTAGTCCCTTCCCTCTCATTTGCTGGTGCACATTGCCCATAATGGGCTTTGCTTGGAAATATTTAATTGGTTACACAGGTGATTACTGGTGGTGGTTAGTCTTTTAAAAAAATGTTTTGGTGGTGATTCATTTAGCTAGTGTGTTATAGCACTTCCAGATATTAAAAAAAACCAGAAAATGTAATAAAGCGGACCCTTAGGCATCTGCACATCCTTTTTTTTAAGCTATTTGACAAATTTTTTATTGGGTTTTTGTATCATAGAATAGAATCACAAAATCCCTACAGTGCAGAAAGAGGCCATTCAGCCCATTCAGTCTGCACAACCCCCCAAAGAGCATCCCACCCAGACCCCCACCCTATCCCTATAACTCTGCATTTCCCATGGCTAATCCACCTAACCTGCACATCTCTGGACAATATTTAGCACAGCCAATCCACCTAAACTGCACATCTTTAGACTGTGGGACAAAACCGGCAGAAGCCCATGCAGACATGGGGCAAATGTACTCCATGTATCTACCTGAGGCTGGAATCAAACACAGGCCCTGGTGCTGTGAGGTAGCAGTGCTAACCGTGCCACTCTTGTGATTGCACTTCAGCCCTCTCCTCCTGATACTCGGCATTTGGTGCAGAGGAGTGTGGTCAGATCAAAGCTCCTCTGTGTGGGTCTGCTCCTGGTATGGCCAGGCTGGCTATAAACAGGTACAGGCAGCGGGCTGTGGAGGGTTCTTATCTGCCAAATGTCTGCCCCTCTTCTGTGGCAATGTTCATGCCAGCTGTCACTGAAGAGGGATCATGTGCATCAATGCTCTTGATGCCTTTAGAGAGAGATAGGCACTGTGGAGGATACAGTGCTTTATTTCCCCCCCCCCCCCCACTCCATTTTGATTTAGTCCCTTCTGTTCTCCTACCTCCCCCCACCACTTGATGGTTAGCAGTGCCCTTAATAGGCTTTGCATGTGAATATCCAATTGGCTGCATGGATGATTTACTGGTGGTGGTTAATAAATGGAGAAAAAAATGCCAAGGTGATTTGGTGATGGGAAAATAATAAATTTGGTTATGTGTCAGAACACTTGTAGGTAAATAAAAGAAAAAGCAGACCCTTGCTCTGAAAAAAATATTCATTTGGAAAAAATAAACACAACAGTGATTTGGCAATGGGGCAAATGCTGTTCAGTTGTGTGTGATAATACTTCTGGATATAAGAAAAAAAAATCAATGAATCTGACTCTCCACTTCCAATTTCATTTATCCCCTTCCCCACTCCTGATGGTTTGCATTGCTCTTAATTGGCTTGACATGTAAATTATTCAACTGGAAACACGGATGATTTACTGATGGTGGTAAATAGATGGGGAAAAAATACCCCCGTGATTTTTTGATGGGGAGGAAAGAACCATTCAGTTATGTATGATAATCCTTCTGGATATATACAATAAAACAAAAGGGGGATAAAAAAGGAAAAAAAAGAAAAAAAAACCAAACCCAGGAATGGGCTCGCAGAATTGTCTGTCCCAGGCTGGCACTAGCCTTTGCAAGCCAGGAGTACTGGCTCTATTTTGGTGATCAATAAATGAGGTTCCTTTATAGTTGTGCTTCCTGAGTTATTATATGAATGTTGGTCCTCTAGGGGTGAGAATGGGAAGTGATTGGTAGATAATAAAGAAATGTTTGACGTAATGAATAAATATTTTGGCTTCTAGTTTCACCCATGGTTTCATGGATACAAAAACATCCTAGTAATACCTGTAAATCAGGAGGTTGAAGTAACAGAAGAGCTTTGTGAAATTAAAATTACTAGGGAAGCAGTACTCAGCAAATTGACAGTGCCGTGAGTTGATAAGTCTACAGCCGAGGGACTTAAAAGAGATGGCTAATGAAGTGTTATGACCAGAGCCGAGGTGAAGTTCCCTAACTTGTTACAGTTCCAGACAGGTGTCACAAATTATAAAGCTTCAGTTCAGAAGGGATGAACTGGTTCCCTCTCTTTATTCACCTGACCCCTTGGTTGGTCATAATAAGGTTAAGTTAAAAGGGGTCCCTCCCTTCCCTTGTGGATACCTCTCCCAAATCAAATGAAATCTTCCTTGAGTTAATAGAATTTTATTACTCAACATGAGAAGAAATAATGCAGCATACATGCATACAGATCAGAATTAAGAGGCGAGTCCAAAAAAAGCTAAAAGTTAAAAGATATATTGATGAGTCTCTGGGTCATTCAGAAAGAAGAGTTGGTGAAATGTTAATAGTTATGAAGTTAATGTCTACATTTTTGGCTTTGTAGGCTCACCAAAATTCTTTTTTCCCCCAATTCCCTTTGAACCGCTTTGCCAACCAGCTTACAGCATTCACAGCAAGAAAGACATGTACCTGCAATACAGGGGTGACTAGTGGTTGTTTGACTGTGACTTTCACAGCACACCAGCTTGAACTCAGATTAGTGCATGAATACCTCAGCCAATAGCACACATGGACGAAGATTGAAACCCCCTTTTAACCTCTACCTATGTGTATTCTTGAAAAGGGAAAATGCAAACATGTATCTTGCTAAGGGTGTGTTTATGGAATATTACTATATTGGAACAGTTACTGTTTCGTAGTAAAATAGTCTATTATTCTGTCAAGTTTTCCAATAAAGTTATTCCAATTTTTTCTTTTTTCTTTGTTGTATTTTAATTGTAATGTATGAATAAAGTGTGTTTTGCTTTAAGAATGGTAGTTTGGGGGATTCAAGATGGCGCAACCCAGTAGGTCTGCGTTTGCTGAGCTCTGCCCAGAACCCAGACAAAGTGGAGCATCTACCCTCCCTTCACTTCTTAAAATAGCTTTTTCCTGGCTACTAGAACTACTTTGTACCAGATTTGAGCAGTTTGGTGCATTTTAACATGACTAAAGGGAGCACGGAGCTTGCAGCAGGCAGGGACCTACCCTGTCAGAGTTCGTAAAATTCCAAGAGAGGATCGATGCATCAATGGAGGAGACCCGGGCCAGGTGGAATTGATGTCAGTCGTGCTGCAGAGGCATGACATGGAGATTCAGAGTCTCAGGCAGCATGTTGGGGGGAGCAGAGCAACAGGCCGCAGCTTCCAAAACCGCAGCCGAATCTTCTGCGAGCCAGATCCAGGCCCTGGAACACCGAGTACAGGCCTTGGAGGAGCAGGTCGATGACCTCGCAAATTGAGGTCATCAGAAGAATATCTGGTTGCTGGGGCTTCCCGAATGGAATGAAGAAGGCCAGCTTGTCAGCTTTCTGGAGCAATGGCTCCCACAACTGCTGAGGCTGGAGTCTGAAGTAGACCAGGTGCGGGTTGAGCGGGCCCACTGGATCGCAGTGTGCAGGCCCGGATCGGACCAGCGCCCCCGCCTGGTCCTAGTGCAACTTCAACACTACAGAGACAAACAAATGTTGCTGGAGGCCTCCAGAGCACTGGGGAAGGATCCCCAAGCTATGGTATACAAGGGATCAAGAATTATGTTTTTTCAGGATTTTTCCCCAGTCGTGATTCGCAAGAGGAAGGTCTTTGATGAGGTAAAGAAGCATCTGAGGGGCCTGAATATTTAGTATTCCATGAGATATCCAGCAATACTATGTTCCAGTTACGGAGGGTCAGTGTTTAACTTTGATTTGCCAGAAAAGGCAAAGGAATTATTGGACCCTTTAAAATAGATTGATTGGCCTGAATTATATGGACAATTATTTTACCCTGACCCTTTCTCCCATTTTTTTTCTTCTTTTTGTTTTTGTCTGTAATTTGCTTGGTTTACCTGGTTGTTGGGGGCTTATTTTGGTTTTCCTTTCAGTATATGTCGGGATTATAATTTTGTATAATTTTTTGGTGTTGTTGTTCTGCCAGGAGTGCCTAGGGTTGCAGTATGGAAGGGACGGGTTATAAGATATTGGTATCTGTTTTTCTTACTTTGTGGTGTCTGGGGCGAGGGCATGGCTCCAGCTAGGAGAGGTCATGGTGGGATTATTGGGTGGTAGGGGTGCCCTCTGTGGACAAGGGAGAAAGTCCCCTTTTAGTTATGCTTTATGTTGTTATTTTTTAGAAGTAGTTGTTAGTAGTTTTGATTTAGTAGTTTTAAAAGTTGTATTTTTAAATCTGTGTGAACTGTTTATGGTTTTTACTTGGCGCGCTATGAGTGGGGTTCTTCTTCCCAAGGGGGGGGAATCTCGGACGATCATGGTCAGCCATTCGTTTAAATGGTGCATCTGGAATGTTAAAGGGAGTCATTCACTAAATAAAAGAAAAAGGATATTGTCAAGTCTTAGAAAAGGTCGATATAGCCTTATTACAGGAAACACACTTAACTGATAAGGAACATTTGAAGTTGCAACAGGGAGGATTTGGCCAGATGTCTTTCTCATCTTTTAACTTGAAAAGTAGAGGAGTGGCCATTTACATCTGGAAGAACCTCCTGTTTCAAAAACTAGGCCAAATAAAGAATGCGTCTGGGCGGTTCATAATACTTAAAGCTTTAATACATGAAGAGAAATGTGGGACTCAGAATGTATACTGTCACCCCCCCCTCCGGGAACATCCCTTTAAATTCATAATAGAGGTGTTGTCCAGATTGATGGACCTTGGGGCGCATCATCCAATTATAGGGGGAGATTTCAACTGCATTATTGACCCTGAGGTGGACAGGATGCCATGGGATTCTGCAGCTACGTCTCCATAATCTAGGCAACTGGTGGACCTGAACAGGGAGTTGGGATTGGTGGATGTGTGGTGATGTCTTCGCCCCAAGGGTAGAGATTTTACCTTTTATTCTAACCCACAGAATTGACATGTTTTTTGTCCCGTTGACCTTTTTGAACTCAGTCCTGCAAAATAGGGAATTTAGCTGTCTCTGACCACGTGGCAGTGTATATGAAGGTTAAGGTTGGAGGTGGTGAGGTGAATTCCCAGTATTGGCATGTGGACCCTTTTCTCCTGAAAGATAGTAAATTTATAGAATACTTTTCGCAGGAATTTAAAGTTTTTTGGGATATCAATTCGGGTACAGCCAGAAACCCATTGGTGATGTGGGAGACTACCAAGACCTATGCGCAGGGCTTGATTATCTCGCATCCTGCGACCCAGAAACGACAGAGGGGAGAACAGCAGCGTCTGCTCGAGGCTCGCCTGAAGGCAGCTGAAGCAGCATAACTAAATTACAGCAGATTACAGCCCTATTTTGAACACTGCACTTATCCAAACAGCAAAGACAGGGATCTTATTTGCAAAACAGAGACCATTTGAGTATGGTGATAAGTCGGGTAGGTATTTAGCATACTTGACCAGAAAGAAGAATGCTCCCCAATCTATTACATCTGTTAGAGAGAGCTGGTACTTTGACTTGCGACACCAAAAAGATTAATGCAGCATTTAGTAAGTTCTATTTTGAGCTGTATCAGTCGGAGGTCTGTGAGGATAGAATGAGAAAGATGGAGTCCTTCTTTAAGAACTTAGACCTTTCGGATGTTACCTTGGAGCAGGCATTCTTTTTGAGTGCCCCTTTGACAATCCAGGAAGTGTAGGGGGCGGTGAGGCTGCTCCAGAGTGGAAAGCGCCCGGGCCAGATGGATTTCAAAAGTGAGTTCTATAAGGAGTTTATAGACGAACAGGCCTGGCCACTCTTGGATATGTACAATTATTCATTCAGTCAGGGCAGCCACCCATCTTCTTTGAGAGAAACAAATATCTGTCTTATCCTTAAGAAAGGGAAAGCCCCACAAGATTGTACTTCGTACAGGCCTATATCGTTATTGAATGTGGATTTCCAAATCCTGTCGAAAATGCTGGCGTTAAGGCTGGAGACGGTATTGCCGTTTATTGTAAAGGAAGACCAGACAGGTTTTATTAAGGATCGTAGGTCTACCAATAATATCAGAAGAGTATTAAATATGGTCCAAGTATGTCAGAAAACAGCGATATCAGGTTTGGTTGTTTCCCTTGATGCAGAAAAGCATTTGATCGAGGGGAATTGCCGTACCTTTATGTCATGGAACGGTTTGGTCTTTGAGAGATTTTTACCAAATGGGTGGCAATGCTGTATAGTGACCCAAAAGCAGCGGTGCTCACTAATGGTATAAGATCAGATATTTTTAGTGTTGGCAGAGGCTGTCATCAAGGGTGCCTTCTTTCACCACTACTATTTACATTGGTGATCGAGCTGCTGGCAGAAGCCATTCGGATGGATCCCAATATAACTGCTCTAGAGGTAGGATCATGCAGGCATAAAGTTACTCTTTATGCAGATGATGTCCTTCTCTTTTTAACTGATCCAATGACATCCATGCCCTGCTTAATACAAGTGGTTAATTTATTTGGTGTGTTTTCAGGTTACAAAATTAATTTCATGAAATCAGAGGCCATGCCTGTGGTGGGTCTTACCAGTATGTCCAACTTTGGGGATGGAACCTGTTTCCCCTTTCGGTGGTCACAGGGAGGTTTGTTTTTTGTACTTAGGCATTTTTACTACCCCAGTTTTTGATCAGTAATATAAAGCCAATTACGTGCAGTTGTTAAAGAAAATTAAGCAGAACCTTCAGCGCTGGCAGAATTTTCTGATATTTTGGTTGGGCAGAATAGCTCTGGTCAAGATGAATGTTCTTCCTCGCCTATTATATCCCATGGGAATGCTTCCCTTGATGTTGCCAAGGCAAACACTGCGCAGGCTTTACAACTGGCTCAGATCTTTTATTTGGCATCATAGGCAACCTCTTATTACGCTGGATAAATTGCACCTTTCACAAGAAAGGGGAGGTCTAGATTTTCCAGATTTCAAGAAGAAACAACTGAGTTCCTTGTTAACCTATGTGGCTGATTGATCGCACATCACAAGAGGCCCAATCTGGTTGGATATCAAGGCCTCTCAAACAAAATGCCCCCTTATTAACTTGTTGCTTGTGGACAAGATGAGAACTGTTATGAATCACTATAAACACTGTCCTAAACACAGTCAAAGCTTGAAGGATGATGTGGCAGGGCAAGGGTAATTTACAAAAAAACCTCCCCTTTCACTCCTATTGTGGGAATGTTGGGATTTCAGCCAGGTTTGATGGACTCTGGCTTTAAGCTTTGGGAGTCCAGAGGAATCTCCTGTTTGGGAGACTATTCGATGGGGAGGTCACAATATCCTTTGAACAGCAGGTCAGAAGTTTGGGCTACCTAGGAAGGATCTTTTTCGATATTTCCAAGTTAGAGACATCGTACAAAAAAAAGACTACATTGATGGTTAACCCTTACAAATCGGACATGGAGAGGAGTGTGCTCCGGGCAGCGGGTGCCCCCACGCTCTATCACTTACTAGGTAGTAACGTGTTGAAGGACATGGGATGACTATGTAAAACCTGGACTCAAGAAATCTCTTCAGAGATGTGGGAAGACACTTGGGAAAATGTTAGGAAGATCTCTATTTGTAATAGGACTCAGGCTATTCAATTGAAAGTACTACATAGGACCCACCTGGCACGTGTGATGTTTAAGACAGGAGCGTCCCCAACGTGCCCCAAGTGTAAAACGGAGGTTGGTACTCTTACCCATTGTTTATGGACATGCCACAAGATCCACAGGTATTGAGATAACATAGCAAGTGCTTTGGCAAAGGTATTGGGAACTGAGATTGGGTTGGATCCGGGGTCCCTCCTTTTGGTTTTCCAAATTTTCCCTTTGTGGATGTACGTGGAAAGAAATGGTTTACTATTCTTTCTTTCTATGCAAGGAAGAACATTTTAAATGAGCTGGGTATCAAAACGTCTCCCAGGACTCTCGAGCTGGCATAGGATAGTTATGGAACACATCCCCCTGGACACATCCCCCTAACATACGAGGAACAGCTGAGGATCCTGGGATTGTATTCATTGGAGTTTAGAAGATTAAGGGGAGATTTAATAGAAACTTACAAGATAATATATGGCTTGGAAAGGGTGGACGCTAGCAAATTGTTTCCATTAGATGAGGAGACTAGGACCCGTGGACACACGGTTAGAATTAGAGGGGGTCAATTCAGAACAGAAATGCGGAGACATTTCTTCAGCCAGAGGGTGGTGGGCCTGTGGAATTCATTGCCGCAGAGTGCCGTGGAGGCCGGGACGCTAAATGTCTTCAAAGCAGAGATTGATAAATTCTTGATGTCACAAGGAATTAAGGGCTACGGGGAGAATGCGGGCAAGTGGAGTTGAAATGCCCATCAGCCATGATTGAATGGCGGAGTGGACTCGATGGGCCGAATGGCCTTACTTCCACTCCTATGTCTTATGGTCTTCTGGATTTCCTTACAAAGTATGAAGCACCAGAAAACGGAATGGTTCTATAGAACATGGCAGCCCTTTTTGAATTATATTGATGCAGATGTATCGGCTATATTATCATCACGGCCTTTGTCTAGCCATGGGGATTGTGCCTGTCGGTTTGGGGGCCCCTGGGAGGAAGAATCCCGTATAAATAAGTGTGTATTCGCTATTGCTCCTAGTGTTGGGGAGCTGTGATGAGAGTGCACGGAGTGTAGTAATTTAACCGAATGTAACTTAAGCTACCTTGTTATAACTTAGTACAATTTTAAATTTTGCCTTTATTTTCTTCTTTTCTATTGGTTATTTATTGAACTGTAGTTTTTAATAGAGTTTTTTTGTGTTTTGGTAGTTTATGGAGTAGATTAGTGATAGGGTTAGGGTTAGGATTAGGGCTTTTTTGTTGTTGTTGCTGCTGCTGCTGCTATCATATTGTACAGTGGTCATACTAGTTTTGTAAAAAACCTAAAATTTTTTTCAAAAAAAATTTATAAAAAAGAATGGTGGTTTAACCAATCAAATTGCATCTGGAATGCAATGCACTTACCTTTAAAGTAAGGAAAAGTTACGGTGTAGGCTTTTACTTAATATATTTTGAGGGGGTTTGGTCTGGTCCATCACACACTCCAGCCAGCAACTGAATTTAAATCTACAGTTGTCTTTTGACAGTACCTCCTCTTTCCAAAAAAAATGCTGCAATTCAGAGTTCAATAGGTGATCCATGATCATGACAGTAGGTGCATTGGTGTTAGTTTTCCAAAATTTGTTTAATTCTCGAAAAGGTTACATTAGACTAGAAAGTAACAAATATAACTATTCTATTCAAGGTTTGGAGAATAGAAAATAGGAAATAATGATGTCTGTCATGGAGAAGATGTAAAATTGATCATTAAGGAAGTTATAACTGGGCACACGGAAAAGTTAAAGATAATTGGGAAGAGTCAGCATGGTTTTGTGATAGGGAAATTATGTTTAACCAATTTAATGAAATTCTTTGAAGAGTAATATGCTCAATAGATAAAATTATTACTGCTCAAGGCAAGCCATTAATGTACTATACCTGCAATTCCATAAGGTATTTGACAGGATTCTATATAAAAGATTCTCTTTTTATTCACGCATGGGATGTGGGCAACACTGGTTGGCCAGCATTTATTGCCCATCCCCAGTTGCCCTTGAGAAAGTGAAGATGACTATAGGATGAGGGAGGAGTTGACTAAAGTAGACTGGAAGCAAACACTTTATGGTGGTACATTTGATGAATAGTGGAGGACTTTCAAAGCAATTTTTCAAAGTGTTCAGCAAAAGTATATACCAGTGAAAAAGAAGGGCTGTAGGAAAAGGGATAATCTGCTATGGGTATGTGAGGAAATAAAGGAGGCTATCAAATTGAAAGAGAAGGATACAAAGTAGCCAAGATCAGCAGGAAACTAGAAGATTGGGAAAGTTTTAAAGGTCAACCAAAGCTACAAAAAATACCTATAAAGAAAAGTAAGCTGGATTATGAGAATAAACCAGCTCAGAATATAAAGACAAATAGCAGAAGTGTCTATAAACATATAAAACAAAGAAAAAGTGGTTAAAGTAAACACTGGTCGTTTAGAGGATGAGAAGGGGGATTTAGTAATGAGATAGGAGGAAATGACTGAGGCATTGAACAGGTATTTTGTGTTGGTCTTCAAACTGGAAGACATAAATAACATGCCAGTAATTCACGAAGGTAGACGAGGACCTGGAAACGATCATTATCATGAAAGAGTAGTGTTGGGTAAGCTAATGGAGCGAAGGGTAGACAAGTCTCCTAGCCCTGATGGAATGCATCCCAGAGTATTAAAATGATGGGAGAAATAGCAAATAGACTGTGGTAATTTTCCAAAATTCACTGTTCTCTGGGGAAGTTCCAGCAGATTATAAAACAGCAAATGTGACGCCATTATTTTAAAAGGGAGGTAGACAAAAGATGGGAACTTATAAACCAGTTAGGTTAACTTCTGTAGGGGAGAAAATGCTTGAGTCTATTATCAAGGAAGAAATAGCAAGGCATCTAGTTAGAAGCTGTCCTGTTGGGCAGATGCACCATGGGTTCATGAAGGGCAGGTCCACTAACCTACAGGAATTCTATGAAGACATTATGAGTATGGTGCGAATGCCACTTTCCACTTGTCATCCCAAGACTGGATATTGTCCAGATCTTGTTGCATTTGAACATGGGCTTGCTTCAGTATCTGAGAAGCTGTGAATGGTGCTGAACATTGAGCAATCATCAGTGAACATCCCCACTTCTGACCTTATGAGGGAGAGAAAGTCATTGATGAAGCAGCTGAAGATGTTTGGGCCTTGGATACTGCCCTGAGGAACTCCTGCAGAGATGTCCTGGACATGACTGACCTCAAACAACCACAACCATCTTCCTTTATGCCAGGTATGATTCCAAACAGTGGAGAGTTTGCCCCTCGATACCCATTGATTCTAGTTTTGCTCAGGCTCTTTGATGCCACACTCGGTCAAGTGCGACCTTGATGTCAAGAGCTGTCCTTCTCACCTCATCTCTGGAATTCAGCTCTTTTGTCCATGTTTGAAGCAAGGCTATAATGAGGTCAGGAGCTGAGTGGCCTTGGTGGAACCTAAATTGGGCGTCACTGAGCAGGTTATTGCTGAACAGGTGCTGTTAGAGAGCACTGTTGATTACGCTTTCCATCAAGAGTAAACTGATGGGGCAGTATTTGGCCAGGTTGGATCTGTCCTGTATTTTTTTTTGTACAGGACATACCTGGGCAATTTTCAACATTGTCAAGTTGCAGCTGTACTGGAACAGCTTGTCTTGGGGAATGGCTAATTCAGGAGTGACAAGTCTTCAGGACAATTGCCGGAAAGTTGTCTGAGCCCATAACTTTTGCAGTATCCAGTCCCTCTCACTGCTTCTTGGAAACACATGGAGTGAATTGAATTGGCTGAAGTCTTGTATCCATGATGTTGTGGGGGGATGACTGGAGGATCGTCCACTCAGCACTTCTGGCTAAAGATTGCTGCAAATGTTTCAGCCTTCTCTTTTAAACTGATGTGTTGCACACTTCCATCATTGAGGATGGGGATATTTGTGGACCCTCCTCCTCCAGTGAGGTGTTTAATTGTCCACCATTCATGACTCGATATAGCAAGACTGCAGAGCTTAAATCTGATTTGTAGGTTATGCGATCACTTCACTCGGTCTATCACTTGTTGCTTACGCTGTTTGACATGTTAGTCCTAGTTGGTGGTTTCACCAGGCTGACACCTCATCTTCAGGTATCCTGGTGCTGTTCCTGGAATGCTCTCCTGCACTCTCCATTGAACTAGGGCTGATCCCCTAGCTTGATGGTAATAGTCGAGTGGGACATGAGGTTACAGATTGTGCTGGAGTACAATTCATTTACTTTTGATGGCCCACAGTGCCTCGTGAACGCCCAGTTTTGAGTTGCTAGATTTGTTTGGTGTCTGTTCCATTTAGTGACAGTGCCATAGAACATGATGGAGGATATTCTTAACGTGAAGGTGGGACTTCATCTTCACAAGGACTATGTAGTGGTCACTTTTACCGATACTGTCATGAACAGATACATCTGCAGCCAGCAGATTGGTAAGGATGAGGTCAAGTAAGTTTTTCCCTCTTGTGGGTTCCATCACCATTTGCTGCAGACCCAGTCTAGCAGCTTTGTTCTTTAGGACCTGACTAGTCTGTCATATAGCTCTCCCAATTTTGGTACTTGCCCCAGATATTAGTAAGGAGCACTTTGCGGGGGGGAGCAGGGCTATTTTTGCTGTCTTTTCCAGTGCCTAGATTGATGCCAGGTGGTCCGTCCAATTTTATCTGAGCAAAATAGGAGCTAGTGATGTAAGGGGGCATCATTTTACCATGGACAAAAGATTGGCTGTCTGAGAGAAAATAGAGGATGCATAAATGAGTCTTTTTCATATTGGTAGAATGTGGCAAGTTATTGTGCTAGGCTCCCAGTTTTTAAAATAATTTGTATCAATGGAGGGGATCAAAAGCATGGAGCTGAAAGCATGAGTTACATCATGTTCTTTACAGGTAATGATTTGGAGGTGCCAGAGGGACTGTCTTTAGAGGGATTGTTATTGTGCAATATCTTACCAAACTGACCTCATTAACTATTTACTCAGTTCTCACCATGTGAGATGTCCCTCACATCAGCTTCTATCCTATTTTATCACACGCTGTTACCAAAACAACACTGGACATCTTCCAAAAGACCAGCAGCCCTTGTGCCCACATCACCTTTGAGAGGCTGCTATGAATCTGGACAAGTATTGGCAGTTCAGCATTGCCCCCTCACCAGCAGTGTCTTGGCAAAGCAGCCATCCTGCTCACAGCACATAGTTGGCATCACTAATATTCCCTCACACATACAATCCTAACCTCTCACTCTAGTTGCCATTTAATCACCAAGCTAAACACTTTTATCTGTCCTTCACCACATCCCACTCCTGTATCCTCACTGCCCAATGGTCTCCCAAGTCTTGTAACTGTCCCAGAGAAGGACATTACACACAGGCAAGTATTTGGGCAAGTCCAAAATGAGCTTTTATTGACAGCCAGCAGAAGAGAACACAAATGAAACAAGTCAAGGCTGCACTTCACACCCACAATGCAAACCAAATGCTGGCAACTTGACCTTGATAGTCCAGGTGTTGCATCTAGCTCATATTGACTGGACTTGAGTGGGAATCAGGTCCAGTCTGCCTTATTAGCATCCAATATTGCTGAGCTCTATCATCCACAAAGACAGCTTCCTACAGCTCAATGACCTCCTCCTTCTCCTTGGAGGACTGTTCCATTCCTCCAACTCTTTAGTATCTATCTCTTCCCCTCATTGGCTCCAATTTTGTTGAACACATATTTCACAAGATATTTCAACTCAGTCTGTTGGGACTAAACAGAAAA
Source organism: Hemiscyllium ocellatum (assembly GCF_020745735.1). Classification (NCBI taxonomy): domain Eukaryota; kingdom Metazoa; phylum Chordata; class Chondrichthyes; order Orectolobiformes; family Hemiscylliidae; genus Hemiscyllium; species Hemiscyllium ocellatum. The sequence continues at coordinate 13,659,705 of NC_083453.1, read as the reverse complement.
GTACCTCTTCAGACTGCTCTAAGCTGTGGCACAGCATCTTCACCAACCCTGTCATCTGCTCTATCATGGTTCTGGTTGCACACTTGGGTCTGCTGCACTCAAATACCTTCCCATCCAGAATCAGCTCAAGCATTCCACTTTCCAATGTAATCATTAGAGCCCATTGCTGGACTTAGTTGACATGTGATGCCACAATGTTCCCCTTGTCCCACAGCATCCTTGGAGGTTCCAACAGTGGTGGGGCACTTTTACTCAGCTGTGTCTCCCTTTAAGTTATTGCTGCTAAATATTTCATCACTGAGGTGACACTTAGTTTAGCTCACATCAGTGGCACAATACCTTTGACCCCAACATTTGATAGATAAGCACATTCACTCTATACGTATTGCATCTCTGTGAGCAAATGTTTGCAAATGAAATGTGGCTGGAGTTTGCAAACTCCTGCTTTAAGTATTTGCCCCTTCAATGTCCTAAGGTCCAGAAAACCTGCATCCTGTGCTTTCACCCATCAAAGTGGTACTGATTTTGTCCATTTTTGGACATTATCCCAGCCATTTTCCAGTTGTAGTTAGCATTCACTGAATAGTACATGATGGCAGAGAATGCAGTTCATGGTGGACAGTATCAGCGGTGGACGCAACTGGGTCACCAGAAAAGCCCCTGGGCCTCCATGTCTCTTTTTACCTCTGTCTAATCCGACAGCCCATTTCTAACTATATCCCCAAATTGTGGAGACACCACGTTGAACATTGCTTCCAGCGGTCTTTCCAACCCTCATATTATTTAAGAAGTATTTAGATGTGCATTTGCAATGCCAAGACATACAGAGACATATAGGTTAAGTGCTGGAAAATAGGAGTAGAGTATTAGGTGGTTGTTTTTGATGGACCAAAAGGGCCTTTTTCAGTACAGTAGATCTTTGTGGCTATGACTCTATAATTCCCTACACCCTGAAATTACACCTTAATGATGCCTACCCTGATCCTCTACATCCACTGTGTGGAGGCCACTTGGTGGTCACTGCCAATAACAGCCCTCACATACCCATAGCTTACTGTGCCCTTACTGGCCATATCCCTGCCATACACCTTGAGATCCCCACTTGTCCTTGTCACTGTCCTTCTTCCCAGCTTCACTTGCACCCTCCCTTCAATGATCAATGCATGAGCTCTCAGGGCTGTATTTATCTGAGACCACCATTGACAAGCAGCCCCTTGACATGACTGACCAAACCCTTGACCACCGTCTTTGCAGTTTCCCGACTGACGATACGCAACACCCCTGGCTACTAATGCTCATCCTACAGTATCGACCTTTATCCATTTACAGAAGAGGAGGTTCTGGAGATATTAGAGAATACAAAGGTGGATAAATCTCCAGGACCTGATCTAATGTATCCTAGAACATTGTGGGAAGTAAGAGAGGAAATTGCGGGACTCCTTGCAGGAATATTTGTATCATCTATAACTATGGGTGAGGTGCCTGATGACTAGAGGGTGGCTAGTTATATCCTTGTCTAAGAAGGGATGGAAGGAGAAACCAGGGAACTACACAACTCTGACTTCAGCTGTGGGTAAATTATTGGAGGTGGTTTTAAGAAGTAGGATTTATGGACATTTTAGAGAGACAAAAACTGATTAGCGATAGTCTGCATGGTTTTGTGCAAGGAAAATCATGTCTCACAAACCTGATTGAGTTTTTGAAGAAGTTACCAAAAAGATTGATGAGGGCAGAGCAGTAGACGTTTTTTTACTTGGACTTCAGCAAAGCCTTTGACAAGGTTCTGCATGGTAGACCAGCTAGTAAAGTTAGGTCACATGGGATTCAGGGCGAGTTTGCCAATTGGATACATAATTGGCTTAACGGCAGGAGACAGAGTGGTGGTGGAGGGTTGGAAGCCTGTCACCAGCAGTGTTCCACAGGGACTGGTTCTGGGTCCTTTTTTGTTTGTCATTGTAAGGTATAGGGTTAAAATTGCACAGAATAAGGGAACAGGTGTTGCTTCTGCAAAAGCGTACATTATAAAATTAGGCTGCGCATGCCAATACTAAAAACAGTGAAAAGCAAAAACAGGTAGAATTATCTATGACTAATAGGGCAGAGCAACTGTGTAGCAGGATGTACCAGTAACAGGAGAATAGTGTGCCAGTCGCAGGAAGGATGTGGCCAACGGATGGAATTTAGTTTGGCAGGATGATCACACGAAGACAGCAAACTATGCCATGATAGTCGTGTATAAGGAATGAGATAAATAAGAGTAAGGGGCGACAGGCTTAGAGTAATGGGAAAAGTAAACAGGTGGAGAGAAACTAGACAAAGGTGGAGTGAAGCTAGAGCTTTGTGATTGGTTACTTTTGCTGTAGCGCGTAGCCTATGGGGTGAAAGGGGAGGACCGAGAGACGCAGCTGAACTGCATAAATCAGAATGTAACCCTCAAATCGGGGTGCTTACTCATTAGGCACCCGTTCTTGCAATATCAAGAAAATTCGCTGCTTCAGAACTATGCCAGGATAGTCACATATAAAGGAATGAGGTAAATAAGAGTAAGGGTGACAGGCTTAGAGTAATGGGAGAAGTAAACGGAGATGGAGAGAAACTAGGCAAAGGTGGAGTGAAGCTAGAGCTTGTGAAAGGCTACGCACGACAGCAAAAGGAACCAATGGGGTGAAAGGGGAGGACCGAGAGACGCAGCTGAACAGCATAAATCAGAATGTAACCCTCAGATCGGGGTGCTTACTCATTAGGCACCCGTTCTTGCAAGTTCGTATCAATAAAATTCGCTGCTTCAGAATTTGACTCGGACTGAAATTTATTAATATGTAAGTTTTGTTTCTCACAATTTGGGGGCTCGTTCAGGATGTCCATCATCACCAGTGGGGTAGGCACAGTCGATGGCTGGGAAGCCGCATCCCATTCCTTTTAGAACGGTCCTGTGTTCCTCGGTTGTGGGTTTTCCCCTTCCGGTTGACTGATTGAGATCCGATGAGAGTCTATCTGAACCAGGCGAAAGGTTGTAAGTAGGCACAAGGAGCCAGGCAACTCCGTGCATGGACCAAGGTAGGAAAAGAGATTTTTAAGTACTGCCTTGGTGGCTGGGATTGAGTTCTAGTAATTAATAAGTGTCTAACAAATATCCAACTTGCTGGACATACATAACAGACAACAGGACGCTGAACCTATTAACAAAGACGGCATACTTAAACTACTAGACCTGTGCCTCACAACACACTTCACATACAACAACCAGATATATGAACAAATTAACGGTACACCCATGGGCTCACTGATCTCCGGACTCGTAGCAGAAGCAGTTATGCAAAGGTTAGAAAAAACAGTTTTACCGCTACAACCCAAACTATGGGTCAGATACGTGGACGACACCTTTGTAATCATTAAAAACACAGAAATAGAGAACACACACCGGATCATCAACGCCACACTCACAGGAATCCGATTCACCAGAGAGGAAGAAAAAGGACAACCAGCTCCCATTCCTGGACGTGATGGTACAAAGAACACCGAACGGAGAATTCACCACGAAGGTATACAGAAAAGCCACACACACAGACCAAGTCCTGAGCTATGAAAGCAACCACCCCAACACACACAAACGAAGTTGCATCAGGACATTATTCAAAAGGGCCACAACACACTGCAGCACACCTGAACTACAAAAAGAAGAAGAAGAACACCTATACAAGGTATTCAACAAAAACAGATACCCACACAATTTCATTAACAGATACCTCAGGGAAAGACAACGAAATGAGGACATGCCACAACCCAAAGGACTGGCCACACTCCCATACATCAGGAGCATTTCTGAACTGACAGCCAGACTGCTGCAACCACTAGGACTCATAACAGCACACAAACCAACAGCCACTCTCAGACAACAACTCACCAGGACAAAGGACCCGATACCCAGCATGAGCAAAACCAACGTGGTTTACAAAATCCCATGCAAGGACTGCACAAAACACTACATAGGACAAACAGGAAGGCAGCTAACAACCCGCATCCATTAACACCAACTGGCCACGAAACGACACGACCAGCTATCCCTAGTAGCCATACACTCAGATGACAAACAACATGAATTCGATTAGGACAACACCACCATTATAGGACAGGCCAAACAGAGAACAGCCAAGGAATTCCTAGAAGCATGGCACTCATCCACGAATTCGATTAACAGACACATCGACATAGACCCTATATACCGGCCACTGCAGCGGACAGCTACTGACAACCAGAAGCGGTAGATTCAAACCAGTATAAATGCCGGAGGAATCAGCACAGAAGTGCTTCACAGGAGGCTCCCAAGCACTGAAGATGTCACCTAGAAAGGGGACGAAACGTTTGCAAGAAAAACTCCCAGCTCGGCGAACAGAACCACAACAACGAACACCTGAGCTACAAATCTTCTCACAAACTTTGAAAGGAACTCAATATGGGCTGTGCCGAGGGTAAAGTAAAAGCTTCCGGGAAACAAAAAAATGGAAATGGACAACATACCTCCAGAAAGTCCGTTGGGCAGGATGTTGTGGAATTGGAAAAATAATACTTGTACAAGGGAAAAAGATTGCAAAAAGATGATTAAATATTGTTGCTTTGTATGGACTAAGGAATCCATTTTTTGTCCCGCCGTCTTCTGGCCAAGGTATGGGTCGGACGAAGACTGTGTTTGTAAATATTTGAATTTATATGTCAACAGAAAACAGCCTTTCAGTCAGGAGGGATCAGATTATGCTTAGTGTTGGAAGGTCTAGTAGCTGAAGGGCTACCGAGGATACACTTTGTAACTAAATCATGGCCAGACATCCAGAAAAAATTCAGAAAATAGATGGGTGGAGTGAGAAATCACTTGAGGAATAATTAAGAGAGGTACAGAAAGAGTTTGTAAAGAGAGAGGATGAGAAGCAAAAACAGAAGGTGAAAATGATGGTAGCCACGGTTGACAAAGTAGTCAAGAAAAGAATCGAACCGGTGACTAGCAACTGGAGTGGAGGGTGGCAGCATGTAGAACATAGAGGAAGGGGTAGAGGTCGAGGAGGATCTTTCGTAGGGTCCAGTCGACAGGGACAAGGACAGAGGTGGAGACCCCAACAAGCAGGGTGTTACATCCAGAAAACAAAATTCAAAAGATAGAGAAGCCTCTAGAGTTGTTGTTGTGGGAAGCTCAAAAAGTGTCTGTGAGATACTGTGTGTGTGTGTGTGTGTGTGTGTGTGTGTGTGTGTGTGTGTGTGTGTGTGTGTGTGAGAGAGAGAGAGAGAGAAAAAAAAGAGCTGTACAGCTAATAGAAAGCTTAACCCTTTGATTGAATGTTTGTGCTTTGTTCCCTGGAGCTTGAGATCTGGGACTGTTTTGAATCTGATTTTTATTATGGAAATTTAACATGATATCTTTTAAGGTTAAGGATTTTACAGTGGTCATGAAATAAAATGTTAACTCCTGTTCTTTTTACAGGTCATGACTGCCTTACTAATCAGTTTCTAACTAATCTCTTATCCTTACATAAAAGTGATTTCAAATCAGTTAATAAAGAGGAAAACAACATGATAACCTTTTTTTGTGTTTCAGACTCATTTGTTTTCACTTAGTTTTAAGCCGGAGCTTTATTCAGAAAGTTCCCTCCCTCAATGACGGTTGAAATTTCAGTTCAACATTAGATTGTAATAAATCAATCCTATGGTTAATCTCTGTGACCTTGGATTCGGCCATTATTCATGCATTAAAAGTTTTTTTTTAAAACTTGACTGGACAAATCCTTTTCAGACAGCTCTGGTTATTTCACGACCTATATCATTGTAATTGAGCAATGACTGGTCAGGACTACTTAAGAAAACTAATTTGGGATTTAAATTAAGGGACTAAAATCGGTTAAGAATAGTGGATTTCAAAGTTGGGAACTGTATGCATTTTGCATTTTAAATATTAAATACTGAATAAATGAATTTATAATATATAAATATATATTTACAAGTAAGATTCCAAAATGTATAGTTAGGAACAGGCTTTAAAGTTAGACAAGCATAAATTGATATTTGAAGCTATAGGGAGCAAGAAATATTGCAATATTTCTTAAAAAAACAATCAAGGTTTAAACAAAACATTGGGTGAAGAAGGATGGTCATTAGGTGGCCCTAAAGCTGTTCAATTGGTTAAATCAGCTCAGCAATTGATCTGGCAACGTAACATGGGAGCGGGAACGAAAGAGTTAATTGGACTATGGCGACAGTTTTGTGATGAGAGGCATGAAGAATCAGTTTTGCGCTCATGACAAGATACTGTCACCAAATTTGGGATTGAATTAACTGCAAATGGTGCTATGGAATCTGTTGAGGTTTTTCAAAATGAATGTGCTCAAACAAAACAATTACAGAAACAAAATGAAAAGTCACAAGTGACTGGTAAACAAACAGAACTGCTCAAGTACAGTTTTTAAGATGTTTTAGTCACTTGTTGCGTTTCCATTCTGAATTACAGATAATGATTATTTTCTTTAGATAATATATAATTAATAATTATATATTTGTAATAAATCAGTGGTATTAGTCTGGCTCAATATTGATTGGCAGGATTCCTTCACACATTCTCAGTGACCTGTCATATTGATTCATAGCTAATTTAAAACATGGCAGCATTAATTCATTGTTAATTAAAAAATGGAAAGCTACATTACTGGCCAGAGTGTGTGCTGGCAGTGGCAGCAACAGCCTTATTGGTAGACAAAAGTCAGAAACTTACTTTTGGGGGAGCCTTAATAGTCAGCACCCCACATCAGGTATGGACCATATTAAATCAGAAAGCAGGGCGGTGGCTCACAGACTCTAGAATTCTAAAATATGAAGTAATTCTAATACAGAGGGATGACCTTACATTGATCACAGACATTTGTCGGAATCCAGCTACCTTTCTCTGGAAAGGGGAGGACGAAGCTCCCTCAGACCCAGAACATGACTGCCTCGACATTATAGAATATCAGACTAAAGTAAGAATGAACCTTAGAGATATCCCTCTACATGCATGGGTCCTCCAGAGTGATTGAAGGTAAAAGACACAATGGATATGCAGTAGTGGATGGAATAGAGGGGAGTGTTATTGAGGCTAGTTGACTACCCAATGATTGGTCGGCACAGACTTGCGAACTTTATGCTCTAGGAAGGGCCCTTAAGACCTTGGAAAGCAAAGAAGGAACTGTATACAGAGAGTCTAAGTATGCCTTCGGGGTGGCACGCACATTTGGGAAGATGTGGCAGGAGAGGGGACTGATAAACAAAGAACCTGAGCTCCGACCATTTCAGAGCATTCAGGTAGATTATACCGAATTACCCAGAGTGGGAAGACCGAGTTATATGCTGGTAATAGTTGATCACCTATATGGATGGGTGGAGGCATACCCTTGAGCCAATGCCACCGCAAGTGGCGTGTCCAAGATAATACTTGAACACTTAATCCCCAGATACGGGATAGTGGAATGTATAGATTCGGATCTGGGAACTCAATTTACTTCCAGGGTACTCCAAGGAGTGAAGGGGTTAGGAATCTCCTGGGAGTTCCACATCCCTTGGCACCCACCTTCATCAGGAAAGGTTGAGAGAATGAACCAGACACTCAAGAAGCAGTTATCTAAATTAATAGTAGAAACAAGATTCCCTTGGACTAAGTGTTTACCAAAGCCCTTTTGCAAGTACGAATGGTCCCAAGGAAAGATATGGGGCTATCCCCTTAGGGGATATTGTTTGGCCTGCCCTATCTAGGAACAAAAGGGGAACTGCCAACCCTGGAGACTAAAGATCTGTTCTTAAAGTAGTATGTACTGGGCTTGTCCTCCTCTGTCTTTTCTTAGAAGACAAGGATTACTGGCACAGACTCTGTCCTTTGAATTCGCCGTTCATCCCATCCGGCCGGGAGCTTGGGTCCTAATTAAGTCATGGACAGAAACTAAATTGCAGCCGGATTGGGAGGGACCGTACCAGACTCTTTTGACTACCGAAACGGCGATACACACGGCGGAGAAAGGCTGGACTCACTACACCAGGATTAAAGGAGTGGAATTCCTGGTTAAGAAAGAAGTCTGGACAGCCGAATTGACGGAAGAACCACTGAAACTCAGACTCAAAAGACTTTAAGTAACTGATTTTTATGCGGACGCGGGATAGTTTCCTTTTGATATCTATATATTGTAGTGCATGTTAAATCTCTCGGTCCTTCAATACTATTGTAGGATGCTGGGACGCTTAGGGTTACCATATTAGCTTTCTTAGCATTGGGATTTTGTCAATCGATGCTGTCATCCCCATATTTGTTATTAATGGTCCCAGAGTCTAAATATCCGCAAGTAATAGAGGTCGATGCCTGCAACCTAGTAAAACGTGCAGAAGTATCAGAGGGAGTATACTTCCTCCAAGATCCTTCTTAAGACCCTCCCAGACACAAGGTATGGTTCGCAAAAACCGCCACCTGGCATCACTATCCATAGAGCCCCCTTTCGCCCAGCCAGAGACTGTCCTGACAGAAAGTGCCACCCGATATATCTCACCATTGAAAATACCTCCTCTGAAGACTCCTTTCCCCATAAAAACGGGTCTTAACTCCTTACTAACAATTTAAAGATAGTAATGGAAGCCACTGGGGAGTGTTTTTCGGGCTGCTGTTTTTGAATAGCCGTAGGAAACGGAAAACGAGCCAAACAACTTGATAGTAAGATTCATCAACCTTATGCCCCTCCCAACGACCCAAAGGTGGCAAAAATTATATAGAGGTGAAGGACTTGAAGCAGACCATTGAAATAGAAACTGGATACGGGGAAGTAAATGCCTGGGTTGAATGGGTAAAGTACACTGTTTAAACTCTGAATAAAAGCAATTGCTATGCATGTGCCTCCGGTAGACCGGTTGCCCACATAGTCCCCTTTCCGCTCGGGTGGAACCGAAACAGGAAGGGCATGGAACGTATGATAGCCCTGTATCAGGATAAGACTGCATGGAATGAAAGGAATTGTACATCCTTATCTCTAATGCTCCCTTCCTTGGAGAAGACAGATTTGAAAGCTCCCCCCCACCCAGTTTTTGACCACGGTTGGGAATCACACAAGGTGTATAAGCCGACAGGGTACAAATTGATCTAGAGACTTGGGGGAGTTAAGGTTAAACTCAGAATGACACTGAAACAGACAAAGGAGGGAACTGCGGATCTCTGGTGGTACTGTGGAGGAAGAATATTACGACTACCCTACCTCCTGACTGGAGAGGGATATGTGCAACTGGCAATCCCATTCACCTTGGCATTTGAGAAGGAGAAGGTGGTAGTAACAAAGAATGAGAGAAGTAAAAGGTTGTTATTAGATACTTCCTTTGATGATAGGATTTATCTCGACTCTATAGGAGTTCTTAGAGGGGCCCCCGATCAGCTCAAGGCCCGCAACCAGATTGCAGCAGATTTTGAATCGGCCCTATTTTGGTGGGTAACGGTCAAGAATGTGGATTGGATAAACTATATTTTGTTTTACAACCAAAGATTCATCAATTAGACTAGAGATGCTGTCAAGGGTATTTTCGAGCAACTTGATGCAACCAGCAGAATGGCCTGGAAAAACAGACTGGCCTTAGATAGGATCCTAGCTGAAAAGGGGGGTGTATGTGTGATGTTAGGAGGCAGCTGTTGTACCTTTATTCCAAATAATACAGCACCTGATTGGTCAATCTCTCGTGCCTTGCAAGGATTGACCATCTTGGCAGAAGAATTGGTTGAGAATTCAGGAGTGGACACATCACTCACAAGATGGATGGAATCATGGTTTGAAATGGAAGGGAGTGATAGTCTCCATCCTCACCTCCCTGATAGTGGTAGCAGGGGTACTGACAGCAATTAGCTGTTGTATCATACCTTGTGCACGAGGGTTAACCCAGCGGCAAAACAAATGCCTCTAAAAGGTAATCAGGCAGAGGAACTCAACCTCTTGAACAATGAGGGGATGGGTGACCTTAAGGAATTAGCCACTGTAAATGAAGTCTCAGGGATGATGCTAGCGAACTGGAAGGCAACGTATGAGACAAATGCAGAAGACAACACTTAGTAACCAAGAAGAAAGGGGGGGGATTGTAAGGTATAGGGTTAAAATTGTGCAGAATAAGGGAACAGGTGTTGCTTCTGCAAAAGCTGAAAAATGTGTTGCTGGAAAAGCGCAGCAGGTCAGGCAGCATCCAAGGAGCAGGAGAATCGACATTTCAGGCATAAGCCCTTCTTCAGGAATGAGGAAGGTGTGCCAAGCAGGATAAGATAAAAGGTAGGGAGGAGGGACTTGGGGGAGGGGTGTTGGGAATGTGATAGGTGGAAGGAGGTTAAGGTGAGGGTGATAGACCGGAGAGAGGGTGGGGGCGGAGAGGTCAGGAAGAAGATTGCAGGTCAAGAAGGCGGTGCCGAGTCCGAGGGTTGGGACTGAGATAAGGTGGGGGGAGGGGAAATGAGGAAGCTGGAGAAATCTGCATTCATCCCTTATGGTTGGAGGGTTCCTAGGCAGAAGATGAGGCGCTCTTCCTCCAGGCGTCATGTTGCTGGCTGTCTGACCTGCTGCGCTTTTCCAGCAACACATTTTCAGCTCTGCTCTCCAGCATCTGCAGTCCTCACTTTCTCCTTCTGCAAAAGCTTACATTATAAAATTAGGCTGCGCATGCCAATACTAAACAGTGAGAAGCAAAAACAGGTAGAATTATCTATGACTAATAGGGCAGAGCAACTGTGTAGCGGGATGTACCAGTAACAGGAGAATAGTGTGCCAGTCTCAGGAAGGATGTGGCCAACAGATGGAATTTAGTTTGGCAGGATGATCACACGAAGGCAGCAAACTATGCCATGATAGTCGTGTGTAAGGAATGAGATAAATAAGAGTAAGGGGCGACAGGCTTAGAGTAATGGGAAAAGTAAACAGGTGGAGAGAAACTAGACAAAGGTGGAGTGAAGCTAGAGCTTTGTGATTGGTTACTTTTGCTGTAGCGCGTAGCCTATGGGGTGAAAGGGGAGGACCAAGAGACGCAGCTGAACTGCATAAATCAGACTGTAACCCTCAAATCGGGGTGCTTACTCATTAGGCACCCGTTCTTGCAATATCAAGAAAATTTGCTGCTTCAGAATTTGACTCGGACTGAAATTTATTAATATGTGAGTTTTGTTTCTCACATCATTTACATAAATGACTTAGATAAGACACTGTTAGTATGTTTGCGGATATCACCAAAATTGGTGGCATAGTTAACACTGAAAAAGGTTTTCTAAGGTACAAAGGGATCTTGATCAAACGGGTCAATGGGCTGAAAAAATGGCAGAAGAAGTTCAATCTGAATAAATGTGAGGTATTGCATTTTGGTAGAACAAACAGGGGCAGGTTTTGTACAATTAATGGTAGGGCCTTGGGTAGTGTTATGGAAGAGGGATTGAGGGGTTCAGGTACATAATTCTTTGAAGTTTGCAATACATGTAGACAAGGTGGTTAAAAAGGCATTTAGTATGCTTGCCTTCACTGCTCAGTCATAGAGTCATAGAATCCGTCTGCAAGCATGGAAACAGACCCTTTGGCCCAAACTGGTTCATGCTGACCAAAATGTCCGTCCATGCTAACTCCATTTTCCTGCACTTGGCCCATATCCTTCTAAATCTTTCCTATCCATGTATTTATCCAAATGCCTTTTAAATGTTGTTCATGTACCCGCCAGAATCACGTCCGCTGGCAGCTCATTCCATATGCGTACCACCCTCTGTGTAAGAACGTTGCCGCTCAAGTTCCCTTTTATTCTTACCCCTCTAACCTTAAACTGATGCCCTCTCATTCTCGATTCCTTAATCCTGGGAAAAATACTGAGTGCACTCACCCTATCCATGCCTCTCATGATCTTATACACCTCTATAAGATTACACCGCCGCCCCCGCCCCAAGTCTCCTACGCTCTAAAGAAAGAAGTCCTAGCCAGTGCAACCTCTCCATCGCATACCTTTGAGGGTCCAGGCAACATCCTTGTAAATTTCTTCAGCACTCTTTCTAGTTTAATAACATCCTTCCTATAACAAGGTGATCAAAACTGAACACAATACTCCAAATGCAGTCTCACCAACATCTTGTATAATTGCAACATAATTTTCCAACTTCTATACTCAATCTTCAACTTCTATCATCAACCTTCCTGGTTAATTCATCAAAGAATTTTAACAAATTTGAGAAGCATGATCTCCCATTCACAAAGCCATGCTGATTCCTCCTAATCAAACCCTGTCTTTTCCAAATGCATGTCTTATCTTATCCCTCAGAATCTTCTCAAGTAACTTACCCACCACAAATGTTAGGCTTATTGGACTATAGTCCTCATTGAGTATAGAATTTCTTTCAGTGTAGAAGTTGGGAAATCATGTTGAGATTGTACAGGACATTGGTTAGGCCTTTCCTGGAATACTGTGCCCAGTTCTAGTCACCCAGTTATAGGAAGAATATTATTAAGTTGGAGAGGGTTCAAAAGAGATTTACTAGGATGTTGCAGATCAGGAAGGTTTGAGTTATAAGGAAATGCTGGTTAAGCTGGGACCTTTTTCACTGGAGCATAGAAAGTGGAGAGGTGGCCTTATAGAACTTTATAAAATCATGAGGGATATAGATAGCGTTAATGGGAAGTGTCTTTTCCCTAGGATGGGTGATTTAAAGACTAGGGGATACATTTTTAAAGCACGAGGAGAGAGAGATTTATAAGACACAAGAGGCAATTTGGTTTTTTAAAAATGGTTCATGTGTGGAAAGAACTTCCTGAGGAAGTGATGGATGGGGGCACAATTACAACTTCTAAAAAACATTTGGATAGATACATGAATAGGAAAGGTTTGGAGGGATATGGACCAACAGCAGGCAGGTGGGACTAGTTTAGTTTGAGATTATGTTCAGCATGGGCTGGTTGGACCGAAAGGTCTGTTTCTATGATGAATGACTTGATGACTCCATGACTTTCCAGGATGCAGTTGGACAGACTCCCTGATGTTGCATCCCAAGCTGATGACTAGCCATAGCTAAGCCCCTGGTCTGTGCACAGACTGACTGATGATATTGGAGCCTCCTTACAGATAGTCACTCCCTCTTGACTGGACTGAGGGCTAGCCTGTGTCCAGTTTCTGACATGGTCAGTTGTTTGACTAAACATGCAATGTTTTGCCATGCAAGCAGCTGGCACACCTCTGTAGATGTGGGGAGCATGTGGCTAGTGCCCATGGATCAGGTCCGGAGATGCTGTTTGGTGCTGAGCAACATGAAAGCACATTGCAGTCTACTGAAGTTGCCAAGCACAAGCGCTGACGTCCATGTCGAAATTTCTCAATGTCTAGATTGCTTGGCGCCTTAGGTAAGAAAGAAAGCTGAATATTAATGAGGCTTGTTGAGCCATCAAAAAGACTATAATCCTCCTTATTTGGCAACTCACCACTGCCTAACAAGAAATTCACCTTGCCACTCAGTAAGTGTACAAAAGATGAAATGAGATGCTCTCGAGATCACTGGACTTCTAATCCAATTCTGCTATAAATCCTGCTATAGCCTACCTCATTCAGGTCCCCATAAGATTCCATCTGGGGTGGCTAAATTTGCAGATGACATAACAGTATGTAGGAAAGTATGTTGTGAAGATGCCATAGTGAGGATGCCCACCAACATAGCTAGGTTAAGTGACTGAGCAAAATTCTGGTAGATGGTGTGTAAATGTAGGAAACTGTGAAGTTGTTCGTTTTGGAAGGAAAAATATAAAAGCAGAATATTATCTAAATGGTGATTGACTGCAGAAATCAGAGGTGCAGAGGGATCTGGGCATTCTAGTGTAGGAGTCACAAATAGTTATTATAAGTGTACAGCAAGTAATTAAGAAGGCTATCCTTTATTATGGGTGGAATTGAACACAAAAGTAAGGATGGTATGCCTTTTTTATATAGTCATTGGAGAGACCAAAGCTCGAGTATTGTATAATGTTTTAGTCTCCTTATTTAAGGCAGATTGTAAATGTTATAGTGATGATTCAGAGGTGGCTTACAAGATTGATACCTGCAATGAATGGGTTATCTTTTGAGGAAAGATAGGACAGGCTATTGTTTTCACTATTGTTTAGAAAACAGATGAGTTGATTGCTGCTAACAACGTCTTGAATGGTCTTGACAAGGTGAATGTGGAAAAAAAGTGTTTTATGTTTGCGGGTGAGTCCAGATCTAGGGGATACAGTTTTAAGATTAGGTGTTGCTCTTTTAGGACAGAGATAATGGAAACAATTTTAGAGGGTTGTCTAACTTTGGAACGTTCTCCCTTATCTCCATAGCCTATTTAGGCAAAGGAATTTTTTTTAAGGTGAAGGTAGATAGATTCTTGTTAGGCAAGGGAACCAAGGTTATCAGAAATAGATGGGAGTGTGGAATTCAGGATACAAACAGACCATCCATGATCTTCCTGAATGATGGAGCAGGCCTGAAGGGCCAAATGACCTACTTCTGCTTCAAATTCGTATGTTTGTATAAAAAGAGACAGGAGGTTTCAAGAGGGAATTCCTGAGTCTTTGTGAGGAGTTGGTCTGACCTGCTTGCAGAAAGCCATGTCAAGTAATACAGTAATAAGTAAATGAGAACAATTGTTTTTAGCAGTTGCAGGTCATTTAGGAATCACCTAACATCTTGGTGTAGCAGCTACAATTTAGATATCTCACTAAATCAGCATTCATTATTGTGATAAGAAAGTAACCTAATAAAATTAGTATTCTCAGTTGAAAATATTTCATAAAAATATACATTTTTGATGCACTATTAATAGAGATATTTTTCTGATGCTTTACCTTTCTGAAATTTGTTCACAAATGAGAAAAAGTTGAAATGTGATTCCTAGCACGAAAAGGTTGGACATCCCTACAGTAAATGCAGAGTAGTTCTATGTCTCTTACCCTACGTGATGAACCACATTGGTACTTGAGGTTTCTGTACCATCAATTGTTATTTTGAATCTCATGTATCAGGCAGTTTCCTCTTCCACAGCCACCCCCCCTCCCCACTACAGTTCCCCTTTAGAACTAGATCTACTGAAGGAAGTCACAGAGAAAAACGATAGTGTGAGCTAGCAGCAGTGAATTTTACCAAATCAAAACACTGAATCTTATATAGATATTTTTATTGGGAATTTAACATTTTGACAAATTTACAAAAATAAGCAGAATTTTCAAGCACAAACATTAATATAAAAATAGATCTTAAATATATAATCATCAAAATTCAACTAATCCACAATCATCCAGAGTGTATAGTTGAGTCGCTTACATCCTTCAAATAAGAGAAAATGTTCTCTAATACACTCATAACAGTATGATAAAAAGGAAGTTATTTCCAAACAATAAGAACAAAAAAAAAATTAAACATGTTTGAATGGAAACACTGAATCTTAATAGGACATTATCTTTTTGAGACACTATCAGACTTGACAAAAGGAAAAAGCGCACAATGGCATTAACACATCACCAATCGCATATGTTACTGTAAATTTGCAAAATGTTAAAAACAGCAAGATTTTAAAGCCTTCAGAAAAACAGTATTTTGGCCATTAGAGCGTGTTTGAATTAAGTGATTCTCTTTGACTTGTCTTGGTTTGACCGTGTGAAAAAATTAGTTCACTAACCACACCCCCAATGTTTCTCAGAAAATAAATCTTGCCATATAAGACTCTTCTTGAGCATCAAATAATTAAACTTTCTAATAACTGTTGCTGAAATAAATTTTCTCATCTCCATGTCCCATGGTTTCCCTGCAACATACACTAACAGATAAACCACAATCTTTCCAGTAACAGCGAGCACAAATTATATATTAGCATACCATAATAATCAAAGATGGCATGCAAATCGGCCATTTGATTCAACAGCTTTATAAGCCGCATTGAAGCCATAGTTTCATTTTTAAAAAATGGTTTAGAGCTCTTGTCGAAGGATGTGACCATGACGTTGTGGTGCATAGGACGTAAATCTACATCCATAGATACAATTATTAGGACTAAATGTTTCAACATTTTTCACCACTTAAACTCTGTTGTTTCAGCTCTTTCATATTGTTGAGGTCAGTAACTGCTCCATATCATTTTCCTTTTTCATGGAATAACCAGTATATTTAAGTACTGGTCAAGAATATTTAAATTTAAAAACATAAAATAAACTTAAAGATATTATGGCTCACAAAACAGAGCCACCTTGATTAGGCAAATGAACTGCCCTTCTGTCACGAAGTTAAGCACTTTAATGCAGTGATTTTTAAAGGTTGAGGGGGAAGGACTAACGAGAAGACTCCTTCTCCGAGATTGATTTTTTTTCTGTCAAGTTACAATTGATGTTAGAAGGAATGTACTGCAATTTAAATTATTGACCAAAAGATGGGGCTCGAATGATTTTTCATTTAGCTTCTTTCTTTACCATCCCCAAACACAAACGAATTATGCATACCACGTGGTGCATGAACAAAGCATGATTATTAAAGAACCACATCCACTTCTACTCAGAGAATTTGGTAAACTTTTAAATTGAAGATCTAGGTTTTCCTACTTTATCTGCATAAACAATTGAACTTAAGAGAAGTGATCTAAATTAGTCAATTTTAATAATAAGTAAATTAATAATCAAAATTGGCAATCACCACATTAAGAGTCCTGCAAAATTACTAAGCTCCAGTTTTCATCCTGAGTTTTGTTAACATTTGCTCTTCAAACTCTCAATTTCTATTTTCATGCAAGGGAAATGTCTAATGGGTGGAAACCATAAATATACAACACCACATTGTGTTCCTTGGGTCCCTATCAGGTCCCTAACCTGTACTAAAACAATAAATGTTCCCTGTACTAAATATTGTTGCATTTTGAGGAACACATGAATGTCTTACTGTGCAACAGCAGCTAGGAGTGGGATCTAAAAAGAATGATTTCCGTCCAGTGTCTGAGGAATAGGCAAGAAGCTATCAAAAGACTGTGCTCATCCCTGATTCAGGCCCTACATTTTCAAAACAGCACCTCATTTGTATTTCAGTTGTGCTCCCTGTACCTACTGTTGAAATAAATTGATAGATTCTATTTTACATGGGCTGCGTGTTAGGCCATCCTGGGATCTTATTAAAAAGTGCACAGGTTTGACTGACGACTCACATTTCTTCATCCCCATTCTTGCTAGGCGAGTGTCTGAGGAATAACTTTATGGAATTATTCAGAAAAAAAAATCAATGTTCAGGCTTGTCACACACAAGTCAATCCTCCATCAAGTAGGAGTCTCTTACCAAACTGTCAATATTTTTTAAATCCACTGCATAAATCATCTCTGTTACAAAGTATGTGCACTCTGCTGCTTTCTGTTACATTTGAATTTAATACTTAGTTTTATCTAGATTTGTACAGACATAAAAGAAAAATTTCATGGATTTATCTTCAATGTTACATCAGAATTATTTCACAAACTAAATTGGCCCTTATTTTCAAATCCCTTTATTTCACACCTGTCTGCCTACGTCTCCTTATACTTACTCTCCAGATTTAAAAAAACATTATCCTTGGTCAAAGTGAAATACCCTAACCAACTTTTCCCTCGACAGAAAATGTATGTGCTTCTGTTAGATGATCCACTAGGAGGTGCTTCTGAGCTGAAAGCAGTGGGGTGGAGGAGACCAGGGGCCTTTCTACCTTTCCATATTAGATTAGATTAGATTCCCTACAGTGTGGAAACAGACCTTTCGGCCCAACAAGTCCACACCGACCCACCGACGAGTAACCCACCCAGACCCATTTCCCTCTGACTCATGCACCTAACACAATGGGCAATTTAGCATGGCCAATTCACCTGATCTGCACATCTTTGGACTGTGGGAGGAAACCGGAGCACCCAGAGGAAACCCACACAGACATGGGGAGAACATGCAAACTCCACACAGACAGTCGCCAGAGGCTGGAATCAAACGTGGGACGCTGGTGCTGTGGGGCAGCAGTGCTAATCACTGAGCCACCATGCTGCCCACATGGGTTGAATTATTAGAGCTATCTCTGACACTGCTTACTAAGAAAGAAAAGCCTTTTCTGCAATTACAGGATTTTTTGCAACACTCAAATTAATCATATGCGGCTAGGTGAAATTTTGATTGGTGGGGTGCGGAAGATGGGCCTCTGGTCTCCTCCATCCCACTGCTTCCAATTCATAAGTACTCCTAGTAGATTATTTAACAGAACCACAAACATTTCTGTTAGGAGGGAAAAGCTCAACCTTCTCTTCTCCAAGGGGAACAGCCCTAGTTTTTCTTGTCTTATCAGTCCTTCTTCTCTGGAACTATTTGCGTAAATTGTTACTGGATTCTCTCTAAAGCCTTCACATCCTTCTTAAAGAGTAGTACCCAGAAGTAAACAACACCCCATGGAAGGCCTACTGAAGGTATTCCAAAGGTTTATCATAAATTCATTGTTATTGCAGGTGGCCCTCCTTTGATCTTTTCAATACGCAGATGTTGCAGTGTTCCTGAGAAGGATATAGTGAAACTAGGTTATCTTAAAGAATTAGTAAGAGCAAAAGTGAGGACTGCAGGTGCTGGAAACCAGAGTTTAGATCAGAGTGGTGCTGGAAAAGCACAGCAGGTCAGGCAGCATCTGAGGAGCAGGGGGAAAAATTTTTTTTTTAAAAATCAACGTTTTGGGCAAAAGCCCTTCATCAGGAATAGAGACAGGAAGCCTCCATGGTGGAGATACAAAAAAAAAGTTATTGTTAGTCCCAGACCAGAAGTCTTGGGATAAAGCCCTAAAGAGGTTACTTAAAGCTGAATATGTTTAAGCTCAGGTGTATAATAGCTCCAGGAAGAAGCTACCTGTAGTTTCAGTCTATAGGTTAAAATCACAAGGGACTTAAATCTTACTGAGGTGTTAGAGACAGGGACTGTAAGGCAAGTACTGTATGAGTGCAATATAAAATGTTCTTGTTTTCCTTTTCAATGTATAAAAGTATTTTGAAATTAATAGGATTATACCTTTATTGTGTAAAATATTTGAATAAAACAAAACTGTGGGTACTGAAAATCTGAAACAAAGTATTGGAGAAACTCAGCAGGTCTGGCAGCATCTGTAGAGACAGAATTTGTGTTAAGTTTATAGTTTAATTAATTCTATTTTCTCTCTATAACTTCTGTCTTATTGTTAAACCGAAGTGTGCAGCATTGCATTCTTATATTTCAGTGAGAAACCACTTAATTAAAACCGAAACAAGTCAAAATATGATCTATCCAGACAGATAGCTGGGATCATAACAATAGCGAGATGGATAGGTAAAGCACTGTTACAGAAAATCAGCCTGATAAAATGAAAATAGATTTCTCTTTTTCAACATTCAAAAGAGTTATAGAGAAAACTATGCAATGGTTGTACAGGTTTCTACTGCCCCCTAATGGAAAACTCTACTAGGTACAATCTTCACAACCTTTAGGTTCAAGAGAAAAACCATCAGACTTATGAGGACAAAGTGTTCAGGTGTCCAAAAAAAAACTAAATCTGCTGAACGAAGGTAAATTAAACTAGATATAAAAACAGAGAATAAAGAAGACACAAATACAAGGTTTGTGACACAGCAATGACAATATGAGATCAATCACTGGTGGTACTACAAATTATTTTTTCAGAAAAAGTAAAAGCACAGAAACAGGCTGTTTGGCTCAACTACCAGTGTTTATACTTCAGATGAGCATCCTCCTATCCCACTTAATTTAACCTCATTAACATATCTTTCTATTTGTCTCTCCCTTGTGGAAATAAGTTTTCCCACAGGCTTAGGTGGAGGTAGTCCCAAAAATTTAATCACATGATCTTCTCTCTCTAGATAACCAAGCCCATACTCAAGTCATTGGTTGGTGATGCACAAAGTCTTTCTATGCTATCTGGAAAATTAACAGACTCCTCATCAGCAGATTGGATGATTCTTGACTGTTGGTGAAAAAGCATGTTTAACCATTTGCAATGTTTTTATAATTATTCCCTTCACCATCAGGACAGATTACTAAAAAGTGCTGGAAATATGGTTTAGAGGGGCCAGGGCAGGTGCAAATACTTGGTGATATGCTCCTCTCAAGGTGAGACAGAAATTGGGCTTATGGGAGCACCGCTTCCTCTCCATTGTGGATAAAAGTCTGTTTAGCAGGTATAAGGTACTGTCCGTATTGCTGCACGTGGTGCAGGTCTAGCCCATTCCACTTCATCTAGAAATCAAAGATGGACCGTGTCCGCAGGGACACCATGTATAAAGCTCTAAATAAGGAGGGGAAGAACATACTCAACGCTGCCCTCATCCCCTGATGACCACCTTTGTGTACAGCTGCAACAAACAGTACATAGACCCTCGATATAGAAACACCAAGTGTCACTATATACTGAGGTTCTACCTGTCCCTGGTATTATGAAGAATGGGTGTGGCCTTGGTGCTACGAAATGGTCCAAGCAGCTGTATCAAGTTCTGTATCACTCGTCCTGCATGGAGAGATTTGTAAAGGAAAACATCTTTGACCACAAGTCCATCAGGCAATGCTCAGCATGTAGTGACCTTGAGCCCCTTGGGAAAAGGAAAGTGTGGATCCTGTCATGTGGTTCCCTGAGCAGACTGTCAAAGTCATTCAGCAGAATGCCTGATTGCCAGAACCTTCCAACTAGTACCAAGATATAGTTTGGTTGATGGTGAGAAGGCACTGGCTGACAGATCTTGCCCAGACTCTCTGTGTCACCGCATGCTACCCTCAAATCAGCTGAACTGGTGAAAAGACTGTCATACATCTTCTGGAAGGTGCTTTTTGCAAAAAAAGTCTGGAGAAAGATGTAGTGGTTTTCGTCAAGGTTCACCCGGAGCAGCTCGGTGATACAGGACTCTGTGCTCTATTCCCTGGAAAGCACACTGAAACAAACATTGAATGCACCTAGAGGATCATCAACTTGATGAAAGATGCAATTTCATCTGTCCAAACCTGTTGGACTTCCAGCATAAAGAGTTGATCTTGACCAAATGTTGCAGACTGGCACCTTCCTAGGTATAGGACTATGTGCTGAGGGATGCACTAAAGCTTGGGGCAACTGCTGCAAGATGAGTGGTATACGATCATCATCTAAAGTCTTTCAACCAAAGTACGCAAATAGTCTTGTATAAGTAAGAAATGTCTTCTTTTTTTAAAAAGAACTGCAGGGAATGAGTCGACTCTTGACTCTGATCTCCAGCACCTGCAGTCCTCTCTTTCTCCCAACTGCAAGGAATGCCAACTTTCCAAAGGTATTCACGTGCAAAGACTGTACAGAAATGCTTCAGTAACTGTGTATGCATATAAAGACTTTTTTTATTAAAGTATATTTGCCCAATAAAATTAACTGAAAATGTTAAAAAATGAAAATAAACCCACTTTTTTTCAATGTTTCTCTGATTTTTCTCATAGGTTGACAATGTCTGGGAAAATCAATCTTTAATTCCTGAAGACTCCAGGGCATTCCTGGAGGGTTGACAACCTATAATTTTGAAAACATGCAAAGTTATTGGGTGAAACAAAATGATCAACACATCAATAAGTCTGAGGAAGGCCAGAATCTTAAACCATTCTATCCAAATTTTGTGATCTGACATCCTGTGTTTATTCATTCACTTTCACTTTATTGTTAATACCAAAAGTAAATTAATTTTACATACTTGTCTTGTTCATTAATAATGAATTACATACAATGAGAAAAATGTTACAAAAATTACTGAAATTTGTATTAACCCATTCCCAGCAAACTTAGAATATCATTGAGTCTATCCTAAGTACATGTTCTTGTCCATACATTAGCTCCTATGAAAAAGTCTGGTGGAAAATGGCACAAAGGAGTTCAGGAACAGAGGAATTGTACGCTTGTCCCTGAATGCATCCAGTAGTAATATAACAAGGGCTGATCCTCATTGCTAATCAGACTTTTAACTTCTGCCAAAATTCACAGTTGCAAATGTATACTTCAAATCCAGAGTCTTATCCAATTGCCAAAATTCTTGACCCATCAATTCATGTTAGACAACACAAATTTCACAATACTGTATAAATACATGGAACTAGTACATGAACGTTGGCCATCTGGATTACCAGTAAGGTAGCAGATGTTATCTCCCCTTAACACTCTTATGGATAAGTACTATTACACTCTAAGTGAAACAAAAATGCTGCCAAAAGACCAAGGGCCAGTGACTATAAACAGTTGCCCTGCAACAGACCCGTCCATTCTGGTGTCAACTAGGATGACTTTATTACATATTCAAATTAAAGGGGCATACTGGAATTAAGAATCAAACAATGACCATGAATTTATTTCTGGATCAGTGGTGCTGGAAGAGCACAGCAGTTCAGGCAGCATCCAACGAGCAGCGAAATCGACGTTTCGGGCAAAAGCCCTTCATCAGGAATAACAGCAGTGAGCCTGAAGCGTGGAGAGATAAGCTTGGGGAGGGTGGGGGTGGGGAGAGAGTAGCATAGAGTACAATGGGTGAGTGGGGGAGGAGATGAAGGTGATAGGTCAGGGAGGAGAGGGTGGAGTGGATAGGTGGAAAAGGAGCTAGGCAGGTCGGACATGTCCGGACAAGTCATGGGGATAGTGCTGAGCTGGAAGTTTGAAACTAGGATGAGATGGGGGAAGGGGAAATGAGGAAGCTGTTGAAGTCCACAGGACCTCCATGTCCTCGGCAGAGTGGGAGGGGGAATTGAAATGTTGGGCCACGGGGCGGTGTGGTTGATTGGTGCGGGTGTCTCGGCGATGTTCCCTAAAGCGCTCTGCTAGGAGGCGCCCAGTCTCCCCAATGTAGAGGAGACCGCATCGGGAGCGACGGATACAATAAATGATATTAGTGGATGTGCAGGTAAAACTTTGATGGATGTGGCAGGCTCCTTTAGGGCCTTGGATAGAGGTGAGGGAGGAGGTGTGGGCACAGGTTTTACAGTTCCTGCGCTGGCAGGGGAAAGTGCCAGGGTGGGAGGGTGGGTCGTAGGGGGTCGTGGACCTGACCAGGTAGTCATGGAGGGAACGGTCTTTGCGGAAGGCAGAAAGGGGTGGGGAGGGAAATATATCCCTGGTGGTGGGGTCTTTTTGGAGGTGGCGGAAATGTCAGCGGATGATTTGGTTTATGCGAAGGTTTGTAGGGTGGAAGGTGAGGACCAGGGGCGTTCTGTCCTTGTTACGGTTGGAGGGGTGGGGTCTGCGGGCGGAGGTGCGGGATGTGGACGAGATGCGTTGGAGGGCATCTTTAACCACGTGGGAAGGGAAATTGTGGTCTCGAAAGAAGGAGGCCATCTGGTGTGTTCTGTGGTGGAACTGGTCCTCCTGGCAGGCGGAGGAATTGGGAATACGAGATGGCATTTTTGCAAGAGATAGGGTGGGAAGAGGTATAACCCAGGTAGCTGTGGGAGTCGGTGGGTTTGTAAAAAATGTCAGTGTCAAGTCGGTCGTCATTAATGGAGATGGAGAGGTCCAGGAAGGGGAGGGAGGTGTCAGAGATGGTCCAGGTAAATTTAAGGTCAGGGTGGAATGTATTGGTGAAGTTGATGAATTGCTCAACCTCCTCACAGGAGCATGAGGTGGCACCAATGCAGTCATCAATGAAGCTGAGGAAGAGGTGGGGAGTGGAGCCAGTGTAATTACGGAAGAACAACTGTTCAAAGAGACAGGCATAGCTGGGGCCCATACGTATGCCCATGGCTACCCCTACCTGCACATCCACTAATATCATTTATTGTAACTGTTGCTCCTGATGCGGTCTCCTCTACATTGGGGAGACTGGGCGCCTCCTAGCAGAGCGCTTTAGGGAACATCTCCAAGACACCCGCACCAATCAACCACACCGCCCCGTGGCCCAACATTTCAACTACCCCTCTCACTCTGCTGAGGACATGGAGGTCCTGGGCTTCCTTCACCGCCGCTCCCTCACCAGACACCTGGAGGAAGAATGCCTAATCTTCCGCCTCGGAACATTTCAACCCCAGGGCATCAATGTGGACTTCAACAGCTTCCTCATTTCCCCTTCTCCCTCCTCGCCCTAGTTTCAAACTTCCAGCTCAGCACTGCCCCCATGACTTGTCCAACCTGCCTAGCTCCTTTTCCACCTATCCACTCCACCCTCTCCTCCCTGACCTATCACCTTCATCCCCTCCCCCACTCACCCATTGTACTCTCTGCTACTTTCTCCCCACCCCCACCCTCCTCTAGCTTATCTCTCCACGCTTCAGGCTCACTGCCTTTATTCCTGATGAAGGGCTTTTGCCCGAAACGTCAATTTCGCTGCTCGTTGGATGCTGCCTGAACTGCTGTGCTCTCCCAGCACCACTGATCCAGAATCTGGTTTCCAGCATCTGCAGTCATTGTTTTTACCACCATGAATCTATTGTCAATTGTCAGAAAAACCCATCTGATTCACTATTATCATTCAGGAAAGGAAGCTGCCATTCTCACCTGGTCTGGACTACGTGTGACTCCAGACCCCAGCAATGTGGTGGACTCTTAACCGCCCACTGAAGTGGCCTAGCAAGCCATCCAGTTCAAAGGCAATTACAGAAAAACAATAAATGCTGGCAAACCAGCCAGCGATGCCCACGCCCCATGGGTGAATAAAATAAAACAAACACAACAATCTAGACTGTAATGAAAGCATAAAGAAAACATGTAAATCAAATAATATAACCATGCCCAGTGTGCGCAATGCATGCCATCCTCTCTAATGCCCACCTCTCATGGACAACTTCATGACACAAGTTTTACTCACGCTCCGCCGCTGGCAAGAGCTCGAAAGAAATCTCGCGAGAATTTGACAATCTCGAGGCGGGTTGCCCCGGTGATGTTTTTGCTCCACGGTGGTTGATTGGACCATTCGGCGGAGAAACGGACCAATCGAGTACTCAATGTTTTTTTAGGAACTGAACGGGAAGATTTAACTTTGGAAGAAGCGAGTCGCCTTGACCTGTGGGTTCAGCTGGCTGGTGCTTAACTAAACATTACGATCAGAAAACGTAAAGCTATCAGGAGAAGTTGTGCAGACAGGAGAGATCTTGATTATTTTAAAAAAAACGAGCTTCGCCAATGATGGCTGCTGCTACCATGAGGGGAGAGTCAGGTTCGACTGCTCCCAGGTGAGTATATCCAGTAGGACCGATCGGGGTAGCCTTTTGTTGTTTCTATCTTGAGACAGTCCCTGACCAGACATGGTTAGAATAACATTCCACCCGTCAGGTCAACCGTATTCATTTGTATTACTGATCGCGGTACGTCGAAAATAACCGAAAGAAAGAGGACCCAGCAGTTCATAAGATGGCCATTTAAACAGTGTACATCCCCTCTGCAAAATCTAATATTCTTGTTTCATTATCATTTGACTTCTGACGCAAATACATCGTGGTGTATGCACGTTAATATACAGTATGTTGTTGGGCTCAGTTCTTAAACGTAAGTACCCATGGAGGTGCTGATGAATGTAATTGTAGCAATCTCTATTGGGGTGCTGGCCCATTTCGAGCACCACTCTAATCTAGACTCCTGTGCCTTTCAGAGTCGATTTGAGAGTAGCATAGACAGAAACTTAGCTTCAGGCCCACCTTGCTGATGTTTCGTGAGAGAGGGCGAGCGATTAAAAGAATTCAAATCTAAAATGCACAATGAGAATCAAAAAGTACTGGAAATACTCAGCAGGTCAGGCAATATCTGTGAAGAAAGAAAGAGTTAATATTTTAGATTGAAGAAACGATGTCCTGTTTCTTTCCAAAGATGTTGTCTTACCTACTTCCAGCATTTCCTTTTTTTTCAAATTTCCAGCATCTGCAGTATTTGTGCTTTTGTGAGATGGGAAAATTGTAGGTTATGTCTACACAGAAAAGACTGGAAATGTGCAGGTCAGTTAGCATTTGTGTACAGAACAGTCAATATTTTGGGGTTGTATCTTTCTTCAAAACTTAGAAATCGGAAATGCACATGCTTAATAAGATCAAGAAAGGAGGGGAAGTATTGTGGAATGGTGGCTGGATGATGTAATGAATCACATCAGAGTAAAAAATGAGGTCTGCAGATGCTGGAGATCACAGCTGCAAATGTGTTGCTGGTCAAAGCACAGCAAACTAGGCAGCATCTCAGGAATAGAGAATTCGACGTTTCGAGCATAAGCCCTTCATCAGGAGTCACATCAGTCAACTACCTGGTGAGATGAGATGAACGTATGAGGAACGTTTTGAGGACTCTGGATTTATACTCAATGGATTCTAGAAGGATGGGGGGAGGGGAATCTAACTGAAACATGCAGAATACTGAATGGCCTTCAGGGTAGATGTTGGGAAGATGTTTCTATTGGTAGGAGAGACTAGGACCTGAGGGCACAGCCTTAGAGTAAAAGGAAGACCTTCTACAGCAGAGACAAGGAGAAACTTCTTCAGCCAGAGAGTGGTGAATCTATGGAAATCATTGGCACAGAATGCTGTGGAGGCCAGGTCGTTGCGTATATTTAAGACTGAGATAGATAGGTTCTTGAGTATCAAGGGTTACAGGGAGAAAGTGGGAGAATGACAAAACTTGAGAAACTTATCAGCCATGATTGAATGAAGCAGACACGATGGGCTGAATGGCCTAATTTCTGCTCCTATGTCTTATGGCCTTATGGAATCACAAATCATTAATTCAACTGTTTCCAGAGCAGTAAACAGCAATTCACAGCAAGTTAGCATGCAAAACACTGGTTATTAAGTTCTGTTAAGTCTACAGTGTTTGTCTTATCATACAAAACAATGAACGTTAGGCTTTCCCCTGTCATTAGTCATATAACTCTTTACTGCACTCCTGAGTTCCAAACCTCAAAGCCTAACAATGACACTGTCAGCGTTCTGCTGAGAAATGATCACTCTGTTGCAATTTGCCAGTATCTCTGTTTAATTTCTAACCTGAGATTAGAAAAGGGTACTGCAAGCAAGAAAATAGACAAATGGATGTTGCAAGCTAAGTGGCGACACCTTGGGATTAAGCACATCATTTACTGGAAACAGACCATGGTCTGAGAGAGGATTTATGTATTTGGTACAGTGTGGCTTGGTGTTTTACATAGAACACAGAACAGTACAGGCCCTTTGACCCTTGATGTTGTGCCAGCCTTTTATCTTACTCTAAGATCAGACTAACTTCCTTGTACTAACTTTCATGTGCCTATTCAAGAGTCATTTAAATGCCTCCAATGTATTTGACTCTACTACCACTGCTGGCAGTGCATACCACACACCCATCACTTTGTGTAAAGAACCGACCTCTGACATCTCCCCTATTTCGTGATAGCGATTTCCACCATGGGGAAAAAGTCTCTGGCTATCCACTCTATCTATGCCTCTCAACATCTTATACATCTCTATCAAGTCACCTCTCATCTTTCATTGTTCCAATGAGAAAAGCCCTAGCTCCCTCAACCTTTCTTCATGAGACATGCCCCCCCAGTCCAGGCAGCATCCTGGTAAATCTCCTCTGCACCCTCTCTAAAGTTTCCACATCTTTCCTATAATGAGGTGACCAGAACTGAACACAATATTCTAAGTGTAGTCTAACCAGGGTTTTATAGAGTTGCAGCATAACCTCGCGGTTCTTCAACTCAAACCCCCTGCTAATGAAAGCCAACACACCATATGCCTTCTTAACAACCCTATCAACTTGGGCGGCAACTTTGAGGGATCTATGGACATGGACCCCAAGATCCCTCTCTTCCTCCATACTATCAAGAATCCTGTCTTTAACCCTGTATTTGTTACGATACAGAGTAAACTCCCCTGCTTAATTTGAAACCAGCAACACAGAAAAGATTTATCCTGTGCAGTAATCTGAAAATTCGAGAAGCCAAGAACCAGTTAAAGTAAAAATTAGCAACTTTATTTCTTAAATTGTAACAGAGAATAACTATCTAGCAACTATTTACAATTCCTTACTTTAACCTATCTGTTACCTTCCCTTCTATAATACTAATCTGATAAAACTCCTGATTATGATTTACAAAACCAAACTTTTTATCTCAAAACCAGGCATCTTTAGTTTTTTTTTCTGAATTTTGGTGTTCTATTCTTCTTAGGGATTTCTGCTTCATAGGTTACTGATCAATTAAAGGTACTTTTTAAGAGAGCTATTTTTCAAACAGTTTTTAACATGCTGGGGATTGGTAGATCTCCTCTCAACTGTTCAGCTTTCCCCAGTCTTGTACTCCCAAAGCATCGAATTATGTCATTGGCTTTTAAGATTTAAACTTTTAATTTAGATTAGATTAGATTAGACTTACAGTGTGGAAACAGGCCCTTCGGCCCAACAAGTCCACACCGACACGCCGAAGCGAACCCACCCATACCCCTACATTTACCCCTTACCTAACACTACGGGCAATTTAGCATGGCCAATTCACCTGACCCGCACATCTTTGGAGTGTGGGAGGAAACTGGAGCACCCGGAGGAAACCCACGCAGACACGGGGAGAATGTGCAAACTCCACACAGTCAGTCGCCTGAGTCGGGAATTGAACCCAGGTCTCAGGCGCTGTGAGGCAGCAGTGCTAACCACTGTGCCACCATGCTGCCCACTAACTGACCTAACTCAAATCTGTTTTGTTGCTTCCAGGCAACCAGTTAATCGAGTTGTTTGACCAAATGTTACATTATATTTCTTTTCAGAACACTTGGTTCTGTCAGGTAGTTCTGTTGCTTTTAACTCTCTTAAAGATACAGTACTCCCACATCTTCATAACATGTTCTACATTCAAATTTAACCTTCCAAAGTGACTGACTTCACACTTTTCCAGATTGAACTCCATCTGCCAGGTATCAGCCTAATTCTGCATCCTGTCACAGCCTTCCACACTATCCACAACTCCACCAACCTTTGTGTCATCGGCAAACTTACTAACCTTCCTTTCCACTTCCTCATCCAAGTCATTTATAAAAATCACAAAGAGCAGAGGCACCATAACAGATCCCTGCAGAACACCACTGGTCACCGAGCTCCAGGCCAAGTAGTTTCCATCTACCACCATCCTCTGTCTTCTATGAGCCAGCCAATTCTGTATTCAGGCAGCCAGATTTCCCCATATCCCGTGCCTCTTTGCTTTCCGAATGAGCCTACCATGGATAACCTCATCAAACACCTTGCTAAAATCCATGTACATCACATCCACTGCTCTACTTTCATCAATGTGTTTTGTCACATCATCAAAGAATTCAATAAAGTTTGTGAGGCATGACCTACCCCTCACAAAGCCATGCTGACTATCTCTAATGGTAACTGCATATTCATCCTGTGATCTTGGCCAACCTGGTGGCAGGGGAGGAATCTATCAAGTTAATGCTTAAGAGACCTGGATCCCATGTTGACTTTGCAGGCAATACATGTGCAATACCCCTCCAATTGTTAAGTACTTGATGAAACCTCCATAAATGCTATAGGTACCCATATGCTTGATGATCATTTTCAGTACGCTGTTACCTGATAGAAAAGTAATCTGCCATCATTTTGTTTTGATATAGTGTGCAGTGTAATGCACTACAGAACTTGGTGCTGAAAATAACGGTCTGATCTTTTGGCAGAAATGAGTGTCTCAATCAAAAGGCTCGACCTGTGAAGCCAACTGTGGCCAACAAAGAAAACTGTCCAAGACCAGTGAGGCCAGAGAAAGGAGCTGCTGTGCATGGCAGTAAGCTACCTATACCGGTGAAAAAGTTAAAAGTGAAATCTGTTCCAGACTTCAAAAAGTTACATCAACAGTGGGATAAAAAATTTCTGAAGGTAAGGGTATTATCCAACACACATAACATTGCTATGCATTCAAGAGCTGGCTGATTTTTAATGTAATATTGGGGAAGTTTTTTTTTAAATATGGATATCTCCAGAAGTGGGACATGTTTCTGTACAGGCTTGGATTCTTTTCTCAAAAAGAGATGAATGGTTGGTGACCTGATAAGTCTTCAAGGAAATTAGCATTTGATAGGGTAGGTGTATGCAAAGGAAAAGGAACGTTTTGATAAATTACACTTTAGGTCCCAATTATACCCATGAGGAAAGTTTGAATGTTCATCTCCTAAACCCAAGACATTTAATTTTAAAAGAATTATTGAATTTTGGCAATCAATCTTTCACTGAGGGGCTCTGGTGACGCTGTTCTGTAGTAGGAAAGATTGAACAATTTATTTATATTATCTATTCTTTCAAGTGCTCCAATCTGTCCATTTTGTATACAAATGAGATAATCTTTTGACTTGGTATTCCTGGTGAGAGCCATGTTTGCTGAGAGCATCTGTCAACATAACTTTTTTTTAATTCTCTTGTGGGCTGTGAGCATCACTGTCTGGGCTGGAATTTATTACCCATCCCTAGTTGCCCTTGGCAAGGTGGTGGTGGGCTGCCTTCTTGAACAGCTGCAGTCCCACGATGTCCTTAGGGAGGGAATTCCAGGAATATGACCCAGTGATAGTGAAGGAACCGCGATATATCTCCAAGTCAGGATGGTGATTCCAAGTTACAGGTGGTTCTGTTGCCCATGTATCTGCTGCCCGTGTCCTTCCAAGTGGAAGTGATTGTGGGTTTGGAAGGTGCTGTCCAAAGTTCTTTGGTGAATTTCTGCAGTGCATCTTGTAGATAGTACACACTACTACTGAGTGTTGGTAGTGTAGGGAGCGGATTCTTGTCAATGTGGTGCCCGTCAAGCGGGCTGCTTTGTCCTGGATGGTGTCAAGCTTCTTGAATGTTATTGGAGCTACACTCATCTAGGTGAGTGGGGAGTATTCCATCACACTCCTGACTTGTGCCTTGTAGATGGTGGAGGCTTTGGGGAGTCAGGAGGGGAGTTACTCACTGCAGTGTTCCTAGCCTCCAACTTGCTCTTGTAGCCACTGTATTTGTATGGTAAATCCAATTGAGTTTTGGTCAATGGTAACCCCCAAAATGTTGATAGTGGGGGATTCGATGATGGTAGTGCCATTGAATGCCACAGGGCAGTAGTTAGATTATCTCTTATTGGAGATGGCCATTGCCGAGCATTTGTATAATGCAAATGTTACTTGTACTGTGTGAGAATCAAGGTATATACATCAGTCAGTCTAGTTTTGGTGTCGACCCCCAAAGTAAAAGCCAAAGTCAAGAATACTACCTCAAAGAAGCATGAAAAGCATGATTTTAACCATTCAACAAGCTTGTCTTTGGCAGGCTGTTCTGCAAATGATCATTGTAACCAAATGAGCAAAGTCTATTTCACAACTTGCTTGAAAAAATGTATTCTGTATATGCTTTGTCTGTACATGATTTTTATTTTGTGGCACACAGTGAAGGCTATTAGTGGTGGGAATGATCATTTCAATTCCACTTTGATTTTGGTGTGCTGTGATTGACCACTCCTCAGCCAGATGGAAAATGAAATGTTTTTGTACACTGGATTTCACATGCTAGTCATCTTCCAGCTGTGACTGTTTAATGAGATGCTGCCACCTACTAAACCTTTTATGCTCTGGTTCATATCAAGCAGGAGCTAGGTGCACATTCCTGCAGTTCCCTTCCAAGTTGAGGTGGATTTTCATCTCTAAGTCAAGCTGGGTCAGAGGTGAATAGAAGTCTGTGTCAGCTGTGGCTCAACTGGTAGCACCTGTCTGTAAATCGCAAGGTTTCAGGTTCAAATTCCTCTCCAGGTTTTCAGCACATAAATCTTGGCTGATAATCCAGTGCAATGCGGTATTAATATTTCAAATAAATATCAAAATACAAGATTTTACAAAGCCCCCATCAATTTATTGAACATTATATAATGTTATTAGTTCAAAGTAAAACTGTTAAAGTACAAATTTTCTACATGTTTGGCGACTGTTTTGCACTTTCCTAGCTGGTTATTATTACGTGGAAGCAGTGTGAATGAATTTTGATCATGCATAATTGCATAAAGGGCTTCAGTCATCAACAAGACCACCTATAGAATTTAATCTCCCCCCTCGAATAATTGCTTCTTCTGTTTAGGAGAGAGTTTGGTCTAAACATTTGGTGTATTGGTCACACCTGAGACTTGGATCATGCTTCCTTTTTCCTAATTCTATCCACAAGGTGTTAGTTTACAATAGTTAGAGGTTCCATGACTGCCACTGTCCTTCTGATCACTTAATGGGGGAGTCATGTTAATTTAAGCATGCGTAGGACATTGTTTTCCTTCTATGTGTTCAAACAATCATAGCTAATCCTATCCTTGACTTGATGTCTGCATGCATGTTTTCCAGCAGGAGCACAAGTATTATCATGTCTCTTCCACCCTACCTCCTTCAGACATGGAGATGCAATTTAGCATTCCCATCACTGTCCTAGCAAAGTTGACAAAATATGACATTTAAGACCTCTGTTTTGTTTACTGCCGTGCCCCATCCTTTGCAAGATTTTAAAATTACCTGAAACGTGTTTTACAATGATTAAGTTGACATGGAGCTGCCTTGTGTTCACTCTTCTGACTCACTAAGTTGAAATTAATACCGATGGATAATTTATAAAAATGGTAGTTTACAACTTAAATCTCGCTGAACGGAGAGAGACATATTGCCCCAGGTTTTGCCTTGCACTCATAGGGACAAACATAAAATTGCCAATTTCAAATGACCACAACAATTTATATTATAGGGGAAAAGGTTGATGATTAGTTAGTAAGTCAACTTTGGTTTGCTGACGTTTTGTCAAGGAGAAGGCAACAAGGAACTATAAACTCCCCAAATTCCCTGGTAATTCAACAAGGTGTAAAACTTTGTACTCAATCAGCCCAGGCTTGCAAGACCCAAAATAAAACATTTATTGATTTGATATGATTGGGCAACACTAACTGAACAATCCTGAGAATGCTTTAAAAAGCTACTCCAGCAACCATTTCAAGAGGATCAATTCTGTTCATAATGTATATATTTGTGTCTGGTAGAAGTGACATATATTTGTATGCAGGAACTCATTCTCTACAAACATAAAGAATATCTTCAAGGCTTGCACATTTTAGAATTACCCAGGAGCGTGGGGAACCTATAGTTCCCTGTGGCTTTTCTCCATACAATGTCTCAGCCAATAAGAGTCAACTTGCCACCCAATAAGCTCACTCTTCTCCTTAAGTATAGATATTATAATTCCCTTGGACTCGTCTGGACAAATAGAAGCATGCCAAATTTCAAACAAAAAGCATCAGCAACATTTTTCTTCTTTCAGAGAAATGGTGCTTAAATAAAACCTTGTAAAAAGACTTTATTACCTTGCATTTTGTGCACCACAAT
The DNA here is from genome assembly GCF_020745735.1 of Hemiscyllium ocellatum. NCBI lineage: Eukaryota > Metazoa > Chordata > Chondrichthyes > Orectolobiformes > Hemiscylliidae > Hemiscyllium > Hemiscyllium ocellatum. The sequence continues at coordinate 13,626,399 of NC_083453.1, read as the reverse complement.
TTAGAACCTTTAAAACGAGATGTCTTTCTCTAGCATTCAAAAGGTTTTCTTGAGTTAGCTCTGCTGCAGTCCAGGTTATGTATTTGTATTCTAGACTGAGAATCTGCAGCAAATACTGTAATGGAAAATTCCCTGCATTTAATTTCTTCTTTTGATTGCTTAACGTGTCTAAATTGACAGGCTGAATTCAGTGAATTGTCATGTTTTAATTTGAATGGTTTTATTCCAAAGGTGGTTGATAATTTATTGGATATTATTATACTTAATTTATTATTTTAGAAACAAACAACTGCCAAAAAGGCCTGCACTCAGCCAATTCCATTTACCTTCGCAACATCCAGGGGAGCCAAATCAACTCAGCCTGTGAGCACAGATCATAATATGCGAATGACATCATCTGCAATAACCAAGAAAGAGTTGGCTGAATCTGAGGGAAGTTATCTAGTCGGTGCCAATAATGCAATCGTAGCTACAGATCAGAGTGTAGTTGAATCAAAACCTATCCAGACCCAAGGCTGTAAGCCGACAGTTCACCAAGAGTGCAGAGACTTGGGTTCTAGCATTGCAATGCTGAAGCTTGACCAGAATGAGATGGCAAACAAAGAAAACGAGTAAGTATATAAAATAATTTACTTTTCTCTCTCTCTCCTCAGTATTTATGAAAGGGAGCAGTAAATCAAATATACCATAATCTACTTAACCAGTATTTCATAAGGCTTTATCATTAATTACATCTTTCTAAAATTAGTTTAAGGTGTAAAGTCATGTAAAAGGCTGATTGGTAATAAATTGGTGGAATGTTGTACTATGACATGCTACTCTTTTTCCAGATGTATATGCTCTTGTGAATGTTGGTTAGGTCAGGTAGCTAGACTTTGATGCAGAATGATGCTAATGGTGCAGGTTCAATCCTTTTCCAAGCTTTGATAGTTCATGAAGGACTGCCTTCTTGTCTTGTCCCATGCTGATGTGATGTGGTGCCCCTCAAAGTAAGTCACCACTAGTCTCTTTCTAACAGAGAGAGATGCCTCTAGTTCTCTTGGACCATGGCTAATTATCTTCTGTTTCCTGCACAAGCTGACTGCAATGTGGTCAACAGGGCACAAAGAGCTAATTCATGTACTGTTAGAACAAATTAATTAGTGAAAATACAAATGTGAACTTTGATCTGCTGTAAAATGAATTGGAGGTTGACCTTGTTGATTCACAGTTTGTCACTTTGTTGCCTTCAGCATTTTAAATTATCCTCCTTTATTTTTACAAGTGAGCCTAAACAGGTAGATTGTGAATCTGTTCCTGAACTAATAGCCAGAGAATAGAGTCCATTGCCTTCTAATTGTGTAATTGGGAAGAGGGTGATGTATCAATCTTCTTGAATTTATTTTAAGCAGATAGAATGGCTTCAGCCAAACTGCATGATATAAAGTTTAAAGCACAAACCTATATCATTCTTATCTTCCATAGCTGGTTATTGTATGAGAAATATTTTTAACATTGTGGAGTCCTCAAGTCATCAACAGCATTCAAAGACCTTAAGCTTCTGGTCTGTCTGGTTTAGTACTTATGTTAATAATGGAGTTTCACTGTTCTTGGCTGTCTCCAGCTTTGTTCCTTGCCAGGCAAATATCACTCCATGTAAAGCCGAGAGTTCCTACATTCAGAATTCAGCACCTGAGATCAAGCCACCTTTGCCACCAGAAAAAGCAAAACTAGAGGTCCTACGGACTAACACCATTCAACCAAATACAGGTATTTGGAATAAATACTTCAATGCAATCTCAAAGAAGGCAGAATGCATGTGGGGACATGTGTGATGGACCCATTATTTAAATGGGTGACCCATGTAACCTCCAGTTGACCCAAATATACAAAACTGAAGTTCATTTTCATTAGGATTGCCCGTCCTTCATTACCAACAGATGTGATTGGCAATGTGGAGAGAAGAATTGTGGAAGCTTTGCCCTATTCCCATGCTGTGACATCCCTTGAGTCACAACACAAAAGTTGAATAAAAGAGAAATTATATTGCTTTTCAGTTGCCTTTAGGAAAAGCATAACTCTTGCTTCATGCTAATTGTCAGTGTCATTCTCTTATTGCTTGACTGAAGGTGTGGCTGTTTTCTGTTCTGCAGAAGAAAAAAAATGTTCAGTGTTAATGATGAGTTTAAAATTTAAAATCCATTATTGTGGTAAATGAAAAGATGAAGCAAGAGTGTAAAATTGTATACTGTAAGCTTGCTTTTAGAATAATAATATTGATTAAAAAGATTGATTTCAATTGTCAGAAGGTCTCTCCCATTCTGAGTCCTTCAGTCTCATGGATTGCGACATAGTCCTGGAATCTAGATGAGGAGAAAGTGAGAACTGCAGGTGCTGGACATGGAAGTTGAGAATGTGGTACTGGAAAAGCACAGCAGGTCAGGCAGCTTCCGAGGAGCAGGGGAATCAACGTTTCGGGCATGAGCCCTTCATCAGGAATGAGGCTTGTGGGCCAGGGGGGGCTGAGAGATGGGGGGGTGGGGTTGGGGGTGAAAGGTAGCTGGGAATGTGATAGGTAGATGAAGGTGGGGGAGAAGGTGATAGGTCGGGGGGGGGGGGGGGTGTTGTGGAGTGCTCCCCCACCTTCATCTACCTATCACATTCCCAGCTACCTTCTTACCCCCGCCCCCCCCCCCCCCCCCCCCCCCCAACCCCCCTCTCCCATTTATCTCTCAGCCCCCCTGCCCACAAGCCTCATTCCTGATGAAGGGCTTATGCCCAAAATTTGATTCTCCTGCTCCTCGGATGCTGCCTGACCTGCTGTGCTTACCCAGCAACACACTCTCACTGGGATCAAGATGAGTTGAACATTGACTGAAAACTTGTGGCTCATTCACTACAAAAGTCTGTGTGTCTAATAAATGGTAAAATTGCTCGCAATGCAAATGTAATAATATTGGTATGGGATATTGACTTGAAAGTTTCAAATTCTAAATGTAATTGATAGGCTTTGCATAGATAACAAACTGAAGATAGCATAATAAAACTACTTGTCCGATGCATTAAAAAATTCAGACGGTAAATGATCTAGTGGAAAATTTCCAAGTCATTTTGGCATAATTTGACCATCTAATCAGAGCACAATTTTGTGGAAAAATAGGGCAAATGTTGTTCATGCCAAGTTCCACCTCACATTCAGTTCTTTTCTCATTCGTTAATTTGCCATGGGCTTTTTGGGCCTTCCTGTGATGTGTCAGCCAAGTTCAATGTGACCAGGTTTTCATATTATAATGAGGGCCATTGGCACTACAGCATCTGGTTTCCTGTTTTTACAATCCCATCATAAGGTAAGTAAAATCTGAAAATTCAATTAGACTGACTTGTGAGGATGGGACCCAATTCCTCACCCTTTTCCCCACAGTGAGAGCTTTTTAGTGTAGGTATGATACGTCGTCATTATTATAGAAGAGCGGCACAGGATGGAACAAAGGGGAAATGGACAGAATTTACTGCACGGTCCATCTGAACACATCTCTTTCACCCCAGCGTATTACTCCACTTTCCCCTTCAAATAAATGAACATTTTCTCACCCACCCTCTCATTCTACATTGTAACAAGAAATCAGTCATTTTATTTTCTAATCAGCCTGTTAGAGATGTTATGACACACCCCTGGAGCAGTAGGACTTAAATCTGACCCTGCTTAATCTGTTCAGAAATACCTGTGGAGCAGGTGAGACTTGAACCCAAGTCTTCTGACCCAGAGGTAGGGACACTACCATTGCACCACAAGAATCCTAAATGAGAGGAGACTCACATGCAATGTTTTTTTAGTCAACCTGTTCATGGATGTAATCAGAGATGGTTGACCTTCTCATTCTCTACAGAAGAGATATGGATCTTGGCTGGCTGTCCTTTCATGACAACTGATCACTTTATATTGATGTTATTTCTGGACTGACACCAACTTTCATGTTTCACTGTAATGCTAGGCCTTCCCTCTCAGAACACTGAGTTCCTATGGCAGTATCAAGTGAGTGACCCCAGCTATTGTCCTTCCACTGGATCCTTGATCTGTGTCCATTGATCAGTAAGATGGCTGAGTTAAAGGCAGCTAACAGCTTCTGACATTCCTGAGAAACAACAGACTGCATTGCAGCTGTAATGGTCTCCCCAGCCACCAACACTGATATCTTGATAAGATGGAAACACCTATTGTCTCTGGCCACTTTTTAGATGAGAGCCTGCAATAAAGTCCAGTGAACCTGACACCATCTCCATTGGTCCATTGTTCTGTAATTTGGCCAGCCTGCTCTATCAGTCTATGCTAGATCATCAAAATGAAAGAAGTTGTCACTGACAGCGCTATTGAGTAGCCCTTGCTCAAGGAATAACCTTGTTCTGTGAGTGATTTTTTTAAAAGTATATTGCTGAAGACAAGAACTGTTGACTCAACTCTCACCTTTTAGTGTTGCACATCCTTGGATAGTTACTTGAGAGCCTTTATGCAGGTATGCCATTAGCTGAGGATCAGTGGATAGCACTCATCACTTGAATTAGAATTAGCTATGCATATAAGTCTTCCTCCAGAGACTTCAGCACAAAACCTAGGCTGACACTTGTTACAGTACTGAAGAAACACTGCACTCCCTGAACTCGCCTTGTTCAGTCCAATTTTAAACCAGAACCCCATCTTCCCCCTCCCTCCACCCCCCCTGATATGGAGGGCATCTCTCAGATGAGAGAGCCTATGCCACTATTTTAATGAAGAGCAGGGAAGTTCTCATGTATTCCGGCCAATATTTCTGTCTTAACCAATATTAATAAAACAGATTGACTGACTGTTCATTATTGTTTTGCTGTATTGCTTTGTGCAAATTGGTAGCCGCTTATTTTCTGCATTACACCTGTGACTGCAAATGTGTTCTATTATTCACCGCATCCAGTTGCAACAATTGATGTTTATGGCAAGTGGGCTCAAGGTGGGCTTGCTTGTGAAATTGCAGCATTTTGTTCACTTTTTATGTACCAGCTTGCTGTTTTGTTTGGCTGTATGTGACTTCTGCTAGTAATTATTGCGCAAAAGATCAGTGAAATATAAATCAAATGATTCATAGGCTTAGGTATTCACCAAGATGGATGGCTTGGACTTTCTCTTTGTTCACAGATTGATGCCAGTTCCATTTGCAAACAATTACTTATGAACCAAACATACCAATTCACTGCTATGTGTGGGGTATAATGCCTTCACTAATAATCCCTAAACAAATTGGAAAAGAGGTGAAAATAGCTTGTGTGTCCTCCCATTGGTTAAATTATTCTCCATTTATGATACTAATGTGTAAAGATTCAAACTATTTTGGATGAAACAATTCACTTTGCTCGACCCTCAAAGTAATATTGCGTATGGATGACGGAGTTTGAATGCAATATCAAATCAAGAGTCGTACTGAATGCCATTGGGTGTCATGTTCTTTTAAACTTGTTTTTAAAGGCACAATAGCTCACCAAATGTCAGATCTGTTTATCATCTGAATACTTCGATTTCCCACATGCATTTGTCTTTCACATTCATGATGGAATTTCTTATTCTCTTTACGTAATGAGATATTAGAAGCAGCTCCCTCATCAAGTTGCAAAGTTATTCACGGCAAGCATGTTCTACATGGCTCTTCCCACAGCTGAATCTGCCGTTTTGTAACCATTTCGATTTTTAACCCCAACTATTTTTAAAAATTATCAATTTTCTTATTTCTCTCACATCAATCATCGAGATAAAGTGATGTTATCTGTCCAAATGACCCTTTATGCTTCAGATTCATGTTCTGAAATCATTTTACAATGTAAATTAATGTACTCTGGAATTCTCACAACAAAGAGACAAAAATGTGTTTCTGGCTGTTTTATATTATGTAGGCATTAAGATTGATAATTCAATATTCTTCTGAACCTCTTGAGTTGCATTATGTAGTGTAGTCCCAGTATGCTACACTTCCAAAAGTGATGTAAAATTTGGTGTTATGTTTCCATCATGGTGATTTGAAATAACTATTTTTCTGTATAATTGTAGACAATAATGAAGATTTTGTGAATAATCCAATGGCTCTACAGAGCATCCTATCAAATGTTGGACTTAATGCTTTTAATGTAACCAACCACAAACTCAGTCTGGCGCACACAATATCCATGAAAATGAATAGCCAAAATCATGAGCCATCTAATCCAAAACCAGGTATTTTCCCCATTTTTGGTATCCCTTTTAAGCAACTTTTGAAATTTATTTCAAACTCAGAACATTGTTTAGATTGAAAACTGTAAAGTGACCATGGCTGTAGGTTTTATTTCATTATGTGGATTCTCTTGGTGTAGGTAATAACAATGATATGGCACTTGGGAATGCCCCATCAACTCTTGATGACAAGAATATTTTCAGCAACCTCTGTGGCAAACCTAGCATGACAATACGAGCCCCTGAGAAGGACAGTGCACTCCATTGCAAGTATCCTGCGCAAAGTCCATATGTGGTAGGTCACTTTGAAAAGAATGCAAAAGGTGTTTGCTGCAAGAAATCGCACATTCTATGTTTATAAGCATTTTATGTTATGTTGGTTGGAGATCTTTGTCACAATTACCACTTGTACTGATTTACAAATGCTATTAAAACAAAAACTTCTTAGCAAAAAATAAAACACTGCTATTTTGAACTTTACCAGAGCTAGTGACCAGGGCTACTCAAGTAACCGTGGTATACAATTTTAGCAGCGGTTTCTTTTGGCTCGTGCATAAGGCCCAAGACCAAGCTGTAAAACAAATCTGTAGCAAAGAAGGGCAATTATTATGGGGAGCTAGGATTCCCTGAAAACAATGTTGAGTTTGTGGTAGGCTTGATTCTCAATTCTACATGAGCTCTGTATTAAGGTGTTGGTGGAATATGGTTGATTATAAGACATTGGACTTGCAATATAGAATCTTTGAGATGGTTAGCATGCCACAAGTCATTCTTCCCCACAAATGAGGGACATTTCTTGTATAGCTGATGAGGTGATTTTAGAATTTTATTTCTCTTTCATTCATTGATTGGATGTGGGCATCACTGGCTGGGCCAGCATTTATTGCCCATCCCTAATTGCCCTTGAGAAAAATGTGAGTGAGCTGCTTGAACTGCTGCAGTCCATTTGTTATAGGTACACCCACAATGCTATTGGGAAGCAAGTTCCAGGATTTTGACTGACTGCTGATGAAATGAAGAAAGACTCTGTGTTGCCCGAAAAGCCATTACCAAAAAGCTGGACTGTTCAATATGGCGCTTAATTTGATTCAGTTGCAAGGAGCTGAAAACATTTCTTTTCTGTGTCTCCAATAAGTATAATTAACATTTCTTGGGGTATGAAATGTACCCGTACTGTACTTAGCATCTGCTATCATTCATTTTTTTTTGTGGCTTCTTGCTGTGAAGTACCTGGTACATGCTATCCATTTCAGGAACTGTGCTGCATTAAAACACTTGTGGAAACTCTGTATGTAAACTAGCTACCATGTTTTCTACATTACAACAGGAGTTACATTTCAAAAGTACTTAATTGACTGTTAGTTGTTTTGGGACATCCTAAGATTGTGAAATGTGGTTTAAGTATCTAATTTTCTTTTTGTCTGCATCTACTGATCAACTGGCAATTAACTTCCTTGAAAAAGAATTTCTTTGTAATTATATATGGGAGATTGAAAGAGAGACCATCTTCTGTAGCACTCATTCAATCTGATACCATGCAGCTTGTATTGCTTCAACACACTGTTAATGATTGAACAACTAACATGTCTCACTACTTCAAAAAAAGACATGTTGTTGAAGTTTGACTCATTAGGACAGAGTCGAAAGAATACAAAATCCCAAAGGGGACAAATATTGTCCTGAATGAGAAGAGGGTGCTGATTGGTTGGTAGAGGTGTTGCCATGGAGAATGTACCAGGGAACAGTTTAACTACCAAGCTTTTGTTTAAATTCAAGCACTGCAAGTCAACTCTGATTCTTAAAGGCATGAAGTCACTGAGTACATGAAAGTGCACCTAGCTGATATAGCACACATCTTGAGTGATTTTCACATAGGTAAAAACAAGGACTGCAGATGCTGGAAATCAGATTCTAGATTAGAGTGGTGCTGGAAAAGCACAGCGGTTCAGGCAGCATCTGAGGAGCAAGAAAATCGACGTTTCAGGCAAAAGCCCTTCATTGGGATTTTCACATGCAGCACAAAAGTCTGGTAGCAGTGCAAGGCCTTGGGATCAACCCAGACATACATACCTGTCTTAAAAACAGAAAATTCTGGAGAAACTCAGCAGATTTGGCAACATTTGGGGAGAAAGAACCAGAATTACTGTTTAAAGTACAACTTGACACTTCAGAGCCGAAGGAAACAAGTTGTAGAGAAGTGATGTAAATTCAGACTAGATGTTAATAACAGACTATAGGTGATCTCTGAAAGCATAGTCATGAATACAAGACACTAGAAGGAGGTGGGAGGAATAAAATGTAGGACAGAGATCATAGCTTGAAATTATTGAACTCCAATGTTGAGTCCAGAAGCCTGTAAAATGCCTAAGTGGAAAATAAGGTGCTGTTCCTCCAGCTTGCATTGGGTTTCACTGGAACACTACAGTAGTCTCGAACAGAAAATGTGCACTTAAGAGCAAAATGGTGTATTAAAATGGCAAGTAACTGGAAATCTGGGCCATTTTTACAGGCGCAACATAGGTGTTCTACAAAATGGTTACTTAGTCTGCATTTGGCCTCAATGTTGAGGAGACTGCATTGTGAGCAGCAAATACAGTCAACTAAGTTGGAAAGTAAATGTTTGCCTCACCAGGAGGGGTGTTGAAAATATGCTTCTATTGTATTTTTCTGAGCAACCTTGTTCAAAAACAATTTGTAAAAATGTTTTTGGACTTGTGTAAGAGCAATAACCTGTCTAGATGTGTCCACTAATGTATGAGCTACCCAAGACACACCAAAAATGATGCTCCTTTTTGTCCTATCATGTCTATGACTGGTTCTGCACAACATGAATTGGCTAAATTGTTGAGTGAGTTGCTATGAATAGTTTGGGATGGACTTTCCACAGAAATGGTAGAGAGTTCCTTCACCTTCATGAAGACAAATAAGGGCATGCAAATTGATACCAATACCATTCTTGTGTGTTTGTTTGCTTTTGATAACCTATTTGCTAGTATACCACATTACTATTGTCATGGTGATTGAGACAATTGTCTGTATTCGTTGAACGTATCAACTTAACTCAGGCAGCTGAGTTCAGTTTCAATGACATAATCTATGCATGAATAGATTGTGTTGCCATGGGATCCCCTCTCGATACAGTTCTCAATAACAACGTCGTTGATTGCCACAAGAAACCTTGTATCGTGAGGCACAGACAACACTGGGTTAGTGTCTTCCCAACTGGCTCCCAATAACTCTGAAATTTACTGCATGCAGCTTTATTGGTATTTAATGCTAGAAAGCTACATTCTTCGCTATCTAAATTCCAAGCCTTGGCTTTTGCCACATTATAACAAGGTTAGCTAGGTGGACGTGACAGGATATGAATTTCCTGATTGGGACAGTTAACTGGTGCAATCAGGAAAACTTGGCTGACATATAAACAGGAGTGTCAGAGATTCTGCTCATTCTCGGAGCTGGCTCTGAGGGAGCTGGGTCAGTGTCAAGGACTTTCCACCTGTAAATAAAGTATGACCTGGTGATGGAATACTGGCCTCTGAAGTTATTTCAGTGGCAACGAGAGAAAAGTACGGTCCTAAAGAAATTCACTTGCAATAGTTATCTTTTGAGTTTTATCAGCATTTCTGGCATCATGCTATTATTTGGGAAGGTTGACTCGTTCGATTCTGCCATCGAAGATTGGGCCCAGTATGTATTATTTTTTCCGGGCAAATGACATTGGGGCAGATGAAAAGCAACAAGTAATTCTGACAGCTTGTGGATCCACAGCTTTTTCAATTATTAGGAGCCTAACTTTCCCTGAGATACTAGGTACTGAAACCTTTTTTCAAGAATTGACAGATTTAGTTAAGGAATATTACAGCCCCAAGCTACCTCTGAGACACTACTGGTTCGACCCTGCAATTTGAGAACCAGGGGAATCCATTTCGAGATTTTTGACTAGATTTAAGACAACTACCAGAGGCATGTGACTTGAGAGAACAAACAGAACAGCCAGGGAATTCCTAGCGGCATCGCACTCATCCACAGATTCAATCAATAAGCACATCAACCTGGACCCAATATACCGGCCACTGCAGCGGACAGCTGAAACTGACAACCGGAAGCGGCAGATTCAAACCAATACAAATGCCGGAGGAAAGATCACAGAAGCGCTTACAGGACGCTCCCAAGCACTGAGGATGTCACCTAGACGGGGACGAAACATCTGCAACACAAATTCCCAGCTCGGCGAACAGAACCACAACAACGAGCACCCGAGCTACAAATCTTCTCACAAACTTTGAGCATGTGACTTTGATTTAACCCTTAATGAGATGCCGAGAAACTGTTTGTTTGGTACGTGGGATTAATGATGTAACCATGCAAAAGCTTCTACTGCACTTCAAACAGTCCCTACAACTGGCTTTATCATTGGAAAATGCAGCAAGTGGACCATATGAGTTATAGGGTATTCTGATGGAAATGACACCTTTGCCAGTTCAATTGAGCTTTGGGAACACCACTTGAGGTGAAAGCAGTTGCACAGCCTCACTCAGGAACAGATCCTGAACAGAGGGGCCCACAGCAAAACCCCAAAACAAATCCGAGCCTCAGCCAAATGGTTAACATTTTCTTTAGGATCTGGACTGGTAAGCCATTGTAGTTGCTGCCAGTATGTGAATTTGAGACAACAAAAGAGTCCCACTAGACCTAAATGAAGTAAGAGAACTCATAGGCCAGTATCCAGGAGAGTGCACACCCCGGAAAATCCTCCTACGTCTGGTTTGGAACAGTTAAATTGCTTAGCAACGTCCAAATCAGAACCAATCAAAATAAACATCTGTTTAAATGGTCACCCAGTTCTAATGGAGATTGATACCAGCGCAGCTGTATCAGTGATTACAGAACCAGTCTTTAACAAAATTCACTCTGGATTCCAAACCTTAAGTTTGCGCAAGACCTCGGCTAGACTGAGAACTTATACCAGGGAACCTTTACAGATGAAGGGTACAACTTTGGTTCCGGTCTCTTATGAGAAGCAGCTGGTTTCGTTCCCACCAATTGTAGTAAAAGGCTTGGGCCCTAGCTTGATGGAGTGAAATTGGTTGAGAAAGATTCACCTTGATTGGCCCCACATTTTCCAATTAGAAAATGGCTGCCTGAGTGAAGTCCTAATTAAATACTCCAGAAGCTTTTCAGGAGGTTTTAAGGACTATCAAAGGAGCCAAGGCCACCTTATGTGTTGACCAGGAAGCAATTCCACAATTCTGCAATGCCCGCGCAGTGCTATTTGCCTTATGGACAAAAGTAGAGTCAGAAATCAGGAGGCTGGCAAGTGAAAGAATCATCAAACCAGTGCAGTTTGCATAATGGGGAGCACTCATTGTACCAATTATGAAGCCCAGTGCGTCGGTTTGTCTTTGTGTGGATTTGAAACAAATGGTAAACAACTTTTCACAGCTGTATAAATACCCAATCCCTCGCGCAGAGGATTTATACACAATGCTGGCAAGGGGAGCTGTCCTTCATGAAGCTAGACAAGCCATGCATACTTGCCGGTGTGAAGGATGCCTCCAGAGAGGGTACAGAGTATGCTGAAAGGGGAGAGTGACCAGCAAGAGGTAGTTGTGCATGTTGATACCAACGACATGGGCAGGGAAAGGGATGAGATTCTGTCAAGAGAATATAGGAAATTTATGCAGGAGGTTAAAAAGTAGGTCCTTGAAGGTAGTAACATCTGGACTACTACCGGTGCCACATGATAGTGAGAGTAGGAATAGGAGGATAGAGCAAATGAATGCATGATTAAGGAGCTATGCAGGGGGTGAGGAGTCACGTTTTTGGATCATTAGGATCTCTTCAGGGGAAAAATGACCAATTTAAGAGGGACGGGTTCTGCCCAAATTGAAAGGGACCAATATCTTTGTAGGGAAATTTGCTGGTGCTACTCGGGAGGCTTTAAACTAGTAAGTGAGGGTGGGGTGGTGGGAACCAATGTGTTAGTGAGAAAAGGCTGAGGCTGGTACAATGGTTGAGGGGGAATGAGTCAAATAGTCAGGGCAGACAAGAGCTTGGCAGAGAATGAGGCAAGACTGGTAAATTAAACTGCATTTACTAAAATACAAGAGGCCTGACAAGACAGATAAACTTAGGGTATGGTTAGGAACATGGGACTGGGATATCACAGCTTTAACAGGGACATCTCTCAGGGATGGACAGACTGCCAGTTTAATGTTCTAGGGTATAGATGCTATAGGAAGGATAGAAAGGGGGCAAGAGAGATGTTGAGGGTGTGGTGTTCTTGGTTCAGGATAACATCATTACAGCTGTACTTAGGATATTTCTGGAAGATCATGCAGTGAAGCTAAATGGGCGTAACTTAATAAGAAAGGGATGATCACCTTGTTGGAATTGTATTATAGAACCCCCACCCCACCACCACCAATAGTCAGCAGAAAATTGAGAAGCAAATTTGTAAGGAGGTCTCCGACATCTGTAAGAGTGTCTGGGTTGTAATAGTAAGGAATTTTAACTTTCTAGACATAGACTGGGATTGTCATGGTGTTAAGGGCTAGGATAGGAAGGAATTTAAGTGTGGACACACAAACTTTCATTTTCAATCTGTGGATGTGCTTACTAGAGAAGGAGCAATACTTGACCTTCTATTGGGAAATAAGGCAGGGGAAGTGACTGAGGTGTCAGTGGGGGAGCACTTTGGGGCCAGTCACCATAATTCTATTAGTTTTAAAATAACTATGGAAAAGGATAGACTGGATTAAAAAGGTAAAGTTCTAAATTGGAGTAGGGCCAATTTTGACAGTTTTCGACAGGAACTTTCAAAAGTTGGTTGGGGGAAGCTATTCACGGGTTGGGAAGTGGGAGGGACAGTTGGGAAGCGGGAGGCGTTTAAGAATGAGATAATGAGAATTCAAAGACAGTATGTTCCTGTTAGTGTGAAGGGCAAGGCTGGTAGGTTTAGGGAATATTGAATGCCTAGAGAAATTGTGGCTCTGGTCAAGAAAAAGAAGAAGGCAGATATTAGGTATCAACAGCTGGGATCAAGTGAATCCCTCGAAGAGTATAACTGCAGTAGAAGTTTACTTAGGAAGGAAATTGTGAGGGCACAAAGGAGACATGATATAGCTTTGGCAAATAGAGTTAAGGAGAATTTAAAGAGAATCTACAAATACATTAAGGGCAAAAGAGTGTGGCTTTGTGTGTGAGAAATCTTGTCTCACTAACTTGACTGAGTTTTTTTGAAGAGGTGACAAAGAAGATTGATGAGGGCAGAGCAGCTGACATTGTCTATATGGCTTCAGCAAGTGTTCAACAAGGTTCTGCATGCCAGACTAGTTAGTAAGGTTAGGTCATATGGGATTCAAGGGGAGCTGGCCAATTGGATACAAAATTGGTTTGAAGTTAGGAGACAGAGGGTCGTGGTAGAAGGTTGCTTTTTAGACTGGAGGCCTGTGACCGGTGGTCTGCCACAGTGACAGGTGCTGAGTCCACTGCTTTTCATCATTTATATCAATTTGATTTGGGTGTGAATATAGGCGTATGGTTAGTAAGTTTGCAGATGACACTAAAATTAGTGGTGTAGTGCACAGTGAAGAAGATTATCTCAGACTATAATGGAACCTTGATTAGATGGGCCAAAGGGCCAAGGAGTAGCAAATAGAGTTTAATTTAGATAAATGTGAGGTGTAGCATTTTGGTAAGGTAAACCAGGGCAGGATTTATACAGTTAATGGTAGGGTCCTGGGGAGTGTTGCCGAACAAAGAGATTGAGGGGTGCAGGTGCATAATTCTTTGAAAGCGGAGGTGTAGGTAGACAGGGTGGTGAAGAAGGTGTTCTATATGCTTGCCTTCATTGGTCAGAACATTGAGAATATGAGTTGAGATGTCATTTGCAGCTGTACAGGACATTGGTGAGGCTACTTTTGGAATACTGCATTCAATTTTTGATTGCCTTTCAATAGGAAAGACATCGTTAAACTTCAGAGGGTGCAGAAAAGATTTTACAAAGATGTTCCTGGGACTGGAGGGTTTGAGTTATAGGGGGAGGCTGAACAGGCTGGGACTTTTCCCCCTAGAGCATCGGAGATTGAGAGGTGACCTTAGAGGTTTTAAAATCATGAAGGGCATGGATAGGATGAATAACCAAGACATTTTTCCTAGTGTGGAGGGAGTACAAAACTAGGTATAAAGTGAGAGGGGAAAGATGTACAAAGGACCTGAGGGATAACTTTTTCACACAGAGAGTGGTGCATGTGTGGAATGAGCTGCCAGAAGAAGTGGCGGAGGTGGGTATAATTACAAAATTTAAAAGGCATCTGGATAGCTATATGAATAGAATGGGTTTAGAGGGATATGGGCCAAGTGCTGGCAAATGGGACGAGGTCAGATTGGGATGTCTGGTCAGCGCAGACGAGTTGGGCTAAAGGGTCTGTTTCCATGCCATGTGACTCTGACTCTAAATCTACTAATAACCCAGAGTGAGGTTGCCAGCAATCAGTGGCCCAGGGCAGAGCATGGTGGCAGTCAGTGGTCAGACCATGTGGAGGGCCTCTGTGTTGAGAGAGCCCTTTGAGAGAGACTGTGCTATTTGTCTTTTTTTAACTTGCTTCTTGTTTCTCCGACTTTTATGGTTATACTGTGTATAGCTGTAATGTAACTGTTTTTTCTCGTCATTTCTCTATTCTGTAACTAAGGATTGTCCTGAGGTACTCTGTACCTAAGAGTGCCATGTGTTGGTGTTTTTGTTACACTGTAAATAATCTGCAACTGAAGAAACTGTATCTAGGTACCTTTTGTACCTAAGATGGTACTATGACTTAGAAACTTTTCACTGTACTCATTTCAGTACATGTAACAATAAAGCTCATTGAATTCAAATGCAAGCTTTAAACATTTGTACAATTCCCTGTGTTTTTTTTTGCATAACTATTCATGTTTCAATAGGCACACTATGCTTGTAGTGGATGCTAGCAATCAATGGTATTTTCTAGTGAAACTTGCAAAGATTTGATTTTCTGCAAAACTATATTTTTTGGGATGTTTTCCTGCTGTTTTCTTTTCAAGAACAAAAAGTGACTGACTGGGAACAAGTATAGTTACCATTTTTGTTCTAACTTTGTTTTCTCACAGATGGGAAGATCATCATACATGCCCTGCAATCGTCCTACACTTCCTCTTGCCTGGGGCCGTGCCTCCTGCATAGCTAAGCTGGGTACCAGAGGTAAGCTGCTGTAAAGAATTGCTATATTCCATGTGTAAAATGTGATATGATGGATTGGGAATAACAGTCCATTTTTTTCACAGCCTCATCCTGAACCATCTCCTTAGTTTTCTTCTTCTTCCATTTTGTTAACTGTCTTGACTTGTCGACTTGCAGAAGAGAAAGCTTGTGGTCCAAAACTACTGTATGACAATATAATTAGTATTCTTCTTTTGAAAAAAATCTTTTTAGTCCAAAAATGACCAATGGTGCCAACTAATGCTCCTATTTGTAAAAATATCCAGCTACTTTTAAATGGATATTTTTGACCATTTCAAGAGCTACGCCTATTATCTCCACATCAAGAACAATCTATTTCCTGAGAGTAAATCCTTGCTGAGCAATCTAGGAAGAAGAATGATTTGCCAACCAGTGTTCTACACTAAACCATTCTGCACAAAATCTGGTCATACTGTAGTGCAGCCTCACCCTGGTACTGACATGTACGAATCTTCTTGTGTAGATTTGGGAGCATTCCCTATATGTCACTCTCTTCAATCCAGTAATTGTAAAGATTCCCCTAATGCTGTACACCTAGTTAAGGTCAGTTTCAACTGATGACCTTTCCAATAAATACATCTTTTGTAACTGCAGGAAATGAACTATGTAATAGGAATCCTCATGCATGGAATCTTTGAGAACTTGTGATGTTTAATATGCAGATGGCAAATTGTAGACTTGCCCTTCATTTTTGATACTGATTCAAACCTTGGTACAGGCACCCACTGGTAGAAAATCACTTTGAGCTCACTCCTTCTTTTATTACTGACTAAAGTTGTAGAATGCATAATCTATAATTGGGAAGGATGGACTCATTTATTCAGGCACTTGGAGATCTAGTACTATTTTGTTGACCAACTTCTGTATATTCTTAAAGCAGAAATGTATCACAGAAATATTAGATGCCAGTAAGGAATCTCTTCTGGACTTGGAATTATCCTCAATGCAAGTGTTACTTTGGGCTTGATTTTTAACTTGAAATGAAAAAATTGAGACCTGAACAAGATGGTATGCTGGGCCCTGTCGGAAATGAGTTGAATGCTCAAAAGCTGCAGCAAATGTTTATAACCATGACTGTGTCATTCTATCAAATTTCACCTGATCAAATGTACTTTGGCAAAGTATCTACTTGTAGTCCCCATTGCTGAATAGGGGCCTATTTTATGTTTGAGTATCTTTTTCTCATGATCTTTTTGTTTTGCAGTTTGAACTTCTTTTCCTGCAATAGAGAAATTACCTTCCTTTATTAGTGCATTTGTATTTGAGCTCTCTTTCTTGACTAGTTGTATAACATTGTATTGGCAAGGTGTCAATCAGACCACGAGACTCCAATTTTCACTAATTGTGACTTGACTGCAGACCAAAAACCCAAATGATGTTGATTTCTATTATAAGCCTATCTTTATCCCAGCTGTGTGTCTATTCTTAGATACCTTTGTGCTTCTCAACTTTATTCAGTCACTAAATTGTAAAGTGTTCAAAGAACTGGATAAGTACATTCACTTTCTGTAATTTCTGGTAAAAGAGATTTAATACTTTTGCTATTTGCTTTCCTTTTCAGGTGCAGGTACTGAAATAAGTTCTCCAAGTTCCATTCTTCAACCAATCAAATTATATAACCAAGTTAGCAGTAGACTGCACTTTTCATCCCAGAAGGCAGCCAGATGTAAACCAGATGGCCGGGACTTCAACTTGGTCTGTATATGTCTCTGGATAATGGTGATAGACTATCAAACATCTCTGTATTCTTTGAAAATGATTTGGAGATGTCGGTGTTGGGCTGGGGTGTACAAAGTTAAAAATCATACAACACCAGTTTATAGTCCAACAGGTTTAATTAGAAGTACTAGCTTTTGGAGTGCTGATGAAGGAGCAGTGCTCCGAAAGTTAGTGCTTCCAATTAAACCTCTAGGACTATAACCTGGTGTTGGGTGATTTTTAACTTCTTTGAAAATGAGCAGGACAATAGTTTGCGGAAACATTTCAACTGCCCACCCCTGAGCTTACAAGAGCAATGTACTAAGGTGGCCTTGTAAATTATAAATTTGCTTGTACTCCCCTTCACCCTGCACTCCCAGTCCCCAAAACAGAGTATCTAATCTAGGTGGTAGCTGGTTACAGTGGAAAGTTCAGAACTAAATTAGGCTGTTCATATTGAATCTAAACTCTGATTAAACTTTTGGGAGATTCCTGTGAAAGCCATGTATCCTTTCACTCCAGAGTCAGCTATAGGTGTTCTTTCTGAAATGACTCCGCAGATGCTGCTCTCCTGTCACTAAGTAACCCTTAATTTGTATGAGAAGAGTCCTTGACACTGGTTTAGCTTCCTCAGCTCTGAGTGAACAGAACCTCTGACACTCCTATTTCTATCTGTCAGCCAGAGCTTCCTGATTGAACCAGATTAATAGTTCCAAACAGGGAATTCCTATTCTGAGTTCTATCTGGCTGACCTCATTACAATCACGACACTTTTTCCTTCCTAGTAGCTCATCTTGAAATTATGTTTGGATAAAGTTGACCATCCTGTCCATCAAGTGGCACTGGAATACCAAAACAGACAGAAATCTTAGAATCATCATCGAACCCCTAGAGTGTGGAAACAGGCCATTTGGCTCAAGTCCACACCGACCCTCTGAAGAGTATCCCACCCAGATCCATTCCCCTACGCTATTACTTTACATTTCCCCCTGACTAATGCATCTAACCTACACATCCCTGATCACTATGGGCAATTAAGCATGGCCAGTTCACCTAATGTGCACATCTTTGGACTGTGGGTGGAAACCGGAGCACCTGCAAGAAACCCATTTTTCAACCCATTGTTTCTACTTTTCATCCTATAGGAAATACAAACTTAATTGGATGCTCTGTTTTGAGGTGAAGATGTTATGCAACTGTTATGTTGTACATCTTGTCCAAGAGCAACTGTTTTACTATGTGCCTCTTAGATGAATCAGTTGTCTCTCAATGAAATTAACCCTCTACAAATTTTTGTAAACTTGAGTTTTGTGAAATCATCTTTGAACGAAGAGTTCCTATTTATCAATCTGTTGTTCTGGGTCCTCATCACCAACTACTTGGGATTTATGGGTCTTTCATGAAAGGAAAATGAGTGCATTTGATCCTCTCTGTTTTGTATAACAGCCGTGCAGTTCTGAGTTTAAAGCATCGCTCTCAAATTGATCTTTGGATTCAATGGCTGTTTTGAGTATGGCAGGTGCAATGTAGGGGGAATTAGTGCATGGCATGTGTGAACAATCAAGTTAGAAAATATACTGGCGATAGCTATGATGAATAGGGAAATTGATTTTGGTTTCCGAACACACACCATATATTTTTGGATGTTGATGAATTAAACTGGGAATTGTAAAACATTTTGTGTGAGATAGAAGTTGGCAAAGGAATGAATAGCACCATGTATAGATTGAGGATTGATTGTCCACACTCTAGCTTTTAAACAAATTGATCTCTACTCCAGTTCAGCTTGGTTAAGATAAACTGAAATAAATTAATGGCAGTTATTCAGATCCTGGGATCAGTGGTGCTATTGAAATCTTATTCCCCTTTGCCAAATTTACCCAATTCAATAATTTGGCCATTTTTCTTCTCTCTCTGCATATATTCTTCCCTCCTCCTATTTCTCCTTGAAATTTGAACTACATAACACTTTCTTCATCTCTCTCTTCAGATGGAAAGGGCTTGTGAATCGAATCGCTCTGTTGCTCCTACATTTGCTTCTGTTGGAGGTCCTGGCACTTGCAAATCAGATACCGAAGGTAGATCAAAAGAAAGACTTTTTTATATCAGCCTTTCATGACCTTAGGATTTTCAAAAGTGCTTCACAGCTAATTAAGTACTTCGGAAAATATTTGTTGTAGTAATATTGGAAAGTACAGCAGCCTTTTACTTTTACTCTTTGTGGAATGGGATAACGATAGGACAGTTTAGATTATCTGAATCTTCAGAATCAAATGAGTGGTGATTTCCCCATTTGCTTTTTCCTGTTGTGGAATAAGCAGCGACTGCTCAGCAGACTGAAGGCTAAACCTGGAACTTCATTCTGTTTTGATATACACTGCTAATTGAATTCAAAATCAGATACATATTCAAAGTAATCAAATTTCACACAAGGCCTAGTCTAAGTTAGATGATAGATGACAGAGTTTTAATTAGCTTAAGTATATTCAGCATGTGAGATGGGACACCAACCAGTTGAATCTGGAGCACAGATGAGCGCTTTAGTGGCTGAACTGAGGCAGTGGAGGATTCAAGTGATATTAAGGAAGTGAAAGTAGGTGGACTTTGGTACAGAAGTTGAGGTTGAAATTTCAGCTCAGCAACCAATAAGATATAGAGGCTGCAAACATTCCAGATCAGGCCAGAGTTGACACATGGGAGTGGGGGTTCAGTGCTGAGGAGGTCTGCAGAAACTAAAAGTTCAGGAAGAGAGTATTATGGTGGGAGACTGGCTATTAAGTATGCATTCTGACAGTGGAGGTTTTGAGAGGTTGAGATAGAGTAGAGCAGCTTATCATCAATGTGTGAAATCAAGAAACCTCCTCACGCAGAAGACCTGTCAGATGCTTAACTGTATTTACCTGCCAATTATCAGTTTTGCTATTAAGGTAGGGTGTGAATTGTGCTGAAGATCAGTAATCTTTGTCAGTGGAGATGCCAACTTCACCATTAACTGTGTTAATTTAAGACTAAAATGTGATGTAAAAAATGAACTTATTGTGGTATACGTCTATGTCATGACCCATGCTGGCCTCTTGAAGCTAATATTGTAAAAACCTCTCTTTAGATCTAAGAATGCAAACACCACATAGAGTGTTACAACCATCTAACTATCAATTCAGCAGTACACTGGCTCTATCATCTCAAAACGTACGGCATCCAAGAAATATGCATGCTCCCCCTTCAAGTACGGTAAGTAAGTTTGCACTCAAATTGATGGTTTGCATGTTGGATTCTTGGATTTTCTTTTGAGTATCAATGATCAAAAAGCCATATATTGGCACAATAAGTTAGTACCTGGAAAGGTTCATGAAAAGGAAATCAGACCTGACAAACTTATTAGAGTTAGAGTTCTTTGAGGAGGTAACAAGTAGGATAAATAAAGGGGATAGATAAAGTAGCTATGATATAGTTGGATTTTCAGAAGGCATCCA
The DNA here is from genome assembly GCF_020745735.1 of Hemiscyllium ocellatum. Taxonomy (NCBI): domain Eukaryota; kingdom Metazoa; phylum Chordata; class Chondrichthyes; order Orectolobiformes; family Hemiscylliidae; genus Hemiscyllium; species Hemiscyllium ocellatum. The sequence continues at coordinate 13,605,758 of NC_083453.1, read as the reverse complement.
ATATGCACAGAAGGCTACTTAATAAGACAAGAGCCCGGGGTGTTGGGGGTCATATATCCCCATGGTTAGGAGATTGGTTAACTAATAAAAGACAGAGTTGGGTAAAGGATTTTCAGAATGGCAACCTGTAACTACTGGTGTGCCACAAGGATCAGCACTGGGGCCACAATTATTTCCAATCTATATTAATGACATGGATGACATAAGAGAAGGTACCATTGCCACGTTTGAAGATAATGCAAAAATACGCGGAAACGCAAGTGACGAGGACAACATTGTCTCCAAAGGGTTTAGACAGGTTGAGTGAGTGGGTGAAAAGATTGAATATAATGTGGGAAGATGTGAAGTTGTGCACTTTGTCAGAAAGAATAAAGAGCTGAATATTATTTAAGTAGAAAAAGAGTGCAGAAAAATGCGCTGGAGAGGAATTTGGGAGTCCTGATGTATGAATCGCAAAAAGCTAGCATCCAAGTTCAGTGGGTAATGAGGATGACAAATGCACTGTTGGCCTTTCTTTCAAAGAGAATGGAGTATAAAACAAAGGAGGTCTTGCTAAAATTAAAAAAGGCAGAGTCAAATGTTGTGGGAGAGCCTTGAACGAGAGTGCTAAGTAAGGGATTGCCCACTTAAGACCCAAGATGTGGAGGAATTTTGTCTCTGTGGATAGTGGATCTGTGGAATTCTTTACTATAGAGGGTTGTAGAAGCTGGATTATTAAGTATATTCAAGACTAAGATGGACAGTTTTTTTTAAATCAGTTAGGGAATCAAGGGTTGTGGGGATAAGGCAGGAAAGTGGCATTGAGGGTTATCAGATCAGCCATGATCAAATTGAATGGTGGAGCAGACTCAATGGGTGAATAGCCTCCTTCTGGTCCTACATCTTTATGATCTTATAAGAACATAAGTATTAGGAGCAGGAGGAGACAATTCAGCCCCTCAAGCCTGTTTGTTTCAGTCCCAGGGTCCACTATACTATGGGATAATGAATTCCACAGATTTCATAGAATTGTAAATTTTTACAGTGTAGGAAAAGTCCATTTGACCCATCATGTCTGTACAAGTTCCTAAAAGAGCTACCCAGCTCAATTTCCATAGCCCTCTTATGATCACTTTCAAAAATATATTCAGCTCTCGTTTGAATCCTCCCATGGAAACAGTCTCTCAGGCAGCACATTCCAAATCCTAACAACCAAGTAAAGAAGTTTTTCCTCGCCTCACTCCTTGCTCTCTTGCTGACAATCTTGAAATTGTGACCCTTAGTTTCTGGTATACCAACTAGTGGAAAGAGAATATCCTTCTTTACCCTGTCAAATCATTCAGAATTTTGAACACCTCAATAAGGTCACCTCTTAATCTTCTCTTCTCCAAGGAGAATAAACCCAAGTTCCTTGTATCTAAAATCCCTCATTCCTGGTATCATTCTAGGGCGGCACGGTGGCACAGTGGTTAGCACTGCTGCCTCACAGCACCAGGGACCTGGGTTCAATTCCCGCCTCAGGCGACTGACTGACTGTGTGGAGTTTGCACATTCTCCCCGTGTCTGCGTGGGTTTCCTCCGGGTGCTCCGGTTTCCTCCCACAGTCCCAAGATGTGCGGGTCAGGTGAATTGGCCATGCTAAATTGCCCGTAGTGTTAGGTAAGGGGTATATGTAGGGGTATGGGTGGGTTGCGCTTTGGCGGGTCGGTGTGGACTTGTTGGGCCGAAGGGCCTGTTTCCACACTGTAAGTAATCTAATCTAATCTAAATCTCCTTTTATCTCTCTCCATGGCTTAAAATAAGGTGTCCAAAACTGAACACAGTACTTCAAATGTAGTCTGACCAATGATTTGTAAATGTGTAGCATCACCTCCTTGCTTTAATACCCTATGCCTCTATTTATTTATAAACCCAAGGCTCCCATGTGCCTTTTTAACATTTACGACCCTTTTGAGAAAAGTAATTTCTCCTCATCTCTTTTAAATCTGCCATCTCTTTGCCTAAAACTGACACCTCCTCATTCTATATTTCCCCATAAAGGAAAACCTCCACTCTCCATCTACTTTGTCAATCCCCTTTAGCATCTTGTATACCTCTAAACTCTAGTGAGTATAGGCCAAAACTGCACAATCTCTCCTCTCAAAACAAGCTTTTCATCTGTGAACTGCCTCCAATGCAATTATATCCTTCCTCATGTAAGGGGACAAAGCTGTCCACAGTACTCCAGATGCAGTCTCACCAATCCCTTGTACAGTTGCAGCAACGCTTCCCTATTTTTATACTCCATTCTTTTAGCAATGAATGCCAAAATTTCATTTTCCCTCCTCCATTACCTGCTGTTCTGCAGACAAGCTTTCTGTGATTCATGCACAAGGTCACCCAGATCCCTCTGACCTGAAGCACTCTGGAGTTTCTCTCCATTTATATGATTCCAACCAAAAAGGATAACCTCAAACCACATTAATCTCCATTTGCCAAATAGTGAACCATTCATCTAACGTAACCTATTCATATTCATTTGTAAATTTGTTTTTCTTCATTGCAACTGACTTTCTCACCAATTTGAGTGTCATCTGCAAATCTGGTGATAGTACATTCTATTTCTGCATACAAATCATGAATATAGATTGTAAATAGTTGGGGCCCTGAGGACTGAACTTTGTTGTATCCCACTAGTTACAGCTCGCCAACCAGAAAAAGATCCATTTATTTTAACTCTGTTCTGTTGGTTAGCCAATCCTTTATCCAAATAAATTGGAAAGTTTGTATGGTAAACTCATTCAGTCTTGAATTTATTTGTTTTCCTTCTCCAATTTACTTCGCCTTTTGCCATCACCCATTGTGTTGTTCAAGCATTTTTCTTTTCAGTTTTGTATTGGGGGAGGGGTAGGTACGGGAGGTCCTATTTCAGCCATACCCAGTCATTTTTATTCCTTTCTATTCAGAGTGTCTGAGTGCTGTGGTGAGCTGAGTATCAGCTCACTCAGCACAGACAAACATTCGTGTGGTACCAATCCCAAACAAGGATGACTAGTCTGTTGATAGCTGCAGTCTGGTATTGCATATTTCACATATTGCATACCCACATTTAGATGAGGTAGTGGAAAAGTGTACAACAATACACCAGCATGAGTTGCCACCCTTGCAAGAAAGAGCTTGAGTACAATATTGGAATTTGCTCAAAATAGAATAGGAAGTTGTGTTCAAATGCTGTATACTGTCTAATACTCTGTCATTTATTTGTGTTAAGATGAGTACAAATTTCTCTTGAACACTGCACAAATTGTTTAGTTGAATTGCATTTACAACATAATTGTAGATTCAGTTTAAAACCAGTTTAATGGAATAAAGTTGCATAAAATAGTATTCTAAAATATTACATGCTCAATTGCTGCCACCTAACATGAACATTTAGTGACAATGTGGGCTCAGCAATTTAATGAAGAACTTGAACATTGAATTATCATTTAGAGGTTCAAGAGCAGTTCATTACTGGTTAAAAATTCATCTTCACATTTGATGAAAAACAAACAAGGCTAGTTTGACTTCAAAAAGAGTCATTAGATGTGTTCCTGTTGCTGCTACTGATCTTAATATATTCTTTAAAAATTCCCACAAACTTGTTCAATTTGTAGAGTCCCTTCTCCAGTATGCATGTGTTATTCAGAAATTTGGTTTAGACTCTTGTTAATCTAACTTTATTCATTCTGACAGGTTGCAACTTCTAAACCTGTGAATTGGTCAAATCATCACTCTCTTAAGGGCAAGACAAATGGACAGAGTGTCTCAGACCATACAAAGGATGGTGAATATCTGCCAATGGTGGGTGAAGGATAGTGAGGTTTTGTGTTATGTAACACGTCACAACTGTTTCTGTTGATGAAATTGGTAAACTATTTGTTCCGAGACTATTTAATGTACAAGTTCTTGACTATACAGGAGTATATGTCACTGGAGTGTTGAAAATCTGTCTTAAAAATTACCTTTTTGGCCAAGCTGTCCGTTACCTGTTAGAACATTGTGGCTTGGATCCTCTAAAGTGCCCCCAAAAGTTATTCTCCCTTAAATTTGTCATTTGAACATACAAACATCCAAATCAGGAGCTGAACTAAGCCATTTTGTCATTGAGCCTGCTCCACTGTTCAAAACGTTGATGGCTGATCTGTTTGTGTTTCAAATTCCACATTCTTATCTAACCCTGATAACCTTACATTTTTAATTAGGAAATGCAGTCAATTTACCCCAATGACCTGCCTATACCACCTTCTGAAGCAGTATGTTCCAAAGTGTCACAACCCTCAGCAAATTTTGCTTCCGTCACCAAGTCACCCTTTATTTACACGTGGAGAGTCCTTCATACTGGCCCAGCTCCCTCAGAGCCAGCTCTCAGAGTGAGCAGAACCCTTGACCCCCCCCCCCCCTGTTTATCTGTCAGCCAGGACTCCCTAATTGAACCAGATTTACAGCCCCAATCAGGGAACTCGTATTCTGTGAGGTTCATCTGGCTGACCTTGTTACAGTCACCACACAGTGCTTTTGTTCCCTTCATCTCAGTCATTGACATAAATTGTAAGAAGTCGAGGCCCCATCACAAACCCCTTCATTACATCCTACCAATCAGTAAAGGACCCATGTATGATTAGACTCAGTTTTGTGGCTGGCAGAAATATCTATCCATGCGAGTATGTTACACCCTAGCATCATTTGATTCCAATTTGTGTAATTACATTTTAACCATTAATATCTTGTCAATGTCTTCTGGAGTCCAAGCACAGTAAGTCTACAGGCTTCCCTTTATCCACAGCACATGTTACTCCTTCAAAGAATTCTGATAAATTGGTTAAATATGCATTTCCTTTCAGAAAATACTTAAACTCAAGGTAATCAGGAAGACTAAGTGTGCAGATATAATCTTTTTACTGATCCATTCTTAACACCTTTGCCACAACAGACATCAAGCTAACTGGCTTATAGTTTCCTGTTTTTTTTAAATTAGATTAGATTCCCTACAGTATGGAGGCCCTTTGGCCCAACAAGTCCACACCAACCCTCCAAAGAGTAACCCACCTAGATATGCCTACCTCCCTTAATAGAATTACATTTTGCTACTTTCTAGTCCAATGGAACCTTTCCAGAATCTTGGGAATTTTTGAAAATTAACACCAACATATCTACTACTTCATTCTAGGTTCATTTAAAAAAACGTAGCAAATGAAGTCGATTGGGACATAGGGACTTGTCAGTATCCAGCTCCGTCAGTTTACTCAGTCTCCCTTCCCTGGTGATTTGAAATTTCACCAAGTTCCTCTCTTCCTTATACCTCCTGATTTACAGCTATTACTGAAATGATTTTTATATCCTCCTACAGTGAAGATAAAACCAGAACATTTGTTCATTCTACACCATTTCCTTCTTATCTACTCTTAAGACTATACGACGCTGGAGCAGAGGTAGGAGTCTGCTTTACCATTCACTGAGGTGATGGCTGCTCTGATAATCCTCCACTCCACTTCCCTGCCTTAATCCATAACCCTCGGTTCTCTTACTGATTTAAAAATCTGTTTGTCTTAGCCTTGAATTTACTTAATCACCCAACCTCGACATCCCTCTGCAGTAAAGAATTCCACAGATTCACTATCCTCAGAGAGAGGACATTCCTCCTCATCTCGGTCTTAAATGGGTGATCAATTATTCTGAGATGATGCCCTTTGGTTCTAGACTCTCCCACAAGGGGAAACAACCTGGCTGCATCTATTCTGTCAAGCCCCCTAAGAATCCACCAAGGACATGCAGGTCCTTGGACTCCTCCATCGCCAGACCATAGCCACATGACGGCTGGAGGAAGAGCGCCTCATCTTCTCCCTAGGAACCCTCCAACCACAAGGGATGAACTCAGATTTCTCCAGTTTCCTCATTTGCTCACCCCCCCCAAAACCCCCTCTGCTGCACCTTTCTGCAGTCTTTCTCAATTTAAGTAACATTTTGTTCAAATGAAGGTGCAGCACAGAGGGACCTATTTGCTTGTGTGCACAAAACACAACACATTAGCATTCAGGTGATGCAAGCAATTAAGAAGGCAAATGATACATTGACCTTTATTATTAGTAGATTGGAGTTTAAAATCGGGGAAGTCTTGTTACAGCAGTAGAGAATTGGTGAAGCTGCATCTGGAGTACTATATACAGTTTCAGTCCCCTGATTTCACAATGGATGTACTGGCATTAGAGATAGTTTTACAAACTGATTCACGAAGCCAATTCCTGGGATGAATGAGTTGGCTTGTCAAGAATGGCTAAACCCACTTTGTTTTGAAATTCATTTGTGAGACATGGGTGCTGCTGACTGGCCAGCATTTAATGCACGACCCTAGTTGCCCTTTAGAAGGTGGTGGTGAGCTGCTGCCTTGAATCGCCACAGTGCACATGCTGTGTGGTAGAACCACACTGCCTTCGGGAAGGGAATTCCAGGATTTTGACCCAGCAGCATTGAAGGTGATATATCGATGTCAGGATGGTGAGTGGCTTGGGAGGAAACTTGCAGGTGATGGTGATGGTGTTCCCATATATCGGCTGCCCTTGCTTGTCCTTCTGATGGAAGGGGTTGTGGGTTTGAAAGGTGCTGTCTGAGGATCGTTGGTTAATTCCTGCAGTGCATTTTGTAGGTAGTACATACTTGCTGCTCGAGAGCGTTGATGGTGGAGGGAGTGGATGCTCAGGGATGTTGTGCCAATCAAGTGGGCTGCTGTGTCCTGGATGGTGTCAAGCTTCTTAAGTGTTGTTGGAGCTGCACTCATCCAGGCAAGTGGGGAGTATTCCATCACACTCCTGACTTGTGCCTTGTAGATGGTGGGCAGGCTCTGGGGAGTCAAAAGGCGGGTTAGGAGTTTCTGACCTGCTCTTGTAGCCATTGTGTTCATGTGGCAAGTCCAGTTGAGTTTCTGATCAATGGAAACCCCCCCCCCTGGACATTGATAGTGGGAGATCCAGTGATGGTAACACCATTGAGTGTCAAGGGGCAGTGGTTAAGTAGTCTGTTATTAGTGATGGTCACTTGCTGGCGTTTGTGTGGCGCGAATGTTAATTGCCACTTGTCAACCCAAGCCTGGAGATAAAGTAAGGCAAAAATATAGCCCAGGGATACTGGGATAACCCACCTGCTCTCCTTCAAAATAGTGTCATATTTTATATCCATTTGAGAGGAAAATGGAATGGAACATTAGTTTGAATTTCCCATTTGAAAGTAAAAGCCCTCAACATGATGTTGTGGCCATAATGGAGATGTGGGTTTCACAGGGGCAGGAATGGTTGCTAGATGTTCCAGGGTTTAGAATGTTTAAAAAGAATAGGGAGGTTGGAAAAAGAGGAGGAGGTGTAGCATTGCTAATTAGAAAATGCATCACAGTTACAGAAACAAAGGTTGTCGAGGAAGGTTTGTCTATTGAGTCAGTATGGGTGGAAGTTAAGAACAGCAAAGCAGCAGCCATCTCTTTGGGGGTTTTCTACAGATCCTCGAATAGCAGTAGAGAGATTGAAGAACTCATAGGCCAGCAGATTTTGGAAAAGTGCAGATGTAGCAGGGTTGTTGTTATGGGTGGCTTCAACTTTTCCAATATTGATTGGAACCTCCTTAGTGCAGATGGTTTGGATGGAGCCGTTTTTGTCAGGTGAGTTCAGGATGGTTTCTTTCCTCAGTATGTAGACAGGCCAATGAGGGGAGAGGCCATTTTGGATTTGGTGCTCTGCAATGAGCCAGGACAGGTGTCAGATCTCGCGGTGAAAGAACACTTTTTTTTGCTAACAGTGACCATAACTGCCTGACATTTACCATAGCCATGGAGAGCAGTTACCATGGGAAGATATTTAATTGGGGAAAAGGAAACTGTGATGCTATTGGAGTTGTGAAATACAGATTGGGAGCAATTGTTCCACAGAAAGGGCACAACAGACATCTGGAGACTGTTTAAGGAGCAGTTGTTGTGAGTGATGCACAGATTTATTTCTCTGAGACAGGTAAGATTAAGGAGCCTTGGATGATGAGAACAGAGGAGTTTCTCGTCAAAAGGAAGAAGTCAGCTTACATAAGGTAGAGGAAGCAAAGATCTAGCACAGCTTTAGAGGATTACAGGCTTACTAGAAAGTAGCTCAGAAATGGACCCAGGAAGGGGCACAAAAAAGGCTTGGTAGGAAGGATTAGGGAGAATCCAAAGGCATTATACTCATAGGTGAGGAATAAGCGAATGATGAGGGAGAAGGTAGGGCCGGTCAGGGATAGCGTAGGGAACTTGTGCATGGAGTCTGAGCAGATAGGGGAAGCCCTTAAATGAGTTTTTGCTTGGGTTTTCACTCAGGAAAGGGACCTTGTTGTGAATGAGAACTTTGAGGAGCTGGGAAATAGGCTTGAACAGATCACGATTGATGAAGTTGATGTGCTGGAAATTTTGGCAAACATTAAGATTGTTGTGGTTCTGTTCGCCGAGCTGGGAGTTTTTGTTGCAAACGTTTCGTCCCCTTTCTTGGTGACATCCTCAGTGCTTGGGAGCCTCCTGTGAAGCACTTCTGTGATGTTTCCTCCGGCATTTATACTGGTTTGAATCTGCCGCTTCCGGTTGTCAGTTGCTGTCCGCTGCAGTGGTCGGTATATAGGGTCTAGGTCGATGTGTTTGTTGATAGAATCTGTGGATGAGTGCCATGCCTCTAGGAATTCCCTGGCTGTTCTCTGTTTGGCTTGCCCTATAATAGTAGTGTTGTCCCAGTCGAATTCATGTTGTTTGTCATCTGCGTGTGTGGCTACTAAGGATAGCTGGTCGTGTCGTTTTGTGGCTAGTTGGTGTTCATGGATGCGGGTTGTTAGCTGTCTTCCTGTTTGTCCTATGTAGTGTTTTGTGCAGTCCTTGCATGGGCACCCGAGCTACAAATCTTCTCCCAAACTTTAAACATTAAGATTGATAAGCCCCCAGGGCCAGACCAGATTTATCCTAGGTTGTTCTGGGAAGTGAGAAAGGAGGTTACTAAGCCACTGGCGAAGATCTTTGCTTCCTCACTCTCCACGGGAGGTGAATGTTGTTCCTTTGTTCAAGAAGGCTAATGGGGAAATCCCTGGCAATTACAGACCAGTCAGTCTTAAGTCTGATGAAGGGCTTTTGCCCGAAACATTGATTTTCCTGCTCCTCAGATGCTGCCTGACCTGCTGTGCTTTTCCAGCACCACTCTAATCATGTTGGCATAAGCAGGGATGATGTGTTGGGTATGCTATAGATTATTAAGGTGGACAAATCCCCAGGACCGGATGGGATCTATCCCAGGTTGCTGAGGGAGGCGAGAGATGAAATAGCTGGGGCCCCAACAGATATCTTTGTGGCATCCTTAAATACAAGTGAGGTGCCGGAGAACTGGAAGGTTGCTTATGTTGTCCCCCTGTACAAGAAGGGTAGTAGGGTAACTACAGCCCAGTGAGCCTGACGTCGGTGGTGGGGAAGTTGCTGGAGAGGGTACTGATGGATAGGATCTATTTATATTTAGAAAAGAATTAGCTTATCAGTGATAGGCAACATAGTTTTGTGCGGGGTAGATCGTGCCTTACCAACTTAATAGAGTTCTTCGAGGAAGTGACTAAGTTGTTAGATGAAGAAAGGGCTGTTGATGTCATATACATAGACTTTAGTCAGGCGTTTGATAAGGTTCCCCATTGTAGACTAGTGGAGAAAGTGAAGTCACATAGTGTGCAGGGTGTTCTAGCTCGGTGGATAAAGAACTGGTTGAGCAACAGGAGACAGAGAGTAGTAGTTGAAGGGAGTTTCTCGAAATGGAGAAAGGTGACCAGTGGTGTTCCACAGGGGTCAGTATTGGGCCACTGTTGTTTGTAATATACATAAATGATCTATGTTGGTATGATCAGTATTGGGCCACTGTTGTTTGTAATATACATAAATGATCTATGTTGGTATGATCAGCAAGTTTGCAGATGACACAAAGATTGGTGGAGTAGCAGAAAGCATAAGGGACTGTCTGAGAATACAGGAGGATATAGATAGACTGGAGAGTTGGACAGAAAAGTGGCAGATGGCTTTCAATCCAAACAAATGTGAGGTGATGCATTTAGGCAAGTCTAATTCTAGAGTGATTTATACAATGAACGGAAGAGCCTTGGGAAAAGTTGATGGGCAGAGAGATCTGGGAGTGCAGGTCCATTGAAGGTGGATAGAGTGGTCAAGAGGGCATATAGTATGCTTGCCTTCACTGGACTGGGTATTGAGTATAAGAGCTGGCAAGTCATGTTAACACAGTACAAGACATTAGTTCAGCCGCATTTAGAATACTGTGTACAGTTCTGGTCGCCACATTACCAAAAGAATGTGGATGCTTTGGAGAGGGTGCAGCGAAGGTTTACAAGGATGGTGCCTGGTTTGGAAGGTGCTAGCTATGAAGAGAGGTTGAGTAGGTTAGGTTTATTTTCACTTGAAAAAAGGAGATTGAGGGGGGGACCTGATTGAGGTTTACAAAATCATGAAGGGTATAGACGGTGGATAGAGACCAGCTTTTTCCCAGGGTGAAGGATTCAATAACAAGAGGTCACACTTTCAAGGTGAGAGGTGGCAAGTTTAAGGGGAATACATGCGGCAAGTACTTCACACACAGAGGGTGGTGGGCAGTTGGAACACGTTGCCAGCAGAGGTGGTAGAGACAGGCACGGTAGATTCATTTAAGATGCGTCTGGATAAATGCATGAGTAGGTGGGGAGCAGAGGGATACAAATGCTTAGGAATTGACCAACAGGTTTAGACAGTACTTTTGGATCAGCTCAGGCTTGGAGGGCCGAAGGGCTTGATCTGCACTGTAAATTTTCTTTGTTCTTTGAATCTAATCTCCAGCATCTACAGTACCGACTTTTGCCAACATTTAAATGACTGCTGGACATGCGCATGAACAGCAGTAAATTGAGGGGTGGGTAGGTTAGGTAATTTTATTTTAGATTAGGAATAATCCTCGGCACAACGTTGTGGGCTGAAGGGCCTGTTCTGTGCTGCACTTTTCTATGTTCTAAGTTCGAACAGTGTAGCGCTCGCTCAGCACTGCACTGGAGGGTTAGCATAGATTTTTGTACTTAAGCCCTGGAGTGGAACTTGACCCCAGAATATGCTCACTCAGACAAGAATGTTACCTGGTGACTCTGACTGCCAGTATTCTTCCAAAGTTTGTCATTGGAAGGTGCACTCTGTCAGATCACCACCAATATTTCTCAATTCTCTACTGTAAAAATTAAGTTACATTTTACAACGTATCAAAATGAAGACGTGATGAGATTTTGCACTGAGTTTATGTAATGGACGTCTCACATTCTCTCTTTTAGGATCAGATAGTACTTCGTCTGTTTAATGATTCAGAAGAACCAAATGAAGTAGAGAAGGCAACAGAAACCCCAAGCTTAAAGGAAGAATTGCAAAGACCAAAGACTAATCAGGCTCCAAGCCTAGTTGATCTCAAGCTAGTAAAGCTAAAGGTACAGGAACCACAGCATTTAATAGTTGAGCTTTATGCACTAGTTACAAAACAGCATATTTTGTTGACATTGTATCACTTGTAAAGCCTTGCTTTGTTCACAGACTGATTAATTTCCTTTTCTTCTGCCAATGTTTTTCTTTTATATGGGAGTTGGTGAAAGAGAAAAAAAAAGGGGTAACTTTGCTGTTTTCCCCCCTCTTCTCCATAACTCTTATTTTAAAAAAGAGCTGTAAACTAATAAATTAATTACACTAATTGCATTTATGGTTTTCTCACTATAAGATTCTAAAACTAATGGGACTGTTCTTATCTTTTTTTTTCAAGTGTTGTCTTTGTTTTAGTTTCTTGTGTTAAATTGTTCTTTTCTGCCTGCTGACTCCTGGCTAAAAGAACAGACAGAAAAGCTGCTCAAATCTTTGCCAAGACATCTGTTCTCTACACCCTACAATGGCATGGCTAAGCATTCACTGTGAATACAGCTTATTATGTCATCCATGATTTGAGTGGAGTGCTGTATCATTAATAAGTTACATTTTCTCCAGGTTCTTGAGCTGTTGTAACTTTTGTTTTACAGAACATTGAACTTCTTTCACAACAACTTCAGAAGGAGTTGCAAGAGGTAAAGGTGATTGAGGAGACGCTCACAGAAAGCAGCTGTGAGGAAAATGTACCTGCCTTCCCAGAAGAACATCCCAATTTGTCTGGTGCTGTCTTGAAGAATAGAACAGTTGTTACAGCCTCAAAGCAGCAGGATGCTGAAGAATATATTATTTCTTCCCAAAGTACACCTCTAACTTCCATTCCAACACGTAAGCTTATAGACTGGTCACGACAGACTAACAGTGTTTCTGGAGCAGCAAATTGTCTTCCTACCATGGACCACCAATCTGAGATATTGCTCCCTTCTGCTAAGCTGGCTTTGAATGTGATGGACACATTGCCCACGTCCATTTCCCATAGATCTTCATACTTGCACACAACGGCCCAAGGGTCGAAATTCCAATCCCCTTTTCTCAGTGGAAGCAGAGGTAAGGTGTGTGTGTGTGTTGTGTGTGTTGTGTGTGTGTCTTTTATAGTGAAAGGACTGGCCATGTTGCAGCTGTACAATTCTGGTCTTCCTATCGGAAAGTTGTTGTGAAACTTGAAAGGGTTCAGAAAAAATTTACAAGGATGTTGCCAGGATTAGAGGATCTGAGCTACAGGGAGAGGCTGAACCGGCTGGGGCTGTTTTCCCTGGAGCATCGGAGACTGAGGGGTGACCTTATAGAGGTTTACAAAATTATGAGGACCATGGATAGGATAAATAGACAAAGTCTTTTCCCTGGGGTCGGGAAGTTCAGAACTAGAAGGCATAGGTTTAGGGTGAGAGGGGAAAGATATAAAAGAGACCTAAGGGGCAACCTTTTCACGCAGAGGGTGGTATGTGTATGGAATGAGCTGCTAGAGGATGTGGTGGAGGCTGGTACAATTGCAACATTTAAGAGGCATTTGGATGGGTATATGAATAGGAAGGGTTTGGAAGGATATGGGCCGGGTGCTGGCTGGGGGGACTAGATTGGGTTGGGATATCTGGTCGGCATGGATGGGTTGGACCAAAGGGTTTCCATGCTGTACATCTCTATGACTCTATGACTGCTGTCTTTCACCTCAGTGAGGTGACAATGATCTAGCTCAGCAACTGAGCGTCCATGCAAGTGGGGAATATTCTACCACACTGATTTGTTCCTTCCAGTTGATGGGCAGGCTTTGAAGAGTCAACGGGTGAGTTAGTCTCTGCAGTATTCCTATCTTCCGACCTGCTCTTAAGACCATAAGACATAGGAGTGGAAGTAAGGCCATTCGGCCCATCGAGACCACTCCGCCATTCAATCATGGCTGATGGGCATTTCAACTCCACTTACCAGCATTCTCCCCGTAGCCCTTAAATTCTTGATGTCACAAGGAATTATCAATCTAAATACTTGCAGCCACAGTATTTGTGTAGCTGGTCCAGTTCAGTTTTTGATCAATGGTAATCACCCAGGATGTTGAAGTTACAGAATTCAGTTATGGTAATGCTATTGAATATCGTGAGCAGATGACTAGATTTTCTCTCGATGGAATTGGTCTTTGTGAAAAAATGTTACTTGCCACTTATCAGCTTGATGATGTTCAAGTTTTGCTGCATGTAGGTGCAGACTGCTCCGATAGCTGAGGAATCAGGAATGGTACAAACATTGCATTATCATTAGTGAACATCCTCACTTCTGACCTTATGGTGAAGGGAAGGTCATTAATGGAGCAGCTAAAGATGGTTGAGATAAAAAAAAACTGTGCAAACCTCCTGCAGCGATGTCCTGGAGTTGAGATAGCTGAACTACAACAACCACACCCATCTTCCTCTAAGCTAGGTATGACTCCATCCAGTGGAGAATGTTCCCCCGATTCCTATTCACTCTATTTTGCTAGGGCTCCTTCATGCCATACTTGCTTAAATGCAGCCTTGATGTCAATTTTGAAACACCTGGGAATCACTGGCCCAAGACCATCCTGAGTGGAGGAGGAGCATCTGGGAAGGCATCAAGCACCTCAAGACTTGTCATTGGAGAAAAAATGGAAGCCAGACGAAAACAGCAAAAGAATCACACTGCCACACCAATGTCCCACCCACCCCCTTCCCGCAACTACCACCTGCCCCAAGTGTAACAGAACCTGCAGAAGCCCCATCGATCTGTCCAGCCGCCCACGGACTGGCCCTGACAGTGGAAGAGCCATCCTCATCTGTGACGAACCACCAGTGATGATGACTTGCTCAAAAGCAACCTTGATGTCAAGGACTCTCACTCTCCCCTCTGGAATTCAGCTCTTTTGTCCATGTTTGAACCAAGGCTGTAATGAGGTCAGGAGCTGAGTGACCCCGGTGAAACCCAAACTGGGCGTCACTGAGCAGGTTATTGCTGAGCAGGTGCTACTTGATGGCACTGTTGATGACTCCTTCCATCACTTTACTGATGATTGAGAGCCAACTAATGGGGCAATAATTGGTGAGTTTGAATTATCGTCATTTTTTTTGTACACCAGTCATACCTGGGCAATTTTCCACATTGTCAGGTAAATGCAAATAGCTGGAAGGGCTTGGCTATGGGTACAGCAAGTTCTGGAGCACAAGTCTTTAGTACTATTGCCAGAAAGTTCTGAAGGTCAATAAGCTTTTCAGTATCCAGTGTCACCAAACGTTTCTTGATATCACACAGAGTGAATTGAGTTGGCTGAAGACTGGTATCTGTGATGCTGGGGACCTGTGGAGGAGTACAGATGGATTATCAGCTCTACTTCTGGCTGAAGATTGCTGTGAATGCTTCAGCCTTATCTTTCACACTGATGTGCTGGGCTCTTCCATCATTAAGGATGGGGATACTTGTGGAGCCTCCTCCTCCAGTGAGTTGTTTAATTGTCCACAACCATTCCCAACTGGATGTGGCAGGACTGTAGAGCATAGATCATAGAGTCATAGAGATGTACAGCACAGAAACAGGCCCCTTGGTCCAACTCATCTATGCCAACCAGATATCCTAAAATAATCTAGTCCCATTTGCTGGCACTTGGTCCATATCCCTCTAACCCTTCGCATTCAAATACCCATCCAGATGCCTTTTAAATGTTGTAATTGTATCAGCCTCCACCACTTCCTCTGGCAGCACGTTCCATACACGTACCACCCTCTGTGTGAAAAAGTTGCCCCTTAGGTCTCTTTTATATCTTTCCCCTCTCACTCTACACCTCTGCCCTCTCATTCTGGACTCCCCACCCCAGGGAAGAGACTTTGTCTATTTATCCTATCCATGCCCCTTATGATTTTATAAACCTCTATAAGGTCACCCCTCAGCCTCCAACGCTCCAGGGAAAATAGCCCCAGCCTATTCGGCCTCTCCCTGTAGCTCAAACCCTCCAACCCTGGTAACATCCTTGTAAATCTTTTTTGAACCCTGTCAAGTTTTACAACATCCTTCCAATAGGAGGGAGACCAGAATTGCACACAATATTCCAAATGTGGCCTAACCAATGTCCTGTATAGCTGCAACATGACCTCCCAACTCCTATACTTTATGCTTTGACCAATAAAGGCAAGTGTACCGAATGCTGTCTTCACCATCCTGTCTTACTGTGACTCCATCTTCAAGGGACTATGAACCTGCACTCCAAGGTCTCTTTGTTCAGCAACACTCCCCAGGATGTTACCATGAAGTGTATAAGTCTTGCCCTGATTTGCCTTTCCAAAATGCAGCACCTCATATTTATCTAAATTAAACTCTATCTGCCACTCCTCAGCCCTTTGGCCCATCTGATCAAGATCCCATTGTACTCTGAGGTAACCACCTCAGGTGTCCACTACACCTCCAATCTTGGTGTCATCTGTAAACTTCCTAACTATAACTCCCATGTTCACATCCAAATCATTTATATAAATGACGAAAAGCAGTGGACCCAGCAAGTGTCCTTGTGGCACATCACTGGTCACAGGCCTCCAGTCTGAAAAGCAATCCTCCACCACCACCTCTGTCTTCTACCTTCGAGCCAGTTCTGTATCCAAATAGCTAGTTCGTGTGATCTAACTTTGCTAACCAGTCTTTGGTCCATTTGTGTGGGCTCGCTTAGTTCTATCACTTGCTACTTATGCTGTTTGGCATGCAAGTAGTCCTGTTTGGTAGCGTCACTAGGTTGACGCCTATTGTTTAGGTATGCCTGGTGCTTCTTTTGGCATGCCCTCCTGAACTTAATGATAGTGGTTGAGTGGGGGATATGCTGGGCCATGAAGTTGCAGATTGTGTTCAACTGCTGTTGATGGCCCACAGCGCCTCCATGGATGCCCAATCTTGAGTTGCCAAATCTCTTCAATGTCTGTCCCATTTAGCACAGTGATAGTGCCACATAACACGATGGAGATTATTCTCAATGTGAAGGCAAGACTTCATTTCCACAAGGATTGAATTGTCACTCTCCATATCATGAACAGATGTATTTGTGGCAGGCAGATTTGGTGAGGTCAAGTATGTTTTTCCTTGTTTGTTCCCTCAACATCTGCCGCCGACCCAGTGTAGCATCGATGTTTTTTGGAACCTGACCAGCTTGATCGGTAGTACTGCTGCCGAACCACTCTTGATGATGGATACTGAAGACCTCACCTAGAGTACATTTTGTGCCTTGCCACTCTCGGTGCTTTCTCCAAAAGAAAATAAAAACATTAGAAAAGATACTGAAATGGATCATGTTGTAATATCCAATACTTCGAGCATTTACAGTGTCCAGTTTAGAGTCAAGCACTTGGATCCTATCTCATTTGATTCTATTCCATAATTAGTCTCTGAGCTAAAATAAAAGTTCCTCTAGGTGTCCAGAATTATTAAAAATATTCACATCAGGTACAAAAGCAGTAATTTTTTTTTAAAGATTTGCATTTGTGTAGCACTTCAACATCTCAAAATGCTTCTCATTCAAAAAATGTTTGCTCTTGAAAAACATTGCTGTTGGTAACCATAGCAGTCATTTTTGAACAAAGTAAGATGCTATGAATAGCATTAAGATGAATGGCCAGCTGTGCTGTTCAACTGGAGCTGGTTGAGGATGAAATTATGGCCAGGTTATTTAATGGATCTTTAACCTCTACCCAAACAGGCAGATGGACCCTTAGCTTAACATTTCATTTTTCACTGTTCCTCCAGCTGTCTCAATACAGCATTGAATACAGCAGCCAAGGTTGAGTCCTAGACCGATATTTGACCTCACAATATGCTGGCTTACAAATGTTATCAATCGAGCAAGGCTGCTCATTGATCAATTAATAACTAATCCAGTTTGATCCCACTTTTTATTATATTCATGAGTTGTAAAATCTGTTCATGGGTTCAAATTAGAAATAATCTCCCTACCCCCCAAATCACTAACAAACAGTTGATTGTGGATTTTTTTTTGGAAAATTAATTGAGCACCAATAGAGTTGCACTGAACTTTCAAAACTATCTGTTTTGACTTTCAGACAGGAGCACTCTGCTCTGGAGCAGCATGAAGCAGAGGTATGGTGAGACTTTCCCTGGATATCGAAAACCTTTCCCAGAGGCACTTTTGGATGAAGAGGTTTCTTGCTGTCTCACCCGTACCATCCAGTCACCTGATAAGATAACAAAGAAGGAAAGAAACTGTGCCAATCCAGTTGCCAAGATACTTCAGCAACAAGAAGTTATGGTGAGTAATACCAAAGAGAATTTCCTGAATATCACCCTTGGCCTCGTGTGAATTTTGTTCCTGGGAAGGGAAAGATCAGTCTTCTATGCAATATAATGTGTGATTACAATATGCAAATTTAGATTTGTGACTTACACAAACATACTTCAGCAACAGTTACAATTTCACCAAAATATTTGTATAAGTATCTAAATAACTAGCTTGATGACAGTTTCCACCTTTCCAGTCTCTCATTCCATTTTAATCTTTTTCAAATCCACTGAAATCAAAATGAGTAGAATAAAGATGCTAGCTTTGATTCTGATTTTTTTTATTGTGGACTTCCGGTTTTAGACTGTAAGCACGGTTAGTTGTATTGTAACCATTCAATAGACATATCTACATAGCCTATCAAAGTACTTTGTTTCTTTTTTCTCTCCTCAAAGACTGCATAATTGGTTCAACTTAAAATCTATTTCTGGTATGAAAGGAACTACCCTGGATTCTTTGTATGAACTTGTCAGCACTTCTCTTACATAAGGTTGCTTTTTGCCCTCCTCTAAAATTTGGATAACTTTTTAAAAACTTTCCAGCTTTATACACAATCGTTCATTTTAACAGCTATATTGCAGTGGTCTAACTGGAAGTTAATTTTCATCCTTTTTCTCGTGGCCTTCTGAAGGTTTTTTTTTTACAGCCCTTAAACTAGTCTCTGCAGTTCTTAAATTGATATTGTCTTGCATTCTAACACTGTATTTCTGCTCCACAGCACTTTGTCCCAATCGAGCTGCATTACCAGCCTGAAATCGCTTCAACAATTTCTGATGTCCTTTTGTGAGGAGCCAACAAGTCCTGCCCTATTGTTATGAAACTTCTTCTTTTTTTCATCATCTGTATTAGTGTGTCTTATAACCTGAGGAGACAGGTCTAGTTGTGGACACTTAAAGAGCTTCACTCACTGCTTCAGGGTATATTACCAGTAGGATAGCTGCTTTTCAGTTTTGTTATAATAGAAAAGCTGTGTTTTGTCTACATAATACTCAAGATGCTCTGCTTGCATTAGAGAACATCTTGTGATTTGTTAACTATATAAACTGCCCAATTAGCACAAGTATGCTGAAGGCATAACCTGCTTCTGGTTGATCTCATAACTGTATAAATTGTCTAATGTTCAAAATATACTCTCCCTTCAATCAGAACTGATGTGCACTCTGTCATGAAGATTTTCATTCTAGCATCAGTTTCTGTCTTGTGCTGCTGTCCTTTTTAAAGGTCTCCAGTTATAAACAACAGAATTAATTTTGCTCTTCATGCTTGAACTCTCATAGTTAACACTAATACCCTTTTTAACCAGTTAGTTCAGAGTTTTTGTGGGTTTTTATTTTTTAAAATTTGTGATATTAAAAAGATATGATTAGAAAATTTAGTTTGTAAAGTGAGACATGTTGCTGAACCTTTTTACCTTGCACTCATCAGGACAAATGCAAGAATGCCAAATTTCAAACAATTGCATCAATTTAAATTCTGATCAACCAAGATATTGGCACAGAGAAAGTAATGGGAACTATAGGCGCCCCTATGGTTCAATGTACCAACTAATCAGCACGCTTTCTTCCCAAAGTATAAATTGTTGCAATAATTCGATATTTGACATTCTAGTGTTTGTCCTGATCAGTGCAAGGTAAAAAGGTTAGGCAATGTGTCTTCTTTCTTTTCACCCAGGTTTCAAGAAATGTTACTGCAAATTTTTGTCCTTGTTTAAATATCACAGTGCTCCCAAAGTTTCTCAATCTTGAATTGCATCAATTAAATGAAATGTTCCCTATAAACAGCAGGCAGAAATGGCAGAAATATGATGACTGCCACACAATTAAAGAAAGCTCTTGGCAGTTTTCACACTGTGTATATTGGCTCCTTTAATTTTATTTGCAGTCAAGCTTTTTATTCACAATAACTTGCCTTTTGTGCCACCACCAAACCACCATGAATTCAAATTATGCAAAAAAAATGTTGTTCTCCATTTCTGCATTGCTTGGTGTGACTGCAAGCTTATAAGAGGACATCATTTTGCATCAGTGCTAATCTTCGTTATGGAAATGTGGACTGGCTACAAACCTTGAAAACCTTTTCTCTCAACAAAGATTGAATGTTAATACTCCTGACAATTCCAGTTAACAATTTACTAATAAGTAAATGACCTAATAAAACTGTTCCACTACACTTCGTAGATCAAAAATATTCAGGTCCCAAGTTCATCCTTTAATGCTTGGTTAGGCATTTGTAGAACCTTAAAACTTGCACAACAAATAGAAACTCCACTGAACTATTTTGAGCTGCAAATGGTTGGTTTGTCTGTTAACTTCTAACAATTCTGGTCAACTCTGTTCATATCAACCATCGTTTTAAGATTTGGTGGGTGGTTTAATGGCCAGATGCCCTTCCTGCAGCTAAGATTCTCCATTTATCTGGACTAGGGCCTGGCACTGATACATGCTGGCCTGCCTACACTGGTGCTTGGGTTCTTTTGTAGCCACTTGGAGATAGTGAGAACTGCAGATGCTGGAGAGTCAAAGTGGATAAAGAAAGGAGCTGGAAAGCATACAGCAGGTCACGCAGCCTCAGAGGAGAAGGGGAGTTGACATTTCAGGTTGTAGCCTTTCATCAGGACTTCATTTGTCCTGAAATGTCAACTCCCCTTCTCCTCTGATGCTGGCTGACCTGCTGTGCTTTTTCCAGCTCCACTCTTTATCTACTTCTTTTGTAGCCAACAAGCCATAGAGTGGGACTTGGGGGCGGGGGGTGGGATTGGTTACAAAAAGGGCCTTCCAGCTCAGAAACAGAAGAACTGCCCACTTTAGCTTTTATTTTGAACTTTAAACACTTTAAACCATTCCAATCTTGTGTATTCTGCTTTTTATTTTAATCTTTGCATGACAGAGAAAACTACACTGTAGCCTGACTCTCCACTGTAAGATAGTTTTAGAAGTTCTTAATTGAAACATTCAGATTTTCCATTCTTATTGTAATACCTTACTGTAAATGTCTCTACTAAATCTGATAATTTATCTGCAAAGTTTATCTTTCATCTTTAGCCATCTCATGATTGCCTTTGTTATTACACTGGTCTGTTCAGGACTTTTGTATGCTGTGTACATTTTGTATATTAACTACTATGCAAATAAAGCTTTATTGTATATTTATTTATTTGCTCCTTTGTACTTCTTTTGAAATAGGATCTATTTGTAAAGTCTGGTTTACATTGTTGAACCTGTACCAATCGATAGTCACTATAAAGAGATATCAGGCTTCTGGTATACGTTTTGTTTATTTTTCCTGAGAAAAGCAATGCATAGAAATTATAACTATTACTTACTGAAGAGCCAAGATTTGATCCCTGAATCAGCAGTAAAATATATCCATGCATACAGGTAGTTCTGCTGTTACGCGGTAGTTCCATTCCTGTGCAAACCCGTGCTTTACGAAAATTGCGCAATACAAATACACTTGAAGTGTCAGCAATATTATTGCATTATAGCCAATGTGCACTTTAAAAGTTCACATTTTAGAAAAACCAATACCTATTCACCCAGTTGTGTTACAGCCAATATGTGTTAACAGAAGACACGTTATAGCGGAACTACCTATATTTTCTCTTCCATTCCCACTTTGATCGGTGGAGAGGTTGTTAATGGTAAATGGTAAGTACTGAAACAACTTAATTTAATTTAGCAATCAAAATAAGACCCCTCAAGTTAAGCCTCACAATCCAACTTCACTATTACCTAAGAGGGTTCAATCCTTGTACAGTGTTGTTCTTCAAAGTTCTGCTAAAGGGAGAGTTCTGGTGTTCGATTTTTAGACCAAAGGAAGAGAATTTGTATACGTGATATTATTGATGATTTCTTAAATTCCTTTCATCCAAATTACAGCAAGTCCGCAGCTTGCCTTCTTCTCAGAAGTAACGTCTTTGCTCCTTGTTACATTTGGCCTTAATTGTCTGTTTGAAGACACAGCTTTCCTGTGATTAACTCCTTACATTCTTCTGCAGGCAAATCCTTGTCCTTTGTGGCAATAAAGCATCCAATTTAATCAGGTGTCTAAGCAGTTTGATTTATGTAATCTCAATTCCCTCCTTCCAAGGCATGACTCACTTACTTTCAATTCCTGTATAAGTTTGTTCTTGCAGACCGAAAGTACTGATTCTTTCAGTGTGTAACAGTTTACCTTTGTCCATTCAATCAATCCGTGAACAGTTGTTAAAGTTTTGAGTCTATATTATCACAGGAGGAATCTGGTTTGGCGGTGGAGTTTGAACGTTACTTGAACCTTAAGGAAGACTACAAAATAATGCGTCATAAGTATTAACTAGAATTCTGGTCTTTCACATTTTGTAAAATTTCAATAGGACACGTAGGAAAGTCTCATTGGCAGTTAAACAAACGCTGTAAGATGTTTTGCATCGACCCAGTAGGACTAATGGGGCCTCTGGTGTACTTTCTAGTGGACAGTGTGTTCAGAAGTGCAGAACTCCCTCAGTGCTATGTTCGGAGTTCAGATTCAGTTTCGATTTTTTTCACTTGGATCTTTTAACTGAGGTATGAACTCCTGGCCCTCTGTCTCCAGTGAGATGCGAACACACTCAGCAGCAAGGAAAGTGTCAAAGAGAACTCCGACCATGTGGTGGTCTGCTGCATCAAGCCAAAATAATTCAACACAAAATGACAATCAAACTTCCATTCTGAGGTATTCAATTTTTAAAAAAGTTTTGAGTTAATCTATTTTCTAATCAACCTGTTCAGAAATGTTATTATACACCTCTGGAGTAGGTGGGATTTGAACCTGGGCCTCCCAGTCCAGGGATAGGGACACTACACTGCCACAAGAGGGCCCTTCTGTGGTATTCAGTTGCTCAGTATTTAATCATGTGCACCTAGCATCTGTTGAGTGATTAGTTAAGACTGGATATGGCAACTGAGAAAAAGAACATAAGTTGCAGTTAAGCACTAATGAGCATTAGAGCAGACAGCGTCATAGAGATGTACAGCACAGAAACAGACCTTTCGGTCCAACTCATCCATGTCGACCAGATATCCTAAATTAATCTCCTCCCGTTTGCCAGAATTTGGCCCATATCCCTCTAAACCCTTCCTATTCATATACCCATCCAGATGCCTTTTACATGTTGTCATTGCACAAGCCTCCACCACTTCCTCTGGTAGCTCATTCCATACATACACCACCCTCTGTGTGAAAAAAATTGACCCTTAGATCCCTTTTATATCTTTTCCTTCTCACCTTAAACCTATGCCCTCTAGTTTTGGACTCCCCCACTGTGGGAAAAAGACTTTGGCTATCTATCCTATCCATCCCCTCTTGATTTTATAAACTTCCATAAGGTCACCCCTCAAATTCTGACACTCCAGAGAAAACAGCCCCAGCCTGTTCAGCCTCTCCCTATAGCTCAAATCCTCCAACCCTGGCAACATCCTTGTAAATCTTCTCTGCACCCTTTGAAGTTTAACTACATCTTTCCTACAGCAGGGAGACTAGAACTGAACGCAGTATTCCAAAAATGGCCGAACCAGTGGCCACAATCTAACATCCCAACTCCTCTAACAAATAAAGGCAAGTGTACCAAATGCCGCCTTCACTACCCTGTCAACCTGTTACTCCACCTTCAATGAACTATGAACCTGTACCCCAAGGTCTCTTTATTCAGCAACACTTCCCAGGACCTTACTATTAGGTGTATAAGTTCTGTCCTGATTTACCTTACCAAAATGCAACACCTTATTTATCTAAGTTCCATTTAAAAGCATCGAATGAAACTTGCACACAGAGATAATTTGGAGTGTCTCCTCTCTACAGATCTCTGAAGCATAAAACTTATTCAAACTGAGCTGTCAGGGAGCTCTGGTTTAACAGAACCCCTCATCACTGCACTGGTGGCTGGGATCTATGTAAAACTAATAGTATGATCCATGAAGTATTAAGACAGCATTGTCTTTTGAGCATAATATGAAATTGTATTCTTTGTCTCTCTCTGACCTACTCGTATCCAAAGGAAAATGCTTGCCTGTACGATTTGTATTGTCACTTCAGGTCCTTCCGATAAAAGCAACAAGGTTCGCTTGGAGATAACTGACTAAAATGACAGCACAAGGATATGTATTTCCAATAAACTATATCCTTAGTTGTTTTTAAGCATAATGAAGATTGCAAAACAGATTTGCAAAGGGAGCATGTATTTGAAAAATGAGGAAGACCAATTCTCAGTAGCTAGACAATGTTCCATCTCTTGTCTGTTCAGCATGCATTAGGACTTTAACTCCAACCAATTTATTTACTTTTCTCAAATACAGTAAACTTCTGGGCATAAGGTGATTATAATTACTAATCGTATACTATTGGGACTTGTCTCTTCGGCCTGTTGAGGTTGGTCCATGTTTTGTCTCAGTAACCACATGGATCATTTTGCATGGGGGTTGTCGACAACATTTCAAAATGTATAGTGTGTAATTAAGCTGGATTGCCAGAAGGTGGTGCTGGTCGCAAGCTTTCCTTTGAAAAACTTTCTGGTCTCTGCCCTACCTGTCTTTCTTTTACAACTGGACATTGCCTGCACCCAAGAGACTAATCTCTGTGGGTTCTACATTCTATAAAGTGTGTGTGTGTGTATGCAAACCTGAATAACTGTAACAGAAATGTGTTTTAATTATTTACATGAAAATGTAATTGCAAAATATAGCTAATATTTAGGAAAAAAATTAAATTGTGTATCTGTCTCAAATTCTGTTTCCCATAACTGTGCTATTTGGAAAAAGACTAAATATTTAGTCACAGAATAACTTGTGATCTGCATTGTAGTTAAGAAGTTTTTAATTTTTCAACTCATACAATACTAGAGATGTACAGCACGGAAACAAACCCTCAATCCAACCTGTCCACACCGACCAGATATCCCAACCCAATCTAGTCCCACCTGCTAGCACCCGGCCCATATCCCTCCAAACCTTCCTATTCATATACCCATCCAAATGCCTTTGAAATGTTGCAATTGTACCAGCCTGCACCACGTCCTCTGGCAGCTCATTCCATACACGTACCACCCTCTGTGTGAAAACGTTGCCCCTTAGGTCTCTTTTATATCTTTCCCCTCTCACCCTAAACCTATGCCATCTCGTTCTGGACTCCCCGACCCCAGGGAAAAGACTTTGCCTATTTACCCTATCCATGGTCCTCATAATTTTGTAAACCTCTATAAGGTCACCCTTCAGCTTCCGACTCTCCAGGGAAAACAGCCCCAGCCTGTTCAGCCTCTCCCTATAGCTCAAATCCTCCAACCCTGGCAACATCCTTGTAAATCTTTTCTGAACCCTTTCAGGTTTCACAACATCTTTCCAACAGGAAGGAGACCAGAACTGCACGCAATATTCCAACAGTGGCCTAACCAATGTCCTGTACAGTCGCAACATGACCTCCCAACTCCTGTACTCGGTACTCTGACCAATAAAAGATAGCATACCAAACACCATCTTCACTATCCTATGTTTGTCCAATACCCATTTAAATGCCCTTAACGTCAGCAAGTCTACTACTGTTGCAGGCAGCCCGTTCCACGCCCCTTCTACTCTCTGAGTAAAGAAACTACCCCGATATCTGTCCTAAATCTATCACTCCTTAATTTAAAGGTATGTCCCCTCGTGTTTGCCTTCACCATCCGAGGAAAAGGGCTCTCATTGTCCACCCTATCAAACCTTCTGATTATCTTAGAAGTGTCAATAAGTCACCTCTCAACCTTCTTCTCTCCAATGAAAACAGCCTCAGTTCTCTCAGCCTTTCATCATAAGATTTTCCTTCCATACCAGGCAACATCCTAGTAAATCTCCTCTGAACCCTTTCCAAAGCTTCCACATCCTTTCTATAATGCGGTGACCAGAACTGTACACAATACTCCAGGTGTGGCCACACCAGTGTCTTGTGCTGCTGAAGCATGACCTCGTGGCTCCGAAACTCAATCCCCCCACCAATAAACGCCAAAACACCATACGCTTTCTTAACAACCCTCTCAACCTGGGCGGCAAGTTGTACCAGTAAAGAAAGACAGATGCTAAAGTACAACATCAAGCATCATGTTAGCATCATAACAATAGAAGGAATTTCTTACAAATACCCACAATTTAAATTGATTAAGTATGTGCTATCTGGTTGTCAACTCAACAGTTTATCTTTCTTTACACTCTCTAAATCCTTTATAATTTTAAGCACTTAACTCCTTTTTGTGTGTAGATCCTCAAAAACCCTGTCTGTAGTTGACTAAAATTACTGGAAGAAAACTATGAAAGCTTAGGAGAGCTTGACGCTGCTTTTGTTTTTAAATTCAGTTATGAGATTTGGGCATCGCTGGCTGGGCCCAGCATTTATTGCCTGTCCCTAGTTGCCCCCTTGAGAAGGTGGTGGTGAACTGCCTTCTTGAACCATTGCAGTCCACATGCTGCAGGTAGACCCACAATGCCTTAAGGGAGGGAATTTTGACATAGTGACAGTGAAGGAACAGTGAGATATTTCCAAGTCAGGATGGTGAGTGGCTTGGAGGGGAATTTGGGGCAATGTTCCCATGTATCTGCTGCCCTTGTCCTTTGAGATGGAAGTGATCGTGGATTTGGAATGTGCTGTCTGAGGAGCCGTAGTGAATTTCCTGTCAATAGCAGTAGGTTAAGTGTTTTATGAAATTCTCTCTCTGCTCAAATGCACCATTCTCAGATTCTTGCCTCTTCTTCTCAATGCTCTCTATTCTGTTACTTTCTCTATTAACATCAATGGCTCCTCAGGAGACTTTGACCTTCATCCTCATGTGAGGTGATTTCAGCTTCTGCATACAATAAGCAGGAACTCCTGTTCTCATGGGCAATCTTGTACAGCAACCAGAACCATTTCCATACAAGCAACTCTGAGGGCAAGGAGCCTGTTACACACTGATACTCACCAACAAATTCTCATAAATGATTGGTGCGTATGTAAAAGCATTATGGAATGCAATATCATTTTACAGGCTTTTCAATCAGTAATTTTAAAGGGTGGAACAAATTTACAAGCAGAATCTTCCCCGCCCCTGAACAATGTGGGCGATAGCAAGTCAATTTGGAAAATATGGCAAGATTGGAAAAATTAGATTCTCGATTATTGAGAGAAAAGGGTCTGATTTTCCACCCCAGGTTTGAACGTTGGCATGAGAATCTTGCTCATGAGCAGCAAGAGATCTCTTTGCATGGATTCACACCACATTATTACCTAACCTCACCTCATTTTAATGTAGTTTGCTTTTTTCCCAGGCAGCAGAGAGGAACTAGATGGCAGTGATTCCCAATATGAAAGTCTGAGTGGGTACCTGACAGCTGCATCTTGCCACTTGTTTCTCTAGGCCTCTACTTCAGACAGAATTCTATGGAGGTTGGCATCGGACACAGTCATCATAGCATATCTCTGACTCACTTCTAACACAGTTCACCACTTCAATACTGTACCTTGGAGCTTGTTGACATCTTTCATTGTAATGCTGCTGCTTGGCCATTTTGTGCAGCCATCTCATGCATTGGAACAGGGTGCATCTCAAGGCTCTTTGCTTGCTGTCTTCGCACTCATTCAATTTGCCTCGACTTGGATACTCATTGTATCTTTGCTTGGCTTTTTGTGCATTGCGGTCTCATTCAGAACAGTACTTCTGTGTTGCCTTGTCATTTAACTCAGACATTAAGCTAGGCAGCTGGTCATGGTTCTCAGCAACGAACAGTCAAGGGAGTGGATGTGTTTCTGTACGGTACCATGCTATAGTTTGTACCAGCAGTTTACACAGAAAACATCGTGCACATGCTTCAACCAAATGGCCATGCCTCAAACAAAAAGAGTTAACGTTTCGGGTCCTGTGACCCTTCCTCAGAACTGGAGGACCCAAAACTGGTCTAGTTCTGATGAAGGGTCTTTAGACCCGAAACGTTAACTCTGATTTCTCTTCACAGATGCGAAGCTTTTTCAGCCATTTCTGTTTATGTTTTTGATTTACAGCATGCGCAGTTTTCTCAGCCATGTCTCAAAGTCTATGGGAGTGGTCTTCATTCAAGGGTGATGAAGGGCTTAAGCCCGAAACATTGATTCTCCTGTGCCTTAGATGCTACCTGACCTGTTGTGCTTTTTCAGCACCACGCTCTCAACTCTCAACTCAGACATCTGCTGAGTGTCCTCACTTTCTCCCAGGTGACTGTTGTCAGTCAGGGTGTCCCATGACAGTCACTCAAGGCCATTATATGCTCTTAGCCCAAAGGACTGGACGTGATAATTCACGCTTTCAGCATTCAGCGTTTCTTCACATTACAGTCCAGGGAGCATGGGTCCTGTATGTCCAGTGCAACAAGTCTGGGGATTAATGCTATGTTAGTCAGGTACTGCACACAGATCAGGGGTCTCGTTACTCGTTAGTTGGAGTTGTCCACCGTAGTCAGTAGGGTGGGGGTGGGCCTTGAGGGGCAGTCTGCCTACTGAAAGTCAAAGGAACTATCGGGGCCACTGTGATGGTGGCCAATAATAGTCTCCTTCTGAGGAGGAAGATAAGGACACTGAGCATCACATTCAGCATGATTAAGCTTCAACAAGTCTTTCAGGACATAATTTGTTAACTTAATTAACTGTAGCTTCCAACTGTTATGAGTTAGGCAAGGTCATCATTTATTGACAGTAAATCTGTATGAGGGATGAGTATCCTCTGTACCATCAGTCTTGAAGCTGCAACTACACTCTGCGAAAATGAGTACTGCAGATGCTGGACAGTAGAGTCGAGAGCGTGGTGCTGGAAAAGCACAGCAGGTCAGGCAGCATCCGAGGAGTGGGAGAATTGGTGTTTTGGGCAAAAGCCCTTCATCAGGAATCCTGCTCCTCAGATGCTGCCTGACCTCCTGTGCTTTTCCAGCACCACACTCTCGACTGCAACTACACTGTAAAGAGCAATATCTTAATGATGGTGAGATTATAATTCCAATGAAGTGTCACTAATATCACCAATATACCCTAGAAGCTTTTCTTTTTCGGTACCCTCCCACTCTGTGCAGGGAGGCGGTGGCTGCCACAATTTGCATAGCTGAGTTTTAAATATGGTGCCACTGCAGAAATCCTGGAAGATCTGGGCAGCAGTGAGCACACAACAGTATGACTGCAGCATTTAAGGTCGTGGGCACACATAGCAAAGTGAGTAATGGAGAATTGCATGAGATAACTCTCGATAGCTCACAGAGAGAAACCCTCCATGAAACTCCCTAAAATTGACAGTTAGTTGACTTTTGATCAAATTCAGCTTTCAAGGTCCAAAGGATTCAGACAGTTTCACCAGCTATTGCTGTATACTCTGATCGGTTTTAAACTTTATATTGAATGAGGGATAAGACAAGAAAAATAAACAATGGAAATGTGAGTATGGGACTAATTGGAGCTCTTTCAGAGACCCACCACATTCACAATGGGCTGAATGGCCTCCTTCTGAGCTGTATGATTTCATTAAACTTTTACAACTAAGGATTTCTTGTAGAAATTTTGTCGATTTCCTCTATTTTAATATCATTCTCCACTTTTGTTTCTGTTAATCAGTGATGGAAAACAGTTCCATTTATCAACAGCAGGACAGGGTGTAGGTGAGGCCTGTCTGGAGTACTGTGGACAGTTTAGGTCTCTGTATTTAAGAAATGATATACTAACATTGGAGACTGTTCCAAGCAGATTCACTCACTTGATCCCTGGGATGAAGGGGTTGACATATCGGGAACTGCAAAACAGATTAGGCTTAGGCCTTCGCTCATTGGAGTTTAGAAGAATGAAGGGTGACCTTATTGAAACACACAAGGTTCTGAGGGGGTTTGACAGGGTAAATGTTGAAGAGATGTTTCCACAAGTGGGGGGAATCTTGAACTGGAGGATATAGTTACAGATTAAGTGGACACTTATTTAAAACTGAGCTGGAAAGGAATTTCTCCCTGAGAATGAATGACTAGAATTCTCCACCCAAGAGCTTTTAGAGGCTAGATCAATGGAAGTATTTAAAGAGGACTTTTTTAAAAAACATCAAGGTGTTGAGGGCTAAGATGACTTGGCATGAAAGAGGAGTTAAGGCCTGGGACAGATCAGCATGATTTTACAGAATCAGGTCAGGCTTGAGGGGCTGTTCCTGCTGCTGTTTCTTATGTTCTTCTGTTCTCAGCTGAGGATGTGAGGAGAGAATCCATAATGTTTGTGATACAAAAGAATACTTCCAATCACAAAATCCAGTTTTCTCTTTGTAGTTAGAAGTGCTTTTCCAGAGATAAACAGATACAATCACTGGACACTGTCTGCTGAAAAATGATGGACCTAACATGGCTGAGTCCAATTCTGGATCCAGGTCCACGGATGGATTCTCAGCATGATTACCTGATTGGGATCATCTATAGGAATTATAGATTACCTTTTCCACAGGACTGTGAATGCATTTGGAAGCGTTCATTGCAGATCAAATGAGATCAGCTATCTGTGAATAGATCAGGGATTGAATGAAACATTTTTCTGGTCTGTATCACTGAGGGACTCATTGCACATCTCAGAGGGCTGGTTTCATTTCCGCATTCAGCTTGCTTTGGGAAGCAATTTGGAATTAAATCAAATTTTGATGTTGCCTGTATATGGAGAAATATTTAGCAATTGGGAAACTGTAGAATAATAATGTCACATGTCTGCAACACATGTTTGTTGTTCAGGTTTTTCCTGTCTCTGATAAGTGATTTGTGACAGAAACAGCTGTTAAGCTAATAATTAATAAATGAAACCAAGAAAAAACATCCTCAGATAAACACTCAAGGTCTGGGGAGTATGCGAGATATTAAAAATGACTGAGAGTCCCTAGAGAACAATTCAGTTTTCCTTTCCCCCTCAACTGTTTCATTGCTTCTTCTCTGTACTTTTCGATGTAATTTGTTTAATTCATTCTTTTCTCCTCATTCTTGCTGCATATGGCTCAATACTGGCAGTTCCCTAGGAACTATTTGTTTAACCTTTGTGTGGGAAAACTCAGGAAATTCAAATAGTCCAAAGCCAATCATATATGTCATTACCAAATCAATGTTGATGCCCAAATTATTATACAAT
The DNA here is from genome assembly GCF_020745735.1 of Hemiscyllium ocellatum. NCBI lineage: Eukaryota > Metazoa > Chordata > Chondrichthyes > Orectolobiformes > Hemiscylliidae > Hemiscyllium > Hemiscyllium ocellatum. The sequence continues at coordinate 13,574,925 of NC_083453.1, read as the reverse complement.
TTAACCTATATAGGTCTTAATGTGTGTCCATGAAACAGACTAAGTGTTGAAGGTTTGATCATCCCTGTCTATTAACACAGTAACTTTAGGGTGGTTCTGTGTGACCTGGGAGCTCTGCAGTGACATGGGGTCAGCATACTGTGCAAAATGTGACAAGTGGTACAGGGCACAGTTTAGGAAACAATCCTTCGGAGTCCTTTCTTTTGTTACAATCTGTTTGAACATGCAGCATATCAATTGTTTGTTCTTTTTTCTCTGAGTCAGCAAACTAGATAGAGAGAAAAAAATAAAAATGCAGTGGATGGTAAGCAAAGAGAACAAAACATCTTTCCAGAAACTAGAGCTGTCAGAACAATGGGTATGAGCCACAGCGTCAGAGGAAAGTGGTATGTCTGGATTTAGCTGATGTGATTTTTTTTTTGCTTTTCTTTGTTCTGTTTGCAAAAGGGGGATAACATTGAGTTTATCAAAAGGTGGTCAAAAACACTGGGCTTTTGCTGATCTTGTTCGTGCTGGAACTCAAAGCTCTGCCAGCACAGCAGATCTGTGAGTGATAGCTCCAGTTTATTGTTCATAATGGTGGCCTTGCATTTCAGATGCTGATGTCGAGAATTGCCACTCCATGATAACAGTCAGCACATAGCGTAGCTATGGAAGCAGCATGGACACCAGAAAAGAGATTTTTACATTACAACCACCTTATATTGTAAAGCTCCATGTTTGTTTTAAGGTAAACAAGTGTTCACGAAAACTTTCTAGATCAGTATGTTTCCAGTAAGTTTAAACTCTACAGTGGAAAGACTTTAGAAATGATAATTTGGGACAAAAGGAACACAATTGTGGATTCATTGATAAAAGTCAGCACAAATCTGTTAAGGGAAAATTGTGTTTAGCTAACTTGATTTGAGATTATGATATGGCTCATATGCTTATGTGTTTCGTAGAGAAGGTAGATGAGGGTAATACAGTTAATGTGGTGTACATAGACTTCCAAAAAGCATTTGAGAAAGTGGCACATAACAGGTTTACCTGAAAGGTTAAAGCCATGGAAAAATACAGCTGATAGAACATTACAGAGCAGTATAAGCCCTTCAGCCCTCAATGTTGCGCCAACCTGTGGAACCAATCTGAACCCCATCTATCCTAAACTATTCCATTTTCCACAACAGAACCACAACAATGAGCACCGAGCTACAAATCTTCTCACAAACTATTCCATTTTCATCCATATGTTTTCCAATTACTATTTAAATGCCCTTAAAGTTGGCGAGTCCACGACTGTTACAGGCAGGACGTTCCGTGCCCCTACTACTCCCTGAGTAAAGAAACTTCCCCTGACATCTGTCCTATATCTATCACCCCTCAATTTAAAGCTATGTCCCCCCGTGCTAGTCATCACCAAGCGAGGAAAAAGGCTCTCACTGTCCACCCTATCTAACCCTCTGATTATCCTGTATGTCTCAATTAAGTCACCTCTCAACCTTCTTCTCTCTAACAAAAACAGCCTCAAGTCCCTCAGTCTTTCTTCATAAGACCCTCATTCCATAGCAGGTAACACCCTAGAAAATCTCCTCTGAACCCTTTCCAAAGCTTCCACAATCTTTCCATAATGCAGTGACCGGAACTGTACGCAATACTCCAAGTGTGGCCGCACCAGAATTTTGTACAGCTGCAGCATGATCTCATGGCTCCAAAGTTCAATCCCTCTACCAATAAAAGCTAACACACCGTACGCTTTCTTAACAACCATAAGACCATAAGACCATAAGACATAGGAGTGGAAGTAAGGCCATTCGGCCCATCGAGTCCACTCCGCCATTCAATCATGGCTGATGGGCATTTCAATTCCACTTACCCGCATTCTCCCCGTAGCCCTTAATTCCTTGTGACATCAAGAATTTATCAATCTCTGCCTTGAAAACATTTAGCGTCCCGGCCTCCACTGCACTCTGCGGCAATGAATTCCACAGGCCCACCACTCTCTGGCTGAAGAAATGTCTCCGCATTTCTGTTCTGAATTTACCCCCTCTAATTCTCAGGCTGTGTCCATGGGTCCTAGTCTCCTCGCCTAACAGAAAAAATTTGCTAGCGTCCACCCTTTCCAAGCCATGTATTATCTTGTAAGTTTCTATTAGATCTCACCTTAATCTTCTAAACTCCAATGAATACAATCCCAGGATCCTCAGCCGTTCCTCGTATGTTAGACCTACCATTCCAGGGATCATCCGTGTGAATCTCCGCTGGACACGGTCCAGTGCCAGTATGTCCTTCCTGAGATGTGGGGACCAAAACTGGACACAGTACTCCAAATGGGGCCTAACCAGAGCTTTATAAAGTCTCAGTAGCACAACGGTGCATTTATATTCCAACCCTCTTGAGATAAATGACAACATTGCATTCGCTTTCTTAATCACGGACTCAACCTGCATGTTTACCTTTAGAGAATCCTCGACTAGCACGCCCAGATCCCTTTGTACTTTGGCTTTACGAATTTTCTCACCATTTAGAAAGTAGTCCATGCTTGTATTCTTTTTTCCAAAGTGCAAGACCTCGCATTTGCTCACATTGAATTCCATCAGCCATTTCCTGGACCACTCTCCCAAACTAGATCCTTCTGCAGCCTCCCCACTTCCTCAGTACTACCTGCCTGTCCACCTAACTTTGTATCATCGGCAAACTTCGCTAGAATGCCCCCAGTCCCTTCATCCAGATCATTAATATATAACGTGAACAGCTGCGGCCCCAACACTGAACCCTGCGGGACACCACTTGTCACCGGCTGCCATTCCGAAAAAGAACCTTTTATCCCAACTCTCAGCCTTCTGTCAGACAGCCAATCCTCAATCCATAGCAGTAGCTCACCTCAAACACCATAAGCCCTCACCTTGCTCAGCAGCCTCCGGTGTGGCACCTTATCAAAGGCCTTTTGGAAGTCTAGATAGACCACATCCACTGGGTTTCCCTGGTCTAACCGACTTGTTACCACTTCAAAGAATTCCAACAGGTTTGTCAGGCACAACCTCCCCTTACTAAATCCATGTTGACTTGTTCTAATCCGACCCTGCTCTTCCAAGAATTTAGAAACCTCATCCTTAATGATGGATTCTAGAATTTTATCAACAACCGAGGTTAGGCTAATTGGCCTATATTTGCAATCTTTTGTCTTGATCCTTTCTTGAACAGGGGGTTACAACAGCGGTCTTCCAATCATCCGGGACTTTCCCTGACTCCAGTGACTTTTGAAAGATCTCAACCAACGCCTCTGCTATTTCCTCAGCCATCTCCCTCAGAACTCTAGGATGTAGCCCATCGGGGCCAGGAGATTTATCAATATTAAGACCTTTTAGCTTTTCTAGCACTTTCTCTTTTGTAATGGCAACCATACTCAACTCAGCCCCCTGACTCCCTTTAATTGTTGGGATATTACTCATGTCTTCCCCTGTGAAGTACTTGTTAAGTTCTCCTGCTATTTCCTTATCTCCCATCACTAGCCTTCCAGCATCAGTTTGAAGTGGCCCAATGTCTACTTTTGCCTGTCGTTTGTTTCTTTTGTATTGAAAGAAACTTTTACTGTCATTTCTAATATTACTGGCTAGCCTACCTTCATATTTGATCCTCTCCTTCCTTATTTCTCTCTTTCTTATCCTCTGTTTGTTTTTGTAGCCTTCCCAATCTTCTGATTTCCCACTGTTCTTGGCCACTTTATATGATCTCTCTTTTTCTTAAATACATTTCCTGCCTTCCTTTGTCAGCCATGGCTGTCTAATCCCTCCCCGGATAATCTTTCTTTTCTTAGGGATGAACCTCTGTACAGTGTCCTCAATTATACCCACAAACTCCTGCCATTTTTGCTCTACTGTCTTCCCCGCTAGGCTCTGCTTCCAGTCGATTTTCGTCATTTCCTCTCTCATGCCCTCATAATTACCTTTATTTAACTGTTTCAACCTGCAGACTGAACTTTACCATATTATGATCGCTGCTTCATAAGTGTTCCCTTACTTTAAGATCTTTTATAAAGTCTGGTTCATTACATAGCACTAGGTCCAGAATAGCCTGCTCCCTTGTGGGTTCCATGACAAGCTGTTCCAAAAAGCCATCCTGTAAGCATTCCATGAATTCCCTTTCTTTGGATCCACTTCCACTGGCAACATTATTTACCCAGTCTACCTGCATATTGAAGTCTCCCATGATCACCGTGACCTTGCCTTTCTGACATGCCTTCTCTATTTCCCGGTACATGTTGCGCCCCTGGTCCTGACCACTGTTAGGAGGTCTGTACACAACTCCCATTATGGTATTTTTGCCTTTGTGGTTCCTCAATTCCACCCACACAGACTCCACATCATCCGACCCTATGTCATTCAGTGCATTAGATTTAATTTTGTTCTTAACTAACAAGGCAACCCTACCCTATCAACCTGGATGGCAACTTTCATGGATCTATGTACATAGACATAGAGATCTCTCTGCTCATCTACACGACCAAGAACCTTACCATCAGCTCCTTCCAAAGGGAATCACCTCACACTTTTCTGCATTAAACTCCATTTGCCACCTCTCAGCCCAGCTCTGCAGCTTATCTATGACCCTCTGTAACCTGCAACATCATTCAGTGCTATCTACAACTCCACCGACCTTAGTGTCATCCGCAAATTTACTAACCCATCCTTCTATGCCCTTATCTAGGTCATGTATAGAAATGAAAAACAATAGTGGCCCCAAAACAGATTCTTGCCATACACCACAAGTAATTGAACTCCAGGATGAACATTTCCCAACAACTACCACCCTATCTTCTTTCAGCCAATTTCTGATCCAAACCGCTAAATCACTCTCAGTCCCATGCCTCCATATTTTATGCAATAGCTTATCATGGGGAACCTTATCAAATGCCTTACTGAAACCCATAGACACCACACCAACTGCTTGACCCTCATCCACCTGTTTGGTCACCTTCTCAAAGAATTCAGTCAGGTTTGTGAGACACGACCTACCCTTCGCAAAATTGTGTTGACCAACTTATTCCTCTCTAGATGATTATAAATCCTGTCTCTTATAACCTTTTCCAACACTTTACCCACAACTGAGGTAAGGCTCACTGGTCTATAATTAACAGGGTTGTCTCTACTCCCCTTCTTGAACATTTGCTATCCTCCAGTCTTCTGGTACTATTCCTGTCGACAATGATCAAGATAAAGATCAAAACCAAAGGCTCTGCAATCTCCTCCTTGGCTTTACAGAGAATCCTCGGATAAATCCCATCCGGCCCAGGTGACTTACCTGTTTTTACACTTTCCAGAATTGCTAATACCTCCTCCTTGTGAACCTCAATCCCATCCAGTCTAGTAGCCTGTATCTCAGTATCCTCCTTGACAACATTGTCTTTTTCCAGTGTGAATACTGACAAAAAATATTCATTTAGCGCTTCCCCTATCTCCTCTGACTCCATGCACAACTTCCCACTACTATCCTTGACTAGCCCTAATCTTACTCTAGTCATTCTTTTATTCCTGATATACCTATAGAAAGCTTTAGGGTTTTCCTTGATCCTATCTGCCAACAAATTCTCATGCCCCCTCCTGGCTCTTCTTAGTTTTCTCTTTAGGTCTTTCCTGGCCAGCTTGTAACTCTCAAGTGCCCAACACAGTAAGATATAGTCTGTAGGGAAATAGATGGTGACATCTTGCAAAATGTCCAGATTACAGAGGAGGAAGTGTTGGATGTCTTGAAACGGTTAAGAATGGATAAATCCCCAGGACCTGATCAGGTGTATCCGAGAACTCTGTGGGAAGCTAGGGAAGTGATTGCTGGGCCTCTTGCTGAGATATTTGTATCATCGATAGTCACAGGTGAGGTGTCGGAAGACTGGAGGTTGGCAAACGTAGTGCCACTGTTTAAGAAGGGTGGTAAAGACAAGCCAGGGAACTATTAGACCAGTGAGCCTAACCTCGGTGGTGGGCAAGTTGTTGGAGGGAATCCTGAGGAACAGAATGTACATGTATTTGGAAAGGCAAGGACTGATTAGGGATAGTCAACATGGCTTTGTGCGCAGGAAATCATGTCTCACAAACTTGATTGAGTTTTTAGAAGAAGTAACAAAGAGGACTGATGAGGGCAGAGCGGTAGACGTGATCTATATGGACCTCAGTAAGGCGTTCGACAAGGTTCCCCATGGGAGACTGGTTAGCAAGGTTAGATCTCATGGAATACAGGGAGAACTAGCCATTTGGATACAGAACTGGCTCAAAGGTAGAAGACAGAGGGCGGTGGTGAAGGGTTGTTTTTCAGACTGGAGGCCTGTGACAAGTGGAGTGCCACAAGGATCAGTGCTGGGTCCTCTACTTTTTGTCATTTACATAAATGATTTGGATGCGAGTATAAGAGGTACAGTTAGTAAGTTTGCAGATGACACCAAAATTTGAGGTGTAGTGGACAGCTAAGAAGTTTACCTCAGATTACAACAGGATCTGGACTAGATGGGCCAATGGGCTGAGAAGTGGCAGATGGAGTTTAATTCAGATAAATGCAAGGTGCTGCATTTTGGGAAAGCAAATCTTAGCAGGACTTATACACTTAATGGTAAGGTCCTAGGGAGTGTTGCTGAACAAAGAGACCTTGGGTGCAGGTTCATAGCTCCTTGAAAGTGGAGTCGCAGGTTGATAGGATAGTGAAGAAGGCGTTTTGGTATGCTTTCCTTTATTGGTCAGAGTATTGAGTATAGGAGTTGGGAGGTCATGTTGCGGATGTACAGGACATTAGTTAGGCCACTGTTGGAATATTGCGTGCAATTCTGATCTCCTTCCTATCAGAAAGATGTTGTGAAACTTGAAAGGGTTCAGAAAAGATTTACAAGGATGTTGCCAAGGTTGGAGGATTTGAGCTATAGAGAGAGGCTGAACAAGCTGGGGCTGTTTTCCCTGGAGAGTCGGAAGCTGAGGGGTGACCTTATAGAGGTTTACAAAATTATGAGGGGCATGGATAGGATAAATAGACAAAGTTTTTTTCCCTGGGGTCGGGGAGTCCAGAACTAGAGGGCGTAGCTTTAGGGTGAGAGGGGAAAGATATAAAAGAGACCTAAGGTGCAAGTTTTTCACGCAGAGGGTAGTACGTGTATGGAATGAGCTGCCAGAGGACATGGTGGAGGCTGGTACAACTGCAACATTTAGGTGGCATTTGGATGGGTATATGAATAGGAAGGGTTTGGAGGAATATGGGCCGGGTGCTGGCAGGTGGGACTAGATTGGGTTGGGATGTCTGGTCGGCATGGATGGGTTGGACCGAAGGGTCTGTTTCCATGCTGTACATCTCTATGACTCTATGAACTGAGCCTCCATGTCTCATTCTAACATAAGCCTTCTTCTTCCTCTTAACAAGCGATTCAACTTCTTTCATAAAGAAAGGACAGTAGTAACATGGATATGTAGGTGGCTGAATAACAGGAAACAGGAGTTGGTATTGAATGGCTGTTTGTTGGCCTGGAGAATGTGTACAGTGTGGTTTCCCAGGGATTGGTGTTAGAGTTACTTTTCTTGATGTGTATTAACAACCTAGTCTTTGGTGTAAAGGGTATAATTTAAATATGTGCAGATGATCCAAAAATGTAAAGTATGGTGACCTGTAAGAAGGATAGTGACAAATTTCAAGGGGTCATAGACAAGTTGGTGAACAAGTGCCAAATGATAGTTAATGCAGAGAAGTGTGAAGTGATTCATTTTGATAGGAAGAATGAGGACAGGCAATATAAAATAATGAATACACTTCTAAAGAGAGTGCAGGAGCAGAGGGATGGGAGATATATGTATACAAAGAATTGAAGGCGGTATGACAGGTTGAGGGAGTGGTTACTATAAGTGTTCAGGATCCTGGACTGTATAAATAAAGACATTGGATTGGATTTCTGCAGCATCAAGTCAACTTCAGAAATCTTTAAAAACGATGGGCTGGACCCAGATCTATAGAATCCATCTACCAGGCCCGCTGTCAAGGAAAGGCCGCCAGCATTCTCAAAGATCCATCCCACCCTGGCAATGTTTTTCTACAATTTCTACCATCAGGGAAAAGGTACAGAGGCCTGGACACACGCACCAGCCGATTTAGAAACAGTTTCTACCCTACTGCTGTTAGAATACTGAATGGACTCTCAAACTCTTAACATTCGCCTGTACCTGTGTTTTTGTTTTTGCTTCTGCTTACCTGTTATTTACTACCTATGCTACTTAACTCTGTGATCTGCCTGTATTACTCGCAAGACAAAGCTTTTCACTGTGCCTCGGTACACGTGACAATAAATTAAATTCAATTCAATTCAATTCAGATGCAGAAGTCTCACTTCCATTTCTGGCAGCTTCTATTTTCTTCTGGTCGGGGAAAGGGTCAGGATGTGAATCACACAGGAAGGAAACCCAAACCCTGGCAGAGCCATTTAAAATTCAAGGGGAGTTCAAACAGACCCCATTTTAGCTGTTCCAAGTGTTAACTCACAGAGTAGGATTTTTATGAATTTATGGGGGAGGCAGAAACAATCTTGAAAGGCAGATAAATTCTGTTGAAATGTTGAAAAGTTATTTAAATCCCCAGCCCTTCCAAAATGAGGAAAAGCAGTCTTCAGCTTTCAATTAGAGTGAAGAGAAAAACAAACTGCTGGGATGAATTGATTGACAGGCCATCTAGCCTAAAAGAAATGATTAGCCATCTGTTCCTGCAATTTCAATAGACTTCATTCTTGACATTTCCCAAGGATTGTTATTAAAGCTGAGCCCATTTTGAACACTTGGTTGAATTTCAAAAATGCAAAAAGCACTCTTCATCTCAACAGCAGAGGCTGAGTTCGGTTTTAAGAGGCTGTTAAAGGATTAACTCTCTTGCATGTGTTTAGTAATTAGAATTTTGTTTTCCTAACAGATTGACCATTTGAGGGAATTTTAAATTTTTGAATGGGTTTTATGAATGTAAGTTTCTTTCTTCACTATCAAGTGTGAATGAGTGCAAGTTCTTTTCGTCTGTTAAAAGTTAAGGGTTTTTTTTAATCTCCATAGGGCCGAAGGACCTGTTTCTGTGTTGTATGGCTCCTTGACTCAAATGGCTCCTAAGATCTGCCCATAACAGATTTTCAGTAAGTAGCTATAGAAGTGACACGGTGTGGGGGGGGGGGGAAGTATGAGATGGAATGGGGGTATTAGAGGACCTGGAGGTTCCATGGGGGCATGTGGAGCTATAGAGGTGGCATGAGGGTTATAAGCAGCTATGGAGGGGACATCAAGTTATGAGGGAAAATGGGTGGTGGGTGAGAGGTGAAGGCTTTTGGGTCAAACAGCCTTTTAAACAATTGGGACAAAGTCTGAGGGAACAGAGATGGGCCTTCTAACCAAACTGCTTTAGCAGTCACCCAATTTTGTGGCCTCTTCTGATCTGCTCCAAGAGCTTATGGGCCTGATTCAATCTCACCAGTCTTCTCAGCCTGTGTTACAAGGTCCTTTATATCAAAGTGGGTCTGCTGAGTTGGGAAATATCCTACTTTGAGCCATCTGCCTCAATAGGAAAATCTGGCCAACAGAGTTAAAAAGCAAGGATCCTTTATAAAATGATGGCTGAGTTTGAAATGAAAAGATCTTGTCACCATGACAACATGATATTCAATGGTACTTCAGAAAGCCACCAACAGAGTGAAAACAATTTGTGCAGACCTTCAGCTCCTTTTGCTTTGTTCCCAATGCTTTTATTCCTGCCCATCGACCCTGGCCAACAACAAGCATAATACCAAGCATCTCTCCTCACAAACAGCGATATCACAAACAACTGTGATCACAGCTGGCACCAAACTTAAGGAAGGAAATGACAACATTGAAGAGGATGCAAAAAAGACCTACAAGGTGATTCCAGACATTTAGCAGCAAGGTTGGAGCCACTGGGGCTGTTAATCTTGGAGATGAAAAAGTTAAGAGGAGATTTAAAGGAAGGATTCAAACTTTGGACAGATTGGACTAGAGAAACCTGTTCGTGTTGGCTGAAGGGTCAAGAACAAGATTTAAGATGAATGGCAAAAGAACCAAAGGTGACATGAGGAAAACCATTTTTATGCAGTGAGTGGTTATGATCTGTGGTGTTCTACCAAAAAGTGCAATGGAAGCAGAGTCAATTATAGCTGTCAAAGGGGTAATTGATAATTATCTGAAAAGAAAAAAAATTGCAGGACTACAGGGAAAGGGTTGAGGAGTGGGGACCAATATTCTCTGACAGCTGCTCCTAAAATCGACATGCCAATGCCATGCATTGACTTCCAGTTCCACAAGCCGCTGCTGTCCATGGAACTGAGTGGTCGTACAAACAAAAACAAAATTAGCAGGAACACTGGTGGGGACTGGGCATGTCGCACTTGCAGATAGCCAGCACTGAGACTATAGGTCAGTTAGCTTCCTTCTGTATTGTAAATCTTCATTGATTTTACAAAGCATTGCTTCTGCATTTTCAGATTCTGAGTCATGAGGCAATCACTACAGCTCATTCACAAAAGACCTAGACTCCTGTGGCCTATTCTAAATGAAGTGCAGTTTTAAGAACAGTCCATGATAAAGGGAGGTACTTCTACACTGAGAGTTTCATCTTAGGATCTCCCTCTGTATTTTAAAAACTGTAGAATCATGAATCAAAATTAGTATCAAAAGAATGTATAACCAATATGTAATCCTGTTTTTCAATTCAATTTCACTTTTGGAAATCTTAAATCTTTTGGCAAAAAAATTAGAAATATTCAACAGGTCAGACAGTTACTGTGGAAAAAGAAACAGTTCAAATCTCAGGTTGATGACCCTTCATCAGAACTTGACGAACTATGCAAGGCAAAAGGTGATAGTAATGGACAAATAAAGATCTTAAAGAACAGCCTGGGCAATGGCGGGAAAGTTGAGAGAACATGGCAACATTGAAAAGATCAGATTGCTGATAGCGAGAAAAAAAAGCTGATGTTTCCTCTGAAAGGGTTTCAGTGCTGAGTTTTGAACCTTCCTAAAGAGTGGCAACTAACTTAGTTCCATGTATTTGCATCTCATTATTAGCTAGACTCACCTCATTTCTGTGCAGTTCCCAATTCTCCCCTCCTTCCTTCAGAAACTCGATGGTGGTAGTTCCTAAAATGGAAAGCAGAGAATTACCTGGTGGCACTGCTTGCTTCAGTGGGTCTTTGGACAACTCCACTCTCACTACTCAGTTCCCCCATATTCCATGTCCTCTTCCAACCTATGTCCATACAAGCCACCAGCCACACCACATCATCATGGCAAAAGTGAGGACTGCAGATGCTAGAAACCAAAGTCTAGATTAGAGTGGTGCTGGAAAAGTATAGCTGGTCAGGCAGCATCCAAGGAGCAGGAAAATCAACGTTTCAGGCAAAAGCTCTTCATCATTCCTGATAAAGGGCTTTTGCCCAAAACGTCAATTTTCCTGCTCCTCGGATGCTGCCTGACCTGCTGTGCTTTTCCAGCACCACTCTAATCTAGACACCACATCATCATGACTGCTTTCACACATCACTTCAGCCCTTCAGGACTTCATTTGGAACTCATGGATGCTTATGATTTGTGTACTTCTGACAGGTCACTTCGCACACAGGGACACGCACACACATCTCAGCCTCTGTGGCTGGCATTGCTTTGGAAGGACAGAGAGAGAGGCAGGCAGCTTGTCAAGATGGGGAGTGGTAGATATATCACATATAGCACAGTGTCACACCCACAGCATGAGCCAGCAGCTTCTACAGCAAACTCACTGAATATACTGCAACCAAATGGTAATGTCTAAACACCACAGGGGACAAGTCCTTAGTGGAGTGAAGGGCTACCACAAGTCAGTCAAGAAGTTCATCCAATGTCAGTCCAAAAGGTGGGCTTTGGTCAGTCCTGGAGATTTGGGTATGAACTGTTAGGGACTTGACCAGGACAGTTCATGTATTCTTGGGGAAAATGGGAAGTTGGAGTCGATTACAGCAGCATGACTGAGCCCAACAAGAACAGCCAGCCTCCAGCAGCATGTGTAGATCATCCAAGGAGACAGGACAGTGAACCAAACCCTTGAATCTACTGGCTTCATTATTGCCATCACTTGCATTCTCAGGAACCAAGCAAAGATAAGGACTAAGAATACCCCAGGTCATCATTGCTGAACTGGATCATCTGCTGGAACTGAATGTCCACTCAGAAGAATCATTCCATCCCAATGCCCATTAAGATCACATCTGCCCTGAAACGTTATGTCAGCGGCTTGTTCCAACGAACAACTGGAGACATTTGGGGCATCTCCCAGGTTGTGGTCCAGAATGGATCCGGGCTGTCGGTGTTGCAGTTTCTCCAGATTACACCAGTTTATATCCTTTCTCCACAACGAGGTGAGTGAAACAACTCAGGCACTGGCACTGACTAATATCGCTGGCTTCCCCCAGCAGCCAGGCACTATAGACTGCAGGCTTTGAGACCTCAGCTCTATCGCTATCCTGCAGCAGTCATCAATGGAAAAGCCTTCCACTCCATCAATATTCAGTTTAACTCTGACCATCCACGTCAAATTCCAGTGTTGTCCACCAGGTATCCTGTAATTGTTGTGGTTCTGTTCACCGAGCTGGGAATTTGTGTTGCAGACGTTTTGTCCCCTGTCTAGGTGACATCCTCAGTGCTTGGGAGCCTCCTGTGAAGCACTTCTGTGATCTTTCCACCGGCATTTATAGTGGTTTGTCTCTGCCGCTTCTGGTTGTCAGTTCCAGCTGTCCGCTGCAGTGACCGGTATATTGGGTCCAATCGATGTACTTATTGATAGAATCTGTGGATGAGTGCCATGCTCTAGGAATTCCCTGGCTGTTCTCTGTTTGGCTTGCCCTATAGTAGTAGTGCTGTCCCAGTCAAACTCATGTTGCTCGTCATCTGTGTGTCATCACAACAACGAGCACCTGAGCTACAAATCTTTTCACAAACTTCACAGTATCCTGTAAGCTGCCATGGTGTGTACGCACTGGAAAACTTGCAGGCTCCTGTATCATGAAGGTGAGATCTTGATGCCAAGACAAATCTAGTGGGCCTTGCGTTTTAGCCCCTAAAGAATGTTTGCATCATTAATATTCACAACTGGAGCAGACAAAAGTGGGGTGGAGATGCTGGATGCAGAAGAAATTGGGCATCGAGAGCCATTTGTTGGGTTACAGTGGTGCAGGATCACAGTGTAATAGGTCATTCATGAAATGCTGTGAAGCTGGAATGTAAATTTGGCACCAGTGGTGAGACTGTTGCCAGCAATAGACAGCACCTCCATCTCTCTTGCCGCACGATTCTGGAGTTGGGTGCCATTGAGGACGGTTGCATAATTAATGAGCTGAAGAGGAAAAGGCTGTTTAAGAAATGTTGGCACGGGGTGTGGTGGACTGCCCATTGAATTTCATTGAAAAATAATCACTTCCAGAACATGGAAGAATTCCGCACATACTCAATTTTTCTCCATAGATGCTGCCTGAGTAATTTCAGTGTTTTCTGTTTGTTCTTTAGTGTAGAAATCTTACCTGTCCACTTATTTCTATGTGACATGATCTGGGGGAATGGGTATTTGTTAAGACTGGTAACATTTTCAATGACCAAGCCTGACACCTTAATCTGAGAAGCCATTCTGCCCATTCCTATTCAGCCGCTGTTTCATTTTTAGACTTGGTATAAGATGGCAGCTCTAATTAATATCATAAATGGTACTAACTTAGCCCTTTTTATATGTACCAGCTATTGTGCATTCGGGGTATAATTTAATCTAGTGATGAGCTGTGGCTCACTGAATTAGAATTCATGGAGACAAACAGCCTGAAGCAGCAATTCCTGACTTGAAAGTCTAAAACTGCTCATAAGTCGTTAATACACAAGTATTAGTCAGTCAGGGATGTGACAAGACAGCTCACTTTCCCTAAGGTTGCCAATAAGCAGTCCATGTATAATTATCATATCCATGTCATGGAAGGGGCCTTAGTCGATAAAATATTAAATCTAATCACACCATTTGATGTTTGATGTTTCTGTTTATTTGATGGATTTGCCATGGGTTACTATTCATAAAGCAGTGTTCCGCCTTCCTTGTAAATTCAGTTGATGTGTCTCTAAAGCTCAACAAAAAAAACAGTGGGCAGCAGTTTCCAGGGTAACTGCAGTTTGTGAGGGATGGAGCTTCTCCTATGCTTTGAAATGAAAGGACCATGTCACCATGACAACATGATATTCAATGGTACTTCAGAAAGCCACCAACAGAGTGAAAACAATTTGTGCAGACCTTCAGCTCCTTTTGCTTTGTTCCCAATGCTTTTATTCCTGCCCATCGACCCTGGCCAACAACAAGCATAATACCAAGCATCTCTCCTCACAAACAACTGTGATCACAGCTAGCTCATCTAAACATAGTAACCTGTCTCCAAATTTATCAGGATTAAATACTTCAAATGGTAATGAAAATCCAAGGGTAGAAATTTCAGTTTGAGAAATTACACTCTGTTTAGGAAGAGAGAGGCACACACTCAGTTGCACCCAGAGCAAAATTAGTTTCTCCATGGTGTGCAGTGAAATTTGTTTGTATGGCTAACTGTTAGTTGATAATAATCAGAAACCTTAATCAGATAGAGTCATAGAGATGTACAGCACGCAAACAGACCCTTCAGTCCAACTCGTCCATGCTGACCACATATCCCAACCCAATCTAGTCCCATTTGCCAGCTCTGCCAATTTATTGGGAAAAAGCAATTTAAAGACAATTAAACTCATTTAAATTGGTAACAACAGGTTAGAAAACATTTGAATTGTGTTATAATTGTGGAAAAATCATCTCAAACTGCAGAACTAACCCATGGATGGAAGAGTTACAGTTCTGGATCCTTTAATTCATGGTCACCTGTCACTTCCACAAGTAGATCTCACATTTTGATGACATGTGTGACTAGGAACGAGGCAGGTAGAGGGATCCAGGAGGTAGTCCTGAATGATTCTCAGCCCTTGAGCTTGTCCAACAGGTTTGAGATTCTTACTCCCTGTGTGGATGAGAGTGGAGGCTGTGGGACAGATGAGCAAATTGACCATAGCACCATGATACAGGGAACCATTCAAGAGTGGGTGGATAGAAAACAGAAATGTAGCTGTAATCGGGGATAGTACAGTCAGGGGAATAGACATTATTCTCTGTGGCCAGGATCAAGAGTCCTAAAGGCTATGTGTCCTGCCTGGTTCCCTGGGTTCAGGATGTCTCACCTGGGCTGCAGAGGAACTTGGAGCAGGAGAAGAAAGATCCAGTTGTTGTGGTTTCTGTAGGTAGAGAGAGGAAAGAGGTTCTGCTGACGGAATATGAGCAGCTAAATTAAAAATCAAAACTGAAAAAGGTAATAATCTCTAGATTACTAACAGAGTCACGAGAAAATGGGCACATGGTCAACATGATTGAAGAGGTAAGCGCATGGCTGAAAGATTAGTGTGGGAGAAACAGTTCACATGCATGGAACATTGGCACCAGTACCAGGGAAAGGAAGAATCTGTTCTAACGGAAAGGGCTTCACCTGAATCATGCTGGGACCAGAGTCCTGGAAAATTCATAACTCAGGCTGTAGGTAGGGCTCAAAACTAAATAGTGCAGTAGGGGGTTTGGTTGCATGGAAAATGTTAAAGGGGGCACTACAGAGGTTTTTAAAGTTTCCAGAACAAGTAATAGGATAGAGAGTATGGAAAGGATCAGGAATCTAACTTCAGGCTCAGAAGGTCAGGGGACAACCATGAGAAGGTGGGCAGTCAACACAGGACTGAGATGTTGTACTTAAATGCACACAGTGTATGAAACAGGGTAAATGAACTTTGTTGCACAGACTGAAATTGGCAGGTACAATGTTATAGATATTACAGAGACATGGCTGCTTGGGGATTAGGGCTGGGAATTAAAATACCCAAGGCTACACATCCTATCAAAAGGACTAGGAGATGGGTAGAGGGAGTGGGATTGCATTGTTAGTAAGAAGCAAAATTAAATTGATAGCCAGAAGTGATGTCAAGTTGGAAGGCGTAGAATCGACGTAGGTGGAGTTGAGGAACCGCAAAGGAAAACAAAGACCCTGATGGGAGTTGTGTGCAGGCCTCCGAGCAGTAATCAGGATGTGGGGAAGAAAATAACCCGGGGATAGAAAAGGCCTATATGAAAGATACTATTACAATACTCATAGGGGACTTCAACCTCCAGGTGGACTGGGAATATCCAGTTGATAGCAGATCTCATGAAACAGAATTTGTGGAATGTCTACGAGATGGTCTTTTGGAGCAGTTTGTGGTACAGCCCACTAGAGAACAGGCAATTCTGGATTTGGTGATGTGTAATGAGGTAGACTTGATTAGGGAGCTTAAGTTGAAGGAACCCCGATGGGGCCATGATCATAATATGATGAATTCACCCTGCAGTTTGAGAGGGAGAAGCTGAAATCAGATGGCCTGTTGTTCCTAACCAGACTTTCTGAAAAACAGATTTAGGAAACCAAGTCTATAGTTTAAACAAAAAAAAACAATTTATTATTAATACTTAAACCTTAGCAGAGCAAAGTTAAACAACAAGGTCATCCAATTAATGTCTGTGATTTAAACTCAATCTTCTTTATTCATAACCCCATTCTCACACACAGACAGTTAACTTAGAACAGATAAGTTAGAAGAAAATAAGAGAATTCTTATTTGCCAGTTCAATAACTATTTCAATGTTTATGGAATCTTTGAATGATGTGTTGTATTACAGATACATGGGATAGTATCTTGCTTGCATAACACATAGAACATAGAACATAGAACACGGAACGTTGCAGCTCAGTTCAGGCCCTTCTGTCCTCGATGTTGCGCTGCACTGTGAAACCAAGCTGAAGCCCATCTAACCTACACTGTTCCATTCTCATCCATATGCCTATCCAATGCCCATTTAAATGCCCTTGAAGTTGGTGAGTCTACTACTGTTGCAGGCAGTGCGTTCCACACCCCTATTACTCCCTGAGTAAAGAACTTACCTCTAACATCTGTCCTATATCTATCACCCCTCAACTTGAAGCTATGCCCCCTCATGCTAGCCATCACCATCCTCGGAAAAAAGGCTCTCACTGTCCACCCAATCTAGCCCTCTGATTATCTTATATGTCGCAATTAAGTCACCTCTCAACCTCTTCCCTGTAATGAAAACAGCCTCAAGTCCCTCAACCTTTCCCCGTAAGACCTTCCTTCCATACCAGGCAACATCCTAGTAAATCACCTCTGAACCCTTTCCAAAGCTTCCACATTCTTCCTAAAATGCAGTGACCAGAACTGTAGGCAATACTCAAAGTGCAGCTGCAGCAGCATTTCATACAGCTGCAGCATGACCTCATGGTTACAAAACTCAATCCCTCTACCAATAAAAGCTAACACACCATATACCTTCTTAACAGCCTATCAACCTGGGTGGCAACTTTGAGGGATCTATGTACATGGACACTGAGATCTCCCTGCTCATCTACACAACCAAGAATCTTACCATTAGCCCAGTACTCTTTATTCCTGTTGTTCCTTCTAAAGTGAACAACCTCACACTTTTACATGCATTAAACTCCATTTTCCACCTCACAGCCCAGCTCTGCAGCTTATCTATGTCCCTGTGTTACCTGCAACATCCTTCGGTACTATCCACAACTCCATCAACCTTAGTGTCATCTGCAAATGTACTGACCCATCCTTCTACACCCTCATCCAGGTTGTTTATAAAAATGACAAATAGCAGTGGACCGAAAACAGATCTTTGCGGTACACCACTAGTAGCTAAACTCCAGGATGAACATTTTCCATTAACCATCACTCTCTGTCTTCTTTCAGCTAGCCAATTTCTGATCCAAACCGCTAAATCACCCTCAATCCCATGCCTCCGTATTTTGTGCAGTAGCCTACCATGGGGAACCTTATCAAATGCCTTACTGAAATCCATATACACCACATCAACTGCTTTACCCTCATCCACCTGTTTAGTCACCTTCTCATATCTTAGTGTTGAAATGTCTGTAGTGTTTTTAGGACCAAAATTAACCAGCAATGATTTTTCCAAGCCAGGTCCGATAAACAAACATCAGTTTATTTGCTCTCTCCTCCTTTCCCAAATAAGCTACTGCTCAAAGTTTGAAATCCCATTCTCAATTTCAGCGCACATTTCAAACCAAAAATGAGAAAAATAAAGAAAAACAACAATGCTCTCAACAACAGCAATGGTCTTTAAAAAAAGAGTCTGCCTTTATGCACTTAATAACTCAGTTATTGCAACAAGGCTCAGGAATCAAAGCCTTGCTTGCAGACATCGTTGTTGGGTAGGGCCAGAATTGTGTTTAGCTGTGAGGTATTACCTGGTCAAATAGTCTACTGACCTTGACTGATCAAGCTCACAAATGGCAAATTTATTTGGGTGGGGTTTTGAACCAGAGCACAACACAAGCAAGAAGAAAAAGTTAAGCTTGCCTACCGAACAACATGAATGTTGCATTCTAATTAGGCTGGTGACTACTTATTACAATATACACCGAGGGTTATCAACATATACTAATTTAGATTGTTGTAACTAAAAAGAGCTTTTTAAACTGTATCTAATCCTTGCAATGCAGCTTTCATTTTTGAGCTCTATTAACATTGCAGGCTTCATTTCATTTCATTAGGACCATATGATTCAGCACAAGGTAGATCAAACACTGATCATGTATTTGTGTACTTCAAAAGAGGTGATGTCTGCTTGTTGTTTGCTTTTTGTTGAAAACACAGTACATCAATTCAATATTTATGTTTAAATCTGCATTTTAGTATAATTTTCCTTGTTCAAGAGCTCTCATCATATTCATGATTCACTCGGCCATCTCAAACTGAGAAGCTTGCGGAATGAGTGATTTCTGTGGTTCAGTAATGCCAGGACCAAGAAGATTAACCCTTATTTTACAGTTGTGCCAAATTGGGGATGTACACATTTGAGACTTGGGGAGGGTGCAGGCAGTTCACACCAAACATTGTGAAAGGCTTACCCTTATTTTGAATAGACTACGAGCATTGGTAAAGCTTTCCCAAAAAAACTTGTGACACATTTGTCTGAGGAACACATAATGCTGTATCATCTGATCTTGGCTTAAGCTTCTGACCTCATATTTACATCATCACGAAGACCACTTATTTCTACCTCCATAACAGTGCTCAACTTCAGGCTTGTCTCAACTTGCCTGCTGTCATCCTCATCCACGCCGTCTCGATTTGATTATTCCAGAGCGCTCCTGCCTAGTCTCCCATATCCTACCCTCCATAAACCTGAGGTCACCTTGAACTCTGTTGCCCGTATCTTAACTCAGAGCAATTCTTGTTCCTCTATCACCACTATGCTCACTGATCTCCATTGGTTTCCAGTCAAGCAATGTCTTGATTTTAAAATTCTCATCCTTGTTTACAAATCCTTCCATGGCCTTTCCCCTCTCAGTTTCAATAATCTCCCCAAAGCCCCCCCTCCACAACCCTCTGAGATCTCCACACTTCTCTCATTTTGGTCTTTTGTGCATTCCCAATTTTAACTGCTCCTCCATAGGCAGGACACTTTCAAGGTATCTAGAACACAAGGCTTTGGAATTCCCTCCCTCCCTCCCTCCATCTCACTTTCCTCCTCTACGATACTTATTGAACCCTACCTCTTTGAGTTTTTGTTCATTGGACCTATTGACCCGAAGTGGCTCAGTATCAAACTTTGTTTTATAGCGTTCCTGAAGGATCTTGCAATGTTTCATTACAAGAAAGGTGCCATAAATAAGTTGTTGCAGGCACCATCAGATGTCACACAGTAAAAATGTCATGGCTGCTTCCAAGATAACAGTCATTGCTGTTCCAAATGATGCATCTGTGTTCAGATATCAGGTGAACATTATGCAAATCCTTCTTTCTCAAGAAAGCTGTGGGGTTGGCATGAAGATCCCTGATGCCCACTTGAGTATTGAGTAGAATCTTTGCACCCAAAACAACCTGATCATCTTGTTCAACTGATGCTTCCTTTGCACAGGAAAATGGTGACAGCCTGAATTTATGTAAAAGGATCTGGAATGTGAAAGGATCTCTCACCTCAGATTCAGAATTTCGTGGGTTCAAGTTTCACACCAGGGAGGCACACATTGGAGATACCATCTTTCAGATAAAGTGATAAACTGAGGTCTCTCCTGCACTCTTGGGTTTGTGTAAGTGATCCAGAATAATAGCTGAAAAAGAGCAGATTTATCCCTCAACAAATATCACTGTAACAAATTATCTGGCCATTGACACATTGCTACTCATGGGAGTTTGCAGTGTGTGAGAGTGGCTGCCAAACCTGCCAGCGTAGGATTGATTAGATTCGGCCATGTTGCGCAGAAGTTTGCCTTGTGAGCAGGATCTCTTCCCACCATCCAAAGTGTGGCTATCAAATATGAACAAGTACTATATATAGCTTCCCTCATCTGATTGATAGCAGATCTGCTTTCCAGTAGATCATTGCTCCTACAGAACCAGGAGCCAATGGTGACGCCACAGGAATTTGCTTATCTAATGCTGTTATCTGTGAAGATAACATGTGACTTCCTACCAACTGCTTGATGGGAGTACAAAGGGATGAGAAGGAGGCTATTCAAGTCTTGTCCTTTTTCAGGTTCTAACAGTGGGTCTGTGAACCAGCATGTTTTCATCACACTGTTTCCCACTAATTCTACGTTATGCTGTTAATTATTATAAATGTTATCAATTAACAGCTGAAACTAATGGCTGAAAACCACATTTGTTGGCTAAATCTGAGTAGTGTTGAAATTTGTTGGAGGGTTTTCATCATGAGACCAAGTGAGTTATATCAATGTATCTTACCCAACTTCCTGCAAGAATTACTTACCCTGCCCCGATGGCATCTCTCGTCCAATTCTAGACCCCTCTTACCATGTGCCATTCCTAGAACATGCCACTACTCAATGGATATCCCACAAATCACCAAAATCCCTTGTGCCCGCACCATCTTTAAAAGTCTGTCATGCACTTGGACAATCACCGTCACTCCACAGCTGCCCTGCACAGTTCCCAACATTTGTCCCGAACATGGCAAACAGGGGGAAATCGGTGCCCCCCCCCCCCCCCGCCTCCCTGTTGTGATGGCAGAGACAAGGTCACCAACTCAGAGGTCCCAGCGTGTGCTAATTCCATCAGCATGCATTCATTGGTAAGGCAACAACACCTGAGCTGGCTCAGCCATGTTCATCAGATGGATGATAGCTGTCTACTCAAAGACCTTCTGTACAGCAAACTGGCCACTGGGTCAAAAACTCCATAGTGTCCATACCTCCACTATCAGGACACCCTCTAGAAAGATATGAATTTGGCAGAAATTGATGTTGACAGTTGGGAGATGTTTGCTGACAGCTATGAACTCTGGATGCCGACTGTCAGGAAGGGCTTTGGAAGGGATGAACAGAAACATAAAGTTCAGCTGGCCAAGAAGAGGACCCAAAGTAAACGGAGGCCAGTGAGTCCTGCATCTTCACAGCCCTGACTGCCATGTAGCAGCAGGGCTTCTGAGTCACAGCAGGTGATGTTTCACACAAAACACCACCACAGTGCAAACTGTCACCTTACAAGGCAGAAGGCTGCCACCACCAGAGGAGGAGGAAGCTGGCTGGAGAATTTAAAATTATTTGTTGCATTGGAAAGTGAGAGGTTTGCCAATTTGTTTGTGTGTCCAATTCGTTAGCGCTTTGAGGATCCCTTGTAGCTCTGTTGAAAGACACAGCTCAGAAAAAATTATTCTGGAGTGAGATAAATCACAAGAAGCATCTCTGCTTGGGACTCAGCATGTCCTTCCGAGAGGTAAGGAAAATGGTTTAATTCTCCCCACCCAACCAAGGAATATTAACAGCTTGATGGCAATTAGTGTTTATTTCTAGTTTGTCCATCATAGGATACTAAATGATCTTGTTCAAGCGTACTTTAACAAGTGGTTTGAAGTGCTTACTGGTTTTCTGCCGATTACAGCTTTTATACCTGCATTTTTGAATTATCCAGAGATTTCTGTTCGCTTGGTGGATTAACGAAAGGAGGAAAATTAAAATAGATTGATACAGGGTCGTGGAAAAACATGAATAGCTGAATTAAAAGAGTAAAATTGTAGACATTAGCTTGAAAGACTAAAATTATGAATAAAGATGGTATTCAAGAGACAGAAATAGCAGGATATGTAGCATTGCGAAGAGACAGAGATAAACAAAAAGACAATGGATCAATCTTGAAACTTATATTAAATTTGGCAATAACTGAAGAGAATAAATACCGGGCTATTAAATAAATGGATATAAAGAGGCAAGAAGCAACTCAGAGACAGAGAAAAACAGAAAAATATTGACAGAAATGGGAGATAAAAAAGTAAATGAATGTAGTGCACATCAATTTAATAGTTAGCGCTTCATGCATATCTGCTACTTTATATGAATCTTTGTACAAGATTAATGTAATGCATTGCTCTTCATTTTGAACTGTGTACATTACCAATTTGGAAAATTACCATTTTCCTTTGCACATGCAATGTTCTATCCTATGCACAGAGGCTGTAGATTGATTAATTGACATGTTCAGGTTAACAGAGCTGATGTTTAATTCCTGAATTAGATATTTTGAAGATGGATAGTCTGGTGTTTATTTTCCAAGGTGGATGCAGAAGTGGCATAAATGGTGCACATCTCGTAAAGAAAATCTGTAATTACACTGTATAAATGGTACATAGCTCCTGTAGGATTGCTTGGCCTCATCTTGCTGCTGAGCTGACAGATAAGAATGTTGTAGTAGCAGTATTCAATAAAAACTGTAACATTCATAAAGCTTCAACATGGGGACAATGACAGCTTGAAAGTCTGTATTCGTAATGGAGAATCTGCTATTTCTCTGTGTGGTGTTGAAAGCAGATATAAAACCTAATCATCTGTGCATGTCTTCTGCAAAATGGCCGTGTTACATGGTAATGACATTACTCCTCATGACGTTTGTCATGTAGATAGAAAGAAGTGAAGAGAGAAACAGAGAGAACAAAGTGAAAAGAGAGTGGAGATCCAGGGATATAAATTCACTGTGGGTGACAGTGAATCAGCTGGCTGTTTTAGAATCCATCCAGTTTCTTCTGACTAGTGGATGATTTATCTTGCATAACCTTTCTGATTTATCCCAGTTTTGTAATGATAACTCACAAACTGTATAACTGCAAGTGTCTCCTGGCATGGTGGGCAAAAGTCATTTTGACGCTTGTACAAATCTGTACAAATTTTAGTAGTCATGATTTGGAGATGCTGGTGTTGGACTGGGGTGTACACTGTTAAAAATCACACAACACCAGGTTATAGTCCAACAGGTTTAATTGGAAGCACACTAGCTTTCGGAGCGTCGCTCCTTCATCAGGTGATTGTCACTCCGAAAGCTAGTGCTTCCAATTAAACCTGTTGGACTATAACCTGGTGTTGTGTCATTTTTAACTGTACAAATTTTAGGATAGTGAGAGAAAAGTAAAGAGAATAACTGAGAAAGGAAAAAGATGGAAACAGCCCATTACTGGTTGATGTTAATTACTTCAGCACCGAAATAAACTGGAGTGAGCAGAGATTCAAACCAAAATGATGGGTTGTACAAGATCAGAATTGAAACATTGCCCTGTACATTCACACCTGACATCTTTAAGCCATTCTTTAACTGAAATATTAAATATCCCAGGATCTCATTTGTTTTGCAAGAAAACATCAACAGTTTACTCATCAAAAACTCGCTGACTAGGGCCTGTCAGACATCTATTGGTGTCATTGAATATTATGTGGAGATCAGGGTCTGGGCTGGGTTTTTGTGGAAAAGCTCTGCCGGCTTCACTTAAGATAGATACCGTTTTGTGTGGCAAAGGCTGCAGTCCTGATTCAGGAGTCAAATCAAAATCATTCTTATGAAGGAATGTGAAACTACTGCAAATAACAGGCATTTGGTGGGGCTTGGAGGAGAGAGGAAGGTTTACCTCAGTAATAATAGCAATAGCAGTGGAAGTCAATGGAATAAATGTTGAAAATAGTAGGAAACTGCACAGAGAAGATCATTACATTCTTGTGGCTAAGTCAAGATCCATTTCCCTTTAAGGAGAAACTTGGTATACACCTGGATGGAAGGAATAGAAGATTAGAGAGGGTTAGTTGAAAAGGGGTGGGAGGAGGCTCCAGTGGAGTATAAACACCAGCACAGATCAGTTGGGCTGGATGCTCTGTTTCTATTCTGTAAAATTCTATATATGTCAATGTAAAATCTGCAAGGAAATAAAATCTAAAAAGTAAAATAATTTTCACAGTGACACTGTCCTTTTTGTCTTAGGAGTTGAGGAGTCGCAGGTTCTGGCGTTCAGTTTTAGCAGAGCTGGTTGGTTCCCTGGTCTTGGTTGCAGTGATTTTGGGTGCCTCTGCCCCTGGACAGGAGGACGAGGTTCCAGCCTTGATGCAGGTGGCTGTAGCTGCGGGGTTTTCTGCTGTCAGCCTGATTCACTGTTTCGGAGAGATTAGCGGTGCTCAGGTAAACCCAGCTGTCACACTTGCGTTCTTGTGCACCAGGAAACTGGATTTCCTTCAGGTTGTGTCCTACCTTTTGGCTCAATGTCTTGGAGCTGTGATTGGATCAGGGATAATCTACATGTCACTGCCAGTCAAGTCAGCATCAAGGCATTTAGTTAACATGGTAAGTCTATTTATATTCCTGCATTTACTATAACATTTTCCCTGTTGGTTTACAAGTGAGGTGTATTTCCCCAAAGTGGAGATTAGAAACTAAACAATAAAACGCAACAAAAAAAAACAATTTACCATGGTGCTGCAAACAAAATTGTGTTTCAGTTTAGAAGGCAGCTGCATTTAATGCTTCTTCCTATTTGCACCGAGAAGGTAGAGAGCTTGCCAAACTAATTCAATGGCTATTAAATGTCAGCCTGGTCCTGAGGATTACAGCCTCAAGAGCAATTCAGGATGTGCAATAAATGCTGCCCAAGCCAGCAATGCCCACATCCTGTGAATGAATAAAATCAGTCACAGACTGTTTCCTTTCTTGAAAATTGTTGCAATAATCTAGCAGCAATCATCACATGTTCCCACAAGTTACGGGATTTATTCAATTCACAATTTACCACAGTGGGATTTGAACTTGCAACCTTTAGGTTCAATGGTCTAGTTCCTAACTTCCTTCTATTAAACCTTTTTCCAGTGGTTTGTTTATTCATTATTCCCCAACTCAAACTCCCCTTTATTTCTATTAAATCATTTCCAGCTGTGTTTTCTGTCCTCATTCCCCTCCTCAATACTTCCTTTGGATTAGTGTTTCTTGTGGAACTACTTCTCATCTACTCTCTTACACGATAACTTGCAACACTCTATAAATAAATTAAGAAAATCACAGTGCCAATTTCTCTGATTTCCTGCACTTACTAATGTTCATTTTGCACATTCACACAACAACAGGATCAGTTACACTAATAGGAAATTCCTGGGAAAATATTACCTCAATAACCTTCAAGAGACAAATAAGACCTACCAACAATACCACCCCTTAATGACACTAAACAATGTAAAAGTATTCATATAAAATGAATTTACCAAAGTGGGGAGCAAAGCGTGAGATCTGATTCATGTAGAAATTTGGTTTCAAACAGGAGTTCAGGTGAGATAATTCAGGTTAGATAGTTCATGTTAATTCACAGAAACCTACAACTGATTGAAATCTGTAAAAGCTGAACTTGGACCTGAGGAGCTGGTGGTTCATTGTTAATTGTTAACTGCTTAATTACAGTTAATTAAATTAGAAAAGAACAAGTCAAACTCTGGCATTTGTTTCTATCATAGGCGGGACACAAAGAGGTACAGTACTTATATCTTTCAGAAAGCATTGAATAAGGTGCCACATAAGAGACACAAGCAGAATCTGCACCACTAGATTATCACCTAAATAAAGACAAAAATCTATCCTGTGACCACATGAATTGATAAATGTCATGGGGGAAAAGCAAATAAATGGGGTAAATTGTTGTTTTTCAAGTGATTGCGAGGTAAGTAGTGGTATGCCTCCTAAGTCTGTGGTAGGACTTCTTTTATTTTCAAATTATGGAAGTATGAGACACATCAAGGCTGAAACAGAAACCAAAGTGTGTTACAGAAATGTATCATTACATCATTGCTCTGTGCTGTATTTATAAAAATCAAAAATGCAAATTTACATTTTTTTGGTCTTCTGTTCTTTCTGCTTTAGTTGTGTCAGCATCACAGGCTAAACCATATTCCACTAACATTTATATGATGATGAATATGGTTCACAGTGTGATAATGACCAGACAATCTGTTTTTGTGGTGAGGGATTGATATTGGGTGGGACACGGATAACTCTGCTGCTCTTTTTTGAAATAGGCTTTATCTATATACACATGCATTTCATAGAGTCATAGAGATGTACAGCATGGAAACAGACCCTTCGATCCAACCCGTCCATGCTGACCAGATATCCCAACCCAATCTAGTCCCACCTGCCAGCATCTGGCCTATATCCCTCCAAACCCTTCCTATTCATATACCCATCCAAATACCTCTTAAATATTGCAATTGTACCAGCCTCCACCACTTCCTCTGGCAGCTCATTCCATACATGCACCACCATCTGCATGAAAAAGTTGCCCCTTAGGTCTCTTTTATATCTTTCCCTTCTCACCCTAAACCTATGCCCTCTAGTTCTGGACTTCCCGACCCCAGGGAAAAGACTTTGTCTATTTATCCTATCCATGCCCCTCATAATTTTGTAAACCTCTATAAGATCACCCCTCAGCCTCCGACGCTGCAGGGAAAACAGCCCCAGCCTGTTCAGTCTCTCCCCATAGCTCAAATCCTCCAACCCTGGCAACATCCTTGTAAATCTTTTCTGAACCCTTTCAAGTTTCACAACATCCTTCCAACAGGAAGGAGACCAGAATTGCATGCAATATTCCAACAGTGGCCTAACCAATGTCCTGTACATCCGCAACATGACCTCCCAACTCCTGTACTCAATACTCTGACCAATAAAAGAAAGCATACCAAATGCCTTCTTCACTATCCTATCTACCAGCGACTCATCTTTCAAGGAGCTATGAACCTGCACCCAAGGTCTCTTTGTTCAGCAACACTCCTGAGGACCTTCCATTAAGCGTATAAGTCCTGCTAAGATTTGCTTTCCCAAAATGCAGCACCTCGCATTTATCTGAATTAAATTCCATCTGCCACTTCTCAGCCTATTGGCCCATCTGATCAAGATCCTGTTGTAATCTGAGGTAAACTTCTTCGCTGTCCACTACACCTCCAATTTTGGTGTCATCTGCAAACTTACTAACTGTACCTCTTATGCTTGCATCCAAATCATTTATGTAAATGACAAAAAATAGAGGACCCAGCACTGATCCTTGTGGCACTCCACTTGTCACAGGCCTCCAATCTGAAAAAAATCCTCCACCACCACCCTCTGTCTTCTACCTTTGAGCCAGTTCTGTATCCAAATGGCTAGTTCTCCCTTTATTCCATGAGTTCTAACCTTGCTAACAAGTCTCCCATGGGGAACCTTGTCGAACGCCTTTAGATTAGATGCGATTACTTACAGGCCCTTCGGCCCAACAAGTCCACAACGACCCTCTGAACAGCAACCCACCCAGACCCATTCCCCTACATTTACCCCTTCACCTAACACTACAGGCAATTTAGCATACCCAATTCACCTAACCTGCACATTTTGGACTGTGGGAGGAAACCGGAGCACCCGGAGGAAATCCACGCAGACACAGGGAGAATGTGCAAACTCCACACAGACAGTTGCCTGAGGTGGGAATTGAACCCAGTTCTCTGTGTGGCAGTAGTGCTAATCACTGTGCCACCGTGCCACCCGTACTGAAATCCATTCAGGAACATTATGCATTTCCCAGACTTTAATTGTGCAATATATAATGTCTATGTAAACATTTAAATGTATTTATAAAATTGCATTTATATTATTTATTTATAAAATGTACAATCTCAATCTCCTTTATATATTCTGGGAGTTTCAATTTTGTATGATTTCTTGTGTTTCTGAGCAGATCAACAAGGATGGAAATGCTGGCCAAGCGCTTGCAATGGAGATTTTTGCCACATTCCAATTAGTTTTCACGATATTTGCTGTGGATGATCACCGGCGCAGGGAGGTGGGAGAACCTGGCAGTTTGGCAATAGCTCTCAGTCTGACAGCAGGAATCATGGCATCGGTAAGAAACACAAATATCTGCTGCATTAAAACTGTTAGTTTGCATTGTACATAACAGCTTCCTCGATAGTGAATGACAGACGGTAATGAGTACTCATTACACACTAGACTAATTTTCAATTTAGTAGCGTGATGTAAACTGTGTAATTTATACATACTTTGATATCATTTATTTTAGTCTGGAGTTCAGTTACTGGCATGTAGGTTTTGGTGCGCGTGTGCCTGGAAGGGTTAACTGATCACTTGTCGGTATTTTTGTAGCCATGGTGATTTATTTTACAAAAAAACAGTGAAAGAGAGAGAGCTCCTGGTGTGTGATGGGGTTATGTTTTCATTTTTACAAATAGCTGTTTTACAAATACAAGTAAATAGCTGTGTAGGAGCCTTTCAGCTTAGAAAGTTGGGTTTTTTTCTTTTGATTTAGGGAAAACTTACTGCTTGGAAAACACATTTGGGTTTCTGTTTTGGTAGTTTGCAGAAGTCTGGATGTGTAAAGGACTTGCTCCTGAGAAAGGGAGATTGTTTACAACTGTTAAGAAATAGGGTGCCTTGGTATAAGGAATTCAGTTCTAATATTCTAGACCAGAGTGCTTGTTTAAAACCTTGAAAGGGTCATTTGAAGCTGAGAAGATCTTAGCTTGGTTGTATGAAGGCTCAAGGAAGAGGCAATCAGATGCTCAAGACCAGAAACTGAAGTCACAACTAAATCCTATGTGTAATAGAGAAAGGAAATCTCTCTGTGTTGTTTGAGCACTATAAAGGAGTGCATTGGATTAATGGGATTGTAGTTTATCATACACTTCAAAACTTTAAATGTGTGTTACATGTAAATTGTTTGATTTATTCAATTTTGCCTTCATTTCTGTTGCATAATAAACTTGCATTTTATTGTTAAACCAAATCTACAACACCTGTGTGTGTTTCAATGAAAGACCACCTCAGTTAAAACAGAAAATATATAATCTATCAAGCCGTTTTTCAGTCTGGAATCTGACTTGTCCAGTTATAATATCGGCTGGGATCACAATAAAAGTAATAAGTAGTCTCCATTAATTTGTGCTTTTAGAAGCCAAATCCAGTGTAAGTTAAGCACATAAGCTGTGAATTTTAATTGGAAACACAGGACACTACAAGACTGAACAGATGAAAGTTTTGGTTTGATTCCTAACTTTTCATTCAGGAGTTCTGTGTGTTACAAGAAGTTTGTACACAATACATTTACTTAATCATAATGCTAGCTCAGCAACAAGGCCCATGTGAAATTAGTTTGGAGAGTCTCAATCTTGATCTGAATATGTGTCAGTCCACTACACACAACTGTCTCCAGGATGGCCATCATATGCTGGGATGCCACAAGAATGGATTATAGGAAATAAAAGATCTCACAGTGGTATGGCAGAAATTGTCCTGCTAAAGCTTCAAAAACATACAAACAAAAATATCTATTAGTCAACAGTTTTAAAACTTAAAACAAGACAGCAAGGGATGTTTGAAAAGCAATAGTAAGTGTACAGACACTCCCTTATAAAATTTAGGATTCTAAGGTGATTAACCATACTGAATTTGTCCTTTAAGTATAGGAACAATTTGGGATTTTTTCCTGCGCTGTCACTGAAATCATCTGAAATTGAATGGAATAAAATTTTCATTTTAATTCATGCCCAGACCAGAGAGAGCAAGAGTGCATATCAGGGACTCCAGGCAGGCAGTTCCAAAGGCTGACTGTTATGTACAGACACTGTTAGAGAACGAGTCAAGATTAGAGTGGTGCTGGAAAAGACATAAATTTTATCTCTCCACCACAGAGACTCTCTGCCTTCATTCCTGATGAAGGGCTTTTGTCCGAAACGTCGATTTTCCTGCTCCTCAGATGCTGCCTGACTTGCTGTGCTTTTCCAGCACCACTCTAATCTTGACTCTGACCTCCAGCATCTTCAGTCCTCACTTTTGCCACACTGTTTGAGAAAGTGCATCTGAATTTGTGACAAGCAATGGGACTAGGCAAAGCACCAGGAGGGGAATGCAAATTTTGTAATGTGCTCCCTTTAACTTCAAGGAATTAGTAGGGCTCACTGATTTCTGTGCTTATTTTCTGTAGGGTAAGTTTTCAGGAGGCAGCCTGAATCCTGCAAGGTCTCTTGGACCAGCGATAATCACCGGATTCTGGGAGCATCACTGGGTAAGCAAAGGCTTATAATGCCCACTTCATATGGCAGCATTTTCATCTGTAAATGCCTTCACTGAAGCTTTGTGACCTTCGCAGCACAGATGTTTAATACAAATAATAACATTTTTCAAGTAGAATGCAAAACGCAAAGCTTGGCAAAGGTAGTTAAAGGAATTTGGTGTGATTAGCTATATCCTCAAGTGCTCTTGTTAAAAAAAGATTTTTTTAATCTTTGTTTCTGAAATCTATTTGGTACAAAAAAGTAGGTTTTGAATATTTATTTCAGGGTGGCGCTGCTTCCAATCCACAATTACTAAGATAGAGCAAGTATTTGAACACAATCAGATAGATTTTCTGTATCTCATGATGTCTAAGTGGGAAATGTGCATCATAAATGAATTAGGTAATGGATATTTTACACTTCTGGTTGTTACTAGGGGTCTGAACCAGTAATCTGGAAAACATAAATTCAGATTCCACCATGGCAGTCTGAGAATTTCAATTCGTTTTTGAAAAACTGGAAATAAAAGACTGTTACCAGTGAAGAAGAACCATGAAATTGTTAGATTGTGCTAAAACCCCAGCTGTTCAGTCTTTCTAACCAATAAGGGCAGCACGGTGGCTCAGTGGTCAGCACTGCTGCCTCACAGCACCAAGGACCCGGGTTCAATTCTACCCTCGGGCAACTGTCTGTGTGGAGCTTGCACATTCCCCCCATGTCTGCATGGGTTTCCTCTGGGTGCCCTGGTTTCCTCCCATGGTCCAAAGATGCGCAGGTTAGGTGGATTGGCCATGGTAAATGCAGGGTTACAGGGATAGTGAAGAGTGGAGTCTGGGTGAGCTGCTCTTTGGAGGGTTAGTGGACTCAATGGGCTGAAAGGTCTGCTTCGACACTGTAGGGATTCTATGTTTCAATGATTATGTCAATCCAATCCCACATCAACATTGGATGATAATAAACATCCCTCTTAAAGTGACCAAGGAATTTTTATCAGAGAGAAAAATGCCATTTGGGAAGGGCTTTGCCAGCAATGCCCACACTTAAGCAGAAATGATGGAAGCAAAAAGCAGCAATTAAAAATCTAGAAATGGCAAGTGCAGAAATGCAAAAATGCAGCAAGTAAATGCAAAAAGTGAAAACACAGCAAGTAAAATGCAGCAGGCAAAAATCCAAGGATGGATAATTCAGAAAATCAAATGCAATAGTGCAAAGTACAGCAAATAAAATACAGCACTCAGTTTGTCAAGGGCCAGACATGTCCTGTGTCACCCATTTTATAATGTTAAATCAAGTGCACAATGTATTCCTGGTGCAAAAAAATCAAATAATTCAATATGATAAACGCTGTTCACTTGCAAACTGATCAGGGCCTTGATGAAGTTCACATGCAGTTTATAACACATCAGGCAATCTGGACGATTGAATGCAACACAGATCAGTTCCACATCCACATGCTTGTTATGTTCTAGTGGTGAAAACATTTAACCTGGTGTTTCAATCTCTAGCTTTCTCTGTCTCTCAGTCCCTAGTGTTAGCTGATATTGATGGAATATTGCTCAACAAAGTGTCATTTTAAGTTTGATTTAAATTTATTTCAGAAGTGATAGAAATGTAACTTCAATTACTCAAGAGGTATAAATGCAAAACTTGTGGTGTAATGAACCATACACACCATGGGAGTTGATGATTTAGCCTTGTTGTGGGAGAGCGGGTCACCAGAATTTGCCTCAATGCCCCTTAGGAGGAGAAAAATAATTCAGAATTTACATTTCTAATCATTATTCACTGAACTGTATTGATAAATGTGCGAGTAAAAAATGAGGTCTGCAGATGCTGGAGATCAGAGCTGCAAATGTGTTGCTGGTCAAAGCACAGCAGGTTAGGCAGCATCTCAGGAATAGAGAATTCGACGTTTCGAGCATAAGCCCTTCATCGGCTTATGCTCGAAACGTCGAATTCTCTATTCCTGAGATGCTGCCTAACCTGCTGTGCTTTGACCAGCAACACATTTGCAGTTGTATTGATAAATGCAATTGTGTGGACACCAGGTGAGGACTGAACTGGTTCAATTAGGACCATGATGAAAGAATCTGCAAGCACTTCCTGTTTGGCTTCACATTGCTAAGAAAGGCTACTAAGGTGAGATAGTTGAAGGTTACCAGAACACTTGGAACTGGACCTCATCACAGGTCAGAAGAGAGAATTATTTTTCAACTGCATTGGAATTAGATAAGAATTTAAATCCCAGCTCTGTATTACCTGGGTTTTCCCTGCCATCAGACATTTGGGGAAAACTTTATTTCCATCATATTTAAGTTAAATTTGATATGACACCAGGTTATAGTCCAACAGGTTTATTTGAAAGTACAAGCTTTCAGAGCGCTGCTCCTTTGTCAGGTAGCTAGTGGGGCAGGAAACATAGGACACAGCATTTATAGGTAAAAGATTTGGACGGCACGGTGGCACAGTGGTTAGCACTGCTGCCTCACAGCGCCTGAGACCTGGGTTCAATTCCTGACTCAGGCGACTGACTGTGTGGAGTTTGCACGTTCTCCCCATGTCTGCATGGGTTTCCTCCGGGTGCTCCGGTTTCCTCCCACAGTCACAAAGATGTGCCGGGTCAGGTGAATTGGCCATGCTAAATTGCCCGTAGTGTTAGGTAAGGGGTAAATGTATGGGTGGGTTGCGCGTCGGTGTGGACTTGTTGGGCCGAAGGGCCTGTTTCCACACTGTAAGTAATCTAATCTAATTAAAGTGTCATACAACTGATGTGATGTATTAGACAAACCTAGATGGCTGTGAAGTCTTTAATCACTTAGAATGAGGATGCAGGTTTCGATTGATTAATATTTAAATCCTACTTAAGTCACTGATATTCTAAGTCATAATGATTTCTGTACAAATTATCTGAGAGGCCAATGTCACAGTAATTACAATTAAAGGCTCCAATATTTATTAAATACTGAAAGGCAGTCATTTGCAAGGTGAAACCTTTTCACCCAAAAGGTAATAATGTTGTGGAATAAGTTACCAAAAAAGGTGATTAAAGCAGACTCTATCAATGGTAATTAAAGATAATTAAGAGGTAATTAAATATATTTTTGGAGAGAGAAAAGAATGAGGCATATGGTGGCAGAATGAGCAATGGGGTAAATGTTCAAAACAGTAACAAGTTTGTAATCTCAGGTATTGAAGTGTTGTAATCTCCAATATTGCTCTCCTATAAAGGTTCGTGTAGTGAACACTCTGTTTCTGATTTCAAAACTGCTTGCATTGAAATTCCCTTAGGTTGCCTTCAGGTTTATTGCTGGTTTTCCTCTCTCTACTATTTACACTTTGTTACTTGTTATGGACTAGGCCAGACCACTCAAAACATTCTAAAGCAAGCAGCTCAGACCATAACTTTGCAATTTGTTTTGGTAAGTGTGTAGTGAAAATTACCCGGATTAAGTTAGCCAGGTTGACTACTAGATTTTAAAACAGACAAAAATTTATTCACAAAATTACACAATGAAACACAAAGAACAGAATAAAGAACCCCTACAGAACTCAGCCTATCAAAGTAGATTTAATTATGCTTTTCCGAATATACGCAACAGTCCCAATAAGCAACCTCCCTTTAAAAACCAGAATAAATGGAACGCCTGCTTATAGGTTGAAGTTGAAGGGCAGAAAGAGAGAGAGAGAAAGAGACTTTCCACACAGCTTCCTGCTGAACTTCCAGCCAGTTCAAGACTGAACTAAAACTGCTCAGCTCAGCTAGAGAGCTTTCTTTATACAGGTCACTTGTAAGGCATAGTTACTTTGGCCTGAAGTCTCATCTGTTTACATATAAACAAAAGACCTCTCAAAATCTTTTTCATCTCTGTACCAAACCAGACTGATCGGAACCCAGCCCGGTTTATTACCCCTCTGAAAAATATCAAGGACAGAGTCTCCTTGAGCCAAGGAACAGCTTTTAGGGAAAAAAAGGGACTAGCTTTGTGATATACTATTACTCCAGAACATTTCTTTTAAGTATTATTTTCTTTTGGTGAGTTTTCAGTCCATGGAAGTGCCAAATACAGTCAATTTCTCCTTGTTGGCTTACAGAACAAAGACTTGGAGCAATGTCACATCAATTCCCCACAAACCACATCAGTTCAAACATTCCTCCAATGAAGATTAACTTCAGTAATGTGACATTTGTGTTCTTATGGTGCTGATCACTATGCAAGTGTTGCATTTGACCTTTATCATTGACAGGGTGTTCAGTGGCAGTTGTCCATGGTCATTAATGAAATGCCCGTTCCTGTATTTTTGGTTGAAAATGCAATATTCACCCTTACAGAAGCCCAGTGAGCAACCACCAAAAACTCAGAACTATTCATTGTTAGCTGTCCTTCAATTCAAAAGTGACATTTACTCAGTGTCATCAAAGCCGTTACGTTAAGTTAAATTAAATGATCCTCATGGATCAGATCTAAACTCTGCAGTCCGATCACACCCAGTCTTGAATGTTGGTGGGCAATTAAACAACTCACTGCAAGAGGAGACAGCTCCATAAATATCTTCATCCTCATCCTCAATGATGAGGGAGTGCTGCACATCAGTGAAAAAGATAAGGCTGAAGCATTTGTCACAGGCTTCAGCCAGGAGTGCCAATTGGATGATCCAGCTTGGCCTCTTGCAGAGGTCCCCAGATTCGCAAGTGGCAATTTCATTCAATGTAGTTATGATCAAGATAAAGGTCACCATGCCTCAGGTGAGGAAGAGATTGGGAAGGAGAGTCTATCATGGTCACCTCAGCCTGTGCAGGAATTGAACCATGCTATCGGTATCACTATGCATCTCAAACCAGCCATCCAGCCAATGAGCTAACCAACCCCACTATGTTACATTAAGAACACACTGGATACAGCCAAGGCTGTGGAACCTGACAACATTCCAGCATTCATCCTGAAGATGTGCTCCAGAACTAGCCAAGCATCTAATCAAGCTGCTCAAATACAGCTACGACACTGGCATCTATCCAGCAATGTGGAAAATTCCCCAATCAAGGCCCGTAAACAAAAAACAGGACAATTCCACCCTGCCAATTTCTGGCCCATCATTCTATTCTTAATCATCAGCAGTGAAGAAAGGTATGACCAATAATCCTATCAAGCAGAATTTACTCAGCAAAAACCCGTTCACCAATGCTCAGTTTGGGTTCTGCTAGGGTCACTCAGTTCCTGACCTCCTTATTGGTCCAAGCATAGACAGCTGAACCCAAGCAATGAAGTGAAAATGACTGCCTTGATATTGAGATAGTGTCTTGACAGAGTGTGGCATCAAGGAGTCCTGGCAAAACTAGAGTTAGTGGGAATCAGGGAGAAGACTCTCCACTGGTTGGAGTTATGGTGTAGTACAAAGGATAATTGTTGGACACCAAGCACCTCAGCTGCTTCATCAATGACCTTCCCTCCAACATCAGGTCAGAAATAGAGATGTTCACTAATGGCTATACAACATTCACCATTTGCTGCTCCTCAGATACTGAAGTAGTTCATACCTGAATGAAGCTAGACTTGTACAACATTAGGCATGGAATTCTGAGATGAGCATTTCACCTCCTCAGTCTCCAAAGTCTGTCCAGTTTCTACAAGGCACAAGTCAGAACTATGATGGGAATACTCCTTGCGTGCCTGGATGTCTGCAGCTCCAAATACACTCAAAAAGCTCAACATTATCCAATCAAAGTAGCCTACTTTATTGGGACTCTATCCAGCACCTTAAACATTCACTCCCTCCACCATTGACACTCAGTAGCAGCAGTATGTACCATCTGTAAGATGCACTGTAGTAATTCACTAAGGCTTCTTAGACAGCATTTTGCAAACCCACAATCGCTTCCAACTTCCAAACATAAGGACAAGGGCAGCAGATACATGGGAACACCACAAGCCCCTGCAGGTTCCCCTCCAAGCCACTCACCATTCTGACTTGGAAATATATCACCGTTCCTTCAGTGGTCAAAATCCTGGAACTCCTTTTCTCATAGGACTGTGGGTGTCTCTACACCATCCAGACTGCAGAGTTTAAGAAGGCAGCTCACCACCACTAGGCCGGTCAGCAATGGGAAATAAATGCTGGCCAGACTAGCAATGCGCACACCCCAAGAACAAAAAAAATTGTAGCACAAATATACCACCCAATAAAACACTGTGTGCTCATATTCTTAATTGTAACTTTCTATTCATTGTTCCTGCAGGTGTACTGGATTGGTCCAATCCTTGGTGCTGTCCTTGGTGGCATTTCTTATGAGTTCTTTTTTGCCTCCAGTGCCTCTCAAGAAAAGCTCATTGCCTGTATCACATGCAAAGATATCGAGATTGTGGAAACCGCCAGTGTGTCCCGTTCATCATTACTGACAGTCACACAGTCTGCAATGCGAGCAAAACAGACTGCAAAAGTGCAGGATCACAGTTAAAGTTCACACTATTTATTTTTCCACATACCTATATAGATAGCCTGGGTTGTCTTTTTGAATCTGTGCTAGAGACATGGTTTGTCACAAACATTAACAATTAGTTTTGGCACCCTGGGAGGTGTTGTTGATGAATGCATTGGCTAACATTGTCCTGAGGCGTATAGACCAGAAAATTCCAAGTTCAAATCCCCCAGTGTGTGCTGAGTTAGCTGATCGCACAAGGTCACCAACTCAGACGCAACTATTATTATCAGGACTTCACTTAAGAAAAACAACAAGTTTCTGCTCTTGTTGATTAGAAAGTGTGTAAATGAAGATCAGCTGGGCTGAAATTCTGCCATGGTTGAATGACCCATAAACAGGGTTGTGAGCACTGACTATTCCCATGTACACTGGCCTCATTGAATAATGAAAAGTCAGCTCATTTATGTATTTCTTTTGTCGCTCTCACCAGATAGCTCATAAAACCATATCCCAGCATCACTGGACCTGTATGTTGGCACCAGTGAAACTATGCCCCAACAAGAGCTCAACATTTTAGAATAGGAGATAAATGCTGGGTGGAAAGTAAAGGATAGTTTGTGTATTTTACAGTGGGACAGTGAGAGATAAGTTGTACAAGGGAACAGTTTCCATTGATATCCTTAGAGCAGAACAGGAAACTCTTCAAACTGTTTGTGAATTAAAAAGAAAATGCATAATATCCTCATTAAAACTAATCTTAGGAAGCAAATTAATTTTCAGATTTATAACAAGATCTATTTTCACACTGCGTTACTTGATGAACCGGCTAAGCTTAACAACTCCAGTAAACATATTTTGTGTCATTAATCCCTTGATCCTTTACTGGTTAGTAATATTTTTTGGTAGCAAAAACTGAAATAAAAGTATAAGTAATGTTACAACTAAAAACAGAAAATGCTGGAAATACTCTGCAGGTCTAGTAGCATCTTTAGAGAGAGTTAAAGTTTCATATCAACGTCCTTTCTAAACAAGGACGATGACCTCAAATGTTAACTCTGTTTGCATCTCCACAGACAATGCTGAGTACTTTCAACATTTTCTGCTTTTATTTCGACATCCACACTATTTTGCTTTTATCAAATGCAGTGTTATTCCGCAATCTTCCAAAGATAAGAAGGGTTATGTGATAAAGCCAGTAGCTGAAATTCTATGGTCAGACTCTAAGATTGACAAATATTTGAAAACCTGGAAGCCAAAGATTTAATAATAATTTTTTCAAAAATCTCAAAAAAGTGTACACAACCCCAAATAATCAATTCCTTTAAATCTGTACAAAATATGAATGTTTCCTTTTAACAAAATGCTAAAAGTTGGTTAAGTATGCAGTTTGTAATAATTGGGCCAAGTTCTATTACTTTAGGGTTCACTCCACACTCTATAGCACTTTAAGGAACAGTTGTGTACTCGCAATTTCTAACCCCATGCAGGATACGCCTCCTTTCTTTTGACACTGTGTACCTCTGGGATGTTGCAATGTTTCTAAAATTTATTTGAAACAAACCTGTATCATCTTATTAAGAACAAACTCTATGTCAAGCTTGTCTTCATCTGTCTTAAACTGAACAATTATTCATAGAGCTTCTTACCCATAATAGTAATTAGTATGACAATGTTGACATCTCCTAGCTGCTTAACAGGACGTGGTGCAATAATTGTCCCAAAGTCTTTTAAAACCTTTCCAAATTGCTAGCTAGATTAT
Organism: Hemiscyllium ocellatum; assembly: GCF_020745735.1. Classification (NCBI taxonomy): domain Eukaryota; kingdom Metazoa; phylum Chordata; class Chondrichthyes; order Orectolobiformes; family Hemiscylliidae; genus Hemiscyllium; species Hemiscyllium ocellatum. The sequence goes on along the minus strand of NC_083453.1, from coordinate 13,536,270 downwards.
CAGTCATCTTTAATTTTGCTGTAAATGGTACATTATGAAAAATAGACCAAAGAAAAGTTCAATGGTTTAATTCGCATTGTTGAACTTTTAAAAACACTTTAAATAACTCTTAGTAAATCATGGAACCATAAAATGATTGCAGCTCAGAAGGAAGTCACTTGGACATAAAGCTCATGTTGTTCTCTGCAGTGCCCACTCTTCTGCCTCTTCCCAGTAGCTCTGTAAATATTTTGTCTCCAGTTTATTATCCAATTCTCATTTGAAGACCGTAATTGCATCTGCCCCTTCATTCTCACAAGCAGTGCATTCTACTTCCTAACCACAAGTTTTTCCTCACGTTGTTGTTGCTGCTTAGGCAATCACCTTAAAACAGTGTCCTCTAATTCTTGATCCTTTCACCAATTGGTACAGTTTCACCTAAGCTACAGTTCACAGCCCCCATAATTATGAATATCTCCTTGCAATCACCTACGAGCCTTCTCTTTTCCAATCTTCTCCCATCTATCTATGTAAATGAAACACCTATTCTCTGGAGCTATTCTCATGTGCCTTTTCTGCACTCTCTCCAAAGCCTTAACAGCTTTTCTAAAGTGTGGGGCCTAGTCATCTTTAGCTGCTTCATCAATGACCTGCTGTCCATTATAAGGTCAGCTGATGTTCGCTGATGATTGTACTAATCATCACTCCTCAGATATTGAAGCAGTCATGTCCAAATGCAGCAAGACCTGGACAATACCCAGGCTTGGGCTGAAAAGAGGCAAGTAACATTCACACCACATCATCATTGCCACCAAGATAAAATCTAGCCATTGTCCCTTGATGTTCAATGATGTGGGGCGGCACTGTGGCTCAGTGGTTAGCAGCACCAAGGACCCGGGTTCAATTCCAGCCTCGGGCAACTGTCTGTGTGGAGTTTGCACATTCTCCCTGTGTCTGCGTGGGTTTCCTCCGAGTGCTCCGGTTTCCTCCCACAATCCAAAGATGTGCAGCCTAGGTGAATTGGGCATTCTAAGTTTCCCAAAGTGTTCAGGGATGTGTAGGCTAGGTTCATTGGTCAGGGGAAATGTAGAGTTAAAGGGATAGGGGGATGGGTTTGGGTGGGATACTCTGCAGAGGGTCGGTGTGAACTTGTTGGGCCAAGTAGTCTGTTTCCATAGTGTAGGAATCCTATGAACGGAAAAAAACTAAATTTGTGAATTCTATGAACTGTGGAGGTTACCATTGACCAGAAACTGAACTGGAATAGCCATATAAATACTGTGGCTATAAGAACAGATCAGAAGCTAGGAATCCTGCAGGAGTAACTCACCTCCTGACTCTCCAAATCTCCACCATCTACACGGCACAAGTCAGGAGTGTGAATATTCTCCACTTGCCTGGATGAGTGCTGCTCCAATAACACTCAAGCAGCTTGATACCATCTCGGACAAAGCAGCCCACTATAGCCACAAGCGTCCAATCCCTCTATTACTGGCATTCAGTAGAAGCACTGAGTACCAACTAGAACATGTAATGCAGCAACACATTAAGGTTCCTTTCACAATACCTGCCAAACTAGTGATCTCTACCATCTAGAAGGACAAGGGCAGCAGATACATGGGAATGCCACAAGCCACAAGTTCCCCTCCAAGCTACTCACCATCCTGACTTGAAAATATATCACCATTCCCTCAGTGTCACAGGGTCAAAATCCTGGAATTCCATTTCTAGTTGCATTGTGGGTCTACCTACAGGACATGGATGGCAGTGTTTCAAGAAGACAGCGCATTACCACTTACTTGAGGGCAACCCCTCCCACTCCACCGAGGACATGCAGGTCCTTGGACTCCTCCACCGGCAGAACACAACTACACGACGGCTGGAGGAGGAGCGCCTCATCTTCCGCCTGGGAACCCTCCAACCACAAGGTATGAATTCAGATTTCTCCAGCTTCCTCATTTCCCCTCCCCCCCACCTTGTCTCAGTCGGTTCCCTCAACTCAGCACCGCCCTCCTAACCTGCAATCCTCTTCCTGACCTCTCCGCCCCCACCCCACTCCGGCCTATCACCCTCACCTTGACCTCCTTCCACCTATCCCACCTCCATCGCCCCTCCCCCTAGTCCCTCCTCCCTACCTTTTATCTCAGCCGGCTTGGCTCTCTCTCTCTTATTCCTGATGAAGGGCTTATGCTCGAAACGTCGAATTCTCTATTCCTGAGATGCTGCCTAACCTGCTGTGCTTTGACCAGCAACACATTTGCAGCCATATCCCATGAGTGAATACAATAAATACAATAAATCCTCTAGTGGATGCTGAACCAGTGCTTTAAACAGGTTTATCATAATTTCCTTTTGTACTCAGTGACCTGATTTATAAAATTCAGAGTCTAATATGTTTTATTAACCACATTCTCAACCTGTCCTCCCACCTCCACTGATTTGTGCGCATGTACCCTGAAGTTATTCTGCTCCAGCACCCTCTTTATTTCATTTTGCCTCTCCTCATTCTTCCCATTAAAATGAATCACTTCATACTTCTCTGCATTAAATTCTAACTGCCATGGGTCCACCAATTCTATGCGCTCTCGAAGCTCACCGCAAACCATCTCATAATTTCTAATGCTTCCAGGTTTTGTGTCATCAACAAATTTTGAAATTGTTTTTGGTACATTCAAGTCTAGATCATACACTTACATGAGAAAAAGCAGGGGTCCTAACACCAATGCTGTCCCCATAATCTTCCAGTCCATCAACTATTCACCACCACTCTGTTTCCTATCACTCAAACACTTTCATATTCACGCTGCTGTTGCTTTTTTTATTCCATGAGCTCTAACTGTGCTGGCAAGCCTATTACGTGGCACCTAATCAAATAGAATCATAGAATCCCTATAATGCAGAATGGGGCCATTCACCCTGTCGAATCTGCACTGACTCTCTGAAGAGCATCCCACCCAAACTAGCTCCCCCCCATCCCCCCCCTCCACTCTATTGCAACCTCACCTTTACTGTGGCTAATCCACATCTCTGGACACAATTTAGCATAGGCAATCTACCTAATCTGCACATTTTTGGACTGTGGAAGCACATGGAGAAAACCCACGCAGACATGGGGAGAATGTGCAAACTTCAAAATGTTTTTTGGAAGTCCATGTACATCACATCAACTACCTTATCCTCATCAACCTTCTCCGTTACCTCTTCAAAATCTCCAGCAAGTTAGTTCGACAATAAATCTTAATAAATCTTTTCTTACTTGGTCCATTCTTTTTGTCCAAGTGACTGTTAATTTGAATGATCATCTCCAAAAATCGTCCCAATACAAAGGTTAAACTGATTACCTTTTGTTATTCAGTTTATCCTTGCACTTTTTTTGAACAAGGGTGTAACATTTACAGTTCTCCAGTCCTCTGGATTTCTTAAAGAAATAGGATAATTTCAAAATTTGTCACTCAGTCTAAAGCACTTTAAATTTGCATATAGCACCAAAGTATTCTACTCTGACTCAACAGTTAGCCTTAATCCCAGACTTAGGAGGAGCACGAGTGTAATATTTCTCTTGTCCTTCTGCATGGATTGTCAACTTGTTGGATTTTGTGCTGTCCACTCATCTCCACAGGGAATTAGATCGAGAATACCCTGTTTCACAATTACCATTGAACTAATTTTCACTAATTTGGGCTGGATATGAACGCGACTCCCAGGGATGAACAGTTAATGAAACATGACATGCTCTTGGGAAAGGAACTTTAACTTTTTAGGCCTACTCTTTCCTCACAAGAAGTTGAGATTTGATTATTAAATCATTGCAATGATCCTATGATAAATTATCTAATATCTAAATTTTCCTATTCTTGTAGCAGCCATTGAGTATATTTAAGATGGAGATAGATAGGTTCTTGACTATCAAGGGGATCAAGGGTTACGGGGAGAATGGGGTTGAGAAACTTATCAGCTATAATTGAATGGAGCAGCAGACCCGATGGGCTGAATGGCCTAATTTCTGCTCCTATGTCTTATGGTCTTATATCAGGTCATAATAAGCATTCTACATTTTACAACTGTTTTGTGCTCTACTGAACAAAATCAAACAGATTCTCCTGTTAATAACAGATATTAGATATGGATCTATTTGGAAGGATTGTTGAAAAAAAGTTTGAAATGACATCCATGTTAGCCCCATCAGGATTGGTCAACAAAGGACAAATTTGATATTAACAGAAAATTCGAATAGTTATTATTGTATCGAGCCATCAGTATATCAGTTACTGTGAACTGTAAAGGCAGTTCTATGGTGCCTCATTATATGATTTGTACTGAAGGTGTGGGATATTGAGCAGCATTTTACTGAGTATGTGGAAACTGTGTTGTAAATTGTTCTGATATGTCACTCAGTATTTTCCTTCAGAGTAAAACATTTCAGTGTTATAGCAAAGGGGTAGGTTATGCAGGGGTAAGGCTTTTCTATCAGCGATGGATCGTTCATCAATCTGTGCTGTGGTAGATTGACAGTGTATCATCACACAACATAGGGAGGAGATATTATTTCAGAACGTGTATGAAGAGGTGCAATTGATCCACATATTAAAAGAGGCTACCATTTTACTTGCATGTGTAAACTGCTAATGCTTGCACCCATTCAATACTACTGGTATTATTAAATAGCAGACAACTCTGTTTCTTGTGATAATCAATTTGTATGTTGATTTTGAACGAGTAAAGCTTATCACCACATTTCATTTCTGACTTAGTTTTAATCTTATCTTAGTTTTAATCTTAGTTTTAAACAGTAATAACTTTTTCAGTATTATTTAAATTGTATACATCATTTTACCTCATTTGTATAACTAATAAAGAAATAAGACAAGCACTCTGACAATTTTCTACTTTACTTTCAGTTGTCTGATGTTTTTAAATGTTATAAACTACTGGTGTTCATTTAACTTCACATTTCTGTTAAGACAGATAAATTTCCAACACTACCATTAACCTACAGACACTCTTACTTCACACTGCTGTTAATACTGGAGGTAGTTTTTAAAAAAACTTCACAAGTAAATTATGCAAGTATAATGACAGGGTAATCTAGCAGTAACCTAATTAACCAGGGATGACTAGCAGTAAACTAATGAAGTAATTTACAAGACATTATAAGCTAGGAAAGCAAACTTTGAGTTGTTGGCAGTTGAACCCTGAGACTGGATTGTTGCCTTTACTTCTCAAGTGAGACCTAACATTGTGTACATTATCTTTTCCAATTGTGATTTCACAATTCTCTCTCCACTCCTGAAGTCACTGAGGTACAGTTCTGTGGGAACCTAGATGGCTGTCCTTAATGTATGAACCATGACAGTGAAATTGGCAGGCTATTTATTCCTGAAGAAGGGCTCATGCCTGAAACGTCGATTCTCCTGCTATGTCAATTCTCCTGCTCCTTGGATGCTGCCTGACCTGCTGTGCTTTTCCAGCAACACATTTTCAGGCTATTTAACCGTTGCAAGCAACAAAGCCTCTGATCCTATTCTCACTTGACACTGCAGTGACTGTAATGGGGTCAACCTGGTGGAACTCACAGAGTATGAGTTCCCTGATTAGGGCTATTAACCTGGTCCAATTAGGGGGTCCTGGCTGACAGATATAAACAGGATGGTTTGGGGAGAAAATAAGCACTACTGCGGTAGTGTGGGGTAAAAAGAAAAAAGAAGAAAAAAAGAAAAAAGAAAAAGAAAAAAAATAAACAGGAGATGTTTAATCCCTGCCCTCCCCTTCACTTTTTAAAAAATAAAGATAAACAGGAGGGTCAGAGGTTCTGTTCACTCTGAGAGCTGGTTCGGTGGCAAAGACTCTCCACGCGGAAATAAAGGGGGACTTGGTGACGTGTTACCAGCCTCTGGGGAGTTATTTCAGATACCACAGTAGTGGTTAGGTAAAATAGCACATGCAATGTGCCTTAATGACTACTACTCAGTGGCTCTGACCGCCACAATCATGAAGTGCTTCGAGAGGCTAGTCATGGCCCACATTAACTCCAGTCTCCCAGCCTGCCTTGATCCCCAATTTACAGATTGACGTAACAGGTCCACAGCTGACATCATTTCCCTAGCCTTGCACTTATCCCTGGAGCATCCTGTTCCTTGGATGCTGCCTAACCTGCTGTGCTTTAACCAGCAACACATTTTCAGCTCTGATCTCCAGCAGCTGCAGACCTCACTTTTTACATCTGGACAACAAGGCCACCTACATCAGACTCCTGCTCATTGACTACAGCTCCGTCTTCAACACCACTATCCCCTCAAGACTGATCTCAAAACTCAGAGACCTAGGTCTCAGCTCCGCCCTCTGCAACTGGACCCTCAGCTTCCTGACCCACTGACTGCAATCAGTGAGGATAGACAACAGCATCTCCTCCATGATAACACTCAATACTGGAACCCCCCACCAAGGATGTGTTTTCAACCCCCTACTGTACTCCCTGTACACCCGTGACTGTGTTGCCAAATTCTGACTGAATGCCATCTCCAAGTTTGCTGATGACACCAGCATGGTAGGCCGGATATTAAACAACGATGAGTCAGAATATAGAAAAAAGATAGAGAGCTTGATGACATTGTGCAATGATAACAACCTGTCTCTCAATGTCGGCAAAACTAAAGAACTGATCATTGACTTCAGAGAGAAAGAAGGAGAACACACCCCCACCTACATCAGCGGAACTGAGGCTGAGAGGGGGGAGAGCGCCAGGTTCCTTGGAGTGATGATAATCGATAATCTGTCCCAGACTTTCCACGTAGATGTGATGGTCAAGAAGATACAACAATGCCTCTTCTTCCTCAGGTGGCTTAGGAAATTCGGCATGTCCACAAGGTCCTCACCAACCTTTACAGATGTACCACTGAAAGCTGACTGTCCCGGTGCATAACGACCTGGTATGGCAACTGCTCTGCCCAGGACTGGAAGAAACTACAGAGGTTGGGTGCACAGCTCAGACCATCACAGAGGCCAACTTTCCATCCATGGACTCCACTTACATGGGTCATTGCTGTGGAAAGGTTGCCAACATCAGGAAGACACATCCCACCCAGTAATGCTCTCCTCCAACCTCTTCCATAAGATACAGAAGCTTGAACACAGTCACCAGCAGGTTCAGGAACAGCTTCTTCCTGGCCACTATTAGACTGATGAATGGACTCTCTAACTTCAAGTAATGTTGATCTTGTTAATATTGATCTTGCTGTGTGCACACCCTGTGCAATGTAACTTCGTGCACACCCTGTGCATGCCTTTTCCAAGTGTTTTCACCCTATGATCTGTATGTTCTTGTTTACTATGATCTGCCTCTACTACTCGCAAGCCAAGATTTTCATTGTACTTAGGTATACATGATAATTTAAAAAAACAGTAAAGTTAAGAGCAATAACAATAGGGGTTTCTCCTTTAATTGGCCCAGAATGCTGAGGTGAATTAGTCCACTTGTTGGGCCGAAGGGCCTGTTTCCACACTGTAAGTAATCTAATCTAATCTAAGTCCACACCGACCCGCCGAAGCGCAACCCACCCATACCCCTACGTTTACCCTTACCTAACACTACGGGCAATTTAGCATGGCCAATTCACCTGACTTGCACATCTTTGGACTGTGGGAGGAAACCGGAGCACCCGGAGGAAACCCACGCAGACACGGGGAGAACGTGCAAACTCCACACAGTCAGTCGCCTGAGGCAGGAATTGAACCCGAGTCTCTGGTGCTGTGAGGCAGCAGTGCTAACCACTGTGCCACCGTGCCGCCCACATGTACAACCCTACTGGCCAGTAAACTCATGATGGAACAGGAATCAAACATGGACCCCTCGCGTCGAGAGTGTGGTGCTGGAAAAGCGCAGCAGGTCAGGCAGCATTCAAGGAGCAGGAGAATTGACGTTTCGGGCAAAAGCCCTTCATCAGGAAACCTCGAGGCCTGCATGGATTAGTACCAGACTGGTGCAAGTGGCCTTGCTCACTTTATAAAAAACTGTAATCAATGCTAAGTGATGCAGTTCTCTCACAATATCACACTATCATATAGGACCTTATACAACTGCAGGTTTATTTAGATGGTTAAATTATGAAGAATTAATTATCTTGCTCACAATAAATACTGTTTCATTGACACTGAGTCTTTGATATTTGAGATAAGAATATAACTAAGTTTAGGCAATTACCAATTTTTTTGAGAGGGAGAAGGGGTTGGAGGACATTCAATGCTCTTCAGAAAGGCCAGAGATATGTTACTATTCGGACAGTATTTATTTAGTTCTCCAACCAGTAGAAGCCTGGAGAATTCAAGCCCAGGCATTAACTGTGTCAACATCAGCAGGATGTACTGGAATAAACTCTCAGTATAATAGACTTGCATAATCTGCTCTCATCCATTGTACTCTAGCTGGCAATATTCAATAGAAAAAAGCAAATACATTGTAGAGCCTCACAAGCCATATATACTTGATATATTTTGTATGCTGCTGCAAAATCTATTCTTGTAACTGATGTAAAAATGCTAAGCTGGTGAAAGCAGTAGCTGCAAATCACATGATTTTCCACCACTGTCGAAATAAAGAAATAACACCTTGCATTTACACTATATCTTTAACATGGTAAAACCTGCTAGGATACATTGGGGAGGAATGAATTAAAAACTAACAAAGCCTCAGAAGGATTAGGTCAGGTGGTCTGCCCTAATCTTGGTCACAGAGGTACCTTTTAAAGAGGGTCAGAAAGGAGGAAAAGGGTGGAAAACAGCCCCAGCCTATTCAGCTTCTCCCTCTAGCTCAAATCCTCCAACCCTGGCAACATCTTTTTAAATCCTATCCTGCACCCTTTCAAGTTTAACAACATCTTTCCTGTAGGAAGGAGACCAGAACTGTATTCCAAAAGTGGCCTAAACAATATCCTGTACAGCCACAACATGACCTCCTAATAGTTATATTCAATGTACTGACCAAAACAGGGCAAGTGTACCAAACGCCTTCGTCACTATCCTGTGTACCTGTGATTCCACTTTCAAGGAACTATGAACCTGCATTCCAAGATCTTTTTGTTCAGCAACACTCCCAGGACCTCACCATTAAGTGTATAAGTCCTGCATTGCAGCACCTCACATTTATCTAAATTAAACTCCATCTGCCACTCCTCAGCCCGTTGCCTCATCTGATCAAGATCCCATTGTACTCTGAGGTAATCTTCTTCACTGTCCACTACACCTCCAATGTTGGTGTCATCTGCAAACTTACTAACCATACCTCCTATGTTCACATCCAAATCATTTATATAAATGACTAAAAGCAGTGGATCCAGCACCGATCCTTGTGACCACTGGTCACAGGCTTCCAGTCCAAAAAAAAACCCTCCCCCATCACCCTCTGTCTCCTACCTTCAAGCTAACTTTGTATCCAATTGACTAGCTCTCCCTGGATCCCATTTGATCTAACCTTACTAAGCAGTTACCATGGGGAATCTTGTCAATTGCCTTGCTGAAGTTCATACAGACAACATTCACCACTCTGCCTTCATTGATCTTCTTTGTCACTTCTTCAAAAAGCTTACTCAAGTTCGTGAGACACAATTTCCCACACACAAAGCCATGTTGACTATCCCTAATCAGTCCTTGCCTTTCCTAATACATGTAAATCCTGTCCCTCAGGATTCCCTCCAACAATGTGCCCACCACCAATGTCACGCTCACTGGTCTATAGTTCCCCGGCTTCTCCTGACCTCCTTTCTTATATAATTGCACCACATTGGCCAATCTCCAGTCTTCCAGCACCTCACCTGTGACTATCGATGATACAAATATCTCAGCAAGAGGCCCAGCAATCACTTCCCTAGCTTCCCACAGAGACAAACCCTTTGGATTCTCCTTAACCCTATTTGCCAAGGCTATCTCATTCCCCCTATGTACCTCCTGATTTCTCTCTTAAGTATACTCCTCCTGCCCTTATACTCCTTGAGGGATTCACTGGAACCTAGCTGTCTATACCTACCATATGTCTCCTTTTTCTTAACGAGAGCCTCAATTTCTCTAGTCATTCAGCATTTTCTACACCTACCAGCCTTGCCCATCACCTTAACAGGAACATACTGTCTCTGGACTCTCATTTTCTCACTTTTGAAGGCCTCCCACTTTCCAACTGTCCCTTTACCTGCAAATAGCCTCTCCCAATCAACTTTTGGAAGTTCTTACCTCATACTGTCAAAATTGGCCTTCCTCCAATTTAGAACTTTAACTTTTAGATCCGGTCTATCCTTTTCCATCAGTAATTTACAGTCGCTGGCTCCAAAGTGCTCCCCTACTCAATCAAAGAGTAGGTCAGGTTTTCCTCCTTCTCTAGTAGATATCTTCATATACTGAATAAGAAAGTTTTCTTGTACACACTTAACAAATTCCTCCCTATCCAAGCCCTTAAGACTATGACAGTCCCAGTCTATGTTTGGAAAGTAAAATCCCCTACCATTATAACTGACTCATTTTTATAGATATCTGAGACCTCTTTACAAATTTGCTTCTCAATTTTTCATTGACTATTGGGGGGGCCTATAGTACAATCCCAATAAGGTGACAATTGTTTTCTTATTTTTCAGTTACACCCAGGTAACTTCACTGGGCATAGTGTCAGGCATATCCTCCCTAAGTACAGCTGTAATGCTATCCCTGATGAAAAACATCACTCCCCCTGCTCTCTTACCACCCTTTCTATCCTTCCTGTAGCATTTGTATCCTGGAACATTAAGCTGCCAGGCCTGTCCATCTCTGAGCTATGTTTCTGTAATAGCTATGATGTCCCAGTCCCATATTCCCAACCGTGCCTTGAGTTCATCTGCCTTCCCTGTCAGGCCTCTTGCATTGAAATAAATGCAGTTTAGTTTATTAATCTTACCTAATTCTCTGCCTTGCTCTCGCCTACCTTGACTACTTGGCTTTCTCCTCTTCTCAACTGTACCAGCCTGAGACTGATCTTTTTTCTCACTATCTCTCTGGGTCCCCTCCCTACCCTCTTACCAGTTTAAAGCCTCCCAAGTAGTACGAGCAAATCTTCCTGCCAGGATATTGGTCCCTTTCCAATTCAAGTCCTTCTTGTATAGGTCACTTCTACCCTAGAAAAGATTCCGGTGTGAATTTAGGGTATCAGTTGTTATGGCACAGCCACCAATGATTGGATAAAAGGAATGGTGGATACTTAAGAATCCAAAGTTGGAGGAATGTCAAATCCTTGGAATGTTGAATGACTGTAGGTTATATGGAGATAGGGAAGGAGGGGAGAGGCCATGGAGGGAGTTGACAAGGGGATAAGAATTTTAAAGATTAGGCACTGGTGTACTGAGAGCCACTGTAGCACAGCGAAGATAAGGGTGACGAAACCAAACGTTTGGTCCAATATTCCACTATAATTAGCTGCTAGGGAGTGCATGAGAGTAACCAAGAGTGAGTGTCTGTTCAAAGCCTCCTTCTTCCAAGTCTGAATTGGCCCTCTCTTTTGTAATGAAAAATGTCTGATTTATCATATAAATATTTACAATTTTTTAGAGTTTGGATTTTAAAATCATGGCATGTGGTTGATTACTTTTCTGAAAACTTAAAGAATAACTAGATTACTTGGTCTTGCCATAACAGTGTGTGTCATGCAGCAGGAAACCCAAGAGTGTGAATGGAAGATTGTTGGTACTGTGCTGGTTTACGACAGGAAGTGTAAATATTGAGGATCATTAGCTTGGTTTTGGTTCAGTGTAATCAAGAATTGATTTTAGATTTTAAAAATCCAGATATTAAAAGATTTTGGCAATTCAGAGGTTATCTGACTGAGGGGAAATGCAAATGGTGAGTGTACTGATTGTAACAAGATCAGCCAACTGGACCTCATACAATATGAGTTCCCCAATTGGGGCTGTTAATCTGGTCCAATCAGGGAGCTCTGGTCGATATATAAAAAAAGTCAAAAAGTGTGGTGATGGAGAAAGCACAGCAAGTCAGACAGCATCCAAGGCGCAAGAGAGTCGATGATTCGGGCATAAGCCCTTCATCAGGAATATGGAAGGGAAAGGGGGCTGAGAGGTAAATAGGGGTGGGAGAGTACGGCTGGAGGGGGAAGGTAGGTGGGATGGTGACAGGTGGATGTAGGTAGGAGATGATTGTGATAGGTTTGTGGGGGGGAGGGGGGGTTAAAGGAGAAGATAGGTGGGAAGGAAGATGTACAGGTAGGTCAGGTTAAGAGAGCAGTGCCGAGTTGGAAGGTTGGATCTAGGAGAAGGTGGAGGGAAGGGAGATTTGGAAACTAGTGAAGTCATTGTTGATGTTTGTCGGATCCCGAGGCAGAAGATGAGGTGTTCTTCCTCCAGTGGATTTGGTGGGTAGCTTTGATTTGGCGATAGAGAAAGCCCAGAATTTGCATGTTCTTAGGGGAGTGTGAAGGGGACTTGAAGTGGTTGGCCACAGGGCAGTGGGGTTGGTTAGTTCGTGTGAGCCAGAGGTGTTCCCTGAACTGCTCCGTGAGTTGGCACTCGATCTCCCAGATATGGAGGAGACCACATCGAGAGCAACGGATGCAGTAAATGAGGAGGGAGGATGTGCAGGAAAATCTCTGCCAGAGTTGAAATGATCCTTTGGGGCCTTGGACGGAGGTGAGAGATGTGGTGTGGGTGCAAGTTTCACACCTCGTGCGACGGCAGGGGAAGGTCCTGGGAGTGGAGAGTGGGTTGGTGTGGGGCGTGGACCTAACGAGGGAGTTGCAGAAGGAATGGTCTCTCCAAAACACAGATAGGGGTGAGGAGGGAAATGTATTTCTGGTGATGGGATCTGACTGTAGATGACGGAAATGGCGGAGGTTAAACATGGTGAGTGTCAGAGATATTGACACTTTGGTGCCCAACTCTGTATGAGAAGATATTATAAGTCAAGGACTGTTCATGTGAAAATAAAGGGTGACTTGGTGACGGGATACCAGTCTCTGTGGAGTTATTTCAGTCAGGATGACACAAAAAGTCTGCAGATGGACATAGACTGGCTAACGTAGTGGGCAAAAACTTGGCAGATGGAATGTATTGTGGAAACATGTGAGGTTATGCACTTTGGCAGGAAGAATACAGGAGCTGAATATTATTTAAATTGAGAAAGACTGCAGAAAGCTACAGCACAGAGGGATTTAGGAGTCCTCATCCACGAATCACAAAATGTTATCATCCAAGCTCAGTGGGTAATACGGAAGGCAAATGGAATGTTGGCCTAACGCTTGCTTTCCACAACGTATATTCAGTTTTTGAAATAAATCTTGACACAATGAGACAATTCATTCAAAAGGGGGGATGCATGTCAACATTGTACGAGACCTACCTTAAATACCGGGGATTCAAAAATGTTCTGAAGTGTAGAAATATTAATTTTTTATTACATTTTATTTGATGATTCAACATGGCATTTTCCTTTAACTGATTCTGAAATGTTTGGAGAAAGGTGGAACTTTATCTTCATTCTTTTACAAGATGCGTGTGTCATTGGCAAAGCTAGCACGTGTTGTTTATCCCTAATTCGTTTGTTAACTTACTAATTTGTCCCTGATTGAACCGTTGCATTAATTGGGTGTAGGAACAGCCACTGTACTGTTAGGGAGGGATTTCCAGGATTTTAACCCAATGAAAGTGAAGGAACGACAATATATTTCCAAGTCAAGTTGGGGAGTGGCTTGGAGAGGAACTTTCAGATGATGGGGTTCCATGCAGCTAGTCCTTCTAGGTACTAGTTGTCGAAAGAGCCTTGGTGAGTTACTGCAATGCATCGTAGAAAATAGGATCAGGAGTAGGCCATTCAGCCCTTTCAGCCTGCTCTGCCATTCAATACGATCGTGGGTGATCATCCAACTCAGTCTCCTGGGCCCTTCTCCCTATAACCTTTAATCCCTTTAGCTCTAAGAACGAGATCTAATTCTTTCTTGAAGACGTTCAATGGTTTGACCTCAATCACTTTCTGTGGCAGTGAATTCCACAGGCTCCCCACTGTCTGGGTGAAGGCATTTCTTCTCATCTCAATCTGAAAAGGTCTACCCCGTATCCTTAAATTGTCACTTTGGTTCTAGCTTCCCCATAGGGGACCTGCATTAACCCTGTCTCATCCTGTTAGAATTTTATAGGTTTCGAAGCAATACCCCCCAACCCTTATTCTTCTAAACCCCAGTTAAAATAGTCCTAACTGATCCATTCTCTCTTCACACAGTCCTGCTATCCCAGGAATCAGTGTGGTAAATCTTTATTGCACTCCATACAGCCAGAACATTCTTCCTCAGATAAAGAGACCAAAACTGCACACAATACTCCAGGTGTGGTCTCACCAAGGTCCTACATAATTTCAGCAAGGCATCCCTGCTCCTGTACGTAAATCTCTTTACTACGAAGTCCAACATACCACTGCCTTCTTCACCACCTGCTGCACCTACATGCTTACTTTGAAGGGCTGGTGTACAACGACTCCCAGATCTTGTTGCAGCTCCCACTTTCTCAATCTATTGCTATTTGGATAATAAACTGCCTTCCTGTTTTTGATACCAAAGTCTATGACCCCACATTTATACACATTATACTGCATCTGCCGTGCAATTTCCCACTCACTCAACTTGTAGATGGTACACCCTGCTGCTATTGCGCAGTGATAGTGAAGGATGTGAATGCTTAAGATATGGAAGATATGTCAATCAAGTGGGCTGCTTCGTCCTGAATGGGTGTCACACTTCTTGGTTGCTATAGGAACTGCACCCATTCAGGCAAATGAAGAGCATTCCATCATACTCCTGATTGTGCCTTTTGGATCATGGACAGGCTTTGGGAACTTAGGAGGTGAGTTACGCAAGTGCCTAGCAGGACATCTGACATGTTAATCGATAAAATGTTAAAACTGCTGAATTTACAATGAAAGAGAAAACAGGTCAGAGGCCATAAGTTTATTTTGACTTCAAAACAGAAGCATCAAGTTTTCAGTTTAGAAGAAAATTTCACCCTAATGGAAGGGTTTTATTTTGTGACGCCTCCAAATTGTGAGAGTTTGCGTAGAAGTTTTCAAGTTGTCAGAACTGAACAGAAGTCATGAAACTGTCTCAGCTGTTCAAGAAGGAGAACAGAAAAGAATCAGGTAAGTCAGAAATTAAAGAGTTGAGTTAGGAGTGATGGTTCTCTGAGACTGAGCATGTATAAAGGAGATTGCTGGGAAACAGGTTGAAACTTTGTTTTGCTGTTTACGTGAAGATCTTTCTAAACTCTCATACATCGTTTTATTTGATTTTCTTCTTTTGTGTAATAAACCTGTCTTATTTTGTTAAAAACCATTTGAAGCCTTGTGTACATATGTTCAATGACTAACCATCATAGTCACCAACTACAAAAATTAAACATATGTTCTATTAGGAGGATTTCATTCTGGGATCTGACTTGTTCAGCATTACCATCAGTTGGGATCATAACATTTCCCCAAATTTATAACATGAAATAAAAACAATAGTAATGTTTTCCTTTGGTGAATACAAGTTGGATTTCTACAGCACAGCAAAAATGAAGTAACCAGTCAATTATCTACCTCATTGCTGTTTGAGGGAACATGTTACACACAAGGTAACTACCATGTAATGTCAGTGATTACAAAAATAATACCTTGGCTATGAGATATTTAAAAACAACTTAAGAAAGTGTGCAAGTGTTTAATTAATGCAAGTTCTCTGTTAAAGCTGGAATTATAGGTTATACTCCAAAAATAAGAGGATCTTCAACATTAAATGTCCATAGTTAAAAATCACACAATACAGGTTATTGTTCAACAGGTTTATTTGGAAGTACAAGCTTTCAGAGCGCTGCTCCTTCATCGGGTAGCTAGCAAATGAGCAGCACTCTGAAACCTCGTATTTTCAAATAAACCTGTTGGACTATAACCTGGTGTTGTGTGATTTTTAACTTTGTCCACCCCAGTCCAACACTGGCACCTCAATATCATTAAATTTCCTGTAATCCATCTGAATTCTGTCAAAATGCAGTAACTCAATGAGGGTGACCTACAATGGACACAAGAATATGAAGCGTTTTCATTAAAATGTCTGATTCCAGATAACTGATCTGAATGAGCTGAGAATTTGGGGTCTCAAAGAATTAAACTGAGATTTTCCCAAACTCATGATCCAGAAATTGAACAATTCTCTTCATGCCTCGCAATAAATCCAAAGGAAAACACTTCTAACTCATTCAAAATTCATTTACTTGGACAAAGTTAACATCAGATCCAATAATTGTGGCATTTGAGCATCCCTGTAAAGCAGGGATGCCTCTTGTGGCATATCCGCCAGGCTGTTGAAACAAATGCAAGATTCAGAAGACTCAGTCATAACAAGCAAATGCTCAATCTAGTCACATCTCTACATATGGAAGCAGATTTAACCCCACATGGTTTCTCAATAGGACATTAGAGAATCTTATCAAAAGATGTTGCTTTTGCTTTTGTGGCATCTTCTACAATAGCAGTTAAATCGCCATCTGAAAGGCAACCAATGACTGACGAAGAGATAGGCTGAATTGGATTGTAGGCTGTAACGAGAGCCAAGCTGCCAAACTTGTTCAGAAATCTTCACCAGGAAGTTGCCAACAAAGATATCAAACTCTCTTTCTCTGTAATTATTCACTTTCTTCACATCAGAATTAAGTTTCTAGGCAGAGAGATTTTAACATGCACAAATATAAGATAAGAATTGTTAAAACAGGAGACATAAAATGATTAGAAATTGAAGGGATAAATATTAGCAAAGGTTAAAAGAAAATAGCGACATTTGGGCATGCATTAAAATTATCTAATCAATAAGAAGCTATTATGAACAAGGGTAACTACATATTCTGATGCATTTGATTCTAATTGAAAAGAGGTTTTCATAACTTCTATAGAAAATTAGAGAGGTCATATAACATTTTGGGCACCCTAAATTCAAAAGAATGCTGAAGCATTGATTAAAGTTCAAAGAGTAGCAAGGATCATCTGGATTTAGGACTATGAAGAAAAATGTGCAGAGCTGAACTTCTTTCTCATTGGAGATGGAATCATTCAGAAAGAATATGATCCACATCTTTGAAATGTTCATTAATAACTATAGTGGAAGTAGGCTAGGTAACTTGGACGGTACTTGCATAACTTTATTACATGAGAATTTTATTTACAAGCTCTAAGTCACAGAGTTTTTTTTCATAAAACAGTACATAATTGCAACGCAGTTCCAATTGATGTTGTGTTATTTAATTTATGTTTTGCAAAATCAATAAATGTCTGGTCAGGAACAGGCTTGCATGTTTTGAGTAAACAAACAGGTTGGAATAGGCGTGGTACACCGAATGGCTTCCTTTTTTACTGTATTCTTCCATGGTTAAAAGAATAGCTAGGAAAGAGACCGAATCAGTTAGGACTATATTCAATGGAGTGTAGAAGAATGAAGTGAGATTAGATTAGATTCCCTACAGTGTGGAAACAGGCCCTTCGGCCCAACAAGTCCACACCGATCCTCCGAAGAGTAACCTACCTAAAACCACTCCCCTACCCTATATTTACCCCTAACTAATATACCTAACACTATGCGCAATTGAGCATGACCAATTCACCTGACCTGCACATCTCTGGACTGAGAGAGGAAACCGGAGCACCTGGAGGAAAACCACACAGACACAAGGATTCCACAAAGACAATCGGGCAAGGCTGGAATTGAACCTGGGTCCTTGGTGCTGTGAGGCAGCAGTGCTAACCACTGATCCACCTTGCCATCTCATAGAAAAATCATATTTTATAGATATTTTATAGAGTATCTATAAACTTCTAACAGGATTAGACAGGGTAAATTCAGGAAGGATGTTCCCAATGGTGAGGCTGTTCAAAAACAGGGGTCCCAGTCTAGGGACATAGGGTAGACCTTTTAGGATTCAGATGAGGAAAAATGTCTTCACCCAGAGAAAGTTAAAAATCACACAACAGGTTTATTTGGAAGTACAAGCTTTCGGAGCACTGTTCCTTCATCAGGTAACTAGTGGGACAAGATCGACTGTCTTATGATCCTCGTTGACAGTGTGCTGCTGCATAGCAGGTCAGGCAGCATCTGAGGAGCAGGAAAATCAATGTTTCGTGCAAAAGCCCTTCAGTCAACCCTTTTCCAGCACCACACTCTCGATTCGAATCTCCAGCATCTGCAGTACTCACTTCTGCCCTGTCTTATGATCCTGCCCCACTAGGTACCTGACGAAGGAGCAGTGCTCCGAAAGCTAGTACTTCCAAATGAACCTGTTGGACTATAACCTGGTGTTGTGTGATTTTTTATGTTGTCCACCCCAGTCCAACACTGGCATCTCCTCATCATGTTCACCCAGAGAGTGAGGAGCCTGTGGAATTAAATACCACCTAAAGCCATTGAGGCCAAAACATTGAATGTTTTCAAGAAGGACATAGATACAGTTGTTGGGGTTAAACAGGCCAAAGAGTATGGGGAGAAAGCGGGAACAGGAATGGTTATGATTATATTGAATGGCAGAGCAGGTTTGAAGGGTCAAGTGGTCTACAAATGCTCCTATTTTCTATGAAGTACCCTTTGCAGCATGGTAGTTATGAGCTATGATCATAGAATTCCTCAGAAGAAAATCTTATTAAGGGTGAATAATGGTGGTTGTATGCTTACATAGGCATTGAAATTTTGCTGATTTACTTTTGGATGACAAGTAAAAACGACACAAACTTCATTCAAGAGATTAACAAGTTGGACAGACTCCATAAAAGTTCAAATTGTGCATGATTGATGGAAAAAATGCGTTTAAAGGTTGAAATGCCATTTTCTTGTTTTGTGCTTTTTTATGCTATGAGCATGCACTGCTACTGTGTAACAGGCACACAATGGAAATGACTAGAGAAGCAAAAAGGGAGGAAAAATCATTTTAAAATGTCAACAATACTTGTCAAAGTCAGGAACTTCAGCATTCAACAAAGCACACATTGAGAGAGTGATGAAATACTCCAGCCCTACTTAGCAGGCTACAGAGAAAATTCTTGTCTTGAAACTGGAACATATGCAGACCAAAACCATATATAGGTCAGTGGAATAAATACGAATAACTGCTTCATGACAGAATCCATCCTGCAAAATACTAAAGAGATGAATGCAAGCAGATGGACTCAGTGGGTAAGGACTTCTGCACATTTTTAAATGTTCCCTGCTGCTCAGCTTATCTACTCAGGGTTAGTAGTATATTCGTTCTGGATATCAATGCTTATTCCACCATTATGACAGCTGTAATTTGTTGTATCACTGTGCAACATAGTATCAGTAGGAGAGTATGTTCTTGAGTTTTAGGACTTCGTGAAAATAGCTGGCTTTTTAAGCAAATGAATAAAAGACCCAATCCTCTCAAGGATTCTGTTTAGTCACTCTGGTATCTACCATATGCAATGCAAACATGGGCCATTAGGTTTACATGACTTCACATCGACAATTATCCAAATACACAATGTTCGGTTACATTCTCTCAAATCCAGGGTTTCGAAGCGTGTGTAGTGAAACTCCAGAAATGAAATGAGTTTTTTTCTGGGCTAACGTATCAAATCCAGCAAATCTGCACGAACAATGACAGTATTAAGCAGGAAAGTTTCCAATTGTTATCTAACCGTTTATGAAGCCAAATCCCCGCCCCCCACAACATGTCACGGTATTAACCCTGCAGGCAAAGTCAGACGTCCATATCTCGTTAAATAGCATCGATCATTAGGACGCAGTTTGGGTTATTTACCGTTTTTGCGTTTTTGATCGATCAACAGCCGCAAGCAAATTACTGGTCCAAATAGTAACATATTTAGGAGGAACTTGAACAGAAATTGTGTCCTTGTCTGTCCACTTGTTCACATCTCACCAGGTACTGAGCATTATTTAACAGTGTTCAGACTGAAGCACGTGTCGAGATTGCTTCAAAATTCACAGTGACGCACGTAGTGATTATTCAAACAAGTCCAGAAAGCCTTGTATTTGTCTTACACCTTTCATGACCCGTGGACATTTCAAAGTACTTTACAGTCAATAGTATTAATGAAATTGCAATCATTCTTATAAGAAATATGATCAATTTGCCCACCGCAAATCTCTTTCAACAGCAGTGCGATAATGACCTGATCATGTGTTTGTGATATTGACTGAGGATAAATCTTGCCAGGACACTGAGAAGAATCCTTCAATTTCCCTTCAAAGCAATGGCCATGGGATAAATCAGATGTTTTCTAATGCTATTACACATCTTTGGAGCTGGGATCTCCTATGCCCATCTGAGAGCATAAAGCTGGGCCCTGTTTTAACATCTCATCCAAAAACAAAACCCACCTCCAACAGTGTAGCACTCTCTCACTGAATTGTCAGTCTTGCTGTTTGTCCACATTCTGGAGTAGAACTTCAAAACAAAGAATTTTATGATTCAGTAATGAGAATGCGCTAATTGAACCATGTCTGACATAAGTTCAGAGGTAAGTATATATGGAGATTAAACTTCGCCCAATTAATTTCTCCACAATGCTGATTAGATTTATGTGACAATTGAATATTAAAGACCTCTTTCCAGGTCATCCCTCAGCCTGCTTATTTAAGAGGAAACAGGCTCAACCTATTCAATCCTTCCTGATAACTATAACCTCTGAATTCCCGAGCCCGCTTTTAAAAAAGTTGCAATTTCCTTCTTCATTTATTCCACATTTGTAAAATGGAGACTAGAACTGTGCATACTTTTCTAAGTGTTGTCACATTAAGGTTTTAATATAATTTCTCTGCCTTTGAATTCTGGTAATCCAGTACTCAATTACACCCTAACCTTATGGTTTTGTTGACCTGTGCTACTACTTTTAATGTGATTCCCTGATCCTTTTGAGGTTCGTCCCATTTAGAGTCTTACATTCCATGGAATATTTGGCTTTCTTATTCATCCTATAAATTTGTATTGAAATTAACTTTCCATTTAGACACTTATTCTGCAAGTTTGTCAACATTTTTTGTGTTTTCTTGCAATCTTCCTCAACATTAATTATATCGCCTAATTTGGGGTTATTTGCAAGTTTTGATATGGTACTGCTGATTCTCAAGACCAAATCTTGATATCAACGGTGAACAACAGCGGTACCAGCACCATTACCTGTATGTTATCACTTCCCATCTTTTCAAATCTGAGTAACTTTATATTTAGTTTGTTTTTAGCTTTGTGGCCAGTTTGCTATCCATTCTGCTACTTGTCCTCTAAATCCATATGGTCTGACCTTACTCAGGTAGGTAAAAACAATGACTGCAGATGCTAGAAACCAGATTCTGGATTAGTGGTGCTGGAAGAGCGCAGCAGTCCAGGGAGCATCCAAAGTGCAGCGAAATCGACGTTTCGGGCAAAAGCCCTTCATCAGGAAAAAGCTGTACCTTATTGAAGGCATTTTGCAAGACTATATAGATTACATCAATTGGATTACCCTTGTCTACTCTTTGTTGATTTCTCAAATAATTCAACAGGGTTGGTCAAGCAAAATGCTTATTGCAATCCATGCAAATTTTCAGCATACTTTCATGTTCACAATGTTTTTCAATTGCAACGTTGAGGAAAGATGCCTTTACATTTCCTACCATCAGCATTAGGTTAACTAGTGTATAACTCCAAAGATTTGTTCTATCTTTTCTGTTGAATGTTGAAGTAACATTAGCTGCCCACCAGTCCTCTGGCACGATCCTATTAAATGTATATTGTAATCTCTTTCCTAGCTTTATTTTTAGTGTGCATTGATCCATACAGGGATTTCATCCTCTTTATTCAAGTTTGTCAATTATTTCACTTTTTTCTACTTTAAATGCCTTCATTGTTGCCATTTCACTGGCTCACTGGTTAGCACTGCTGCCTCATAGCACCAGGGTCCCAGGTTGTCAGTGTGGAGTTTGCACATTCTCCCCGTGTCTGCGTGGGTTTCCTCCGGGTGCTCCGGTTTCCTCCCACAGTCCAAAGATGTGCAGGTCAGGTGAATTGGCTATGCTAAATTGCCTGTAGTGTTAGGTGCATTAGTCAGAGGGAAATGGGTCTGGGTGGGTTACTCTTCGGAGGGTCGGTATGGACTTGTTGGGCCGAAGGGCCTGTTTCCACACTATAGGGAATCTAATCTGCGTTCATCTTGTACATCCCTTTGTGACCTTACCTTTCGTTGATGTCCTTTTGCTATTCAGGGGTTTGTAAGATATTAGAGTTTTTACTTTCACAATTTAATTTAATGGACCCTCGTTGCCTTCCTAATTGTTTTTTTTATTTTTGACAATCGTTACCAAGTATATAGTCGATTGCAGAAATAGGATGGGGGAAATATAAATCACTGGAATATGCCTATTGCGCTAGGATGAAACAGTTAAATATAATGACAAACCGGACAGGTCCCTCCCACAGATAATGCTGTCAGATTCAGAGTCCCCTATAAATACGTCATTCTGTGCAATTAAATTTGGGGGGAATGTTTGAGGAGTGAGGAGATAACTTCATTTTTTTTATTTTCTGTTTTCTTTTAATAGTTTGCTTTTTGGAAGATCGGGAATGATGTGGGAGCTGAAGTCTATCTCCTTTTGGAGGGCAGTCTTTGCAGAGTTTTTTGCCACCATGCTCTTCGTATTTTTTGGACTGGGCTTTACCATGCGATGGTCTCCGGGCCCCATGAACGTGCTGCTGGTTTCTCTGGGTTTTGGCTTTGTCCTGGCTGCCCTGGTCCAGGCGGTTGGACATGTCAGCGGGGCACACCTCAACCCGGCCGTTACCTTCGCCTACCTGCTTGGGGCGCAGCTGAGCATATTCCGCTGTGTAATGTACATGATCGCTCAGCTCCTGGGGGCAGTGGCGGGGGCAGCTGTGCTGTATGGGGTCACCCCTCCCTCGGTCCGGGGCAACCTGGGGCTCAACACGGTAAATATGTTGGTAAACGTACACTTAAGAGGAGAAAAAAGCTTAAAATATGAATCTGGAGGGGGAAGAAAAAAAACAAAATCCTTATTTTGAAAGCGAGTATTAAATAGAAAAATAGTTAATGTCTTGGAAAGTCAAAGTATGAACAGAGTTTCGAAAGGCGTTTCAAAAAATATAATGGTGTAAGCGTGTAGAGACCATAAATAGTACTTCTAAAAGTTTCATTTATTGAAACAACGGGCTTGAGTATGAAACATCTTTGAGAATGAATTGGGGTAATATTAACTAACGCAATTTTCAAAGTATAAAGATACGAGACACATTAATCGAGAACCTATATAATCAAATTGAACCGCTGTAAAATCTAAACTTTATCGAATTGATCATTTAATATTTGAAATAAAATACATCTGGAACTATGTTAAAACGTTTTCGTTGAACTAGTTAATGCGAGGATGTTTAAATTTTATTTGATTTGAATAGGGAAATAAAGCATCATATTGCAATATTCCAGCCGGCATAATTTTTTTAAAGAAGTGATGTGGAAATTAATGCAGTACGTGTAATGACAGCGAAATATGCGACCAAACCCGGTAAATTGGTGCTTGAAAGCTTTCAAAAAGAATATTAATCTGAAGTGCCGGGATGGAAGTTGCTCCGCTGGCTTTACAAATCTCTGGTCATTTAAAACGGCATCATTCCAACTTTGAATAGGTATTTGTTTCGTCTGTTGTGAGTCAAAGCGGCGAGTGCACATAATCAATCAGTATGGCTGCATTTTGCTGTATACACTTTTAAAGGTGTTGAATGAAGCTGGAATGCTGCTCTCCAGAACGCATTCAACAAACGTCTTAATTGTGAGTCAGCCTGAACTTTAGGGAGGAAAATTTGGGAATCTACCTACCGCTGGGAATTAAGCGTAACAAAATTAAGAGATTTTCCTCACGAAATGCAAATAAATCATTCAACATTTTAAGAAGTTCGCCATTTTCTGAAAATTCGTAAACACGGCAATTTTTAGCCAAGAATGTGATTTCTTGACAAATCAACCGAAGTTTTGAAAAGTACAGATAATTTATTTCTGATTCTAACCTAGCAATAATGTAAGATAAATAAAAACATAAAAAATGGAACGGTAGTCAGGTTTTCTCTGTGTGGATCTCCTTGACTGATCGATCCCGTTAAATCCAGTGAAGTTGATTGAGCGATGAAAAGGCAGGAAGTTCGGCAATATAATCAACAAGGTGAAAACAGACAGAACTTTAACGAAGCTTGAGTTGTAGGAAGGGTCAAAGTCTTGGTAGACTTCGTTTCCAATCATATTCGCATTTAAATCTGTCACTTTTAGTATTTATCAAAACAAAATGAGCTATATATTTAGAAAATTACATTAAAATTCTGGGTGAGACCACCCCTGTTCCTGCATATTTCTATGAACCTATCTAAGAGAGCTCGACGATGCATAAAATGCTGTCCAACTCCAGGCTTTCTTTAGGGGCTAATGTGGCACAGGAAAACAAAATCATGTTTCTGTATTTTAGCGGTTAACCCTCAAACGTAGACCAGGTGCGCATTTTCTTTTTAAAATCGATTACTGAAATTAGGAACAGTAGTATTTCTGATCATTGCTAAGTTAAATATCTGGCGTGTTTTGAGATGTTTGCTGATTTGAGTGCTTCTGAGATAAGTATTTGTTTGATGCATCCAACATAACAGCCTGAGAATGCCCCATCAATTTGATAGATGTTTCCTGAAATGTCATACGTTTTAACAAGCCTTAATTTCTGTTTTAATACTTGAGATAGCATGATTGAATGTGTTCACTTGTAGCTGTACTTGCAGGGTTACTTTTCTCAGGCGCAGTTACCTAGGAATTTTATTTCCAATAAAGGTCCTGTGGGTTAAATGTACCAGTCTGGACATTTTCAGGGTCTTAGAAATCTGCCCAAAGGTTAATGAAACCCTCCAGCTGATTTGAGATATTAGCAAGGAGGACAGAACAGGGTGTTTTGGTTGTCGCATGCAATTTTTATTCTTGTAAATTGCAGGGAAGTAAGGTTTTTTAAAACTACGCAATAGTTTAAAACTACGCAAAACTCAGCTGTGAATTGCTACTAGTTCTGGAGTAACAAGTTGATTGACTTAAAAGCTCCCCATATATTCTTGGCGTTTACATTGTTCGCAGAAGTGATCCTACTATGAGGCTTTGGGACTTGCATGTTACAGTAGCAGCTTGAACGTTTGGTCTTGGTGAACAGATACATTTTATTTGCGTCTAGCGGGGCATGTGAAGAAAACCGACCCCCTTCCTAACGCTTTAACTGATATATGAAATCTTGCTGGGAGTGGACGGTGAATTTTCATGGCAGGAGGTTTGAACAATCCAGAGTGAATGGTTTCGATCTCCCAAACTGGTGTCAAGTCTAAAAAGGATATTGGGTATTTTTCCAAGATTTGCAAAACGGATTAAGTGGGCCGGTGCATTGTCCAGATGCTGATATCGCGGTCAGAATAACTCGGCGGGGGCGAGGGGGGGAAAGAGGAAAATCAGGCGGTTTCAAATACAGTAAAATCCACACATTTGCCCTGCTATAGAGCAAATGCACAAGCATTGCTTTCTCCAGGAAACGTTACTGTTGGCAGCAGCCCCATTTAGCATCTGGAGTAAAAGCTGCAATCTGAGTAATAGCTCATCAAGGTGAGCATGGACAGCGGCTGCAATTCAAGTCAGTGTATTCACATTATGGACGCAAATGATAAAATAAAGTGACAACTCACTCGCAAATGTTAGTGTATGTCTCAGTGGCAATGACAGATCGTGTG
Source organism: Hemiscyllium ocellatum (assembly GCF_020745735.1). Classification (NCBI taxonomy): domain Eukaryota; kingdom Metazoa; phylum Chordata; class Chondrichthyes; order Orectolobiformes; family Hemiscylliidae; genus Hemiscyllium; species Hemiscyllium ocellatum. The sequence goes on along the minus strand of NC_083453.1, from coordinate 13,510,510 downwards.
ATGTAGAAACGAACAAATCCCAGTTCGATATTTGAAGAGTAGAACTCTGCTGGTGACCTGGGCAATATTCCATTCTCAACCAATAGTACCAAACCCACCAAGAGCAAAGATAGGTCACTAATCTCAGTCGTGCTTTTGGAAGCTTGTTGTATGCAAATTAGCACCAAAACAAAGTAAGGGGCCTCTGATTCACTGCTTGCTGTTCGTGCGATTTGAATGTGCGCAAAACACCGAAACAGATTAGCTGGCTACTGATCGGATTGTTGTTGCTGGGATCTTGCTGCATGCAAAGGGTCACGAAAACAGGTTAGAGTGATCATTCGTGGGACTGTTCATGGGATCTTGTGCGCAAACATCACTAAAGCAGACGAGAGTGGTCATTGGGGGGGGGGGGGGGGGAATTATTCAGTGGGATCTTGCTGTGCGCAAACGTCACTAAAACAGACTAAGTGCATTGCCGATGCTTTTTGTTTTACACTGATCAGGACAAACCCGCGGGACGGTTTATGCTGCTGAGTAGGGGAGTGCCGATTGGTTAACTAGTCGCTCTTTGATGGGATCTTGCTGTGCGCAAACATTCACGTAAACAGACCAGAGTGGTCATTAATGGGACTTTTTTAATGACATCCAGCTGTATGGGAAACACCAAAGCGAATTCAGTAGTCACTGGCCTAACGTTCGCTCCGTGGAATCTTGCTGTGTGCAAAACGTCACGGAAAGTCAGCCCGTGATCGCATTTCTGCTCGCCGGACCTTACTGTACGCGACAAGCCACATGGGCAGTGATCACATGGCAGTTCCTGCAAACTTGCTGTGGGTAAAACTCCACCAAGAGAGATCAGATGATTAGGGATCTCACCTTTTACGGAATCCTCCTGCGCGCAAAACAACAAAGCAAGCTAACTCTTGACTGATCCAATTTTTGATTTGGTGTTCTTGGACTGTACAAATCATCAGCAACACCAATTAAGTAATTATTGATCGGAGTTGTAGTGGTAGGATTTGACTGCACGCGAAAAGAGACTAAGCTAGACCGGCTAGCAATCACTCTTATTGCTGTGCGCCAAAAAATTACTAGTAATTGGTCATTTTTGTGTAAAATTTTGATGCGAATTAAGTTGTTCCTGCATTTGCCGATGTACTAACTCAATTGAGTTCAGAATAGTTTGCAATATAGGAAACATTTTGACATGGAGTTGGAAGATATAAGGATATGACAAGTATCTTTTAACCGAAGTAGTTCAATCACATCAAGTATTATCTTTTAGTTTCAACATTTTCAGTGATAGTCCATCTGAATAAGTATTCAAGATGCTTTTAGGTTTCGATTTTGGTAAGTCGAAGCTTTGAATATTTGGGGATTAAAATGTAAATTGGCCACAATCATTACAAGTCATTCTCGAGTACCAGGAAAATGTGCTATAATTCTGCAACATCTCCACTCCTAAGATTCAGACGAATATTCACTCCCCTTCAGCTACCTGCCTGTTTCAGAGAGAAGGCCAATGGCGGTCTCTAAGTCTGCGCTAAAAGCTGAACACATAATTAACCACTGGTATGCCAACGATCAAGGCATAATCCAAGACAACTAGACGGAACTGGCACTAGCCTGGGAAGGATTACATGCACTGGTTCACCAATTACAGGATGCAAAATCAATTGGCAGCTTGCCAGGGCTCAATTGCATAGTTTACCATTAAGCTGTATAGGATGCAATGCATGATCGATCACTCGGACAAGGACACTTCCCACAAGATCATTAACTGAAATCCATTCTCCCCTCTCCCCCATCCCTCAAGATCAAACACTTAGATTGAATGACTACAAAAAGAGGACAATTCTTCAAAACACATGGTCCATGTACTTATTCTGGTGTTAAGCGGACAATAAAATTCCATAGCATTATTCAAAGATTCTCCACATTTATTCAGCATTCTCCCTCAACTAACTCCACCCAAAAAGATTAACTGATCGCTCATCATTTTCTATGTACTTGCTTGCATATTAGGGACTGGACTTAGTAGTGGTGCACTGTACTTGAAACAGATTTTTTATGTATATATTAAAGCATTAGGAAAATGTGAGTCTTCATTTTATATATATTGATCACTTGGGATTTTCAATTCAACATGCCATGGATTCCTGCTATGAACTGCTTACTGTAGCAAATAACTTATTAGAATAAAGCATTTTATAGGGGCTGTCTGGTATCTCAGATCATCAGCCAAGAAAGCAAAACATTTACAACTGGGTTGAGTCTCCTGTGACAATGGCAAAACATTTGTGTGATACATGCACAACAAACTAATGACATATATAAATGTGACTGTTAATATACTGAAAGTGTGCATAGTCAACATTTGACCAGCTTTCATTTTCAAAAAAAAGTGTTTTGTTTCATTTCCTATTCTTACAAAGTTAAACGTTGTAGAATATGCAACAGAACAGAGTGAAGAATAATTAGAGTTACGACTGATGTTTGATATCAGTTGTAGAAAAATGTTAACCTTTAGCACAACTAGAAAACTATGCATCCTTTCTTCAAGACTGTTTTGTGGTGTAAATGGAAAATAGGAAATGACCAGGATTGCAGAGAGGGCAGTTATTTTTAAAAAATAAACTTTAGATTTTTGGTCAAATTTCACCATGATTGTGATTGAATTCTCAGATGATTTAAGTCTCCTATAAGCTGAAGAAAACCCTAGATTATGTAATACATTATTCCAGTGTTAAGTTCACAGGCATAGATTTTTCTTACAGTTGTGGAAGATCATAATTCAACTCTCTTCGTGATGGGAGGTAGGTTAAAGCATTACCTTTTTAATTTATTTATATTCCCCCCTCCCACCATACACACCTCACAAAGCTTCCTTTTTTAAAATCATGACTAGCAACCTACAGAACCATATCTGAAACCAGTTTGGGTGGTTTCATTCTATTCCATATGAAGATGGTTCCACAAATCAGAATTATACCTAGTTTGGCACAAATTTCCACTCTCACTCAGAAGTCATGGAAAAGTAGTTCATGGAAAATGAAAACCTTACAACTGGTGTGATACAAGCATTTTTGAGCTTGAAGAAAAAAAACACACAGTTACGGTAAAGTAGAGGCAGTTTTGGTTTTACCCAACTGTTTGAAGCTAACACCAATTCCAAAAGTGGAACAGTTGCATTATCTATCCAGCACTGATTTCCTTCAATTTGATAGACACAAAAATTCAATGATAATTCACAGCTCAATAGACAGTTGTTTAGTAGGTATTTGATTCACAAAGGAAGTCGTAATGTGATGTCAAGAAGATTGGAAAAATAAATAAGAGTGATTTTGATTCTCATAGTAAAATAATCTAATTGAGGATAATTTGAATAAGTGATTGTTTGACTCTAAAAGAATGACACTTAATGAGCAACCATTATTAGTTCTGACTGAGTCACTTTTCCAAAGTTGCACTCTGTTCTATCATATAGCACCCATTAAAATGTTAAAATGCCTGTGGTTTCAGTTGGTTTTCAAACCCTAAAATGGACTCACCCCAAATACACAAGGGAAAGGAGGTGGCTTTAAAATTTTATGGCTCTATGCAGTTTATAGAATATTTTTGTTTGCTAACAAAATCAATGAAATCTGTAAATATTTCCTAAATTAATTTCTAGTCTGTTGTTATGATTTTCCATTTCTTTTTAATTCTTTAGCTGCATGCTGGAGTGGGTCTGGGCCAGGGTACAGCTGTGGAGATATTCCTTACTCTTCAGTTCGTTCTCTGTATTTTTGCCACAACAGACATTCGCAGAAATGGATTTATGGGCTCAGCAGCTATCATCATTGGTTTTTCTCTCACTGTGGGTCATTTCTTTGGGGTAAGTCTGCAACTTTATAAATCGAAAATAGAGTCGAAACTAGACTAAACAAGGTAAATGCGCACTATCCAAACTTATGTACTATTACTTGGTGTGACATTCTGTTATACAGACCAAGAAGACACCCAGTGTGTAGTGAGTTAGCCTATCCCAGACAGGGCACAACTTAGGTTCTAAAATAGACCAAAGTCCCCACTCTGGGCTAGGAAGGGGAGATAAATTACCCAGGGGTCATGCTCTTAATCATTATTCAGTAACTTACGCCAAAAGGTACACATATATGAACATCAAGCAAAGACGATTATTACACTCAGTTTGCCATTATACTTGTGTCAACCTCTTCTGGGCAATTTCAATAAATTTTTACTGTGGCAATTCAAATTTCAACTGTTTTTTTGGAAGTTTTATCATAGTACATTATCAGAAAGAAATGGATAGTTGTGAAAAAAAATCAAATTAGACTTCATGGTCCACTGGAAGAATTTGGTTTGATTGGCCAATGATCTTTTCTCTTTACATACTTCGGTGAACACTAACAGTTGAAATTAAAACAGGAAATTAAATTTGATTCATCAATGGAGTGCTCAGCTGTAAATTAACATCTATCTTATGAATTAATGTTCAAAAAGATTTGAAATTATGCCTATCTTCTTTTTATTCAGCTGTATTATACAGGATGTGGAATGAATCCAGCCCGTTCCTTTGCACCAGCCATACTTACGAGAAACTTTGGAAACCACTGGGTAAGAACAAACAAAATTCAACTAAAATACAGTGGGATGCTGAACAAAGAACACATAACATGAGGCTGTTAATTTCTTCAATTATTAACCAGGCAACCAGTTAGAAACTATAGTGACTTTTGTAACCCCAAGAACTTTGCAAAGTTGCCCATTATTCCAACTCATGACCAAGGACTCCTTGGACACAGGTCAACAAGGTTATTACAAAGGAGACACAGTACTTATTTTATTTATCCTTGTTTGCATCTTATCTCATACTCAATAAGAGGTTGCACATGCGATTGCATCAGTTTAGAAAATGCATCAATTCAGAAATTTCAAAAGTTCCAGTAAGTCCCTGCGTACCAGTTTTGAGCTATTGTTTGAAATATTCTTTAAGTGTATTCTGGATTCCCAAGTAACCTGAAAGACTACTTTAAAAGGCAAAATGGCCTCTCCTGAGCTTTAAACTCTTAAAGAGGGATTTATGTTCTAATTAAGATGTAAAATTCTCCCTAATTCAACACAAATTGTCATTAACAATCTAATTTAGATAATTTATAAAAACTGACATGAGAAAAGAAAACATCTCACTGGATCTTGTAGAAAGGTAACTTATTAGCTCTATAATTTAAAAAAAATACAGCTGTACATTCTAAAGCAGTGAAAAAGGCAGATTTTACCTGGAGAAACTGCAATGTTGTAACTTGCAATCCAGAAGCAAGCATAGGAAGTGTGTGACTCTATGGGGAAGGAAATCAGAAAGCCTTACTTTTTCTGGGTGAGGAAAGGAACAAGCATCCTGGTTTTTACAGCTGCTTCTTTTCAATAGTCTACCAAATGGATGCAATTACACAGACTTTGCACACCATTGCTGTACTGTGCAAAACCTGTGTAAAACACATTAAAAATGCTTAACTCATGGTAGCTACTGCACCACTCAGATCATTAAGTTGTATGGCTTAAGCCAAGTTGGCTGATTGCAAGCAGGGTGTCAGGCATCCTCAAACCAGTGATGAAGAAACGTAGCTGGAATTTCCCCTGATCACGAAGTGACCCTTGCAGGAAAATGTTTACATCTGGACAGGATCTGACCTGAACTTAATGTTTCCATAGTACAACAGTGTGCTACTATCAAATATAAAAAGATAGAGGAAAAGTGCTCAATTCAAATAAGATAATATCATTTGTCTCAACTCTGTTCTTATTTCTTTATTTTTGCAGGTATTCTGGGTAGGTCCTCTCATAGGAGGTGCTATAGCAGCACTGCTTTATGACTTTATCCTCTTCCCCAGGATGAGAGGTCTTTCAGAGAGACTGGCTATTCTTAAAGGAGCTCACCCTCCAGAAGCTGAGGGGCAACAAGAACCTAGGAGTGAGCCCATCGAACTCAAAACACAAGCCTTATAAAAAGTAATTTTAAGAAAGGAGTTTACAACAAGAACTATCCTATCATCAAGTGACATTGTGAAATTTACTTTGTTGTTACTGAAAGTGTGCTTGAAAGAACATGAATGCTGTTAACGTCCCAAGCAGTGAATTATAGATCAGATGCAATATCCACATTTTACTGTACAGACAGGAAGGTATTTGAAAAAAAATGAAGATAAAATTCCTAGCGTGTGGAAGCAGACCAATCGGCCCAGAGTCCACACCAACCCTCCAAACGGGCATCCCACCCAGACCCACCCCCAACCCTAACCTTGCATTCCCCATGGCTAATCCACCTAACCTACGCATACCTGGACACTATGGGCAATTTGGCATGGCCAATCCACCTAACCTGAGCATCTTTGAACTGTGAGAGGAAACAGGAACACCCAGAGGAAACCCATGCAGACACAGGGAGAATGTGTGTGTGGAGTTTGCACAGTCGCCCAAGGCTGGAATCGAACCGGGTCCTGGTGCTGTAAGGCAGCAGTGCTAACCATGGAGCACTGTGCCTAATTAAGATAAATTACTCAAATTTGTTCCTAAGATTCTTTAAATTCAAGGATTTGAATGTAATAATCCACTCATTAATTGGCAAAAAGCCCATTTAGAAATGGGTTATCAACAGGAACCTTTTTGACCATGCTTTACATTAAACTTATAATCTGCTTTTTTAGAATGTTTGTTACTTATAGATTCTTATGCTTGAAATATCATCTAGTAGGTTGTTTTGATTGGAAAAAGAACTTTTTTTTAAAAAAAAGTTTTGAAGTTCATGAAAAACAAAGTTTAATATTAGTGAAGATCAGCAGTGAAAGTCAGATATGACTAGTTAAATCTGCCATTACAAAGTAGAATGGATTTTGATGAAAATTAATTTCACTTGTTTTATTTTTAAAATACCCCCGCCCAATTCCCTACATGAACAGTATGCTTTGAAAGGTGACTAATTAATGAAGGAAAATTGCAAAAGAACAAAGTCATCATGTTGGAGAACTTTACCATTAAGCCAGTTTCGTGGTAATTTTTTCTTCCTGACATACAGATCATATTACAATGAATGTTCGGTCACTTGCAGCATAATTTCAGTCCCTCCCCTACCACATCAAAGTAGTTTATAGTAAGTAATCATATAACCTTCTGAAATGCTTTTTCAAATATTCACAAAATATTTACATTTTAGAGCAATACAACTCAGATTATAAAAAGGTAGCAAAGTAACTGTGAGACTAGGACAATAATTATTAGGAGATGAAAAGCTGTGGATAGTCTGACATCATCTTGTTATTGCAAACAAAAACGCAATGTTAAAAACAAAAGGTAATTTAGTTTAAAACCTAGATTGGATTTGGTACTTATTTTTGTGTTGCCTACGCATTAGCTGATTTTGGACATGTCTCTTCCTTTTTGGTATCTCACCTTGGCTTGAGAGTTTGAGGGTCTGAAATTTGAATACGAATTTCCTAACAACAGAAAAATCTCTCTTATGGAACAAGTGCCAGTGCTTCTATTCCTGAGATACTTGTTTGCTGCACTTGCATGAAAATGAACTAGTTGGTGTCTAAACCAACTTAAATCTGGAAATTATAAATCTAAACACGTTCAAAACCCTGAACTCACAGAAACTCAGCACTGTTTGACATAATCAGTTGATAAAGAGATAGAAGAAAACAAATACATTATTTTACATTATTATATTTTATTCAAAATGAAGGTAATGAAAATTTGTAGATAGGAATGGGAGTGTGCATCTTTAGATTTGACGGTTAAAACCAAATTTCAAGTTTTAGAATGATTCAGAAACCTGAGTTTCACAAATTCAGGGCAAGTTCCAAATGGTGATGACCATCCGTAAAACTCTCAAATATATTAGTTAACAATGCCATTGAATCCACTAAAAAAGAACCTTCAATGTAAACAAAGTTTCACCAAATCTGCCAACAAACCCTTCAGTAATTGCAGGGTTGTCAATTTTCAGCTTGATACACCAGGAAACAGATATTTAACTGTGGTCTATTGGAGACAGCAACAACAGTTCTGCGTATTTCAGCCAAACAAAGCTACTGTCCAACTGTGTTTTTTTTCTGTTGTTGACCCTATTTTTGTCTCTAAACTAAAACACAAATTTTGAAAACTGAATAATTACAATACCAACACTGTTGAGAGTACAGGGTTTTTAAAGTGGTAGTGCATTGGCCTCCCAAACCCAACAACTGTAACTCCAAATCCCATTTAACCTACAAACCCATCTGTCCTCATTTGGGTAAGTTCTGTCACATTCTGCTGAAGCTGCTAGTTGAGACCCTTGAATTACATTGCAAGGTGGAAGAAGAGATGAATACTTCTACCTCACATCACTGGGATAGCACTAATGGCACCCAAATAGCAGCCCAGGAATTTCTGACCTCTCAATTGAGGTCAAAAGAATTAGCATGTATCAGAAGGAAAGAGGGAGAGAAAATAAACAGCTATATTAAAATAGCTCTGAATAATGTCCATATTTACACTCCACATTATATTATGCTATACCTACTAGGTAACATCCACCGATAAATCTATACCGTTTTGTTCCTGATTAAAAATTCCTTAGGCTAGAGTGACTGCTAATTGGGAAAAAGTGATCAGGGGAATATTTAAACCAAATTTAGAACTAGAGTTTGCATATGTGGATTTCTTACAAGCTGTTTTGAGACTTGCGCTTTGTGGTGGGAATATAGGAAGTTGCTTTTAGAAGAATGAGTATACTGCCCTCATTAATTTTGGAATTAAGATTTCTATACCACACCAACCCACCCCCAGTCACCTGAAATAAAATATCAATTTAACATTGCCACTCTTACTAGGATCAGTTCTTGTATTCATGGGCAAACAATTTGGACTTTTGTTGGTCCTTTGAGAGCAACTCCTTGTGTGTAATCACTTTGGTCTTTCAACTTATTTTTTGAATTGGGAGTGATGCTGCAGTTGTTAACAGTGCATTTTTGTGGTACCATTAAGACAACATATTTGAATGAATATACTTTGAACAGTGGCAGTGTTGTTCTAATGAAAGTTAACATTAATTCTGATTAAATTTCTTGAAGTCATAACATCAAACCGAGGTATACTTAAAATGGCAAGTGAAATAAAACTTTTCATTCTTAAAAGTCAAGTACTCAAGGTGTAATTAAGGATTCAGGATACCTCTTTACCTCAAATTTTGCATAGAATTGACAATGCTATACCCATTTAAGCATGTCATTCATTTGAATTTCTTTAAATTGCTTAGTGCTTAAACTTTCTTTTTCAGCTTTTGTAGATTGCTTTAGAAGGGAATGTATTTTGTTCAAAGACATCATCTCTGGAAGTATTTCAAAAGCACAGCTATTGAAGATCTACAGTTTTGACCCTTCAAAACAACATATCCATTCAATAAAAAAAAATCAAAATCCTATTGGGACTGACTACAAATTAAGCTGTTCAAATATCCCATTACAATGAATTAGTTTCTTGTCTTCTTTAGTAAGATGTCAAAAGGAGCAAGTGGTCTGTAAGAAACATTAAACAGATTATGCAGATTTGCTGCAATTATCATGAGCTATGTACGAAAGGTGGTTAATGAGATGCTGTTATAGAACTTCCTCATCCAACCCAGCACTTGGAAAAGAACTTGGCAGGTGATTTGATTGTGTTGCCCGTAGTCAACGTGGAACATTATTAAATTCAAGCCCAAGTTATATTTACAGGATGGGATTTTTGAGTCTTATTTAACTAATTATTGTCTGCTTTAAGAAAAAATACTAGCTCACAGACATGCTCTAATCCATTATTGCCAAAAAGTGACCAAATTTGATTTCTTTCTACAAGTTACAGAAACACAATACCAACTCTTCGTAAGCACCACATAATTATGTACGTACTAGGCTTTGCAGTTTATATTAGTTTGTGCACTGTTTTTAGTTGTTACTATAGGAAGTTAAATGTAAAATTTAAAACCTCCTTCATGTTTGCCCGTGTTTGTAACTTGTAGACATAAGCAAAAAAAAGGAAAAAAATAAATCCCACACAACATGAGTTGTATTTAATCTTTTGTGCCAAGTGGGTCAGTGAAGCGACTTGTACTTGACCCACTTCAGGTGCCAACCTACAATTAGAAAGTCCAAAATCTACAAGGGTTATAGCCAAAAAACAAAAATGAAAATAAACCCTATTTGCATAAAGTTCTCAAAATCAGTCAATTTACTTTTATTCCTTGTTAGGCGCTACATTTCCCTCCTCTTCCCCACTCTACGCAAAGTCCCAGCGTTAAGAGGCAGCAAACGAGCAACCTGCTGTGATCTGTGCACCTTACTTTATAATCAGGTGCTGGAAGCTGGAGTAACCTCTCCTCAGGTTTCTCTCTTCTTCAGGAAAGAAGAGTCAAGATTCAGACTCTGGCTGCTACAATTCACAGTTGAATCCACATGTGGCACCAACACGTTGCCAAACATCTTTTAGCAGCTCCAGTTTACAATGTTGTCATTTTATTGCTGGCTTCTTAATTTGTATCTATTCACATCTATTCTCTAGTTTTGCCAGATTGGTTTCCCACATTGCTAGTATAAATCCTAGTAAGCCCAAATCCAAAGCACAGAGATGTTTAAAAGGCTGCATAAATGAATATAATTGGGGCTAGAAATGAAAGCGTGATGCTGGTAGCAGTGTCTGTGTTTTGAGACTGGAATTGAGATACATTGTTGACATAGAATGGAGAGGTCATTCCGCTGCATCTAGCCTATTCTCTACCAGAGTGCAAATGATCAAGGTACAGTATTATGAAGTGCAAGACACTTCTTTACCATAGTTCTTCCATGTAGGAATGCAGCTGCCTCCCCTAGCTTAAAACTGAAAGTAACACATGAGACTAAGGTGGCATTGCTTGCACTATTTTTTCTTAAAATGCCTGTCCTTAATAGAAAAATTTATTTCCTTCAAGCAAGTGAATGAGAGAAAAAGGTCACCCAATAGCTCACTTAGCTATTTTACACAAAACAACCCTTGAATTTGCATATCACCTTTAACATAATAAAGCCTTCAAGCATCCTTCATAGAAGAATTAAACAAAATTTAAGTCAAATCTGCATTCTCAACCTGAAGTCAGACTTACCTGTGTTAAGACACAACAAACACAGTCAACTGGTCCTTCAACTGACATTACTTAAGGACTCATAAATGCAACTTTAAAAATCAACAAGAAAAAAATCTTTCACCAACTATTTTAAATGTGCACTTAAAAATGAATGAGGACTGGACAGGAAGCTTACTCTTAAATTAAAATGTTTTTTATTGTTCTACATTTTACAGGATCCCATACAAATAAATGCAGAGACTTTTATCTCATTTCAAATGAAGTATACACTTGGGACTGTAAGCTCTACTGTTCTGGAGACCTGTATCAGTTGAAACATTCTAAGCATAATCACAACTTTTTAAAAAATGTCAAACACAGCATAGCAAACATTATATACAAAATATATAATTAATCCTTTCAATTTACACAGGATCAGTTTGCAGCACTGGTTGCCTGTTTTACTAATATTCTTCAAAATATTGAGCCAAATGAAAGAACATCAAAATAGTCTGTGCTTTGGTTCTTACCCGTCACAGATCAACTGAATTGGGAGTGGTAACAAAAATAATATGATAAATGAGCATTTCAAGTACTGGAAATTACACAAATACAGTTCTGATTAAGGAAGAGTATTAAATCTGATGACCTGCCTTCTGTATCTGCTTGGCACCTTCCACATTTGGCTTAACTAAGAGCAAGAATTTGAAATAAAGAAAACAGAGGCTGGAAATACTCAGCAGGTTAGGCAGCATCTGTGGAGAAAAGGAGATATGCTTAATAGCTCAGGTCTTTGACCCTGCATCAAAACGGAGTCACTTACAGAACAACAGCCATGTTGTTTAGGGGTGGTACAGTGCCAGGGACCAGAGTCTGATTCCACCCTTGGATGACTGTCTGCATGGAGTTTGCACATTCTCCCCATGTCTGTGTGGGTTTCTACCAGGTGTTCTGGTTTCCTTCCACAGTCCAAACATTTGCAGGTTAAGTGGACTGGCCATGCTAAATTTTCCCTTAGTGTCCAGGGATATGCAGGTTAAGTGGAGTAGCTTGATTTAAAAAAAAGAGTAGGGTTACAGGGATAGACTGGGGGTCTGGGTGGGATGCACTTCGGAAGGTGGGTGCAGATTCAAATGGCCTCTTTCTGCACTGTAGGGATTTTACGAACAGCCTACGAACAAGAACAGAGTCGGGAAAGGGGCAAGGTGGTTAAAAACACACACACACACATAGGAAAAACAATTATCTGTAAACTGATTACATGGAGGCCAGGAATTGATTAGCAGACAGAAATAATAATAGTACACAAAGGGGACAATGATGAGAAAAGTTAGAGATACAAAAGATGTCTGAGATTCAGAATGCTCGAATAATAGGATACAGCAGAATAGCAGAGGGCATGGGAAACATGGAAAATCTGAAAAAGTGGAAAAGCTTGCTGTGGTTCAAGCATGTGGTGCAAAGAAAAGGACAGACAGATCCCAGGAGTGTAAACCATCCTAACTGGTTCGTGAATATCTAAGCACAGGTAAAAACGTAATTGGTCATCATGACATTATTTTCTCACTTTGCACAGAAGGCAAAACATATGAATTTACAAAAGGCATTTATCACAACCTTTTTATGTGATAAGATAAAAGCTTTCAGTATTGGGAGTAATATATTAACATGGATAGGGATTAATTAGCTAACAGCAAAGAGAGAATCTAGGTACACAAGTTGTCAAGGTGGCAAACTGTAACTAGCAGAATGCCACAGAAATCAGGCCTGGGGCTTCAACTATTTACAACCCGTAACAATGACTTGGATAAAGAGACAGACTGTGGCCAAATTTGGTGATATGAAAATAGGTAGGAAAGCCATTTGTGAGGAAGATAATCGGTGAAAGGATATAGAGAGGTTAATTGAGTGGGCACAAATTTGGCAAATGAAGTATAATGTGGGAAAAAGTGAGGTTGCCACTTTGGCAGGAAGTATACTGTTTAAATGCAGGGAGACTGCAGAATGCTGTGATAGAGGGATCTAGGTATCCTTGTACATGAATCACAAAAAAAAGTTAAAATGCAGGTACAGCAACAAATTAGGAAGGAAATTAGAACAATGGCCTTTATTGCATGGGAGATGCAGCTTGAAACTAGGGAAGCTTTGCTACACTGTACAAGGTGAGACCAGACTTAGAGGATCATGTGCAAATTTACTCACTTTGCTGAAACTAAAATGGACCAACTGGCACCTCATCTGCCACCTTCAACATTCACTCCTGCCACTATCGACAGTGGCAACTGCGTGTACCACTTACAAATGCATAGCAGTAACTCACCAAGACTCCTCTAACAGCACCTTCTAAGTAACCTATATCATTTTAGAAGGACAAAGGACAGCAGAGGTATAGGAACAACACTAGCTGCAAGACTCTCTTCAAAGCCACACACCATCTTGACTTGGAAGCATATCTCTCTTCCTACACTATCACTGAGTTGAAACCCAAGAACTCTTTTCCAACAGCACGACAGGTGCCCTTACACTCCAAAGACTACAGCCCTTTAAGAAGGAAGCTCAATACCACTTGTGTTGGACAATAAATGCTTACCTAGCCGATGAAGCCCACTGATTCCTGTAATGAGGGCTTTATCTTATGAGGAAATGTTGAGGAGGCTGGGCCTATATTTATTGTATTGGGCGGCATGGTGGCTCATTGGTTAGCACTGCAGCCTCACAGCACCAGGGACCCAGGTTTGATTCCAGCCTCGGGTGACTGTCTGTGTGGAGTTTGCACATTCTCCCTGTGTCTGCGTGGGTTTCCTCCGGGTGCTCCGGTTTCCTCCCACACTCCAAAGATATGCAGGTCAGGTGGATTGGCCATGCTAAATTGCCTATAGTGTTAGGTGCATTAGTCAGAGGGAAATGGGTCTGGGTGGGTTACTCTTCGGAGGGTTGGTGTGGACTTGTTGGGCTGAAGGGCCTGTTTCCACACTGTAAGGAATCTAATCTAAAAATGTTTAAGAACGAGAATTAGATTAGATTACTTACAGTGTGGAAACAGGCCCTTTGGCCCAACAAGGTCCACACCGACCCGCCGAAATGCAACCCACCCATTCCCCGACATTTACCTAACACTATGGCCAATTCACCTGACCAGCACATCTTTGGACTGTGGGAGGAAACCGGAGCACCCGGAGGAAACCCACGCAGACACGGGGAGAATGTGCAAACTCCACACAGACAGTTGCCTGAGGTGGGAATTGAACCGGGTCTCTGGCGCGGTGCGGCAGTAGTGCTAACCACTGTGCCACCGTGTCGCCCACAAAACTTGATTGTATTTTGTGTGTATGTGTGTAGAAATGAGCCATTCAACCCAACGAGGCCATGCTAGTGTTTATGATCTGTCCAAATCTCTGCCCATCTAAATGTATCGTAACCCTCTATTTCCTTCACCTTTAAATGATTCTGTACAATTCTCTTCAACTATTCTCTAGGGTGTTCAATATTCTCACCTTTTTATGGAAAGAATAAATGTTCAAAGAGGATTTAAAAAGATGCTACCAGAACTGCATGGGTCTTTTGTGTTTTTCCTCATCTTAAACAAAAGTTGAAGAATCACCTAACAGAGGTATTTGAAAATTTTGAAAAGACTCTGACATAAACTGAACACAACAGAATATTTTCTTTTATTGGGAATAGCGTAACTAAAATCCATCAATACAAGGTGGTTCCCAAGAATACCAATAAATTGACGCCAAAAAGGATGTTTCTGGTTATTAGCAGAAATCAACAAAAAGGGGACACCACTCAAAAATAAGGAACTCCCATTCAACATGGAGACGAGAAAGAATTTATTTTCTCAGAGCCAATAGTGGAGGTTGATCATTGAATTTATTCAAGGCAGAGTTAAACATATTTGATTATCAGAGGAAGTCAAGGTTTGTAAAGTGGAGGAATTAGATCAGTCAATATTTTAGTGAATTACACAGAAGGTTCAAGGGGTCAAACAGTCTACTCCTGCTCCTATTTCTAATTCTTCTATTATTATCCAAATTGTTGTTACAGGAACATATACTTCTTTACAGAAAGTCATTTATAAATAGAATATTGTAAAACTTTCTTTAACGACATCAAAATTACATTCAAAGCAGAGATACTCTTTGAATCAACAAGTCAAATCTGAAAATATAATGCAGTTTAAACAAACTACTATAAACTTCAATTTGACCCCGAATCAGCCACTACAGTTTCTAGTTTTATGCAAGTTTGTTACATTCAGATTCATTACATACACATTCAGTGTATTCCTGTTGTATGTTTTTTTCCAAATAAAAGTAAACATACTGTTGTGGTCACTTTAACAGTTTTTCAAAATTTTAAAAGACCTCTATTAGGTGACTCTTCATCTTTCTTTTCAGATTGAATAGTGCTTATTTTTACTCATCTATGTCAGACCTATAGCTAAAAAGCACAGACTAGTTTGAACATTCCTTAAGACTGTGCACTGTCTAGTATTTGCATTATTTTAACTGCTGACCATGAGACAGTGATATTAGTCTGTGATACGTGACAGTAATGTTCCCAGAGCTCTTTGTGAAGAGACAGTTTGCATAATTTTGATTTTAATCTAATAAAACTGCGACTCCCTTTGGTTAGGAAGGGCTCCCAAATATTCATGGTTTAGCAAGTATAAATTATATACACATTATAATTGGGTAAATTTCAGTCACAGGGATTCCTGGAAGTACACAACTATAGCATGAAGACAGAGGAAATACAGGGGATAGGCTATCCAATAATCTGAAAATTCTCTTTCCCACCTGCAAAGTATAAAATTGCAGCACAGCTAAAGAGCTACATTAAGTACAGAGTAGAATTTTCAGTTTATTGGATAGCCTATTCCCTGTATTTCCTAATCTGAAAATTCTCTTTCCCACCTGCAAAATATAAAATTGCAGTACAGCTAAAGAGCTACATTAAGTACAGAGTAGAATTTTCAGTTCTGTGGAGTACACTGAAAGCACGACAAATGAAAGCACATCTGCTTAATTAAACTTGTTTCAATTGTACAAGCTTAGATCATCGGTTCTGAATTCTAGATTCGACAAGAACCTGACAAACATTACAGCAGGTTTCAAACAACTAAACAGCTACTATATACAATTTGTAGACAAGGTTAACAGAAAAACAACAATTAAGGCCAAATGTCCTCAGTAACAGTTGATTAAATAGCATAAGTATGACCACCCTTAAAGTTTCATATCACAGCCACCACCCCTTTCAACAAAATAAGCACCTGAATCAATTAAACAAAACAGCCAGTTACATCAGGCAGCTTTAACAGACTATTAAAAGCCAATTTCATCATTAACATTGTTAATTGTGTTGCAAGATCATTTTGGCAAGCTTGAAGAAAATGCAAACAAATCAGTCAATCAGCTTTAGGAAAGATTTGCACCAAGTTTTTAAAATGAATCAGAACTTTGGGATTTTTTGTGCCCGATACATTATACTTCAGTTTTCTGTAGTTTTCCACTGATCCTGGTTATGGACTTCCAGGAGTTAAATCAATATATTTTAAAAAAAGCATGGTGTTCAGAATACCTTTAAGGATTTTTCTGATTTGAAGACATTAGCCAGCAAAAGGCAAGCCCTATTTCTAATGGAGTTCACTACAGGTTGCTTTTTTGATAAAGGGAAAAAATAGTGAACATTCATGTTCACACACTCAAATCCATTATAGTTTGACTCAGCATACTTCAAAAGACTGTGTGCAAACACTTCCATTCTGGCTCCAAATAAGTCAGCAGTTAAGCTGCCTTAGGTGCAAAGTATTTTTTAATATTCTGTATATTTTAACTGAACAAGTTATACATTTCTTGAATTTGTATACAAATTACAATATTTGGTGTGAAAATATATCTATATATTCCAGTTTAACAAGAATTTGCAAAAGGTTTTGCAGTTCCTGCATCGCTGACCCAAATTAGGTGCAGAGCAATCATCACTGGCATTTGCTCTTTTAACTATTTTTATCCAATTTCACTCTACATTTGCTTTATTGCCTTTAAGAGTCAAGTGAACAGAAGTTTCCTTTCTTTTATATTGTGAATTCACACAACTCGAGGACAAATGGCATCAGGGAGTTCAGCAAGGATAGTTTAAATACTCACTCTACTGTGACACTATTTAATGCTCAAAAGAGCACAACTACAGAGTCTGTGTAATCCCCATCCCATTTCTTCCAGTCAACTGGCCAGTGTAAGACTGCCAATGTGTTATAGACTGGCTTCCAGCAGAAACAGAATTCAGATTCTTTTAACCTCCAGTCATGCATCATCCTTGCAGATGGCAAAGAAAAAAATTTTGAATCCCATCAGTGTGGCAGGATTTGAATAGCCTATGTTACATACTGATTGGTCCAATGTGCGAAGATTGACAAAGTTGAAAGTACACTTTCGGGTCATTAAGAAACAGAATCATCGCAATGGCTTCCAAGTTAATTAAACACTTTGGTACAGAGCAATGTAATGAGCATTTTCAAAATTGTGAGGGTTAAATTGTACTTTCTGGATGGTTTATAATTATTTACATCTCAGTCATATCAAAACATTCCAAAAAGATTCAGAGAATTAGTTTTTGGAGTGCAGTGATCACTACCTGGGAAAATGCAGCAATCATTCAGCGCCAGCAATATCCACAATCAAAAGCTTCAAAATATTTTTATTTTGCTTTGTTAATTTACAATTTCATATGCTATGAAAATTTTGCGTCAAGAATGCAAATAGCCAAGCTTGGGATACAGAATCAGTTTGAATATTTTGCGCAGCACCACAGCCCAGAGACTTGTTTATCCCAAAACCTTTTAGAAGGCAACGCCCCGGAGAGCCTGTGCAACTGTTTTAAAGTTATATTAGATGATGGATTTACAAAGATTGGCAAGCTGTGCACTAAAACAGGAGTGGGGGGGGTTAAACGAGTATCCAAAAATAACAATAGATTGAAGAGGAAGAATTTACTCACAAAGAGAACTAAAGGCTGGGTCAGAATTATATTTGACTCTGGAGTGCATTTTTATGTAATGCACATCATGGGAAGCAACAAAGAAACACAGAACATTTTCTAAAGCCTGCATATAACCACTCAGTGAGGAATTGCTGTTATCCTCATACTCTGTGATGCAATTGGATAAGTAACCATTGGAGTGGTGGCATGGCTAATAGTGATTCCTGGCATTGCTTGTGCAATTGACACTGCCACTGGTGCAACAGAAACAGCCACTGGGGCCATAGAGACTGGAGGCGCCATCCCCTGGGCAATGGTCTGGGCAAGCGCTGCAGGAAGTGAAGCAATCTCAGGATTAAGATGCTGGGCTGTTGGTGCAGCGTTAGCAGGTGGTGCAGCAGTAGCTCCAGCAGTTGCCACCAGGTCTTGCTGGGTGACAGGTCGTGGTTGAAGCGCTTGGCTGCTCAAAGTGGTGTGAGTCTGTGCTATTCCATGATTGTAATTGGTGATTGCACCCACAGTTGGTGCTGCCAGTGTTTGCTCTGTTGCTGTGGGAGTGGAGGTCAGCGTGACCACCTTGGTTTGGTTGCGGAAATGTGCATTTTGCTCCAAAAGTACCTCATTAGTTGCCATTAAATTTGAGATCTGTTTTTTGAGTTCCTCAACACGCTTTCGAAGCATCAGATTCTCCTCCTCCAGAAACCGATAGTCAACTGGACGCGAATTTGGGATATTAAAATCATAACTCTCAAATCGCAAGCCATCAACTCTTCGTCTCTTTAGAACATGGTCATAATCAGCATAGCGATCAGTGTCATAGAGGTCATCAAATGGGTCATATCGACGCACTACAGGAGAAATCACTTGGTCTCGTGACAATCTCTCCAAAGTTCTGTTTTCATATTCATATTCATCACGTTTTAAGTGCCGGAATTTACACTTAGATCCTCGTTGACAGTCACCTTTCAAGTAGTCACGACAAATTGGGACCTCACCTTTTTTAAAAGAGAGGTCAGATGGCGAAAGGCCAAGACCCATGGCCACTGTCAGGCGCAAGCGTGGGGGAAGCTCTCCTGACTTTTTATAATGCTCCTCATCCTCCTTTGTCCCATGAATAAACTTGCAGTTGATGCGAGTGCACTCCTTGTTCTGATAGTCATGACAAAAGACAAATTCATTTTTCTTTACGCCCAAGTCAGACACTTCATTAATATCAGGGTGATAGAACTTGCAGCGCTTACCACGTTTGCAGACATTGCGCAGGAAGTCTCGGCAAATATCATCTGAGCTGTGGCCAGCCTCGTCATTACCACTGTTAAATAAATTATCTTTATCCGGCATCTTCACAGACTATTTCTGTGCTTCTCAGCCACTGTACACAAAAA
Organism: Hemiscyllium ocellatum; assembly: GCF_020745735.1. NCBI lineage: Eukaryota > Metazoa > Chordata > Chondrichthyes > Orectolobiformes > Hemiscylliidae > Hemiscyllium > Hemiscyllium ocellatum. The sequence goes on along the minus strand of NC_083453.1, from coordinate 13,491,040 downwards.
CATCTGAAAAAGAAAATCAAGGTATGTCTTTACAGAGAAGGAGGAATTAGGCCACAAGCTAAGTGTTACCTGAACCACTGTAATTGGTACTCAGCAAGCTAAGCAACAATTGTAATGGAATTGAAAAAAGGTTTCTAAATGTGCTCAGAGTCAGCAACAAACATTCCTAGGTTAGTTGTACCACATGCTTCCCCACAATGTGGCTTCACTACAACTTCGGAAGTCTACCTCACTGTACCAGAGTCACATTTTCATCATGGATCCCTTGGCGGAGTTGGGGAATGATGAGTATGGATTGTAATAAATTATAGGTTATTTTGTGCTTGGCTTATGTTCATTGCAAACTTGCCTGAGGTTTGCCAAACCTACATAATTTTAGATATCACCAAAGAACAAAAAAAAATTATTTCATTAGTCTGAGATACATTAAATAACTGCATCTATATGAAAGTAAAAATAAAAATTGTTTTTTTCAAAAAAACTCCAAGATTTAGACTTTATCATGAATTAACTTATCCACATTCAATGTACATGCATATTTTCAGAAGTATCAGAGAGTAATTCATGATATAATGCTTTCACACACTTCAAAATACCACTGATGGAAGTGAGGAAGACGTATTTCTTTTCTCAGTGGAGAAACAATTCTGGGTATTGGGATAGGAGAAAAACTGAAAAAAATAAATAATAAGAGAACCTGACTCACAGACCAAAGTACAAACTGCACCTGCTTGCCTGGAAAGAAGAATTGTTAACTATGGCTTTTAGCAATCCAGAAAACAAAAAAAAGCGAGAGTTTTCACTTCAAATTTCAACTCTGTGACCTCTACTGGAAAATATACATGAGAGCTTTGGGACCACAATGCTTGGTATCACCTTTGATCCCAGCATTTGTAAGGGTCATTCATTATTACCCTGACTAGCACGTAAAGAATGCCCACAATTTGGTAAAGAAGATAATGCATAAGTACCCCAGCAATAGAGTCAACACTTTCGACAGATAGGGGTGGGGGTTGGTGGTGGAATCCAATACTTGCAATCATACTAAACAAATGTTAACCCAAAGAAACAAAATAAGTTTCTAGTTCTATGATACTTTAACATAATGAGATGACATACAAGAAAGTGAAAAGGTGAAAATGGACAGTGATTGGGAAGACAAGAGCAGAAATTACTTTTGGCAGGAATGTTTGTTTGAAAAAATAATGCAGTTATGAAATTCAGAACTTTGATACCCTATTAAAAAAAAGGTATCTGTTTGCCAAAACCTTGTGTGCCTTTGATAGTCAATAATGAACGGACTGAAAGCTCCAAATGATGGCCACTGAAATGAATAATGTACACAGCTGAAAATTACAAGATTATTAAAGTAGTGCAGGTGTGAAAAATAATTTTCAGTGTTTTTCTTTCATTATCCCCTACCCAGAAAGAGGCACTGATGACAAAGCTCGTTCCCCGTTTTGATTATACAAAGCTAAAAGTAATTCCTTACCAGTGTATCTGGGCCAGTATCACAGATCTCTAACTTATTTCATTTATCACAAACTGGTCAATATTAACAAAAGGTGGCATCAGTAAAACTCCATTTAGCCATAGACATTGGGATCAAGACAACTGATGCAGAAGATATTTGTAGAGGGAACAGTATTACTTTGAGGGGAAAAAGTATGTAAATTGTATAATTTATGTATATTCAGAATATTTTCAATGAGAAACAGCTATTTCAACAAGTTGAAGTACATTTATTTATGTAAAAAACCTTGATACTGCAGGCATTCACTGAAAATATTTTCAGTTTCACGAACATCATGAAAAAAAAGGAAAACACAATTCTTGGGTTTTATAATTAGAAGTAGCAAATACCAAAATAAGGAGATGTGTTAAACTTGCATAAGATATTAGTCAGACTGCAGTTGGAGTACTTTGTGGTAGTTCTTTGTGCTTCACTCAGGTGAAGCAATGCTGAAAATTCCTGCTTTCTAATTATATGTTTGGGTTTCTTTGGGTTGGTGATGTCATTTCCTGTGGTGAAGCCACTTCCAGTTCCTTTTCTCAGGGGGTGGTAGATGAGGTCTAACTCGGTGTGTTCATTGATAGAGTTCCGGTTGGAATGCCATGCTTCTAGGAATTCTCAAGACAATCAATAATATCCTTACTGGCATAAAATTCACTAAAGAGGAGGAAAACAACAAACTGCCATTCCTAGATGTCATGGTAGAGCGAACAGCCAATGGGGAACTTCAAACCAACCTCTATAGAAAAACAACACATCCAGACCAAATATTGAACTACAGAAGCAATCATCTCAACATCCACAAATGAAGCTGCATCAGAACATTGTTTCAATGAGCCAACACACACACTGCAGGACAGAGGGACTACACAGAGCAGGGGAAAATCACCTATATCGTGTATTCAAAACGAATGGGTACCCAATGAACACAGTCCGCCGATTTCTCGGCAACAAACCCAAACAAGCAATCAAAACACGTCCAGAAACCCTAGTCACTCTCCCCTACATCAAAGGCATCTCAGAAATGACTGCCAGACTACGCAGACCCCTTGGCATCATGGTAGCCCACAAACCCACCAACACACTAAAACAGCAGCTAATGAACTTGAAAGACCTTATACAGACAATGAGTAAAACTAATGTCATTTACAAAGTACCATGCAAGGACTGTAACAAACACTACATTGGACAAACAGGTAGAAAACTAGCCACCAGGATAAATGAACACCAACTAGCCACAAAAAGACATGACCCTCTCTCCTCACATATGGATGAGGAAGGACACCACTTTGACTGGGACAATACATCCATCTTAGGACAAGTCAAACAAAGACATGCACAAGAATTCCTAGAAGCATGGCATTCCAACTGGAACTCTATCAACAAACATATTGAGTTAGACCCCATCTACCACCCCCTGAGAAAAGGAACAGGAAGTGACTTCACCACAGGAAATAACATCACCAACCCAAAGAAACTCAAACATATAAATAGAAAGCAGGAATTTTCAGCATCACTTTGCATGAGGTCCACTGAAGATGTTACCTAGTAAGGTAAAGGAACGTCTGGAAATGAACCTTTCAGCTCAGCAAGCAAACCTACATCCAAAACCTCAACCTGAGCTACAAATCTTCTCAAAACTCACAATGAAATAACGTTACCAGGATGGGCTATTACAGTTAAGAGATTTAAGTTTTAAATTTAAGACTTTACTGCTGGATTGGAGAAAATTAAGGGATTCCTGATTAGAAGCCTTCAAGATTATGGTGAACTGGTAATGAGTGCACATAAGTTTAGCATGAAGATATAAATGAGAGGGGTTTGAAAAGTGTTTCCTCATAGAGGATGATTTGGATGTGAAATGCTCTAAAAACTGTTGTTCCAGGCAAGGTCACAATTATTAAATAGATAATTACTTGAAAAAGAATATTAAAAAGGATAAAGGGAAACAAGCAAGAGAATGGGGTTAGGTGGCTTTTTGCAAGAAAAATTAAAATGTATCAAATTGTCACATGCTATGATCTTAAATCTTTCAAAATTACTTAGGAAAAACTGAGAAAAATCAGAGATTGTTCAACTTTGAAAGGAGGTACATGATGGACAACAAATACTGGTCTTGCCAGCGATGTCCATGTCCCACTAGTGAACAGAAATTACACGTGAAATTGAAAACAATAATTTGAGCACTGTTTCAAATTAAGTCATGACTGTCAGCAAAGGGGAATGAGGTACAAACTGATAAAAAATGCAAATACAGCATTGATGTCAAAAGGCACTTTAGCACAGTGATCATTAATTAAAATGATGCCTATGATAGGGCAGAGGATGCAAAAACCTTGAGTTAATCTGTGATATGTGCGATACTGTGACAAGGCTGATATGTGGAGTTTCTATGAGAGGCTGAGAAAAAAAAATAACTGAACTTCCTTCTGCATCTGTACTTACCTTTGTGCTTAGACAACATTTTGTCCTGTTTTATATATCACAATATACAATATAGCCTTCACACAGAATACAAATGAGTGTTCTTCCAGGACCTGAAGCAGTCGCTGTTCTCCCATCATGGATTACAATCAAAACAAATCAACCCAAGTCTGATCCTGGCACAGATCCGCCTTTATAATTATAACAGAAATAGTAACAATGTAATTCATTCTAAAATTATTTTCAGACTTGACAGTGTTTACAGAGACTACATATACACGCCTGTAAAAAAAAACACTCAACAAACTAATCTGATGTAGCAAAAACGTTGAATGACAATGAAAAGTATTGTTTGGAAGACAAATTTCCAAAACGTGCAAACGATAACATGACTGCTCTTCACTCCTTGTCTTTTTTTGACAGCAACTGGAACAATAGAATGCAAGCAGAACAATAGGATGCAAGCAGAACAATAGGATGCAAGCAGAACAAAAGAACCAATCCTCTTTCTTCGGAATAGAGTATAAGGCATACATACTACTCCTTGCAGCATGTGAGAACAAAAGTTTCTTTAAATGTATTACTTATGGAAGTTTAAGTGTCATGACCAATTTAAAGAATCTTAGCCTCCCTCTTCTCCCAAGATTGGAAACTGCACTGTCCATTGTCAAAAAGAAGCATAACATTGAAACTTAACTCACACTGATCTCGACTGGAATGCAAGAAACCATATTTAGAAAAGGAACAACTTAGACAGCATGAGAAGATGGTGCTTATTACTTCAACCATGGCTGGCATGGAGATGAATTAGAAACTGTTAACTGTCAATCTTAATTAGTTGTTTAAAATTAGACCAGGCAGATAGTCTCTGATTGGCAAAGGTGTTGCCATGACAAAAGCAGCATGGATTGGCAGTCCCCATACCTAGGTGAAAGTGAGGACTGCAGATGCTGGAGATCAGTCAAGATTAGAGTGGTGCTGGAAAAGCACAGCAGGTCAGGCAGCATCCGAGGAGCAGGAAAGTCGACGTTTCAGGCAAGATGAAGGGCTTTTGCCCGAAACATCGATTTTCCTGCTCCTTGGATGCTGCCTAACCTGCTGTGCTGTTCCAGTCCCCATACTGGTTTCCTCAATGAAAAGGTACAATGTAAGGACAAATTCTACAAAGAACAGGGCTAGGTGTGTGAATATGTGTAGCCTAAGCGCTTGCAAATGAATCACACTTCAAACCAGGTTGATAATCTTGGTTTCTGGTGTAATTCTCATCGGAGTCAGGAGTATTTGTAAAATGCTGTCCAGCAGCAAGATCGCATCCAAATGTCGGACATGGTATTCTGAAATTTATAAGGATAGGCTGGTTGAGCACAGTTGGCCTGCTGCCTGCTGTGGACAATCAATGGGATGTTTTGCTTAATATGATCTGTCAGTTTTTAAGATGTAGAACCTATAGACATACATCACACAACTGAAACTCATTAACCGCATTACGTGTTTACAGAGGCAAAATGTCTCTGTGGCTTGATGGCAACATCCTATCAGTATGGAATACCATTCTCATGTTTACTGCAAAATAGCAATGAGAGATGGATATCAAGGTAGATTGGAGGCTTCAGGGCCAAAAAAGTAGTGGCCATAGATCCTTCCATAAATTTGTGAGATATACAGTGGGTGCTGATTTAATAAGATAGCCAATATCACAGCTATTCACATATGATAATGGCTCTCTCAGCATCAAGCTTGCAGTGAGCAGATGGTTAGAGGCCAATTCACGAGTTTCCCAATAACGTTGATCTTGTAGTGCATCGAATTGTTGGAATACCAGTGCATAAATTGACTAGTGTATGCAGCCTTGCAATACATGGTGGAAGAAAACCCATTTGCAGATTTCCTAACTAATACAGAGCTTGTTTGATTGTGCCATTTCAATGTAAATTTGTGCACAGGATGGGAATTTATGAAACTGTATAAACAAATTCTTTGATGCAACTGTGGATACAAATGTTGTAAATGTGTCAGGGGTAAAATCTGCTGCCGAAACGAGGTAAACAAGCTCTCTTTCCTCATGTAAATTGAGAAACATGCTAATGCGTTCTCTAGTAAAAAGTGAGGTCTGCAGATGCTGGAGATCAGAGCTGAAAATGTGTTGCTGGTTAAAGTGCAGCAGGTCAGGCAGCATCCAAGGAACAGGAAATTCGACGTTTCGGGCATAAGCCCTTCATCAGGAATGTGTTCTCTACTACTATCTACCACAAGCCTACATTCAACAGTCAATATATGCATTGTAATTCCTATAATTTCCCCATTCTACAAAATCAACCTATTGGCAACCTCATTGATAGGGCACTAGCCAACTGCTTACCATGTAAGCTTAACACCAAGATATGATGCATCAAAACTAATGCATAACCTGATAAAATCATCATTTGCTATACATCACACAAACTCATCGAAGATGCAATGGTTGCCACATTTGGCCCTGAAAGGTGTCCAGCCTACCTCAGAGTACCTTGGAAATATAGGGTGAATCAAATATTTGAACAACAGGTGAGGGCTAGCAGTCTCATTCTGCTACTTCATAATTAAGAGGTATTCTTCATCAAGCCATAGAGATTTTTTGACTACCACACAAAGCTATAGGAGCTTCAGTACTAGTGTGATGCCAGATATGTAAGGCTGTACATTCAATCCAACGACTGGCAGACAGTTATTAAAACAACATGGAAAAAGACAGAAGGTGAAAAAAACAAATTTGTACTGATGTTTGATGCTTTCTGCTCAATCTATAGTTAAACAGCAAGCTGCAAGATTTGTAAATCAATGAATGCGTAGAAAGTAACTTTTTAAAATAAAACTGCATCATAAGCAAGGGATATTAATATATAAAACAACCATCCTGCAATTTGCATAACCTAACTAAATTTAGGACAGATGTACTTTACTATAAAGCAACTATACCTTACAATACCGTAATTTTTAAAAAAGTTAAATCATATTCATTCAGATAGCTCCTACTCAGAATATCATGAACAGCAGACCAGCCACACATCCAAAAGGTGGTAGAGTAATCAGTTTGCAGCCTTTGCCTAGCTGCTCATCTTCCACATTGCCACCAATAAAATATCCTAAATTGGAAGTACACTATGCTGAACAACTAAGTACCGAGAGGTTTATTTTTTTAAAATCAAGGATACAGCACCTTTAACTTTTATTTTGTATTTTATGCATCGGCTAAGTAATCTGATAGTTAATTATTGTAGGGAGGCATAATTGTAAGATGCCATATAAAGCATATACATATCACACCAGAATAAACTGATGTGGAATTTGAGGAAAAGCAGAATTATTGGAAAGACTTAGGGCTTGTCCAATGTTCAAGAATTTTAAACCAACGTCATACAAATCAGCAAAAACTTGAATGTGGTCCTTGGCCTGTGCTGAGCTAGCTGTATCCTAATTACAGTAGTAAGGATGGTACTCAGTGACCTCAAAAAGTGAATGCAATGAACTACAAATTGGTTCACGAACCATGTATGGCAACGTATTGTGCTATGGAGTAGTAGAATGCAGGCTCACTCCTGTAACTGATCAAAATGTTAAGTTTTCTGAACTCAGTCACATCATCAAACAAAAAGTCGGAATATTCCTCAGAGTGGGAAGGACCAAAAAGAGTGGAAAGCAAACCACTGTCACATACCGCTTAACAAACAGTTACATCAGAGCATCAGCAGAGACCCAGATTCCTAAATTTATTGCTAAAGTGCTTAAATTCAGAAATATTTGGATTGCGGACGTCCAAGCAAACATTAATCCACCAGGTTAGGAGCAAGGAGCGGAAGACAGTGACAAAAAAAATAAAACATTTCCATCCTCAGCAGTCATGGCAAAGCGATTCCTGCTATCAGGTACACAAGCTACCCAAAATATCATGAAAAACAGACCAGCCACACATGATCCAGGTTTGCAAAAAGGCTGATATTATCACAGGCACCAGAGTGATGATAGTGTGTAGCTGATTCAATTAATAGGTAGAAATATACCTATATGGACACTAGATACAAAGAGGATCAGGTAGGCTGCAATGATCCTCATGATTAAATAACCTTCTAGAACTCACTGGTCAGGCTCACAAATGCGGACTATCTACTTGGGTGAGACACTGGCGATTTAGTGGCAGCTGAGGAGGTGCATCCAGGTGAACCACTATTTTCAGGAAAGGATTAGCATAAGACTAGGAAAGAAAATGTAGTTTGCAAAAAACTTGCTACACTATTGTTCTGAATTTTTCATTTATCAATTTCAGGATGTTAATTGGGGACTTAGCTTGCCTTTTAACTCTAATTCGTACTTGGACAATTCCACTAGTGACTAGTTAGTACATGTCAGATAGCTCAGCTATACAAAAGGATTTGTAACCTCTATGCTTAAGCACATTTTCAAAATTGTATAATAGCATCTCAGAAACCAATATTCAAGATCAGTTTCCTTCTCACTACTTTTCTTGCTTTTCCAAGTCACCATCAAATTCTAGAAAGCTGATTTGCTTCATTTAACATTGTTGAAGTAACATCAGGGTCTTCCATCAAGACAATTTTCAGAGTTATACAGTATTTTGAGTACTATACTCTAAAATAGAATACTTTAAAAATAACAAATTCATGAAGCATGGGGTCAGCTTTTCTAGAATGATGATAGGGAACTTTATACTTTCAACTCTGCTTTATGAAACAGCTTGCTGGATATTAAATTGTGGATAAACCAAACACGATCAAGACTGATGGCACTCTGTTCAATTTCCATCAGAAATTCCACACCCTAAACTGCATTTTACTATAATCGAACTACCCTATTGAACTGTAAAGATTTACAAACTCCTTAGGGTGGCTCAGTGGTTAGCACTGCAGCCTCACAGCACCAGGGACCTGGGTTCAATTCTCGCCTCAGGCAACTGTTCTTGTGGAGTTTGCACATTCTCCCCATGTTTGTGTGGGCTTTCTTCCACAATCCAAACAGGTGCAGGTCAGGTGAATTGGCCATGCTAAATTGTCCATAGTGTTAGGTGCATTAGTCAGAGGGAGATGGGTCTGGGTGGGTTGCTGTTCGAAGGGTTGGTGTGGACTTGTTGGGCTGAATGGCTGGTTTCCACACTGTACCGAATCTAATCAAACTTCATATTGCTTTCACTGCAAAAAGCTGAACTCCCCTTGTGTTTATCACTTCTAGGCTTGACTTCAATACAATCTGGTAGGTAAAAACAATGACTGCAGATGCTGGAAACCAGATTCTGGATTAGTGGTGCTGGAAGAGCACAGCAGTTCAGGCAGCATCCAAGGAGCAGCGAAATCTACGTTTTGGACAAAAGCCCTTTATCAGGAATAAAGGCAGTGAGCCTGAAGCGTGGAGAGATAAGCTAGAGGAGGGTGGGGGTGGGGAGAAAGTAGCATAGAGTACAATGGGTGAGTGGGGGAGGGGATGAAGATGATAGGTCAGGGAGGAGAGGGTGGAGTGGATAGGTGGAAAAGGAGATAGGCAGGTAGGACAAGTCCAGACAAGTCATGGGGACAGTGCTGAGCTGGAAGTTTGGAACTAGGGTGAGGTGGGGGAAGGGGAAATGAGGAAACTGTTGAAGTCCACATTGATGCCCTTGGGGTTGAAGTGTTCCGAGGCAGAAGATGAGGCGTTCTTCCTCCAGGTGTCTGGTGGTGAGGGAGCGGCAGTGAAGGAGGCCTAGGACCTCCATGCCCTCGGCAGAATGGGAGGGGGAGTTGAACTGTTGGGCCACGGGGCAGTGTGGTTGATTGGTGCGGGTGTCTCGGAGATGTTCCCTAAAGTGCTCTGCTAGGAGGCACCCGGCCTCCCCAATGTAGAGGAGACCGCATCGGGAGCAACGGATACAATAAATGATATTAGTGGATGTGCAGGTAAAACTTTGATGGATGTGGAAGGCTCCTTCAGAGCTTTGGATAGAGGTGAGGGAGGAGGTGTGGGTGCAGGTTTTACAGTTCCTGCGGTGGCAGGGGAAAGTGCCAGGATGGGAGGGTGGGTTGTAGGGGGATGTGGACCTGATCAGGTAGTCACAGAGGGAACAGTCTTTGTGGAAGGCAGAAAGGGATGGGGAGGGAAATATATCCCTGGTGGTGGGTTCTTTTTGGAGGTGGCGGAAATGTCGGCGGATGATTTGGTTTATGCGAAGGTTTGTAGGGTGGAAGGCGTGTTCTGTCCTTGTTATGGTTGGAGGGGTGGGGTCTGAGTGCGGGGGTCTGAGGGCGGAGGTGCGGGATGTGGACGAGATGCATTGGAGGGCATCTTTAACCACGTGGGAAGGGAAATTGCGGTCTCTAAAGAAGGAGGCCATCTGGTGTGTTCTGTGGTGGAACTGGTCCTCCTGGGAGCAGATACGGCGGAGGCGGAGGAATTGGGAATACGGGATGGCATTTTTGCAAGAGGTAGGGTGGGAAGAGGTGTAATCCAGGTAGCTGTGGGAGTCGGTGGGTTTGTAAAAAATGTCAGTGTCAAGTTGGTCGTCATTAATGGAGATGGAGAGGTCCAGGAAGGGGAGGGAGATGTCAGAGATGGTCCAGGTAAATTTAAGGTCAGGGTGGAATGTGTTGGTGAAGTTGATGAATTGCTCAACCTCCTCGTGGGAGCACGAGGTGGCGCTAATGCAGTCATCAATGTAGCGGAGGAAGAGGTGGGGAGTGGTGCCGGCGTAATTACAGAAGATCAACTGTTCTACGTAGCCAACAAAGAGACAGGCATAGCTGGGGCCCATACGTGTGCCCATGGCGACCCCTTTGGTCTGGAGGAAGTGGGAGGATTCAAAGGAGAAATTGTCACGGGTGAGGACCAGTTCGGCCAAACGAATGAGAGTGTCGGTGGAAGGGTACTGTTGGGGACGTCTGGAGAGAAAAAAACAGAGAGCTTGGAGGCCCTGGTCATGGCGGATGGAGGTGTAGAGGGATTGGATATCCATGGTGAAGATGAGGCGTTGGGGGCTGGGGAAACGGAAGTCTTGGAGGAGGTGGAGGGCGTGGGTGGTGTCTCGAACGTATGTGGGGAGTTCCTGGACTGGGGGGAATAGGACAGTGTTGAGGTAGGTAGAGATGAGTTCAGTGGGGCAGGAGCATGCTGAGACAATGGGTCGGCCAGGGTGGTGAGACTTGTGGATCTTGGGAAGGAGGTAGAACCAGGCAGTGCAGGGTTCCCGGACCACGAGGTTGGAAGCTGTGGGTGGGAGATCCCCTGAGGTGATAAGGTTCTGTATGGTCTGGGAGATGATGGTTTGGTGATGGGGGGTGAGGTCATGGTCGAGGAGGCAGTAGGAAGAGGTGTCCTCGAGTTGGCATTTGGCTTCAACGGTGTAGAGGTCAGTGCGCCAGACTATCACTGTGCCCCCTTTATCTGCTGGCTTGATGGTGAGGTTGGGATTGGAGTAGAGGGATTTGAGGGCTGCACGTTGTGAGGGTGAGGGGGGGAAGCAGGTTGAGGCGGTTAATGTCCCGGCGGCAGTTGGAAATGAAGAGGTCGAGGGCAAGTAATAGGCCAGCGCAGGGTGTCCAGGTGGATGCAGTGTGTTGGAGGTGGGCGGGAATCCTGATTGTGAAAATAAGCTCGAAGGCGGAGGCAACGGAAGAATTGTTCGACGTCACGGCGTGTATTAAATTAATTGCTGCACATGCCCCACAATTCCATCTCATTCAAACCAGCATGAAACTCTAACTTGCCCCATTCACCTCAGGCTTCATATATTTCTGTTGGCTAATCATGGTATGTCAATTTCAAAGTTCTCATCTACAAATCTCTCCATAGCCTAACTGCCAGCTTAATTCTAAAATTTTCTCTATTTCTAGGTTTCAATTCACTTTACAATTTCTAAACCTGAACTACATGTCCATCACATCCGCTGCAACCTTTGCAATGGGTCTTCAGCTGACAAGTATTCTTGAATTCCTAAAGGGCTTCCACCTTGCTACATCGTTCTCCGCCCTCAAAATATTCTTCAAGTAGCCTTCACTCGGCTGAGGGCTCCATCTCCTCCCCATGAAATCCCTTGGGCCATTTTGTTATGCTCAAGGCAATTTAGAAGTATAAGCTTTTGTACTCAAAAAACGGCAAAAAAAAACTGCAAACGCTGGAATCCAAAGTAGACAAGCAAGAGATGGAAGAACACAGCAAGCCAGACAGCATCAGGAGGTGGAGTCCATACTACCTGGCTTGCTGTGTTCTTTCAGCCTCTTGCTTGTCTACTTTGTACGTGAAAGAAGCATTTCGGCAGAAAACAAGAGTCTAATCAAGTTTCATTAGAAGTAAATATTGATTTCTTAGTGCTTCAAATGTATGAATGAACTATGAAATTTCAAAAACAATGCTCGTAAAATTCTGATTTAACGATCATTTTACTGTACATTATACCGTATATCAGTCGCAAGCTAGTCGAGGGATTCGAAGGCTGTTATGGATTTCTAGGCCTTAACTTTGTGCTACATGAAACAACGGCGTACACACGAAAACAAAATTAAACCTTCGTTCTGACTATTTAAATTGTCGGAATAATCAAGAGTAAAAATCAAAACGGATACAAAACAGACAGAAAAAACGGAATGTATTTACATACACGGTTCAGCTCCTTCACTCCTCCAAACACAACGAGTATCAAAAAAAAGCTCCTCCCAGACAAGAGCGGCTTAACGCCAATGAGTTGCGATTCGTAACCTGAATTCCTTTCAGTCAGCTCGGTTACTATTTTACATTCAAAATTTAACCTGAATTCCCGCGCCCATAAATTTTCTAAGTTAATATCTATAACATTGAACAGTCCCCAACAGCGTGGATGTTAATAATTTAAAAACCTGAAACAATACAAGGAAATACTGGAAATACTCAGCAAGTCTTGCACCATCTTTTGAGAAACGAAAAAAAATCAAGAGAGAAGCGTTTCAGGTTAGTGATCTTTAACTGGGGAAGAATTCAGAAGTAACAGGTTTTAAGCAAATAACAAGTATCTGTACAGAGACAAGAAAAGTGGGAGGGGGTTTACACAAAAGGAAAAGCCTGTGGAAGGCGGGAGTAAACGACAAAAAAGGATGATGGTGCAATGAAATGCCAATGTTGTAAGGAAACAAATGGTGGACTTACAGTAGGTGTGAACAGGAAAGTCGAATAATCAACAATTACATTGGAGAAAAATGAAAACAGTAGTTATGAGTTAAAATGTTTGAACTCCGAAAGGCTGCAAAGTACCCAATCGAAAGATGCATGTTGTTCCTCGAGCTTACATTCACCTTCATTGGATCACTGTAGGAGGCTAAGGACAGAGTTCAAACTGGAAGAACAGTGGAGAATGAAAATTACAGGCAATCTGGAATCTGAGGTCATGCTTCTGGCCTGAATGGATATATTCCATAAAGCAGTCACCCAACCTAGGTTTGGTCTCCCCAGTAGAGAGTAGGAAAGGCAAATACAGAGTACTAAACAGAAAAAAAACATATACAGTGCGTAAATTGGTATTTTGATGGATTGCAAGGAGGCTTGGACAATGAGAAGGGTAAGTTTTGTATCCTTTGCATTTGCACAAGATACTGTTGTTGGGAGGAGAAGGGGTGTTGAGGGTGGTGATTGAAGCTGTTGTATTATTAATCTACAATGCAGATTAAGTCACATGGATTCCATTTATTTGAAAATCTCAATAATACTACTGTAACTGCAGTTGTAGATAATTGTATGGATTCTGATTCTAGTTTGCTTTTGGCTGGGCAACAGTTGATCATGTAGTTTCATTCTAATCTTTGGCACATGAGCACATCCAGCTCTTTAAAACAAATCATGTCTTGAAGCAAAAATCACACATTACTTTTTAACCGCCCCCCCAAGATAAAAATTACTCACAGAGTGAAAGTACATCTATATTAGGGTAGCTGCAAATGTATTAACATAGAAACAGTAATTGGAAAAAGTTAAGAGTCTAAATTACATATTTGGAAGGCTTGACAATCCTTCCAAATCTTATGGTGGTCTAACCTTCTGGAGATTTGGATTCGCCATTAGGTGTTCTTGACTTGTAGGTGTGTTCAAGTCACGTGTCTATTTAGTGCACTGTTTGTTGTCCTGATGACCATCCACACCTTCATTTCTAGATTGATTTCTGCATGTATTTTTTGCACAATTGGTGTATTTTACAGTTCCCTGAGTTGGCTTTTGTTTCCCCTCAATGTTGCTTTATTTGGTGTAGTGACTGTAGCATTTAGGCTCACTGCATATTTTGGCTTTCTCTGTTCCTGTGTAGCTTTTATGATTCTGACCTTCTGTCCTATGTACAAATTCAGCAGTACCACATCTGCATGTCGATCATGCACTATCTTCATTCTTCATAGATTCATCGAGATATGCAGGCCAGAAACCGGCCTTTTGGTCCAACTCGTCCATGCAACCAGATAGCCTAAATTAATCTAGGCACATTTGGCCCATATCTCTCGAAACCCTTCCTATTCGTATACCCATCCAGATGCCTTTGAAATGCTGTAATTGTACCAGCCTCCATCACTTCCTCTGGCAGTTCATTCCATATACATACCACATGAAAATGTTGCTCTAAGGTCCCTTTTAAATCTTTCCCCTCTCACCTTAACCCCGTGACATCTAGTTTTAGACTCCCCTACCCTGGGGAAAAGACCTTGGCTACTCACCCGATTCATGCCTCTCAAGATTTTATAAAACTTGATAAGGTCACCCCTCAGCCACCAACAGACCAGGGAAATAGCTCCAGCCTATTCACCCTCTCCCTATAGCTCAAACCCTCCAACCCTAGTTACATCCTTGTAAATCTTTTCTGAACCCTTTCAAGTTTCACAACATCCTTCCAACAGTAGGGAGACCAGAATTGAACGCAGTATTCCAAAAGTGGCCATACCAATGATTTGTACAGCTACAACATGACCTCCCAGCTCCCAAACTCAATGCACTGACCAATAAAGGCAAATATACCAAACGCTTTCTTCACTACTCTGTCTACCACTTTCGAGGAACTATGATCCTGCACTCCAAGGTCTTTTAGTTCGGCAACACTCCCAAGGACCTTACCATTAAGTGTATAAGTCCTGCCCTGATTTGCCCTACCAAAATGTAACACCTCACATTTATCTAGATTAAACTCTACCTGCCACTCCTCGGCCCATGGGCCCATGTGATCAAGGTCCCTTTGTACTCTGAGGTAGCTTCTTCACTGTCCATTACACAGGTATTCCTGATGAAGGGCTTTTGCCCGATACATTGATTTTACTGCTCCTTGGATGCTGTCCAAACTGCTGTGCTTTTCCAGCACCACTCTTATCCAGAATCTGGTTTCCAGCATCTGCAGTCATTGTTTTTACCTGTCCATTACACCGTCAATTCTGGTGTCATCTGCAAACTTACTAAACATATATCTCTTGTATCTACATCCAAATCATTTATATAAATGACAAAAAGCTGTGGACCCAGCACCGGTCCTTGCGGCAAACTACTGGTCACAGGCCTCCAGTCCGAAAAACAATCCTCCACCAAAACCCTCTCTCTCCTACCTTTGAGCCAATTTTGTATCCAAATGGCTGGTTATCCCTGTATTCCACATGATCTAACCTTGTCAACTAGTCTACCATGTGAACCTTGTTGAACGCCTTAATGAAGTCTGCACAGACAATGCTCTGCCTTCATTAATCCTCTTCATCATAGAGTCATAGTCATAGAGATGTACAGCATGGAAACAGGTCCTTCAGTCCAACCAGTCCATGCCGATCAGATATCCCAACCCAATCTAGTCCCACCTGCCAGCACCCGGCCCATATCCCTCCAAACCCTTCCTATTCGTATACCCATCCAAATGTATTTTAAATGTTGCAATTGTACCAGCCTCCACCACTTCCTCCGGCAGCTCATTCCATACACGTACCAATCACTTCTTTTAAAAACCAAATTAATTTAGTAAGATACGATTTCCCACGCACAAAGCCTTTTATGATTTTCAAGGTGTTTGTCGTAACTGAGGTAGGATCAAGAAACACCCTAAAGCTTTCTATAGGTATATTAGGAATAAAAGAATGACTAGAGAAAGGGCCAATCAAGGATAGTAGTGGGAAGGTGAGCATGGAGTCTGACGAGATGAGGAAGCGCTAAATGAATATTTTCTGTCAGTATTCACATTGGAAAATGACAATGTTGTTGAGGAGAATACTGAGATATAGGTTACTAGACTAGACGGGATTGACATTCGCAAGGAGGAGGTGTGAGCAATTCTGGAAATTGTAAAAATAGATCAGTCCCCTGGGCCGGATGAGGTTTATCCTAGGATTCTCTTGAAAGCTGGGGGGGGGGGGGAGATTGCAAAGTCTTAGGCTTTGATCTTTATGTCATCATTGACCACAGCAATGGTGTCAGAAGACTGGAGGATAGCAAATGTTGACCCCTTTTTCAAGAAGGGGAGTAGGGACAATCCTGGTAATTATAGACCAGTGAGCCTGACTTCGGTTGTGGGTAAAGTGTTGGAAAAGGTTATAAGAGATAAGATTTGTAATCATCTAGATAGGAATAAGTTGATTAGGGATTGTCAACATGGTTTTGTGAAGGGTCGGATGTGCCTCACAAACCTTATTGAGTTCTTTGAGATGATGACCAAACAGTTGGACGAGGGTAACTGCATTATAGGAAGGATATGGAATCTTTGGAAAGGGTTCAGAGGAGAATTACTAGGGCATTGCCTGGTATGGAGGGAAGGTCTTGTGAGGAAAGGCTGAGGGACTTGAGGCTGTTTTCATGAGAGCGAAAGAGGTTGAGAGATGACTTAATTGACAAAAATAAGATAACCAGAGGGTTAGATAGGGTGGATAGTGAGACCCATTTCCTCAGATGGTATTGGCTAGCAGGAGGGGACATGGCTTTAAATTGAGGGGTGATAGGTCTAGGATAGATATCAGAGCTAGTTTCTTTACTCAGAGAGTGGTAGGAGCTTGGAACGCACTGCCTGTAACAGTAGTAGACTCGCCAACTTTAAGGGCATTTAAATGCTCATTGGATAAACATATAGATGAAAATAGAATAGTGTAGGATAGGTGGGCTTCAGATTGGTTCTAAAGGTTGGTGCAACATCGAGGGTGGAATGGCCTGTACTGCACTGTAATATTCTTTGTTCTATGAGAACTTAGACAGGTAAGGGCTTGGCAGAGTTATCCCAACTTGCCTTCAAAACATAATCTCTGTTGGTTACAGTAAGCCCATGTTCAGAGGAAGGGTCACCAGACTAGAAACGTTAACTTTGATTTCTCTTCACAGATACTGCCAGATCTGCTGATCTTTTCCAGCAACTTCTGTTTTTGGCTCTAGGGAGCCTGTTGTACTCAGGTTAGGGTAGGGTTATGATGCCCAGGTTAGGGACCAGGGGCAGAGCACCATTGATTTCTGTCACTACCTAACAGGAGTCGTTGTAATCTAGGTGGTGTTCTTGAAGTGGTTTGCGCCAAATCAGTTTCAATAGTTTGAGATCAGTTTCCACAGTGATGTACCAAACAAGTTTCTTGCCAAACAGATACCCATGCACTGGATCAGTGGTGCTGGAAGAGCACAGCAGTTCAGGCAGCATCCAAGGTGCAGCGAAATCGACGTTTCGGACAAAAGCCCTTCATCAGGAATAAAGGCACTGAGCCTGAAGCGTGGAGAGAGAAGCTAGAGGAGGGTCGGGGTGGGGAGAAAGTAGCATAGAGTACAATGGGTGAGTGGGGGAAGGGATGAAGGTGATAGGTCAGGGAGGAGAAGGTGGAGTGGAAAAGGAGATAGGTAGGTAGGTCAAGTCTGAACAAGTTATGGGGACAGTGCTGAGCTGGAAGTTTGGAACTAGGTGAGGTGGGGGAAGGGGAAATGAGGAAACTGTTGAAGTCCACATTGATGCCTTGGGGTTGAAGTGTGGCAGGTAGGACTAGTCCATGCAATCTTGTGACACCAAATAATAGAAAAGCATTTTATACTCTATGTTGGAATAGTTGAATTGTACTTGTGATAGATCTTTGGATTCAAATGTTTGGATGCATGCTCCTTCTGAAACACATTGGCTTCCAGGGTTATCTTAATCCCTGCGTCATAACACTGTGGGATACAGGTTTCCACTGACAATGCCAGCTTTACAGCGATTCAAGCATGCATTGACATAGGACACAGAATTTATAAATAAAAGATCAAAGTGTCAGACATATATGTTATACATATAGTATGTATTTCCTTAAGGTTCTCTTAAAGAAAGTGCTTTATTGGAAAAGTATTATATGTTCTGAGCTAGGAACTTGTAAATATCTGAGAAATCCCTGTAGAGCATCTTTGAAATGTGCGTCCTATATCTTTGACTTTGCCTGGGTCAGGACAGATCCCATGACATGACTAGATAAAGGCAAAAAGTTTGATCTGACCTACATTTACTTGACACCTTTTGCTGTTGAAGACACATTCTTCACCACGATCTGCTGCCATTAATGAATGCAGATTTTGGCCATGTTCTTTTTTTGATTGTACCATCACCACAGTATAAATTGGGAATACCTATATATCCAGGAATATTTTCTGCAATTCGATCCATACACTGCTAGAACTGATCCAGAATGACGGGCCAAAAGGTAGCCTCTGGAAGCAATGTCTTTCACGTGGTATCTGAAAGTAGTGATTTCGAGATTTTTTGGCCAATTGAATAGTCAACATTCATGTTGGGTATCCAGACCAGAGCAGAATTTAGCTCCTGTGATTCAATTCATCTTGCATTGGAATTTTGTGCGTACATTCCTTTAGAAAGAGATTCAGATGTCTTGGGTCCAAACATGTCCTGAATGTTCCATCTTTCTTAAGCACACACTGAATAGAACTGCACCAGTCTGTGTGCTGATGTATAAGCCAAATAATGTCATTATGTCCCACATTGTCCAGCTCATGCTTGAGCTTTTCTTGTATGTGAATACTGCATTTTTGGGAGGGTTGATTGATGGAATTGTATCTTCTTAGAGGTGCAATACAGCATCAACTTTGAAGTTATCTTTGGCATAGAACCTGTCTGGGCACAATAGTTGAGAGTCTTGGATTGACTAAATGCGATTATTTTTGGTCTCTCTGTTGCAGTTAGTATCTTTACAGCCCAATTTGGAACCAACCCTGCCTCAACAGGTTCACTGCCCCGTAATGACTTTTACACTGGGACCCCAGAAAAAAAATGTGACTTTGGCACAGCTTCAAGTCTTGTCTAAGATTTTCTTCTGTGGTTTTCAAGCATGCATCACTGCTTTTGTTTCTTAAGAAAAATCAACATTGATCATGTTGTGTTTCTTGTATTATTGGTAAGTAACAGATAAAATCACATGGATTTAGATTACTTACAGTGTGGAAACAGGCCCTTCGGTCCAACAAGTCCACACTGACCTGCAACCCACCCATACATTTACCCTTTCACCTAACACTACAGGAAATTTAGCATGGCCAATTCACCTGGCCTGCGGGAGGAAACCCACGCAGATACGGGGAGAATGTGCAAACTCCACACAGTCAGTCGCCTGAGGCAGGAATTGAATCCAGGTCTCTGGTGCTGTGAGGTAGCAGTGCAGTTTACTTGAAAGTCTATACAGGTTAATTTTACAGCTGGTACGTCTCACTGGGGTAGCATGTCAGAAATCAAGCTTCACTAGTCCTGGCGTTGTCACTAGAATTAAAGATTTTAAGAAGTACGCAGAATTCCCCAATTTACCTGTCTTTTAGACAAAGGTTGACAGAAAGCAGGACCAGGTTTCCATACTTAAATAGAATATTTATTTATTACAAATAAATAGTTTCTAAGTACAGATAAGCAATAATGAACTGTCCAAATATAACTCTCATAGTTAAAACTGTCACCCCTTTAACATCCCTCCCCCCCACCCCCCACCCAAAAAACATAAATGTTATAGGCTGAGGCAAACAATCGGAAGACAGTTCAGTGATCCCTGTGCACAGGGCTTGTGGAGATGAATCTTGTGCTGATCAGAAGGCTGCTTTTTCATCTTTTTTTTCTCCAGATACTTTCACCTGTTTACAGGAGGCACAAGGTGACTGGTTCCCACCTATAAAGGTCTTTGACTTATCAATTAAAAGTTACAGCTGACAGAAACTGGAAATGGGAAATAAACTGGTTGTCTCACCTTCCAACTCCAACTTGATTTAGTCCCCTTTCCCTCTCCCTCAATTCTGATGGTCTGCATTTCCCTTAATGTACAAGGTTTTGGAGCGCTGCTCCTTTGTCAGGTAGCTAGTGGAGCAGGTACATAGGACACAGAATTTATAAGTAAAAGGTCAAAGTGTCATACAACTGATGCAATGTACTAGACAAACCTAGATGGCTGTTAAGTATTGAATCACGTAGAATGGGGATGCAGGTTTTTATTGATTAATATGTAAATCCTATCGCATTGCATCAATCGTATGACACTTTGAGCTTTTACTAATAAATTCTGTGTCCTATGTACCTGCCCCACTAGCTACCTGATGAAGGAGCAGTGCTCCAAATGCTTGTACTTTCAAATTAACCTGTTGGACTATAACCTGGTGACGGGTGAATTTTAACTTTGTCCAGCCAAGTTCAACACCGGAATCTCCACATCGTGTTTCCCTTAATGGGCTTTGCATGTAGCTTAATCATTAGGAGAACGCGGATGATTTACTGGTGGATGTTAACAGGTGAAAAAATATCATGGGTAACTTGGTGATGGGAAAAAAGAGCACTTCTGGATTAAAAAAAAAGAAAATAAACTGGCTGCCTTCAGACTCAAGTGCTTTTTACTACAGAAGCAAAACAGCCTCTGTTCCTCCAGAGGCCCAGTGATTTCTGTGAAAACATTTATCCCCACATGCTGTTCAGCAATCTGGGAACCAATCAATGTAGGTGTTGGCAGGCAGATGTTATTGATAACGAGACACTAGCTCACAGATCAATCAACTACACTTGGCCAACCAAAGTTCCATGCACAAGACCATAAGGTGTATGAGCAGAAGGCCATTCAGCCCATCAAGTTTGATCTGATAATCCTCAATTCCATTTTCCTGCCAAATCCCCATAACCCTTGATTCCCTTACAGGTCAAAAGTCTGTTTATCTTAGCCTTGAAAATACTTAACAACTCCAACCTCAACAGCCCTCTGTGATAAAAAAATTCCAAGATACACTATCCTCTAAAAGAAGAAATTTCACTTCATCTGTCTTAAATCTGCAATCGCTTATTCCGACATTATGCCCACTGATCCTAGACTCTCCCACAAGGTAAATCTACCCTGCATCTACCCTAAGGGCTCTGGCCCGAAACGTCAAATTTCCTGTTCCTTGGATGCTGCCTAACCTGCTGTGCTTTAACCAGCAACACATTTTCAGCTCTGATCTCCAGCATCTGCAGACCTCAGTTTTTACTCCTAAGAATCTTGTATGTTTCAATAAGGTCAGCTTTCATTCTTCTAAATTCCAATGAATACAGGCCCAACCTCTGCAACCTCTCCTCAAGAATATCCTTCCACATCCAGGATCAAGTTAGTGAACTTCCTCTGGACTGCCTCCAATGCCAGTTATTTTTCTTCAGAGAAGGGTCCCAAAACTGTTCACAGTATTCCATAATTTTAGCAAAACCTCCCTACTTTTATACTTCATTCTACATTTCAAACACATCATTTAGCTCCAACTCATCTGCAAACCAAACAGTTGAAGTACAAGCAGTACTTCAATGAGTGTCAGGTTATTGGCTTTTAAAAAGTGCGGCAATCCTTTAACTATCTTTGGTTTTTAAAACAATTGTTTTCCCATTTCAGATCGCAATCAAAAATATAAATAAAAATTATTTTTATACTGCTCAGACTATAATTTGCAGTTACAGATAACTATGTTTGCGTCCTGACTCTCGCTTACCACTGTTGATCCACACATAGCAGTTGGTCACCAGTGACAGTAACCTCTAGTTTTAGCATGTCCCACAAGAGAAAACATTCTTTCTACATGCACCCTGTCAAGACATTTCAGGATCTTAAATGTTTCAATCAAATCATCTCTTACTTTCAAATGCCAGCAGATGTAAGCCCAGCCTGTCCAACATCTCCTCAGATAACATACCTATTCCAGTATTAGTCCAGTAAATGATCTCTGAACTATATCTAACAATTTACACCATTCCTTAAATAAGGCAACCAAGACTTTACACAATATTTCAGATGTGTAGAAATGGCGGAGGAGTGGACCAGGATGTCCTGGAAGGATTCTTCCCTGCAGAAGGCTGACAATGGAGATGATGAGAATATGTTTATGGTGGTGACAAACTGTTGGAGTTGGTGGAATCATTTTTATCTGTAACGATTTTTGGATGTGGATGATGGTGTGGTGGGGTGGTAAGTGAGTGTCAAGGGAACTCTATTGCTGTTATGCAAGAGAAGAAATGAACTAGACGCGAGGTGTTGGCTCTGCTTTCTCTCCATCGATACTGCCAGACTTTGAGTTTTTCCAACAATTTCTGGTTTGTTTCTGCCTCATTCAATATTCTGAGAAAACTCTGTCATTTCAGTCCTTCTGGCCTCCTCATTGTAATTAGTGTTTGTTCAGTAATCACATTTCTTATTTCTCTAGCTTCTCTGTGGGTTTGCAAGCAAATTTTACTGCCTCTTTATTTAGAAACTTTACAGCCTTCTCAGTGGGATTTGATTTCCTAAAAGAAAGGTTTATTAGACAACCACTAGCATAGACACCCCTTAGTCACTTCAAAGCCGACACTGTTTCCAGTCAGTTAGCCAATTTTCAGTCAATGCCAATATTATTACCACCTACATCATGAGCTTGTATTTTCTACAATAATGGAGAAAGTGAGGACTGCAGATGCTGGAGATGAGAGCTGAAAAATGTGTCGCTGGAAAAGCGCAGCAGGTCAGGCAGCATCCAAGGAACAGGAGAATCGACGTTTCAGGCATAAGCCCTTCTTCGGGGTTTATGCCCGAAACGTCGATACTCCTGCTCCTTGGATGCTGCCTGACCTGCTGCGCTTTTCCAGCGACACATTTTTCAGCCCTTTTCGACAATAATGTTTTTCATGGTCCTTTATTAAATGCCTTCTGGAAATCTGGAAGGAGGGATGGAGTCAAAGAAATGGAAAGAGAAGAATCCAGAAGGGTGTCAGTATCCATCAGTTGTTAAAGCTTATGATACCCTCACATCTAAAATGAAAAAAAGCCATTATTGAAAAGTAAGAGGTGAAAGATGAAATGGAATTGTGAGGCAGTACTACTGAACAGAAATGTCGAAAATATGTACATGGCACTGAGTGTAAATCTGTTGGTGAGTTATGAGGATAGATTGGAAACGTTGGTACTGTTCCCCTTGCATTCTGGATCGGTGGTGCTGGAAGAGCACAGCAGTTCGGGCAGCATCCTACGAACTGCTCGTCGGATGCTGCCTGAATTGCTGTGCTCTTCCAGCACCACTGATCCAGAATCTGGTTTCCAGCATCTGCAGTCATTGTTTTTACCCTGTTCCCCTTGCAGTTTAAGAATTATGACGGGGCGGGGACAGAGTGGATAGGGAGAAACTGTTCCTGCTCATAAAAGAGAAAAAGAACGATGGCATAGATTTAAAGTGATAAGCAAACAAAGCAAGGGCAATGTGATTTTTTTTGACACAGCGAGTTAGTTATGTTATGAAGTGCACTGCATAGAAATGTGGTGGCGGCAGGATGGGCCGAATGGCCTCCTTCAGCTTCATAGTGATTCTGAGAGTTCTGGTAGTATCTGTAGAGAGAGAGAGAGAATTCATGTTTCAGGTCAAATACCTTTGTTCAGAACTGAAAAAAGTTAAATATCTTAAACGTTTTAAGGAAATATCGAAGTCGGGGAAGAAAGAACACAAAGGAAAGTTTGTGATAAGATGGGAAACGTTTGCTGAGCGAGTTACTGTTCATTAAACAATGGTTGTAGACTGGTTTCAATAGCGTCTTCTACGGGTGCTCTTGTCTCGGAGGACCTGAGTCCATATTCGTTGTGCTTGGAGGACTTAGAGGATAAAAAAAAGGCTTACACCGTGTAGGTAAATGTGGCCCTGTTTCTTTATATTTTTATATATCGGTCTTATTCCAGGTTGAGTGTAATTACTTATTTCTGTAGTTACTTTATTAAAAAAAAGTGTTCCCCACTTCTATTTATACGCCGACAGTTGCATCATTTTGAGTAAATCCGTTGAGGCCTAGAGTGTAATGAAGCCTCGTAGCAAGTTCGAGAACTTTCCGCCACCAGAGCTGTCAACAGTGCGATTTCCTGTCAGAATTCCGGTAGGCCTAAGAACGGATTTGTTCTTCGGAATGAAGGAATTCGTGTCCAGTAATATTATTAAGGTTATAACTGGCATGAAAGCAAGGAATTAATTGATTGATTGAACACAAAACAATCTAAATGAAAATCTAAGGCAAGAGCATCTAAAGGATACCGAAAACGCCGGTTTCAAGTGTGGGACGCCAAAAGAATTTTGGTTCAAATTTATTGTTGAAATATTATTTGAAACCGCTTCATCCCGTTGGTTTCATGCAGAAACGATTTTTCTGTCGGTAACATGATCTGTACAGTATTAAGACTGCTCAATTTCTGGCATTTTTTTCCAAGTGACGAGAAATACACCAATCTTTGTTTTTAAATCTGAGTCCAGAATATCGACAAGCTACCTAAGCTCCCCCCCCACTTTTATACTTCATTGACATGGATTCTCCAGTCCAGTTTGAATAAAATAATGATTGAAACTGAAACGTGCTTTATTGCCACACAGTTAGTACATTTATCTACTAAACCATTGGAATCTTTTTAAAACAAAAACCCTAATTATGTGATTTTTGTTTTTAAAAATGACAATTACTGAAAATTATTTCCAAATATTATTCTTTGTAGATCGCTCTATGTTTTGCCATTCAAGAGCAAGAGCTGGAGAAAGCAGTAAGTTTTAGTTGATCAATCAAAGGTATGAGGGAGGGTAAATTTTTCATTTTTCTCCTTTGGATGTCAGATAACTTTATAACTCGTCCTATTTGCAGTTATTGTTGACTTGCACCCTACAGTGTGAAAACTCTTAGAGATGATTCTAAAAATCCTGTTTTTCCTTCTGTCGTGCCCAGTTATATCCCCTTGAACCTAAAGATAATGACTCATCCTGAGGTGGTATTAATCACTATTCAATGGTAGAAACACATTGCCAAGCTTAATTCTGTCTTTGCTGCATATTCATGTGTACACTTTTTTTAATAGTGGTCAGGTTAGAACTCTTGCTTTTAGTTTAATTTGAATTATCGAGGTATGTTTATTTTATTCTTCCACTGCTGCCCTGGTTGATTTAAAAAAGAATCAATGCAAACTGTGGATGAACCTGGGACTATATTATCCTGACTGATTCCTCAGTACGACATCATAACTTCCATGTGCGTATTCAGTTGGTAGTGATGGGCAGAATGATTTGATTGTTATGCTGTTTGATTGGACTGAATCACTATGTTATATTTAAAGAAACAATAATCCTGAGGACATAGATGGAGTACAAAATATTGTCCCATCTGTAGTTCTTGGGGGTGAAAACATAGTAAAGTTATGCTCTTCCTGTCCTTCATAATAACATTAAAATTAATTCCGATATCAAAAAAAACTGGACCAGAAATTGATTCAGACTATTTATAAAAATGCTATATTCTGGTGATTTTGGAGCTGAACTGAAAGGTTGGAACTCCCAAAAGTGCAGCCTTTGTACCTTTGCCTGATGGCCTGATGTTAACTTATCTTGGCAAATGTATTCAGTGCAGGAAGCCATGCTGTTCCTTTAATCAATACCTGTATTCATTATTTGGGACCTTTTTTTTCTTTCAAAAAATTTGATAAACTGATTTTGAAGCAATTTGTCAGATAATTGAGGCGTTCTTGTATGAACTTTTGAGGCATAAAACCGATAAGTTACATATATTTTTGCAACTAAATCAGTTTGTGGTTTAGATAATTGTCACTTTGTGTTATGGTAGCATAAATTAAAATAAAAGCTATTCACTACTTCCTCTCTTCAATGATGTGTTGCTATCAGA
This sequence comes from Hemiscyllium ocellatum, assembly GCF_020745735.1. Taxonomy (NCBI): domain Eukaryota; kingdom Metazoa; phylum Chordata; class Chondrichthyes; order Orectolobiformes; family Hemiscylliidae; genus Hemiscyllium; species Hemiscyllium ocellatum. The sequence goes on along the minus strand of NC_083453.1, from coordinate 13,465,016 downwards.
CCCATATTCTTGAATGCAAATAAAACGTGCAAATCAAGATAATTTTCTAAAGTTATGAACTTGGCCACTAAGTCTCCTTAAATGGGACACCACAGAAATTGGAAAAGCTGAGGTTAACCCGTATGTAATAATTGGATCAAAGAATGAAAGGTAAAAAATTAATACTTTTGAATGGAATATTGCGTGCAATGCTGGTCTCCTTCCTACTGGAAGGATGTTGTGAAACTTGAAAGAGTTCAGAAAAGATTTACAAGGATGTTGCCAGGATTTGACCTATAGGGAGAGGTTGAATAGGCTGAGTCCAAGGAGCGCCAGAGGCTGCGGGGTGGCCTTATAGAGGTTGATAAAATCATGAGGGGCATGGATGGTGTAAATAGACAAAGTCTTTTCCCTGGGGTTGGGGAGTCCAGAACTAGAGGGCATAGATTTAGGGTGAGACGGGAAACATATAAAAGAGACCCAAGGGGCAACATTTTCAAGCAGATGGTGGTGCGTGTATGGAATGAGCTACCAGAAGTGGTGATGGAGGCTGGTACTATTGCAACATGTAAAAGGAATCTGGATGGGTATATGAATAGGAAGAGTTTAGAGGGATATGGGCTAAGTGCTGGCAAATGGGACTAGATTAATTTAGGATATCTAGTCGGCATGGACGAGTTGAACCGAAGGGTCTGTACTGTACATATCTATGGCTAAGTCCTTGGAAATAATTAATTAGAGCAAGGAGCTTCAAGTCATGAAACATCGACAAGACAGAAAAAGGTCCTTTGGCATACACTTGATGGGCCAATCAAAAACAAACATCTAATTATTCAGGGTTATAAACTTTGCATTCTTAATGATAAAGATGTAGGAAGACTGCATGTTTGGAGCTTTGGATGAACAAAAGAAAATTCCAAGAAGGTTTATATTAATAAACATTAAGATTTGTGGTTGTTAAAAGGATGATGGGGTGAAGACAGTTGGCTAACTGACAGGAAGATATTTTTGCCTTGTGCCTAGAAATTGGAGCAATGTCAGAAAAGTCATCCCCTTTCCCACCTCTCAGATTGTGGGAACAGTACTCCAGTGTCTGGTAGATGTAAAGTGTTAAGAGGTGCTGAAGGATGGGAATAGGGATGAAAAGGTTTTTGACATGAAAGAGGAATTGATTCTTGGGAACAAGTTTAGCAATAAAGGAGATGTGAAATCAGAAGGAGTGAGGTAAAAACAATTTTTTACAAAAAAAAAGCACCCCTCCTCCCCCAGACTATCAAAGACAAAAAGTGTCCATTGTTTTGATTCTAGGAAGAAGGAAATATTTTGCAAAAATTGAAGGAACTATGTTTTACTGCCTCATTAAAGAGTGTGAAGGATGTAGATTTAAGTCAGAGTTGATGTGTAAATGTAATGGATTAGAATCCAGCCTTTATTTCAATAACAGCTTGCAATGAAGTTGACTATATATTAAATATATTGAAGAAAATTGAGTTGTTTGTATTTTGTTTAATTTTTGAATCACTTAAGTTGAAACTTTATTTTAATTCGACATTGCTTGCGTTAAATTTTCAGTTGCATTTTCATAAATTAGCTTTTATGAATTAGAAACTGTAGTATGTATGTTCATCTATAAAATTCCACCAATAGTATTTACTCACGGACTCTTTAATGAATATAAATTTCAACATGCCATGATTGTGTGTATATGCAATATGCTAGTTTGCAATTTAGGAATGCATTTAATCATCTGAGGTATTCTCATCCTACTACTTAAGTTAAACGTTTATCTTCATAGCTGTGGCGTTCAGTGTTAAAAGTGGTTTGTTTTTGTTTTCTGAAATCTAGAATTTGAGGGCCAAGTCTGAAATGATTAGCTGTCAGAATTTTATACAGTAGATTAGACATAAGCTCTTATGGAATTTCATGTGGAAAGTGAAAGGTTGGGTTTGCAATATTCCTTTATATAGTATTTGCTACAATAATGTGTAATTGTGGGTAGACTGAACTCTGCTCTGGTGAGCATTTCATTTTCTCTGTTCTTTACATTTCTTCAGTAGTTTGTTTCCACTGCTGATTGTATGTCTCTGTATTTCAAAATCCCAATCGTATAATTGCAATAAGAATTCATTTTTCAAATAATTATCTTATTAGCAATTATTACTTATTTTCTTGTACCACTGACGTAATCAAGAAAAGAAACACCCGTAAATCGTTAATACCTATCATTTTAAAAGTGAGAAAAGACAAATGGTTCTTTCAGAGGAGGAATGCAAAATCATTGAGAGCAACTTCTCAATTTCCATGCTATCCTTTGTACATGTGAATTTCAGACAATGTTGTCAGTTACAGAAGGAAATGATGGCAAAGCTGACAATTTTGCCATCATTACAATAGCAAATTCCTGATCAAAATAAAACTGCTTCTCCATTTTGTTATCAAACTTCTGCCATCTCCTAATTTTTAAAAAAATCAATAATGTAGGTACAACTACAATGTTTTGTGAGAAAAGGATTAACCACAGTTACTTTTGTAGATTAATCTCTTGTTCATTGTAAAAGAACTGGCTTCTTTTTCTTTTGCAGTTGTTTATTGAGAGCCTTGGCTGAGTAGCGCAGAAATAATCTGGAATCATGTCCGAGAACGACACTGATAATTTAGTCAACAGCGGCAAATATGAGGCTGGCAAGAGCAAACGGAATGTTTGCCGAGACTTTCTGCGCAATGTCTGCAACCGTGGTAAGAATTGCAGGTACTTCCACCCAGATGATATTGAGGCCTCCGACCTCGCCGAAATAAGGAACGAAACTGATAATTTAGTCAACATTGCCAGTGACGAGGCTGGTAAAAGCAAACAGAACATTTGCCGAGACTTTCTGCGCAATCTCTGCAATCGTGGTAAGAATTGCAGGTATATCCACCCAGATGACATTGAGGCTTCTGACCTCACTGATGTAAGGAATGACACTGATAATTTAGTGAACATTGGCAATGATGAGGCTGGCAAAAGCAAACAGAACATTTGCAGAGACTTTCTGCGCAATCTCTGCAATCGTGGTAAGAATTGCAGGTATTTTCACCCAGATGATATTGAGGTCACCAACCACGCTGATCTAAGTGATGACGCTGATAATTTAGTCAATAATAGCAAATATGAGGTGAGCAAGAGCAAGCGGAATGTTTGCCGTGACTTTCTGCGCAATGTCTGCAACCGTGGTAAGAATTGCAGGTATTTTCATCCGGACAATGTTGAGGCCTACAATGTGGGTGACATGCGGCATGAGTCAATCTTTTGTCAGTACTTTCAGAATAGTAAATGTACCCGTGAGAACTGCACATTCATTCACGGGACGAAGGGGGAAGAGAATTATTACAATAAAACAGGAAAGCTTCCTGCTCACTTGCAACAGACAGTGGCTGTGACCTTTGGGCTTTCACCCTCTAATCTTCCTCTTATTACAAAGGAGATCCCATTCTGTCGTGACTTTCTAAAGGGCAAATGTCGAAGAGGATCCAAATGTAAATTCCAGCATTTGAAACGTGATGACAATGATAAAAAAAGTGTAGAAAGAGTGTCGTCACAAGATAGAGAACTTTCTCCTGAGATTTGTAGATATGACCGTTTGGATGACCTCTATGAGACAGAGAGATGTGATTACGACCAACATCCGAAAAGGAGAAGGGTGGAGGGCCTGCGTTTTGAAGTATTTGATTACAGCACTCCTAGTCTGCGCCCAGGTGAACTCAGTTTTTTGGAGGAGGAAAACCATATGCTCAGAAAGCGCAATGAAGAACTCAAAAAGCAGGTGTCAAGCTTAATGCTGACTAATGAGGTCCTTCTGGAACAAAATGCAGATCTGCGCAAGCAGGTGAAGTTGGGGATCCTGAACACTGGGGCTGACCCAACACAACACCCAGCTTTGCACACTGTTACCAATTATAACCGTAGCATAGTAAAGACTCACACCACCCTGAGCAACCAGACACTGAGATCACAACCCATTTCTCATCAAGAGTTGATAGCGCAAGCTCGAGCTCATAATGCATTGTGTTCTGAAGCCACATCCCAAAGTCCTCCTTGTCTTAGCGCTTCTATCTCTGCACCCTATGCTCAGGGGATGACTTCACCAGTTTCAATGGCACCACTTGCCATCTCTACACCTGTGGCAGTTACACAATCACTGCCAGGAATTGCCATGAGTTATACCACCACTCAAATGGTCAGTTACCCAAATGCATCCCAAAGTATGAGGTTCCTCTGTCGTGCAGAAGAGAGTTGAGGTTTGAAGACTTTATGAAAAATTAATATTTTCCCATTGTTGTTTCCCAGGGAAATTGTGAAAATTGAGTTGAAATATGATTCTTAAAGAGGGAGTCTCACCATCAGCAACCCTTTTGCCGAAACAATGAAATGAGGATGCTTTTTACTCCTGCCTCAAATGGTGCGGGCTTATGAACTCACTGGCAAACTGCCTGTACAGAATTGTACCTCAGCAATAGTAGCATACTGAAGTTAAACCACCCTTCAGTTTGCCACTATGTATGTCGCAAATGTTCAAAACAAAATCCAACAGAACCCTTGTTTTTGAATGCTTTGAAAACTTGGTGTCAGCAGAAGTCTTGCTTTTGTTTTGCTCACCCTGTAAACTCTGGTGCTAATGAAAGCAAAGTTTTTGACAACGCATTGCAATGCCCAGACCAACTTGAGCTCTCCTGCTGCTGTACTTGTAATAGTTTTGCCTGCACTATGGTTGCTCTGTCTGTTTCTGTAAAATTGGTTTAATTTCACAAAAACGCGGTTTAAAAAAAACAACGCTTGTGTTAAAAAAGATTGTGCCTGTTCTGCAGTTACTTGTTTTTAAATCACCTTTAAATCCAGAGTTTTCGTTTTTCAGCAATAAAAACAAATCATTTTGTTTCCCCTCCCTCCCCCACCACCAGAATAAATCCTGCTTTAATTGTGGTCAGGACAGTAATTGGAGGGTATGAAGAAGGGAGAATAACTGTCTTCTGCTAGATATTTTGCCTTGTAATATAAATGGGACTTTTTACTCGAGCGTTTTTGGGGAGTGGTGGGGTCGGGGACTGAAAGCCAAAAATGGCTCTCTTAAATGCAGCATCAGGGAGTCTGGCAGCAACAGGGGGCTAACACAACATACACACATTTGAAATACGATCACTGAAGCAACTTGGGTTAATGCCTCCCAACTACTGCTGATCGTTAAGTTATCTTGCGTTTTCTTGTTCACAATTCCTTAGCTTTGAGCTCTCAAAGTTCAAATTACATTGATGAGCTTTGTGAAGCAACAAATTTTTTTTTATTTCCTGGGGTACTGATGGTAAGACTCTCTCTACATAAACTAAACAAAAAAAGTGTGCTCTAAGATTAGTAATGAATTGACAGTCTTTATCAAAACACATAATTTAATGTAATATAAATTGCAAACTACCTGTTCTTCCCTTCTCCAACAATTTATGAAATTCACTTTTTTAATTACCGATAATTTTTATTTTTTTTCTACCAGCAATCGTATGCCACAAATGTTCTATTTTTCCTTTCTTTATTTAGAATTACAGTTGAGGTTATCAGAAACAAATAAATAAATTGCTTACTTGGTTAGTTTTAAATTTCTCTGATATTTGCTTATAGACATTCTATACCCATCCCATTTCAAAGCACTTGGAGGGTTAATTTTTGGTGATACATGTGCATTTAGTTGAAATTACTTTTGGTAATTAAAATTGTATCTTTTTTTTTAAAACGTCATCAAATTCCATGTTTCCTTTATGTTTTGGTACAAAGAGTTCCTGACCAAAGCATTTTTTTGCTCATCATTTATTTTCCCTTCAAAAGTATACAAGCCCTCCAAAGATAAAACACCTTCTGTAGTGCAAAAAGAAAACTAAATGAGCATTCTCACCACAAACGTATATCCTAAGAGGTTACAGTGGATGAAAATGATTATAAAGTGCTACAGTACTACGATTTAAGTTGGTGAGGCAAACTAAACTGTGTATGTAACAAATATATACTTAATGCCTGAAGCGTGGAAACTGGGTGTTCACTAACAAAGTAGCATTGTATCAGATGATGTGAAGAAAAGGTTTGTGGATTGTCATCTTTGTCATGTGATTTTTCAAAGTTCTAGGTTCAAAACTTGTAGATCGCTGTGCCATTTCTGCATCTCGTCAAGAAACTTAACTAATTGCATTGTTAATCAGGGTTTCATATGTGCATCACCAATGTATACAACAGTACAACTGCTTTTTGTTTTCAATTCAGCAGCAACAAAACTGCAAAGTCAATGAGAGAGAATAGGAAACATCTACATTCATACAGAGTCACAACTTACTATATATAGAAGGTAGCTATATATGCACATGTATATGACTTGACTAAAATATTTTTTAGTCATCCATATTGTAAATGTATGTTGAATGGTAATGTCCAACTACCCCTACTAAAAATATTTGTGATGTTGAGCGAGGAGAAAATCTGGGACAGAATTCCATGTTTCGGCGCTTCGGCGGGTCGGTGTGGACTTGTTGGGCCGAAGGGCCTGTTTCCACACTGTAAGTAATCTAATCTAAAAGAATCTGGCCCAGTGTAATGTTTCCTTCCCTTGGTTGAATATTCTGCTGACCTCCAGTATCTAGGCTCAACCGAAAGATAACCACTTGGATGAGGTTTCAGCAGACACCTTGTTGAATGATACTTCAGCATGGTGTCAATGCCATTGGGTGAGGAGGAGGAGGAGAGTAGAAAACTGACAGGAAGGTGCGGGGGGGGGGAAGGCTTACAATTATACATAGGGTATAAAAGTGTACTGTAGTAAATAACATAGAATACAATGTGTGAAATATTGGCAGTTTATTTCTATTTGAAGTTGTATGAGTAATACATTATTGTGCCCATTTGATTCTTCACTTTAACAAATGACAACATTGGTATGTCAATGACTTCCTCTACTGCATGGTAGGTTTGACGATCTGAGGGAGATGCAAAGCAAAGTATGGTACTTCCAATTGGAGAGATGGCATTTTGAAAATGAACCTGTGCCCTGCATCCAATTTGTTTAAGAAAAACAGCAGTTTCCCAAATTTTCTGTATAGTTATTAACTTCAAGGTAAATTTTAACTTGTTGCAAGTTTTTTTTTCAGATGTTTCCAATATTTTTATTCTATTACAGATTTCTAACTTGCTAAAATTAGACATGAGAATTTCTATTTACATAACGGTTACATTACTATCAACTGGGGAGCCATGTAGAAAATGCACTCAAGGAAGGATTAAGAAGCCAAAACCAACACTGAGAAGTTTGGGTCTGCAACATGGGAAATATGAATTTTTACAAATTTTAGTCTCAAAATACAGTAAACCCTTTATTATTCTGAGTCCCTGGGATTTCTCAGCATAAAGTGCAATGCCAAGATTGTCTAACTGCAGTCGGCAGGTCTTAAATTCATAGATGTTCAAAATAGGACTTCTAGTACAACTTTGAAAATGGTCCATTAAGCATGTTTTCATCCATTTTAATGCTGATAACTTGTTCGTGTGCATACTGGTGTTCATGAAAAGAAGTTCTGATTTATTGAAAATCTGAAGATGACAGTTGACTTCCACTGTATGTAAATATAGATTATATGACAAAGAATGTACAGCAGTGTTGTCACTTATTGTTAGGATTAAAATAGGAGCAGAATGGATGAACTCACACTGTTTCTGAATAGAGCCAAGTGAACTGTGTCTTTAGGTGTGTTTTTCCTTTTGGGTATGACATGTAATACCATTTCTCAAAGTTAAACTTTCCCACTGATAAGAACCTCCAGAATAACCTAAATTTCCAGTTTACTTCTGTGTCTTGCTTGATTGATATTGTGTAAGTTTTTTAAAAATCACATTTGTGAGAAAATTAAACACAAGTTTTCTCCATGCTGTGTATAACTACATTTGTTATCAGTTTACTTTTTAAATGTTGATCTGTAAACATTTTTTTAGTGTGAAATATGAACTATTCATTTTTAGATGGCAAGATTCTTTAAGAAGGGCAATCTAGTGGTTTTAACCATTCAGAATAATTCTGGTCAGTTTGCTAAGTACCCTGTTTTAAGCAAGTCCCATCTGTGGTTGTGACTCAAATGTATTGGTTCTTTTATTCACCATTACTAAATTATAATGTTTGATTTGGAGGAGGCTGGGAGTGGAGACTGGAAGGTAGAATGTTTTCCTACAGATGTGTGCACTGTCTCCTGGCAGATTAAATTAACACTGATTTGTTCTGCTTGCTAAAGATGGACACAGATGTTCCATATAGAGGACATGAGTTTTGACCTACAATCCCCAGTTCAACCACATCACTGAAGAAAGTTGCTGAACAGAGACCAACTATTTCGCCATATTCAAAGTATGGGGCAGTAGCAGGAGGGTTTGTCCGAGGTGTTCTTGTATGTCCAACAGCAGCCAGTTTCAGAGCAGTATAAGCAAAGGCTGGGTGAAGGACACCCATTTTCTTATCTGTGGGCAGTTTATGAACCAAGGATTTTTTTTTGTGTAGAAAGACTTGTCTCTTTCTGAACAAAGTTTTAAAACATTGTATTTCTGTTGGATACTAATGTGTGTGGTGCAATTAAATTAAAGATTTTCAAAGTCTTTTTTAGTTTTTTTCTGATTGTGTTTTCATTGTTTTTCATAAATTGAACCAATTCAATGGATATATGGTATATGCTGTTGAATGAACTACATTTTTCAGTCAAGTTACTAGCTTTCTTTTTGGATTTCCACTTCTGCAGATGAAATCAATTGGTTCCTTATAACTTGCTAGTACTGGCTCTTATACAGGAGAAAGTGAGGACTGCAGATGCTGGAGATCAGAGCTGAAAATATGTTGCTGGAAAAGCGCAGCAGGTCAGGCAGCATCCAAGGAGCAGGAGAATCAACGTTTCGGGCATGAGCCAGTCCCTCCTCCCTACCTTTTATCTTAGCCTACTGGACACACTTTCCTCATTCCTGAAGAAGGGCTCATGCCTGAAACGTCGATTCTCCTGCTCCTTGGATGCTGCCTGACCTGCTGCGCTTTTCCAGCAACACATTTTCAGCTCTGGCTCTTATACAACCAACTTCACAGAAGTGCAGAAGGAGGCAATTTGGCCATTTGTGTTTGTGTTAGCTCTTTATGAGCAATTTACCTCATGCCACTCACTTGACTTCTCCCTGTAACCTTCCATGTTCTTTCTTCCCAGATAACGGTGTAATTCCCTCTTGAATGCCTTGATTGAACCTGCCTCTACCAGACTGTCAGTGCGTTCCTGATCCTAATTACTCGCTGTGTGATAAAATGTTTTGTCATGTTATTACTTCTTTTGCTTATCACCTTTAAATCTGTTTGTTCTCTAACCTTGCACAAATGGGAACATTGTTTTCATACATACTCTTCCAGACCACCCAAATTTCAAATTTTGCTATCAAATCTACTCTTAACCTTCTCTAAGGAGAACGGTACCAACTTCTCTAGTCTATCTAAACAACCGAAGTTCCTCATCCCTCGGATGAATGTTTTCTACATCCTCTCTAATGCTTTCACCATCTTTCCCAAAGTGCAGCACCCAGAACTGTACACAACACTCTAGCTGTGGCCAAACCAGTGTTTGACACAAGTTTAATGTAACTCCCTTAACTTTAAATTGCTGCTTCTGCCTATTTGTCGTGGATTGCCTCCATTTACAATTTGGCTCAATATGACCACTCTATCCCCTTTTCTTTGGCTCCTCGTAACACTGCTTGAATTCATCTTTTCCTTAAATATACCTTGGAGCTTAAACAAGTATTTTTCACAAGACAGCTTCACAGATGAGGACAAGAAAATGTCTGTGACAGTGAAGAAAATATTGTGTATTTCAAGAGTTTGACAGGTCCTGCCTTTGGTCAAATTCATCTTTCTATTCTAAAATAGATCTGAAAATAATAGCCACGTTAGAAGTTGGAAATTAACATCAGTCATGTAAATTTGCTGCACATGCCATGATGCAGCCTGTAGGCATTTGTTCTGTTACAATCTTCATAGTTTGGAAAACATTTAAACCACTATGATTATGTTGATTCTTTCTTTGCTGAATGGTCTAAGTACATAGTATTTACATTGCACATTGTTTTGGTTTATTGCTGTGTTGAATGCAGCATATTACTATTAATATTTTGGAGGAATGTTGTGGAGCGTTGCCATCTTTAAACTTGCCGATTTCTTTTTAATAACCTTTTTTAAGTAGGATGTTATTAAACTCATTATGAGGTGAAAATATATAAAGGTTAAAATAGCATAACCAAACTGATGTGAACCTCCTGCAGCTGCAAACCTACTAAGGTCTCAATTTCAATAGCTCCAGCAAGCATAAAATAAATGGCAAAACTTTGGAAGCTGCAGCGCAAACAACATCGCATGAACTGTAATGTGGGTATCTGGAGTAGGAAATATTCAAGCTTATGGAAAAAGTTGATAAGTTTTGTGAAGCTACACATTCCTTGACCTAAGCTCCAGACTGGTCTCACTTCCAGGAGCTGGTGACTAAGGGAATTCCTCACATTTAGATAGTGGCATCAGAGACAGAGATGACATGAATGTGAATCTTTGCACAATAAACAGTTAAGTTTTGGAATGCACTGCCTGACAAGGTGGTCTAAACAAATCCAACAGTATGTTTCAAAAGGGAGTTAAATAAATAATTGAAGGAGAAAACATTTGTGAGATATGAGAAAAGAGTGGAAACTGCTCCTCAAAAGAGCCAATGTAAGGCGATGAAGTAGCTTATTTTCAATATTAGCAGCACCTTTGCTTTTTGCTATAATATTTTGCTTTTAGTGACTTATTTCTGTTAAGCTATTTCATAATTCTGTAATAAGATGGTGCAAGTTAGAGGGATAACATCAAATCTAATATGGTAGGTAATATGTTCACATATGAAGCACTTTTTATTGTGTCTTTCATGATCTGATTTACAAAGATGTTGCTGAGGTTGGAGCATTTGAGCAATACGGAGAGGCTGAAGAGGCTGGGGCTATTTTCCCTGGAGTGTCATTATAGAGGTTTATAAAATCATGAGTGGTATGGATAAAGTAAATATCTTTTCCCCAGGTAGGGAGAGTCCAAACTAGAGATCATAAGTTTAAGGTGAGAGGGAAAGATTTAAAAGGGACCAAAGGAGCAACTGTTTCAACTAGAGGGTGGTATATGTATGGCAGAGGAGGTGGAGGTTGGTACAATTACAACATTTAAAAGGCATCTGGATGGGTATATAAATAGGAAGGTTTTAGAGGAATATGGGCCAAATGCTGGCAGTTTGGAACTATTTATTTAGGATGTCTGGTCAACATGGACAAGTTGGACTGAAGGGTGTGTTTCCATGTTGTACATCTCAATGACCTCAGGACATCCCAAAATGCTTTACAGTCACTGAAGTACATTTTTTAAAAAAATGTAGGAAATCCAGCAGCCAACTTGTGGAAAGCACGATTAATGTGAGGATGTCGTTTGAGGGATCATTGTTGACCAGGGATAACTGCAATGCTCTTCTTTCAGATAGTGCCATGACTCATTACACATCCACCTGAAAAGAATGTTGAAGCCTTGGCTTAATGTTTAATCTGTAAGAAGACACTTCCAATTGTGTAGCATTTCATTAGTACTGCACTGAAGAGATTAGAATACAAAATTAATTTTTAATACAAATGCGATTTAAAGTCAGATGGTCGTGGGTTCACAGGCAATAATGCTATTAACTGAGATTTAGTTAATAATTGTTTCAACGGGAAAATTGAGCATTTGGGACAGAACAATGCACACCAATCGAATATAAACAAAAATAAATATATTGAAATTCTACGTTTGCGTGCACTTTCTCTGTAAATTTATATATACGTATTTCCAGAATGGAAGGTTGTCAAGTTGTAATTGTGCTCTGATCATTTGAAATGTTGCTGTAATGCTTTGTTTTGCTTCCTGCCGCTCCTTGCTGTGTTTATTCTGTAGAGAAACTTGTGATCCAACCACTTCTCTGCTTCTCAAATTCCTACGTTTAACTACAAAATCAAAGCCGTATAGAATATTTGACCTAAGAACTGGAACTGAATCATATTTCTAAATTTTGGTCGAAATAGTTATGTTTTTCTTGAAGACTGTATAGTTTTAGTTCTCTACCTTGCCGTAGCAAACAGACTAGGATACAAAATCAAAACCTAACCCACATCCTACACTTTAATGGTGACTGGGAAAAGCCTTCCAGTATGCATGTAACATATCAAAATGTTTGCACACGTCCTGTCTGCAGAATCTTAGTTTACGTTGTCATCTCTTTCATCTAACTCTTTTCTCAGAATGTTTATGTAAACTTGTTACACTCACTCTGTTTGCGATCCGGGTACTCGCAAAGTTGGTTCCAGATTCCTTTATTTTTTGTCAGTAACTCGTCTACTCTGATCTAGCGGTCCTTAACGCTACATCGGAGAGTTACATCGGAACTGTCTGGGAGTTTTTTGTTATCCGCGAAAAGTCCGTGCCTTTATCCCGTGTGAAGAACGAGGATTTGCTGTATGTTGCATTTAAACTTCTCTACCAGTTGTGCTGTAACTCCTCTCACACTACCTCAGCCTGCACTGCAAAGCAACACCTGTGATGCAACTGTGTTTTCATCCCTCCGTCCTAAATTTCCAAGTTTGCTAACTAACTGCATACGAAATCAAGATTAGTTGTGAAAATAACGACATTAAAGCTATGCTCCCGTAGTATTTGCGACTCACCCAGATGCATTTGAAAGATCCTGAAGACTCAACCTTTTAATTTATGTGAAGTATTTTGTGACATTTCTCAGTATGAACAGCTACTACTCAAATATATTTTCGTATAATTCTACCTATTTGATTATTTCCATGTGCATAAAATTCTTGTAGGCGTTTGCAATTTATGCCCACTTTCGGGCCAAAACTCTACTTTTGAAACTTGAGCATGTAATTTAGGGTAGCTCTTCAGTTTACTATTGAGGGTGGGAGAAGTTGTTTGAGGATTTATGTGAGGTCCTGACTACATTCAGTGAGCAAGAAATATCTCATAGCAGTTATAAGCTGACTAACATTTATCACTCTGCAGATACTGGAATCCAAAATAAACAGACAGGAGACTGGAACAACACAACGAGTCAGGCAGCTTCAGGAGGTGGAAAAGTTCAGGCTGTGATGCTGCCTGACTTGCTGTGTTCTTCAAGCCTCTTGTCTATTAATGTTTATCAGAGTCGAAAAATGTGGCACTGGAAAAGCACAGCAGGTCAGGCAGCATCCAAGGAACAGGAGAATCAGCGTTTTGGGCATAAGCCCTTCATCAGGAATGTGATGAAGGAATTCCTGATGAGGGGCTTATGCCTGAAACATTGACTCTTCTGCTCCTCAGATGCTGCCTGACCTGCTGTGCTTTTCCAGCGCCACACTTTTCGACTCTGATAAACATGTGATTAGACGAGATTTAGGATGCATAGGATGGGGAAGGAAACTGCAGGGGATGGGCACGATTGAAATGTGCAGCTTATTTAAGGTAAAGCTAGTGCTTGTCCTTGATAAGTATGTACCTGTCAGACAGGGAGGAAGTGTTCAAGCGAGGGAGCTGTGGTTTATGAAAGAAGTTGAATCTCTTGTCGAGGAAGAAGAAGGCTTATGTTAGACTGAGATTTGCTGGCTCAGTTAGGGCACTTGACAGTTACAAGTTAGGAAAAACCTAAACCGAGAGCTAAAAAGAGCCAGGAAGGGGCGTGAGTTGTTGGCAGATAGGATCAAGGAAAGCCCCAAAGCTTTCTATAGGGTATATTAGGAATAAAAGAAAGACTAGAGTCATAGAGATGTACAGCATGGAAACAGAGCCTCTGGTCCAACCCGTCCATGCCGATCAGATATCCCAACCCAATCTACTCCCACCTGCCAGTACCCAGCCCATATCCCTCCAAACCCTTCCTATTCATTTACCCATCCAAATGCTTTTTAAATGTTGCAGTTGTATCAGCCTCCACCACATCCTCTGGCAGCTCATTCCATACACGTACCACCCTCTGCATGAGGTCTCTTTTATATCTTCCCCCCCCCCCCCTCACCCTAAACCTATGCCCTCTAGTTCTGTACTCCTCCACCCCAGGGAAAAGACTTTGTCTATTTATCCTATCCATGCCCCTCATAATTTTGTAAACCTCTATAAGGTCACCCCTCAGCCACTGACACTCCAGGGAAAACAGTCCCAGCCTGTTTAGCCTCTCCCTATAGCTCAAATCCTCCAACCCTTGTAAATCTTTTCTGAACCCTTTCAAGTTTCACAACATCTTTCTGATAGGAAGGAGACCAGAATTGCATGCATATTCCAACAGTGACCTAACCAATGTCCTGTACAGCCTCAACATGACGTCCCAACTTCTGTACTCAATACTCTGACCAATAAAGGAAAGCATATCAAATGTCGTCTTCACTATCCTATCCTCCTGTGACTCCACTTTCAAGGAGCTATGAATCTGCACTCCAAGGTCTCCAAGCAACACTTCCTAGGACCTTACCATTAAGTGTATAAGTTCTGCTAAGATTTGCTTTCCCAAATGCAGCACCTCGCATTTATCTGAATTAAACTCCATCTGCCACTTCTCAGTCCATTGGCCCATTTGAGCAAGATCCCTTTGTACTCTGAGGTAACCTTCTTCGCTGTCCACTACATCTCCAATTTTGGTGTCATATGCAAACTTACTAACTATACCTCTTATGCTCGCATCCAAATCATTTATGTAAATGACCAAAAGTAGAGGACCCAGCACCGATCCTTGTGGCACTCCACTGGTCACAGGCCTCCAGTCTGAAAAACAACCCTCCACCACCCTCTGTCTTCTACCTTTGAGCCAGTTATGTATCCAAATGGCTAATTCTCCCTTTATCCCGTGAGATCTAACCTTGCTAACTAGTCTGCCATGGGGAACCTTGTCGAACACCTTACTGCAGTCCATATAGATCACATCTACCACTCTGCCCTCAATGCTCTTTGTTACTTCTTCAAAAAAACTCAATCAAGTTTGTGAGACATGATTTCCCACACACAAAGCCATGTTGACAATCCCTAATCGGTCGTTGCCTTTCCAAATACATGTACATCCTGTCCCTCAGGATTCCCTCCAACAACTTGCCCACCACCGATGTCAGGCTCACTGGTCAATAGTTCCCTGGCTTTTTCTTACCACCCTTCTTAAACTGTGGCACCACGTTAGCCACCCTCCAGTCTTCTGGCACCTCACTTGTGACTATCGATGACACAAATTTCTCAGCAAGAGCCCAGCAATTGCTTTTCTAGCTTCCCACAGAGTTCTAAGGTCCTGGGGATTTATTCACCTTTATGCATTTCAAGATATCCGACACTTCCTTCTCTGTAATCTGGACATTTTTCAAGGTGTCACCATCTATTTCGCTATGTTTTATATCTTCCATATCCTTTTCCACAGTAAATACTGATGTAAAATACTCATTTAGTATCTCCCCCATTTTCTGCGGCTCCACACAAAGGCCACCTTGCTGATTTTTGGGGGGGCCTATTCTGTCCCTAGTTATCCCTTTGTCTTTAATGTATTTGTAAAAACCCTTTGGATTCTCCTTAACTCTATTTGCCAAAGCTATTTTATGTCCCCTTTTTTGCCCTCCTGATTTCCCTCTTAAGTGTACTCCTACTGCCTTTATACTCTTCTAAAGATTCACTTGATCTATCCTGTCTATATCTTACATATGCTTCCTTCTTTTTGTTAACCAAACCCTCAATTTCTTTAGTCATCCAGCATTCCCTATACCTAACAGCCTGTTATCTCACCCTAACAGGAATATACTTTTTCTGCATTTCTGAAGGCTTCCCATTTTCCAGCCGTCCCTTTACCTGTGAACATCTGCCCCAATCAGCTTTTGAAAGTTCTTGCCTAATACCGTCAAAATTGGCCTTTCTCCAATTTAGAACTTCAACTTTTAGACCTGGTCTATCCTTTTCCATCACTATTTTAAATCTAATAGAATTATGACTAGAATAAGATCAGGGCAGTCATGGGAAGTTGTGCATGGAGTCCCAGGACAGGGCAAGTGCTAAATTAATATTTTTCATCAGTATTCAGACTGAAAAAAGACAATGTTGTCAAGGAGAATACTGAGATACAGGCTACTAGACTGGATGGGATTGAGGTTCATAAGAAAGGATGTGTTAGCAATTCTAGAAAGTGTGAAAATCGATAAGTCTCCTGGGCTGGATGGGATTTATCCAAGGATTCTCTGGGAAGCAAGGGAGGAGATTACAAAGCCTTTAGTGTTGATCTTTATGTCATCATTGTTGACAGGAATAGTGCCAGAAGTCTGGAGGATAGCAAATGTCCCCTTGTTCAAGAAGGGGAGTAGAGACAATCCTGGTAATTATAGACCAGTGAACCTTCGGTTGTGGGTAAAGTGTTGGAAAAGGTTATAAAAGGTAGGATTTATAATCATCGAGAAAGGAATAAGTTGATTAGGGATCATCAACATGGTTTTGTGAAGGGTAGATTGTGCCTCACAAACCTTATTGAGTTCTTTGAGAAGGTGGCCAAATAGGTGGATGAGGGTAAATTGGTTGATGTGGTGTACATGGATTTCAGTAAGGCGTTTGATAAGGTTCTCCATGGTAAGCTATTGCACAAAATATACAGGTATGGGAATGAGGGTGATTTAGCAGTTTGGATCAGAAATTGGCCAGCTGAAAGAAGACAGGGTGGTGGTTGATGGGAAATGTTCATCCTGGAGTTCACTTACTAATGGGGTACCATGAAGATGTTTTGTGGCCACTGTTGTTTGTCATTTTTATAAATGAGGGCATAGAAGAATGGGGTAGTAAATTTACGGATGACACTAAGGTCGGTGGAGTTGTGGATAGTGCCAAAGGATGTTGCGGGTTACAGAGGGACATAGATAAGCTGCAGAGCTGGTCTGAGAGATAGCAAACAGAGTTTAATGTGGAAATGTGTGAGGTGATTCACTTTGGAAGGAGCAACAGGAATAAAGATTACTGGGCTAATGGTGAGATTCTTGGTAGTGTAAATGAGCAGAGAGAGCTCGGTGTCCATGTACATAGATCCCTGAAAGTTGCCATCCAGGTTGATAGGGTTTTTAAGAAGACATGCAGTGTGATAGCTTTTATTGGTAGAGGGATTGAGGTTTGGAGCCACGAGGTCTTACTGCAGCTGTACAAAACTCTGGTGCGGCCGCACTTGGAGTATTGCGTACAGTTCTGGTCACCGCATTATAGGAAGGATTGGAAGCTGTGGAAAGGGTTCAGAGGAGATTTACGAGGATGTTGCCTGGTATGGAGGCAAGGTCTTATGAAGAAAGGCTGAGGGACTTGAGGCTGTTTTCGTTAGAGAGAAGAAGGTTGAGAGGTGACTTATTGAGACGTATAAGATAAGCAGAGGGTTAGATAGGGTAGACAGTGAGAGCCAACTCTGCTTTCCTGTTTGCCCCCATAACCTTTGACGACCTTGTTAATCAAAAATCTACCTAACTCGGCCTTCGATATATTCATTGACTCAGCCTCCACTACATTCTGGGGAGGAAGATTCCACAGACTAACAATTCTGAGAGAATAAAATTCTCATAATTTTGGTCTGAAATGGCAGACCCCTAATTTTTAAACATTTCCTCCCTTAGTTCTCCACACCCCAACATCCACCCTGTCAAGTTCCCTCAGGTTTTTTTATTTCAATAGGATCACCTCTCAAACTTCTAAAACTCCAAGGAATTGGCCCAGTCACTCCTCGTAAGATATCGCCTTCTCTAGAATCAATTGCTTTGAATGCAATTATATCCTTTAAGTCACAAGACCAAACATAGCCCACATATGAAGAACTGTCTAACTAAGGCCCTGTACAGCTGTAGCTTAAAAATGTGTTGCTGGAAAAGCGCAGCAGGGCATAAGCCCGAAACGTTGATTCTCCTGTTCCTTTGATGCTGCCTGACCTGCGCTTTTCCAGCAACACTGATCTCCAGCATCTGCAGTCCTCACTTTCTCCTGTACAGCTGTGCCCTGAACACTTCCTTTTCTACTGAATTTCCCCTGCAATAAACACCAACATTATATTTGTCTTCCTAATCACTTGCTGTACATGGTATACCAACTTTTTTATTGTTTATGTCCCAAGAAACCCAGATACCTCTGCACAGTACTGCAGTTGCCATTCAAATCATACATTTTCTGCCAAAACGGACATGTTCACATTTTCCCACATTATACTTAATCTGCCAATTTTTGCCCCCTCATTTAGCCTATCTGAACTCTTTTGTAGACTGTATGCCTCTTGACAACTTTAGTTTCCTCCTATATTTCTGTCATCAGTAAACTTAGTTATCATATATTCAGTCCTTTCAAATCATTGAAGTCCATCTAAGTCATTGATATAGATAGTAAATGGTTCAGACCCTACCACTGATTCATTGCTTTCACTGCCCAGTTTGTAGTTGGGGTGGAAATCCTCTCCAAATTCAAAGGAACTTGGATCTGCAGCTGAAATGCTGTGACCTGCAAGGCTACAGACCAAATGAGATTAGAATGTGTGGCTAGTTTATTCAGATGGTGCAAACACAGAGTCATACAACATAGAAACAGACCCTTTGGTCTAACTCGTTCATGCTAACCATGTTTCCCAAACTAAACTAACCCCATTTTCCTGAGCTTGGCCTGTATCCCTCTAAACCTTGTCGCTCCGTGCACCTGTCCAAATGACTTTAAATGCTGTAATTGTACTCTCCTTTACCACTTCCTCTGACACAAGGGGCCGAACCTCTCTTTCACTGCAGCAACTTTTCTATGAGCACTGTAGCACACTACTAGTAACAACTTGCTAACCTGAAGATGATACTGTTAGTGAGCTAATTTTCCATCCATGCTAATGTGTTACTCTCTATACCATGTGCTTTGTTTTGTGTTGTAACCTTTGATGTGTCACATTATCAAATGCCTACTGGAAATACAAGTACACTAATCTAGAAGTTCCCCTTTATCCACCTTGCTTGTTACTTCCCCTAATATTTCTAATAAATTATTCAAACATAATTTCCCTTATACAAAAGCATGTTGACTCTGTTGTATTATAATTTTCTAAATGTCCTGTTACTACCCACCCCCCGTAATAATGAATTCTAGCATTTTCCCTACAACAGAGGTTAGGCTAACTCGCCCATCGTTTCCTGCTTTCTGCCTCCTTTCTTGAACAGTGGTGTGATATTAACTATTTTTCAATTCCCAGAACCTAGGAAATTTAGGAAGGCCACAAACAATGCACTTACCAAATGTACTACCATTTATTTTTAGATCCAGGATACAGACCATCGAATCCAGAGAGCTTGTCAACCTTTACATCTAATAGTTTTCCCCGTACATGTTCTGTAGTGATTGTGATTCTTTTAAGTTGCTCACTTTGATCCTGAATTACAAGTATTCTTCAAATAATTACTCAGAATGCCAAAATGGCCACCGGCTCATGGACACGTGAGGTTGATGATGTCACCTGATTGCTACAAGTTTTCGGATTTGTCTGTGCATGTGCTGTTGATGTCACCATGTTCAGTGCGCAATGACATCCATGCTTGTGCAGACATTTATATTACAATAACTGGGTTTTAAAAGCACCAACTAATCCTACACAAAATAACCAAAGAACTGAGGATGCTGGAAATCTGAAACAAAAACAGGCACTGCATGGTAAGTTAGTTACTAAAGTTAGATCATACGGGATTCAGGAAGAGCTTGCCAATTGGATACAGAATTGGCTTGATGGTAGGAGACAGAGGGTGGTGGAGGGTTGTTTTTCAGACTGGAGGCCTGTGGCCAGTGGTGTTCCGCAGGGATTGGTACTGGGTCAACTGTATATTAATTATATAAAAGATCTGGATGAGAACTTGATTAGTAAGTTTATGGATGACACCAGAATTGGTGGTGCAGTAGACAGTGAAGAAGATCAGGAGAAAGTGAGGACTGGAGATCAGAGTCAAAAAGTGTGGTGCTGGAAAAGCACAACAGGTCAGGTAGCAACTGAGGAGCAGGAAAGTCAACATTTCAGGATAAAACTCTTCATCAGGAATGAGGGGGTGGCCTGAGGAGGCTGAGAGATAAATGGTGTTGGGCAAGGTGGGAGGGGAGGGGGAGAGGTGGGTGGGAAGGCTGGGAAAAGGTTTTTGGCAATACAATAAGTAGATGAAGGTGGGGAGTGATGGTGATAGGTTGGGGAGGCGGGTGGAGCAGATAGGTGGGAAGGAAGATGGACAGGTAGGACAGTTCAAGAGGGCAGTGCCAAGTTGGAAGGTTGGATCTGAGATAGGATGGGGGGGGGAAGGGAAATGACAAAACTGGTGAAATCGACATTGATCCCGTGTGATTGGAGGGTCCCAAGGTGGAAGATGAGGCATTCTTCCTCCAGGCATCAGGTGGCTAGAGTTTGGCAATGGAGGAGACCCAGGACTTGCATGTCCCTGGTGGAGTGGGAGGGGGATTTCAAATGTTTGGCCACAGGGCGGTGGGATTGCTTAGTGCGTGTGTCCCAAAGATGTTCTCTGAAACATTCCGCAAGTTGGCATCCTGTTTTCTCAATGTAGAGGAAATCACATTGGGAAATGACATGTGTGGAAGTACAGGTAAATCTGTCGGACGTGGAAGGATCCTTTGGGGCCTTGGATGGAGGTGCGGGTGCAGGTTAGCACTTATTGTGGTGGCAAGGGAAGGTGCAGGGACTGGAGGGTGGGTTGGTGGTTGGGGGCGTAGACCTAACAAGGGAGTTGCGGAGGGAATGGTCTCTACGGAACGCACATAGGGGTGGGGAGGGAAATATATCCCTGGTAGTGGGGTCTGTTTGTGGGTGGCAGAAATGGCGGAGGATGATGCATTGTATCCAGAGGTTGGCAGGGTGGAAGATGAGGACGAGGGGGGTTCTGTCCGTATTGTGATTGGAGGAGTGGGGTTCAAGGGTGGAGGTGCTGGAAGTGGAGGAGATGTGCTGGAGGGCATTGTCGACCACATGGGAGGGGAAATTGTGAACCTTAAAGAAGGAGGCCATCTGGGATGTTCTATGGTGAAATTGTTCTTCCTGGGAGCAGATGTGGCAGAGGCGGAGGAGTTAGAAGTAAGGGATAGTGTTTCTACAGGAGGCAGGTGAGATGTGGTGTAGTCCAGGTAACTGTGGGAGTCAGTAGGTTTGAAGTAGATGTTCGTGTTGAGTCGGTTGCCTGAAATGGAGAGGTACAGGAAGGGGAGGGCGGTGTCACAGATGGTCCAGGTGAACTTGAAGTCATGGTGGAAGGTGTTAGTGAAATTGATGAACTGTTCATCCTCCCCATGGGAGCACGAGGTGGCGCCAATACGATCATCGATGTAGCAGAGGAAAACTTGGGAAATGATGCCGGTATAGCTGTGGAAGATGGACTGTTCCACATACCAGATGAAGAGACAGGCATAGCTGGGGCCCTTGTAGGTGCCCATGGCTACCACTTTCATCTGGAGGAAGTGGGAGGATTCAAAGGAGTAACTGTTGAGGGTGAGGACTAGTTCAGCCAATCAACCAAGTGAAAGGGCACTGGTTGGGTCGGTGGGAGAGGAAGAAACCGAGGGCTTGGAGGCCTTTGTCATGGTGGGTCAATGTATACAGGGACTGGCTGTCCATACCAGGTAGTTATGGGAGTGAAGAAAATTATCTAATTATCACAGGAAATGGTCGTGTGAGGGAGCCTTGGTTGACGAGGGAGGTTGAATGTCTAGTAATGAGGAAGAAGGAGGCTTACATAAGGTTGAGGAAACAGGGTTCAGACAGAGCAGTGGAGGGATACAGGATAGCCAGAAGGGACCTGAAGAAAGGGATTAGGAGAGCTAAGAGAGGGCATGACAAGTCCTTGGCGGATAGGATCAAGGATAACCCCAAGGCATTTTATGCGTATGTGAGAAACATGAGAATGACGAGAACGAGGGTAGGTCCGATCAAGGACAGTAGTGGGAGATTGTGTATTGAGTCGGAAGAGATAGGAGAGGTCTTGAACAAGTACTTTTCTTCAGTATTTACGAACGAGAGGGACCGTATTGTTGAAGAAGAGAGTGTGAAACGGATTGGTAAGCTAGAAGAGATACTTGTTAGGAAGGAAGATGTGTTGGACATTTTGAACAACTTGAGGATAGACAAGTCCCCCGGGCCTGACGGGATATATCCTAGGATTATGTGGGAAGCAAGAGAGGAAATTGCAGTACCGTTGGCAATGATCTTTTCGTCTTCACTGTCAACGGGGGTGGTACCAGGGGACTGGAGAGTAGCGAATGTTGTGCCCCTGTTCAAAAAAGGGAATAGGGATAACCCCGGGAATTACAGGCCAGTTAGTCTTACTTCTGTGGTAGGCAAAGTAATGGAAAGGGTACTGAGGGATAGGATTTATGAGTATCTAGAAAAACACTGCTTGATTAGGGACAGCCAGCACGGATTTGTGAAGGGTAGGTCTTGCCTTACAAGTCTTATTGAATTCTTTGAGGAGGTGACGAAGCATGTGGATGAGGGTAGAGCAGTGGATGTAGTGTACATGGATTTTAGTAAGGCATTTGATAAGGTTCCCCATGGTAGGCTTATGCGGAAAGTCAGGAGGTATGGGATAGAGGGAAACTTGTCCAATTGGATTGAAAACTGGCTAACCGGTCGAAGTCAGAGAGTGGTGGTAGATGGTAAATATTCAGCCTGGAGCCCAGTTACAAGTGGAGTTCCGCAAGGATCAGTTCTGGGTCCTCTGCTGTTTGTAATTTTTATTAATGACTTGGATGAGGGAGTCGAAGGGTGGGTCAGTAAATTTGCAGATGATACGAAGATTGGTGGAGTTGTGGACAGTGAGGAGGGCTGTTGTCAGCTGCAAAGGGACTTAGATATGATGCAGAGCTGGGCTGAGGAGTGGCAGATGGAGTTCAACCCTGCCAAGTGTGAGGTTGTCCATTTTGGAAGAACAAATAAGAATGCGGAATACAGGGTTAACGGTAAAGTTCTTAGTCAGGTGGAGGAACAGAGGGATCTTGGGGTCTATGTACGTAGATCTTTGAAAGTTGCCACTCAGGTGGATAGAGCTTGTAAGAAGGCCTATGGTGTATTAGCGTTCATTAGCAGAGGGATTGAATTCAAGAGTCGTGAAGTGATGTTGCAGCTGTACAGGACTTTGGTTAGGCCACATTTGGAGTACTGTGTGCAGTTCTGGTCGCCTCACTTTAGGAAAGATGTGGAAGCTTTGGAGAGGGTGCAGAGAAGATTTACCAGGATGTTGCCTGGAATGGAGAATAGGTCGTACGAGGACAGGTTGAGAGTTCTCGGCCTTTTCTCGTTGGAACGGCGAAGGATGAGGGGTGACTTGATAGAGGTTTATAAGATGATCAGAGGAATAGATAGAGTAGACAGTCAGAAACTTTTTCCCCGGGTACAACAGAGTATTACAAGGGGACATAAATTTAAGGTGAAGGGTGGAAGGTATAGGGGAGATGTCAGGGGTGGGTTCTTTACCCAGAGAGTGGTGGGGGCATGGAATGCGCTGCCCGTGGAAGTGGTAGAGTCAGAATCATTGACGACCTTTAAGCGGCAATTGGATAGGTACATGGATGGGTGCTTAATCTAGGATAGATGTTCGGCACAACATCGTGGGCCGAAGGGCCTGTTCTGTGCTGCATTGTTCTATGTTCTATGTTCTATGTTCTATCTAAGATTTCAAAGGGATCTAGATCAATGGGCCAAGCAGTGGCAGATGGAGTTCAATTTGAATCAATGTGAGGTATTGCATTTTGGTAAGCTGAACAAGGGCAAGACTTATACAGTTAATGGTAGGGTCCTGGTGAGTATTGGAGAACAGAGAGGCCTAGGGTTCAGATACACAGTTCTTTGAAATGTACGTCACAGGTAGACGGTAGTAAAGCAGACAGGTCTTCATTGTTCAGATCATTGAGCAGAAGAGTTGGGACGTCATATTGCGGTTGTACAGGATGTTGGTGAGGCCACATTTTGGAGCACTGTGTGCAGTTCTGGTTGCTCTGCTTCAGGAAGAATATTAAATTGGAGAGGGGTTTCAGAAAAGATTTATAAGGATGTCACTAGAACCGGATGATTTGAGTCCTAAGCATAGGCTGGGACATTTTTGATTGGAGGGTTGGAGGTTGAGGGGTGACCTTATTGAGGATTATTATAAAATCATGAGGGGCATGGATAAAGTGAATAGCAAAGGTCTTTTCCCTAGAGTGGGGGAGTTCAAAACAAGGGGCATTAGTTTTAAGGTGAGAGATGAAAGATTTAAAAGGGACAGAGGTTAGTTCGTATATGGAATGAACTGCCAGAGGTAGATGCAGGTGCAGATACAGCATTTAAAATACATTTGGATAGATACATGAATAGGAAATGTTCAGATGTTATTCCAAAATGGGAATTCTGGCAAATGGGACTAGTTTAGTTTTGGAAACTTGGTTGGCATGGACAGGTTGGACTGAAGGATTCTGTTTCCATGCTGTATGACTGACTGTCTGACTCTAAGTCTGGCAGCATCTGCTGAGAACTAATCCCACATGCTGCCTCTGCCACTTTTTGTGCTCCTTCCTCGCGCCTTACACTGATGCATATGAGGTGGAGAAGAATCTCACTGGTCAGAAGCAATTTTGGCCGTGATTAGCCAAAATCTCTCAGAAATGTGTATATAATCACAGTTTGATTAAATCAGCAGTGCCATATTTGTGACAGGCAAGTGCTGCTGCCACTCCAGCAATGGGTAGTGACATGGCTACTCATTGCTGCATTTGGTGGTGGTGTTGACAATAAACAGATTTTTTTTTAAATGTCTACTACAGATAAACAAAATGCCCATTCAATACTTCCACCATTTTCTTGCTTCCCATTATCAATTGCCAAGTCTTGTCTTCTAAGGGATAATGTCTAGTGATCATTTTAGTTACTCTTTTCCTTTTCAAATACTTGAAGAAACTCTTACTATCTATTATTTATATTTCTAGTGAGCTTTCTCTCATACTTGACCTCATCCTTACTATTCTGCCAGGCTGCAGATACATCTGTCTATGACCGTATCGGTAAGAGCAACCACCGCACAGCCCTTATGGAGACGAAGTCCCACCTTCACATTGAGAATAACCTCTAGCGTGCTGTGTGGCACTATCGCTGTGCTAAATGGGAAAGACTTCAAACAGATCTAGCAACTCAAGATTGGGCATCCATGAGGTGCTCTGGGCCATCAGCAGCAGCAGTATTGTACTCCAGCACAAGCTGTAA
Organism: Hemiscyllium ocellatum; assembly: GCF_020745735.1. Lineage (NCBI taxonomy): Eukaryota > Metazoa > Chordata > Chondrichthyes > Orectolobiformes > Hemiscylliidae > Hemiscyllium > Hemiscyllium ocellatum. The sequence continues at coordinate 13,439,720 of NC_083453.1, read as the reverse complement.
CCTCATGGCCTGGTATATCCCCCACTTAACTATTACCATCAAGCATAGGGATCAACACAGGTTCAATGGAAAGTGCAGGAGAGCATGCCAGGAACAGCACCAGGTGTACCTAAAGATGAGGTGTTGAACTGGTGAAGCCACCAAACATAAGTGTTAAGTTAGCCTGGAGCGGTGTTTCCTTTTTAAGAGCAATTTTCTGGGTCTGATGATTGTGAAGGAGCAAAGATGGCCTTTAGTAGAGTGATATGCTCATCTTGTCAGATGTGGGAGTTTAGGGAGTGTTTACATGTTACTGAGCATTATGTTTGCAGGAAATGTATTTGGTTGCGAATCCTATCAGATCGAATGGATCAGTTGGAGCGACAGTTAAAGGTAATGGGGAATTTACAAGAGCAAGGGGGTATGATGCATAGCAGTTATAGGAAGGGAGAAAAGCTGCAGATACAGTCAAATAGATGGGTTAACTCCAGGAAAGGTAGGAGAGGTAGGCAGGTAGTGCAGGAGTCTTCTGTGGCTATCCCCATTTCAAACAAGTATGCTGTTTTGGAAAATGTAGGGGGTGATGGACTCTCAGGGAATGTAACACGAACAGCCAAGTTTCTGGTATCAAGACAGGCTCTAATGAAATGAGGGGTACATCGGGTTCCAAGAGATCGATTGTGATAGGAGAGTCTCTAGTCAGAGCACAGACAGATGTTTCTGTGGCCAGCAGCGAAAAATCAGAGCAGTGTGTTGACTTCCTGGTGCGAGGATCAAGAATATCTCAGAGAAGGTGTGGAATATTCTCAAGGGGGAGAGGGACCAGCAGGAGGTCATTGTATACATTGGAACCAAGATAGGAAGGGAAAAGATTGAGATCCTGAAGAATATAGAAAGTTAGGCAGTAATTTAAAATGGTGGTCCTCGAGGGTAGTAATATCTGGATTGTTCTCGGTGCTATGAGCTAGTGAAGGTAGGATTAGGAGGATATAGAGCAGATGAATGCATGGCTGAGGAGCTGGTGCTGGGAAAAGGGTTCTCACTTTTAGATCATTTGAATCTCTTCTGGATTAGAGGTTACCTGTACAAGAAGGATGGATTGCACCTAAATTGGAAGAGGACTAATATACTGGCAGGGAGATTTGCTAGAGCTGCTCAGAAGGATTTAAACTAGTAAGGTGGGGGAGTGGGACCCAGGGAAATAGTGAGGAAAAAGATCAATCTGAGATTGGTACAGTTAGGAAAAGGGGTGAGTCAAACAGTCAGAGCAGGCAGGAACAAAGCAGAGAACAAGGTAGGACTGATAAATTAAACTGCATTTACTTCAATGCAAGAGGCCTTATAGGGAAGGCAGGTGAGGAATATTGGACTGGGATATCATAGCAATTACAAGGACATGGCTCAGGGATGGGCGGGATGGGCAGGACTGGCAGCTTAGTGTTCCAGGAAGGATTGAAATGGGGGACAAGAGAGGAGGGGGATTGACGTTTTTGCTAAGGAATAGCATTACAGCTGTATTTAGGGAGGATATTCCTGGGAATACATCCAGGAAGGTTATTTGGGTGGAACTGAGAAATAAGAAAGGGATGATCACATTATTGAGGTTGTATTATAGAATCCCTAACAGTCAGAGGGAAATTAAGAAACAAAATTGGTGGTTATGGTAGGGGATTTTAACTTTCCAAGCATAGACTGGGAGTGCCATAGTGTTAAGGAGTTAGATGGAGAGGAATTTGTTAAGTGTGTGCAAGACAATTTTCTGATTCAGTATGTGGATGTACCTACTAGAGAAGGTGCAAAACTTGACCTACTCTTGGGAAATAAGGCAGGGCAGGTGACTGAGGTGTCAGTGGGGGAGCACTTTGGGGCCAGTGACCATAATTCTATTTGTTTTAAAATAGTTTTAGAAAAGGACAGACCAGATCTAAACATTGAAGTTCTAAGTTGGAGGAAGGCTAATTTTGACAGTATTAGGCAAGAAATTTCAAAAGCTGATTGGGGGCGATGTTGGCAGGTAAATGAATGGTTGGAAAATGGGAAGCCTTCAGAAAAGAGGGTTACCTCAGATTACAACAGGATCTTGACCAGATGGGCCAATGCACTGAGGAGTGGCTGATGGAGTTTAATTCAGATAAATGCGAGGTGCTGCATTTCGGGAAAGCAAATCTTATACACTTAATGGTAAGATCCTAGGGAGTGTTGCTGAACAAAGAGACCTTGGAGTGCAGGTTCATAGCTCCTTGAAAGTGGAGTCGCAGGTAGATGGGATAGTGAAGGCGGCATTTGGTATGCTTTCCTTTATTGGTCAGAGTATTGAGTACAGGACATTGGTTAGGCCACTATTGGAATATTGCATGCAATTCTGGTCTCCTTCCTATCGGAAAGATGTTGTGAAACTTGAAAGGGTTCAGAAAAAATTTACAAGGCTGTTGCCAGGGTTGGAGGATCTGAGCTACAGGGAGAGGCTGAACAGGCTGGGGCTGTTTTTCCTGGAGTGTCGGAGGCTGAGGGGTGTCCTTACAGAGGTTTACAAAATTATGAGGGGCATGCATAGGATAAATAGGCAAATCTTTTCCCTGGGGTCGGGGAGTCCAGAACTAGAGGGCATAGGTTTAGGGTGAGAGGGGAAAGATATAAAAGAGACCTAAGGGGCGACTTTTTCACGCAGAGGGTGGTACGTGCATGAAATGAGCTGCCAGAGGATGTGGTGGAGGCTGGTACAATTGCAGCATTTAAGAGGCATTTGGATGGGTATACGAATAGGAAGGGTTTGGAGGGATATGGGCCGGGTGCTGGCAGGTGGGACTAGATTGGGTTGGGACATCTGGTCGGCATAGACGGGCTGGACCGAAGGGTCTGTTTCCATGCTGCACATCTCTATGACTCTATGACTCTATAAATGAGATAACGAGAATCCAGAGGAAGTATATTCCTGTCAGGGTGAAAGGAAAAGCTGGTAGATGCAGGGAATGCTGGATGACTAGAGAAATTGAGATTTTGATTAAGAAAAAGAAGGCAGCATATGTCAAGTATAGACAGTAGAGAACGAGAGAATCTTTGGAAGAGTATAAAGGCAGAAGGAGTATACTTAAGAGGAAAATCAAGAGGGCAAGAAGGGAACATGAGATAGCTTTGGCAAATAGGGTTAAGGATAATCCAAAGGATTTTTTATAAATACATTAATGACAAAAGGGTAACTGGGGAGAGAGTAGGTCCTCTCAAAAATCAGCAAGACAGCCTATGTGTGAAACCGCAGAAGATGGGAGAGATACTAAACGAGTACTTTGCATCAGTGTTTACCGTGGGGAAGGACATGGAAGATACAGAATGTGGGGAAATAGATGGTGACATCTTGAAAAATGTCCAGATTACAAAGGAGGAAGTGCTGGATGTCTTGAAACGGATAAAAGTGGATAAATCCCCAGGACCTGATCAGGTGTACCTTAGAACTCTGTGGGAAGCTAGAGAAGTGATTGTTGGGTCCCTTACTGAGATATTTGTATTGTCGATAGTCAGAGGTGAGGTGTCAAAAGACTGGAGGTTGGCTAATGTGGTGCCACTGTTTATGAAAGGTGGTAAGGAAAAGCCAGGGTACTATAGACCAGTGAGCCTGACGTCAGTGGTGGGCAAGTTGTTGGAGGGAATCCTGAGGGACAGGATGTCCGTGTATTTGGAAAGGCAAGGACTGATTCGGAATAGTCAACATGGCTTTGTATGTGGGAAATCATGTCTCACTAACTTGCTTAAGTTTTCTGAAGAAGTAACAAAGAGGATTGATGAGGGCAGAGCGGTGGTCGTGACCTATATTGACTTCAGTAAGGCATTTGACAAGGTTTCCCATGGGAGACTAGTTAGCAAGGATAGATCTCATGGAATACAGGGAGAACTAGCCATTTGGATACAGAATTGGCTCAAAGGTAGAAGACAGAGGGTGTTGGTGGATTGTTGTTTTTCAGACTAGAGGCCTGTGACCAGTGGAACGCCACAAGGATCGGTGCTGGGTCCACTACGTTTTGTCATTTACTTAAATGATTTGGATGTGAACATAGGAGGTATAGTTAGTAAGTTTGCAGATGACACCAAAATTGGAGGTGTAGTGGACAGCGAAGAAGGTTACCTCAGAGTACAATGGGATCTTGATCAAATGGGCCAATGGGCTGAGGAATGGCAGATGGAGTTTAATTTAGATAAATGTGACGTGCTGCATTTGGAAAAGCAAATCAGAACAGGACCTGGACACTTCATGGTAAGGTCCTGGGGAGTGTTGCTGAACAAAGAGACCTTGGAGTGCAGATTCATAGTTCCTTGAGAGTTGCCGGTAGATAGGATAGTGAAGGAGGCATTTGGTACGCTTTCCTTTATTGTTCAGAGTATTGAGTACAGGAGTTTGGAGGTCATGTACAGGACATTGGTTAGGCCACTTTTGGAATATTGTGTGCAATTCTGGTCTCCTTCCTATTGGAAGGATGTTGTGAAATGTTTAAGGGTTTAGCAAAGATTTACAGGGATGCTGCCAGGATTGGACTGATTTGGAGGTGCCGGTGTTGGACTGGGGTGTACAAAGTTAAAAATCACACAACCCCAGGTTATAGTCCAACAGGTTTAATTGGAAGCACTAGCTTTCAGAGCACTGCTCCTTCATCCGGTGGTTGTGGATTATAAAATTGTAAGACACAGAATTTATAACAAACGTTTACATTCCAACAGATGAGAGACTTAACAAACAAACAATCAAGGTGTTTTTCAGTATATATTTTCAGCTGCATCACACTGCAAACATTTGCTATAAATTCTGTGTCTTACAATCTTATACTCCACAACCACCTGAAGGAACAACGCTCCAAAGCTAGTGCTTCCAAATAAATCTGTTGGACTATAACCTGGTGTTGTGTGATTTTTAACTTAACCAGGGTTGGAGGATTTGAGCTATAGGGAGACGCTGAATCAACTAGGGCTATTTTCCCTCGAGCATCAAAGGCTGAGGGGTGACCTTGTAGAGGTTTATAAAATTATGAGGGGCATGGATAGGATAAATAGACAAAGTCTTTTCCTTGGGGTGGGGGAGTCCAGAACTAGACAACATAGGTTTCGGGTGAGAGGGGAAAGATATAAAAGGAACCTAAGGGGCAACTTTTTCACGCAGAGGGCTGTGCATGTATGGAATGAGTTGCCAGAGGAAGTGGTGGAGGCTGGTACAATTGCAACATTTAAAAAGAATTTGGATGGGTATATGAATAGGAAGGGTTTAAAGGGATATGGGCCAAGTGCTGGCAAAAGGTTGACTAGGATGATCCCTGGTATGAAAGGATTGTCTTCTAAGCAAAGGCTAAACAAGTTGGGACTCATTGGAATTTACAAGAATGAGAGGTGATCTTATTGAAACATAAAAGATTCTTAAAGAGCTTGACAAAGTAAATGCTGAGAGGATGTGTCCCCTCATGGGAGAGTCTAAGACCAGAAGGCATAGTCTCAGAATAAAGGGGCACTAATTTGAGATTGAGATGAGGAAGCATTTCTTCTGAGGGTTGAGAGCCTTTGGAACTCCTTGCCACAGAGAACCAGGGGTAGAATTCTTGTGTGTATTTAAGGTTGAGATAAATTCTTGATCAGCTGGGGAATCAAGGGTCATGGGGAAAGGGCAGAAAATTAAATGTGAAGGATGTCAGATCAGCCATTGAATGGCACAGCAGAATTGAGGGGCCCCCTCTTCCAATTTCTTATGATCTCATGAACAATAACCTCAACACACATATGCAAACATACACATACACTTTTTGGAAAAAAGAGAAAACATTACACATTTCTCTGCAGAGATTGGCTTTCTGAAAAAAACACTTTGGCCCATGGTTATTCTTGAAAGTAAATGTATTAGGCATAATTATGTTTGGGAGTCTGGCACATATAGACAAGCCACTAAACATACATGATTGTCTCTTGTGGAAATAGAATCTTGAGATGTTTTTTCAATCACTCTTTCAAAAGGATAAATAGGTTTCACCCTAAACTCAACCAGTGGGTTTTCTTTTCAGAATTGAGAAGACACCAGGGGGTAATTTGTTCTTGGTAAGCTTCCTTCCAACTCAGGCTTGTTCTTAGTAGGATTCTCTCTGATTGAACCAGATAAAATGAGCACCTTTCCAATCCGGTCACTCTTCAAAACAGACCCAGCAAAGTAAGCAATTATCCCCGGTCCCATGACTTCAAAGAAGCCTTTTTAAGCAGCGAATTCCAAACCTGAATCACTTGTGTGAAAAGGTTTTTTTCTTACGTTGCATTTGCTATGTTTGTAAATCACTTTAAATCTGTGTCCTTTCATACTCGATCTTTTATGAGTAGTAACAATTTCTCCCAATCTACTCTATCTAGACCATTCATGATTTTGAAGGCTTCTATCAGATCTCCACTTAGCATTCTTCTTTCCATGGAGAACAGTTCTAAATTCTTCAATCTGTCCTCCCTGGAATAAGTTTTTGCAAATCTCTTCCGTAATCTTTCCAATGCATTCACACCCATCCTATAATGTGATGCCCAGAACTTTACACAGTACTCCAGCTGACATCTAACAAGTTTCTTGCATAGTTCAGCATAACCTATTTGCTTTTGTAATCTGTGTCTCTATTAATACGTTCCAGGATATTATATCCTTTGTTAACTGCTCTCTCTCACTGTCCTGCCACCTTTTGTAATCTATGCATATATATACCTAGATCCCTCTGCTTCTGATCCCTTTAGGTACTGTACCTCTTATTTTATATTGTCTATCCTACTAAAATGCATCAACACACACGTCTCCACATTGAACTTCATCTACCACCCCCTGCCTAGTCTACCAACTTGTCAATATCATTTTGGAGTTCTTCACTGTCCTCCTCACAGTCTCCAATGCTTCTGAGTTTCATATTGTTATGGACCAGGCCAGACCCCCTCAAAAGGTTTTAAGAAGGTAGCCCAGACCCTAATTTTTTATGTTTATTTTTTAGGCAGATATAAAGTGGATACTCCAGAAGTGATGTAGCTGGTCAAACATGCAGCTTTAAATAAAACAGAATCTATTTAAGGTTTGCATAAAGAGTTGTAGCTTGGGTGCCAGTTGCCATGGTTGTGGTTATGATCACCGAGTTGGGATGTTGATTTGCAGACATTTCATCTTCAGTGACATCTTCAGTGCTTTGGAGCCTCCTGTGAAGCGCTGCTCTAATGTTTCTTCTGGAATTTATTTGGGTTCATTCCTGCTGCTTCCAGGATCATCAAGAACATAAACATAGACAAGGATGAATCAATTGACAAAGCTCTAGCCAGAGAAACAATAGCCAACTTCCTGGACAAACGAAACAAACGATATGACAAGAACCTATCAACAACAACTGCACACTCAAACTACTGGACCTCTGCTTAACAATACACTTCACATTCAACAGCCAGATATATGAACAGATCAATGGGACACGGATGGGCTCATCCATCTCCGGGCTCATAGCAGAAGCAGTGATGCAAAGACTAGACGAGAAATTCCTCCTCATCTCAATCCTAAATTAGTAGAAAGAACACAGAACGGTGAATGCACCACAAAAGTGTACAAAAAAGCCAAACACATGGACCAGCTCCTGAACCGCCAGGGTTGGAGGATTTGAGCTATTGGGAGAGGCTGAACAGGCTGGGGCTGTTTTCCCTGGAGTATCGGAGGCTGAGGGGTGACCTTATAGAGGTTTACAAAATTATGAGGGGCATGGATAGGATAAATAGGCAAAGTCTTTTCCCTGGGGTAGGGGAGTCCAGAACTAGAGGGCAGAGGTTTAGGGTGAGAGGGGAAGGATATAAAAGGGACCTAAGGGGCAACTTTTTCACACACAGGGTGGTATGTGTATGGAATGAGCTGCCAGAGGAAGTGGTGGAGGCTGGTACAAATGCAACATTTAAGAGACATTTGGATGGGTATATGAATAGGAAGGGGTTGGAGGGATATGAACCGGGTACTGGCAGGTGGGACTAGATTGGGTTGGGATATCTGGTTGGCATGGACAGTTGGACCGAAGGATCTGTTTCCATGCTGTACATCTCTATGACTCTATGACTGTAAAAGCAGCCATCTGAGCACACACAAGAGAAGCTGCATTAGGACCCTGTTCAAAAGGGCTACAACATACCACAGCACTCCTGACCTGTGAAAGGAAGAAGAACACCTCTACACCAAGAATGGATACCCCTGCAACTTCATCCACAGATGCCTAGCAAACAACGGGACGAGGACATGCCACACCCAACATACTAGCCACGCTACCTTAGATAAAAAAACATGTCGGAACTAACAGCTGGGTGGTTGCTGTTGTAGTTCAGGAGCTGGTCCGTGTGTTTGGCTTTTTTGTACACCTTTGTGGTGCATTCACCGTTCTGTGTTCTTTCTACTAATTTAGGATTGAGATGAGGAGGAATTTCTCGTCTAGTCTGTGCATCACTGCTTCTGCTATGAGCCCGGAGATGGATGAGCCCATCCGTGTCCCATTGATCTGTTCATATATCTGGCTGTTGAATGTGAAGTGTATTGTTAAGCAGAGGTCCAGTAGTTTGAGTGTGCAGTTGTTGTTGATAGGTTCTTGTCATATCGTTTGTTTCGTTTGTCCAGGAAGTTGGCTATTGTTTCTCTGGCTAGAGTCTCCCACCACTCGGATTTATGACAGCCCATAAATCGACAAAGAACAACTCACCAGAACAAAGAATCCCATACCCATCATATGTAAGACTAACATAATTTACAAGATTCCATGCAAAGACTGCATGAAACACTATATAGAACAAACAGTAGACAACTAGCAATCTGCATCCATAAACACCAACTAGCCACTAAATGCCACGACCAGCTGTCCTGAGTAGCCATACACACAGATGACAAGGACCACAAATTCGACTAAGAGAAAACAATGAACATAGGAAAAGCTAAACATAGGACAGCCAGAGAGTTTCTAGAAGCACAACACTCATCCAAGGACTCCATCAACAAACACATAGACCAGGACCCAATATACCGGCCACTATAATGAACTACCAGAACTGGCAACCGGAAGCAGCAAGAATGGGACTAAATAAACTCCAGAAGACACAGTACAGCAGCGCTTCACAAGAGGCTCCAAAAGATGTCAACTAGGCAGGGGATGAAATGTCTGTAAATCAACTTCCCAGCTCAGCGATCTTACCCACAACTACGGCATAATTTATTTAAACACTACAAATGAAACACGAACAAAAGAAAATAGAACTTAGAACTTAACATATTTGATAACCCAACCGACTCTATCATAAATTAATGAAGGAGCTATTCCAATCCCTGCAACATCCCATAAACACACCCCTTGGCAAATGGTAAATTCAGACTCAGGTTGTTATAGGCAGTAGAGAATTCAGAGAGAAATTTCAGGCAAGACCTCTGTTGAAGCATGGAACCTCTTTTCACTGTAGCTGCTTCTCTAGGTCCCCAGCAGTTTTTGACTGCTTGCTAAAAATAAACCAAACTAGAAAAAAAAACCTGAACTGGGAGAACTGGTCACTCCCCGCCATTGTTTTCAAGTAGCCATTTCCAGACATATTGGAACCTCCATCTTTATGACCCCTTATGAAAAAAACCCAAGGACAATATAACCTTGTTCAAGGGCAGCATCATCACACTCCCCTCCTCCCCCCTTAAAAAAATGAATCATCAATACACAAAGGTGGCTTCATTTTAAAACCCTTTACTCTTACACTGTTAGTACATTACAATACATATATATTAAATTGACTAGAACATGCACTACTACATTCTATTTCAGTCTGTTCACTCCTGCCATTGAATACCTCCATTTCTCATCCAAATCTTGACAATGTGTCACCAATAACATTTTCTCGCCCTGCCACATTACAATTTTCAAATTGAATGGCTGCAATAAAAAGCTCCATCTAAACTGACTGGAATTTTTGTCCTTAAATTTCTTCAAAAACTTGAATGGGTTATGAAAAGTATATATGATTGTCTCAGACACATTATTAGCAACACAAATGTTGAAATGTTGTCACACCAACACCAGACTCAAAGTCTGCTTCTCAATTGTCGAATATTTCTGCTGATGAATGTTCAGTTTCCAGGAGGAATATCCAATAGGTCTTTCTATCTTCTCGTCCCCTTCTCGTGAGAGTACGGCACCAACACCCACATCACTTGCATCGATAGCCACCTTGAATGGCTTTGCGTAATTAGGTGTGGCTAATACTGAGGTAGTGATTAACATAGCTTTCAGGCTGTCAAATGACTTCTGACAGACCGCTGTCCACTGAAACTTCCTGCCTTTCTTTAGTAATTCAGTGAGTGGAGCAGCCATGCTGCTAAAATTCAGTACGAATTTCCAATAATACCCACCCAATTCCCCGGAATTGTAGTACTGCTCTCTTCATCGGTGGTATGGGAAACTCTCCAGTTACCTTTGTTTTTACATTCTGTGGAGCCATCTGTCCATGTCTGATAATATGGCCGAGGAAGGTGACTTGGGCCTTGGCAAATTCACTTTTAGCCAGGTTTATCACCAAGCCTACCTCTCGAAGTTGGTCAAATAATTCTGTTAAGTGTCGTAAATGTTCCTTCCATGTGTGACTAAAACTCACCAGGTCATCGATGTAAACCACACAACTGGGTAATCCAGAAATGACTTTATTTCATACCAAATGGCATGACTTTAAATTGATACAGTCCATTAAGTATTATGAAAGTCGAAATTGCCTTTGCTCTTTCGGATAAAGGTACCTGCCAATATCCTCTGAGTGAGTCCAACTTCGAAATAAAAGTAGCTTGTCCCACCTTTTCAGTATGGTCTTCCAAATGTGGAATCAGATTTGAATCAGACTTAGTAACTGCACTGGCTTTGCGATAGTCACACAAAACTGTTGGGTGCCATCTGGTTTTGGCACTATTACTATGGGTGAGCTACAGTCATTGCAATTTGATTATGTTGTCTTGGAGCATGCGTTCAACCTCCTTTTGAACCTGTGCCAACTTTAGAGGGTTAAGTCTATATGGAAATTGCTTAATTAGAACAGCAATTCCTATATCTACATCATGCATATTTAAATTACTACTTCCTAGCTTATTTCCACATATCTCCCCATGTGATTTCAATTTTCCTCTGGAAGGTAATTCAATAAGTTATCCCAATTTTTGACAACTTCCTCGTTGTCCAATTTGATTTGAGGAATGTCGGATTCAGAATCCTCTGAACTTGGTTCTTCACTCAATGTTGTAACCAGTAACACATTCTCCTTTTGCTTTCCTTCCTTAACATATTCATACGACACACTCTGTAAGATTTTTTTCTGTCTGGAGTCCTTATCAAATAGTTCACCCCATTTAATCTCCTTTTGACTTGATATGGTCCACTAAACTTTGCTTTTAAAGGTTCACCTATCATTGGAAATAACACTAACACTTTATCTCCAATAGCAAAATTGTGCGTTTTTGATTCCTTGTCTGCTTCCTGTTCATCATATGCTGTGATACTTTTAAATGCTGTCTAGCCAACTCCCTGCTCTATTTAAAAATCATTCCCTAAATTTTGACACATAATCCAAATATGTGGTCTCTGAATTCTTATTCACCAATTTCTCCTTCATCAATTTTAATGGTCCTCACACTTCGTGCCCAAAACCTAATTCAAATGGACTGAATTTAGTCAATTCATCTAGTTCATCTCTAACACCAAAAAGTACAGACTGAATTCTTTTATCCTAATCATCTAGATAGTCTTGACTATAAGTCCTCAACATTGTTTTTAACATCTGATGCCACCTTTCGAGCATTTCCTGCAATTCTGGATGGTATGCAGATTTGAATTGTTGAATTATTTTATTCCTAAGTTGTCCATAACTTCCTTGAATAATTTTAATGTAAACTTTGACCCTTGATCTGATTGTATCTCTGTGGGTAATCCATATCTAGTGAAAAATTTTGAGTAATTCCACTACAATCCTTTTAGCTGTGATATTGCAAAATGGAATGGCCTCTGGAAATCTAGTGAACACCTCCATTATTGTTAACAAATACTGATTCCCACTTTTTGTTTTAGGTAGGGGTCCTACACAAGCAATTAAGATGCTTGTAAAAGGTTCCTCAAATGCAGGAATAAGTATTAAAGAATAGATTAGATTAGATTACTTACAATGTGGAAGCAAGCCCTTTGGCCCAACAAGTCCACAGTGACCCGCCGAAGCGCAACCCACCCAAACCCATTCCCCTACATTTACCCCTTCACCTAACACCAAGGGCAATTTAGCATGGCCAATTCAACTAACCTGCACATTTTTGGAGTGTGGGAGGAAACCGGAGCACCCAGAGGAAACCCACGCAGACATGGGGAGAACGTGCAGGTTAAAGGCGTGGGTTTTATTACTGCCTGTGGTTTTCCAATTATCTTCCGCCTTGGGACCCTGTAGCCACAAGGGATAATGTGGATTTCACCAGTTTCCCCATTTCTCCTCACCCATCCTTATCCCAGTCCCAACCTTCCAACTCGGCACTGCCCTCTTGACCTGTCAATCATCTTTCCTATCTATCCACTCCACTTTCCTCTCTGACCTATCACCTTCTGCCCCACCTTCACCTACCTATTGCATTCTCAGCTACCTTCCCCTCCAGCCCCACCCACCCCCTTCCATTTATCTCTCAGACGGCCCAGCCTACAAGCCTCATTCCTGATGAAGGGCTTATGCCTGAAACGTTGATTCTCCTGCTCCTCTGATGCCGCCTGATCTGCTTTGCTTTTCCAGCACCACACTCTTGACAATTTCCTGACATATATGATATGGCTGGCAAAATTCAACTACATCCTTATGCAGTCCAGGCCAGTAAAAATGTTTTTGTATTTTAGCTTGAGTTCTTTTTAGAACTAAATGACCTACTG